>NC_090930.1:452490846-453115846 GCF_040938575.1 Ambystoma mexicanum
TGTCTTCCTGTCTCTCCTGGAACAAGGTAATCTCATCAATACTATAACCGGACTGCGCACGCTGCGTCGCCTCGCGTGTGATACGCCCCTCAACAGGAGGGCTTAACCAGCCAATTATCTTCCGTTTTGGGCAACTACGTAACTAGCCACCGCCCACAGGGAAACGTCATCTACCTATCGAGTTTCTTGCTCGAACAATAGGGAACCTCATCTACCTATCGAGTTTCTTGCTCGAACAATAGGGAACCTCATCTACTCATTGAATGATAAATGTCAAATCGTAGGAAACCACACACACCCACCCTCACACGTAGTCGCGATTTAGGCCAATCAGTGTCTTTCGAGCGGCTGCACGTGATGTTTTCGTGCCCCGCCCCCCTCTTTCGCGTAACGTTAGCTTTTTGTTGCGAGCGTCTGCACGTGTTGTTCTCGTGCCCTGCCCCCCTCTTTCGCGTAACGTTAGCCGCCTTCTCTCGCACTCAATTCACTACCATTCATTCCATTATCATCACTCAATTAAACCTTCACCCCACCTTTTTACAATACCTCCCTCCTCCCTTATTTACTTCCGCCCCCTCCCTCACAATTTCGCATTGCTTGTTGTGCGTGTCATGCTCACCAAGTTCCCTCGATGCAGGGCCGCTCGACTGCGTGCACCCCTCCAAGCGGCTCGCCACCTCCCCTCGTCTGGACCACGTCTGGACACTCGCCGACCGCGGGCGGGATACTTCTCAACCGGCTCCCGAGGGCCAATATCCGGATTGCGCTGTCCGGTCCTCTCGCAGCTCCGCGATGGTCCTGTAGTCCTCAGAAGGGGGCAACGGCAGAGGGGGCCGCGCCGCCGGGCCTCCCCGCAACGGGAGTGCCTGGAAAAATAAAAAATAAAAGTCGATCTTAAACAGATCTCAGCAGTGCCTCCAACTTGTCGGGGGGGATTCTGCCGGGGTCGGCCGGGCCGTCCGCAGACCTCCGGGCAGGGAGGCCCCAACTCCTCCCGTGTATATCTCGGATCGAAACAGAGTATGAGGCACACACAAGGAGCAAGGCAACTTCTGTCGTTTATTATGCAAACGGCAGGGATGGGTCAAGGAGCGTACGCGTTCGTCCTGACACACACACAATAGTGGGGCTCGCAGGCCCTTTTTACTACATTATGACGCGCTACTTGCGTCATTCCAAAAAGTTACCAAAAGAACCTATCGCCACTCTTGATTGGTTGCTCGAGTGGTGGGGTTAGTATAGTACGCATATAGAGAATGATATTAGTGGTTAAGATGTAGTCAGGTGGTATATCTGGGTTGTCCCTACAATTAGATACATAAGAATTGTTACATGAAGACCCCTGAGGATTGGCTAACGTTACTGACGTCTGAGATAAGAACCTCATGTTCTGATTGGTGCATCCGTGAGCTCCCCAGCCTGGGACCACCGTTGTTCCCAGCACACGGTGCACCTGTGGTTGCAACAGTGTTTCAATATGGGTACGTGCAGGCAATGTGAGGATTTATTCATAGGTGGGAGACTGACCGTTCCCACTGTAGCAGGTGTCCATTGAGCCTTTCAAGTGTGTCGGCCTGCGTCTCGTAGCGAGGTACCCAGACGCCTTTTCTCTCCTGGGTTTTGGCATCTCGTCAGGTTCGGCTTGGTCATGTGGGGAGGGACCGTGTTTGAGGCATAATTCTGCACAATTAATATTGTTTTTCCACTGTATGTCTGGTTTAATTTGCAGATATGATTTTAACATTGGTACGTGGAGTGCGAGGTTGCAACATCGTGCCTTTGAAGATTTGTTTCTTGACTGTGGGTTTGCAACATTACGACCTTGGCTGGTTGCTCCACTGGGTTCTTTCTGCAGGCTCAGCAACCTGACTTTTGCTTTGTTAATGTCCACGGGAACTCTTGCTTGAGGCCTACTTGGGCCTGGTGCACGAGTAATCCATTTAGTGCATGGATGCTTTAGGTTATAGTGGCATACAGTTTCATGGCCAGTATCGTGTTTCCATTATATCTCTCATGATGGTAACGGGTTTCAAGAGAAGCGTGAGCAAGCGTTATAAATGAGCTCATGGTGCGTCTTGCGTTTCTGCATTCTGAAAGCCTATGTAAAAATAATAAAGATGCACGTCCGTGAATAAGCCTGTCGCCTACGTCAGAGCACTGAGTATGTTCTTCGTGTAGATTGGTGTGGAAATGTTCAGCGTGTATAATAGTTCAGCGGTGCTTCCCGTTATCTAGGTCGTCATGGCATCTCTAACGATGTGTAGATTTCAGTCTAGTTGGTCCGTGCCGCAGGTGTCGGCATGGCCAGTGCGGGCTGTTGGGCAGGCAGATGGACACATCCGTATGTTTCTGTACCAGGGTATTTGGTCATCTGGTAAATGGGCAAACTCTTCTCGTGGCGGGTGTCTGGGCCGCGACCCTCTAGGCCAAGCGCGAGAGGTGAAGGACGGGAGTCTGGTTTTCCATTCTCCCACTTCACTACGTTTCTTTGGTGCCCTGGACGTCTGACTTCCCCTGATCACGATTTCCTAAACGATTTGATTCCCTCACCATCAGAGTGGAGTTCAATTTTAAGAAGTTAGACATCTGGTGGTATTACAAAATATCCCTCTCCTGTTAGGTATAGGCCATAATTAATGCAGTATTCTTTCAGCTTCATAAAATGGGAGCAATCCTACACTACATCTCTAAGGAAGACAGAGCCTTTGTGTGGGTTCCCTCATGAAATCCTGGTTTGAATTGTGTGTCCCTCAAGATGTATTTCCACCAGTTGTGAGTGGTGCAACACACTGATACACGTCATATCGTTGGGACACAGTAACATGATCACATTGATCCACTAATAAGATTGTTCTTTGTGTTGCCAAAGAAGGACACAGCAGACATTAAGATTTCCTGTTTATGTTTTAAGGTCCAATCCGGCCAAGCACCTGTTAATCTCATCACTAAATTCAAGAGGTATTGTTCCTTGAGGTCATTGCACTGCTCTGAGGCTAATCTACTGGGAGTTCCACCACCTAAATGCTCTTTCTGGGGTGGACTGTACTGTAGGGAACTCTGGAGATTTCCCAGTAGCCCTCTGCATCCTAAGCCACTTTTGTGTGGTAACCAATTTATGTCCAAAATTATTTCATAGGGAAAGGGTTGGGCTTGCTGGAAATGTGTAGTGTGGAGCCAGTTTGAAACTTATTTCCAGGGCCTCTTTTGGTTCCCAGTCCACCGCTGTGCCCGACCTTTGATTATTGGACTTTTGGCATACAAGTGCCTCCTCTATGAAGCAGCCTCCCTGCCTTGCTAAGGGAAGCATACAAATCATACTAACTTTCATAAAGAGCTTAAATAAAATCCTTTTTGGTTGGTGGGTCGTTGTATAGCTAGTTTGTGGTTGGTTCTCTGGTGCCTTGAGAAGGTTTCTTCAGTAGTAGTTTATCTTACAACGGCACATAATCAATCAATTAATAGGTTCCCAATCAAGATTAGCTAGAGTAGATTAGCAGCTTGGAAAGGCTTAGCCCCAGAAAGAGCAGATGTGTGCCTTTTATTCAAGTGTGCACTTTACTGAAGGAGTCACACCTCATTAATTGGTTTCCTTTTTTCTAGGAATTCGTTTTTTAAGGTGTATGAAGAAGAGAAAGTTAGGGTGTGAGGAACATGTTCTCAGGAATTAAAAATAAGTTTCCTAGAAACACACAGAGTTGTGCACAAAGAAAAGGAAACTGGTGCGCATCAGATAAAGCCCATTACTTCAAACTGGCAAGCACTCACCCTAGCGGAGTGTGCCCTTAAATGAAAATACATCTAAGGATGGTCACCTGGATATTGTTGGGGGGCTACATATGCGCCCCCGATGCGGTCCCGCAAGCCCCGAAACAGACAGCACACGGAGACACGGTGTTGTTCGTTCGGGCTTCCCGGTCGCTCTGACGCGGCCGGGAACGCCCCCTTTATTTAAACACCACGCGGCGGCGTGATGCGTCACGCCGCCGCGTTCGCCCGTCATCGGGCAACGCCACACTCCTCCTTTTCCGGGAGGATCAACAAACATTGCAACACTTTCAACTTTATTAACTCAAAACTCACACTTATGAAAACTTCACTGCACACCCAGACTAGTAGACCCCTTTAATGACAGCCGCCCCCATTAGGATCCCCCGACTCAGGGGCTATCTGTCCAACAACATATTCACTGAGGTAGGCGGGCTTCCCGCGCCCAGATCGCTGGGGGTACCTCCGGCCTACCTCTGGCACTTGATGTCCTTCGGCTCCTTCACCTCGGATGGGAGACTCCGGCACCTCGTCCGGGAAGCTGTCATTGAACGAGGTGTAGGGAGGATCAGGTTCAGGGGGGGTCTCAGTTCGCGAATCACCCAACTTCTTAAAGAAACTAACGTTCCGTGTGACGGCCGACCTGCCGTCCGAGGCCGTGACCATAGAACCTTTCACCGCCACCACGTCCAGTGGTTCGGGTTCGTAGGGTAGTGAGAGTTTGCCCTGGGGACGTCTATTCCGGATTAGAACCTCATCCCCTGGTTCGAGACTCTGTGGTTGAAGGCCCCGTCGTAGATTTTCCTGCTCAATCCGAAGCCGTCGTTCACTCTCAACTCGATTATCATCAATGACTCCTGGTTCCCTGTCCCCCACTTCCGGCAGCAGTCCCCGGGGGCATCTCTGGAACAACACCTCCGCCGGGGCCACTCCAGTAGCGGCATGGGGAGTGGTGCGGTACACACGGAGAAACTGGTATAGGGCCCGTTGTAATGATTGGCCCTGTCCCTGAGCAATCCGGAATGTTTTGTTCAAGGTCCGCATGAGTCTCTCGGCATCCCCATTCGCCCGGGGCCACAGGGGGGACACCTTTCTGTGATGTACTCCACAGCTCTCCATCAGCTCAGAGAATCTCTCACTTTGAAACGGTGAACCATTGTCGGAGCAGAGTGTGTGTGGGAAGCCATGGGCCGCAAAGATTTTTTCAACAGCGATCACCACATGTTCGAATGCTACGGACTCCACGAACTCAACCTCTGGATATCTGGAGTATTCATCTATGATCACCAGGAAATGGGTCCCCACTGACGTCGAGCCAAAGTCCGCATGGACGATCTCCCATGGCCTCGTGCCCCGGGGCATGGCCTCAATGGCAGGCTCCCGTTGGAGAGGGGATGCCGCTTGACACCACACATATGCTGCCACGAACTCGTCGACCTTTCTCTCGAGCTCGGGAAACCAAACCTTCAAGCGGAGTCGCGCCTTGGTCTTGGCGGCCCCTTGATGTCCATGGTGTGCGAGACTGATTACCTCACGGACCTTTGACAGTGGAACGACAATGCGGTCCCCCCGGAGCAGCAGCCCTGAGTTAGAGAAGGATAATTCTTCCTTGACCTTCCACAATTGTTCCAGGGATGCTCTCGCTCCTGGCGTGCGTCCGGCCACTGCCTCCAGAACGGACTTCCAGGACCCACTGTGCATTGATTGTTTCAGAATTTGAAAACACTCATCTCCTGCTGCGGCGACTTCCAGTTCTTCTATGGACATCGCGTTAGGTGTTGCCGCCTCCACGACCATGCGTATATGACTGTCAGCTTCCTCTTCACAGGCCTCGCACCCCTCTCCCTCACTCGCTCCAGGATGGCGGGATAGATAGTCCGCCGCATTGTTGGCTCCTGGTCTGTAAACAAGGGTTACGGAGTATTCCAGTAGGGCGAGCATCCATCTCTCGATCCTTGCCGGGGGTTTAGATGAGGACCCTGCCAGTATTGGGATCAGTGGTTTGTGGTCTGTTACCACCGTCACGGGGCGCCCCAGCACGTAGAGCCGAAAGTGGCGGCAGCCCCATAACACCGCTAGGGCCTCCCGTTCAATTTGGGAGTATCTCTGCTCCGTGTCCGTGAGGGCCTTGCTGGCGTACGCCACAGGTTTAATGGTCCCAGTGATGTCAATTTGGGTCAACACAGCGCCCAGCCCGAAAGGGCTCGCGTCGACCACAATTTCCGACTCCAGCGCTGGGTCGAAGAACGCCATAGTGTCCTCCATGGTGAGAGCGCCTTTGATGTCTTCGAAGGCAGCTTGTTCCAGTGGGCCCCAGTGCCACAGCGTGTCCTTCTTGGTGAGCGCCCGGAGGGGTTCCGATCTTGAGGCCAGACTTTGGATGAACCGCCCACAGTATGTGACCATACCTAGGAAGCTCCTCACCTCCGTGACTGACTCAGGTGCCTTCGCCGCCTTAATGTCTTGGACTTTCTTTGGATCTGGCGACACCCCACCCTCCTTAAATATGAAACCAAAGAACTCGATAGACGAGCGCAGGAACTCACATTTCTCCCTGTGAAGGGTGAGGCCCAGCGACAGGAGGCGTTCCAGGGTCTTGCCCAGTCTCTGCATGTGGTCCGCTTCGGTCTTGGCAAACACCAGAATATCATCGCTTATATTTAGGACGCCTTCCAGATCTGCCAGTGCGCCCCTGATGATATTCTGGAATACCTCGGCGGCCGACGACACCCCAAAGCTCAGCCGCTTGTACCGGTACAATCCCCGATGAGTAGTGAAGGTTGTAATGTACCGGGACTCAGGGTGGAGTACGACTTGATGATAGCCCGCTCGGAGGTCCAGCTTGGAGAACACACGGGCCCCTTGGACCTCCGCAATGATGTCATCGATCGTCGGTGTGAGGTGCCGCTCCCTCCGGATGGCTTTATTGGGGAGCCTCATGTCGACGCAAATGCGCACTGAGTCAGGTTGCTTGGGCTTTCTGGCAACCACGATCGGGGACACCCAAGGTGTCGGGCCCTCCACTTTCTCGATGATGTCGAGTTGTACCAGATTGTCTAGCTCTTTGTCAACAAGTTCTCTGAGGTGGAAGGGCACTCTGCGGTGTTTCAGCGCAACCGGTTGCACGGACTCATCAATATGCAATCGGATCGGTTCTCCAGCCATCTTGCCGATCCCCTTGAAGAGTTTAGCATAGCGGTCTAGGAGGTCGTTGATGTCCTCTCGGTGCACGGCGTACGCAAATTTTACGATCCCCAACGCCTCCGCAGCCGCACAACTGAGCAAGGTGTTGCTACTGATTGGTGTTACGTAGAATCTAGCCTTGATGTGCGACCCATCATGTTCCACCTTCGCTATAAATGCCCCATCCAGTGGTATAGGATCTTGACCACCGAACGCAAATATGCGGGCCCTCGGCGTTACCAACCCTGGGGGGGGCCTGAGAGAGTCATAATGTTCCCTGGCCATCACATTGACCGATGCACCTGTGTCCACCAGGACTGGGACTGGGGCGTTGTTGATCTCTACGATACACCGTGGCTGCCTTCTGCTCTTTCCTTTGAGTATCTCCACACTCGAGATGATAAATATGTTTTCCTCGTCCTCTTCATCAGCCACCTCCGCCTGAGGATCACCCTCACCCTGTTCCACCTGGGCTACGCTGGGCTGCTGGTATTGGCGAGGGGCCCATATCCGAGCCTGACCTCTCGGCACCATCACGGGCAGGGCGGCCCGGCACACCCTCGAGAAGTGATCTGCCAGTCCACACCTCCCGCAAACCTTTCCGGCCGCCGGGCACTCCGCGGTATGAGGGAGGTCGTAGCCACACTTTTGGCATGACTCACCGGCTCTCCCTGCCCTGTCTCGGGGCCCTCCGCCTGGACGCCTCACTCCTCGGCCACCTCGCCATACGACACACACCTCCTCTGACCTCACTGATCGAGATCCAGATTCCATCTTGACAGCCCTGGCTTCCGCTACCTCATGGCACCGGCCTAGCTCCAGTATGCGCGGTAGCGTGATACCGGGCTCCCTGAGGACTTGTCTCCTGAGTTTCCCGGACGAACATGCTTGAATGAGCATGGTGCGTATCATGTCGTCCGCATCACCCCATGCACATCCCAGAGAGAGACGGCGTAGGCGACCATAGAAAGTGTCCAGCGTCTCTTCCTCTTTCTGTTTGGCCGAGAGCATGACAAACCTCTCATAGTCCGCGTTGGCGAGGGGGATAAAATGATTCAGGAGTGCCGCTTTGGCCGCATCGTACGTGTTATTGGCAGGCGTCGTGGACTCAAAAATGTCTTGGACTGCCGACCCAGCCGAGTACAGCATAGTGGCGATTCGACTGTCGTCGTCCGTTACGTGTGCCGCCCTGAAGTACATATCCAGGCGACTCACCCATCTCCTCCATCGAGGCCCCATGCTTGAGGGTGGACCTGATGCATCAAACTCCGGAATGGGCTGCAGAGCTGCATGTGCGATGGGCACTGGGAGTTGAGCCATGATGGGGGGTGCAGGTTGACCTAGCGGCAGACCTGGGGTTGCAGCAGCCGGCTGTTGGTAGGTCGGCGGGGCAGTTACCTGGCTACGATCCCGGGGCTGCGACGTTGATGAGGAGTCGCTGTCAGCACCATCAGAACCGTCCATGGACTTGAGCGCACAGGCACCCCCGGCCACAGCGTTGGGGGCCGCAACTCAGACCCACGACCCCTCCGGGGCTCGTGCAGCAGCTCCACTTCGGTCATCCGAGCATACCACCAGCCACCATGGGGCAGTGCCGGCAAGACTCAGCACTTCAGGTGTACCTGATGATGAAGGAGACGAAGAGAAGTACACAGCACACTGATGATGAAGGTGATGAAGAAATTGTCATGCAGCCACTGTGTGGTGTCCCTTCCAACTTAGAAAGTTCCAAAAATTAAGCCTGGAGCATTGGATTGGTATCAGGCAAACCCAGTCATGGCAATCCTTCTCCGAGCTTCCACACGACGTATGAGTCCCAGAAAAACTCAAAAATCCCTAATACTGGTATGGGCGTGCAGATTGAGCTGTCCGCTCCTGATGTGTCCAAAAATTGGGCTCATAAAGTGATTCCGCTCCGAACCGGAGCCTGGGAAAGATTCATGGCCTTCAAACAAAATGGCCGCCGGCCGCGTGTACGTCCTCGCGATCCGGCCTTGATCGGAGCGAATCTTCGATCCGCTCCCACGAGAAAAATTGTGGCAAAATTATTCACCGCCGGGCCCGGGTCTCCTCTACACCTCGTCGCCACTGTTGGGGGGCTACATATGCGCCCCCGATGCGGTCCCGCAAGCCCCGAAACAGACAGCACACGGAGACACGGTGTTGTTCGTTCGGGCTTCCCGGTCGCTCTGACGCGGCCGGGAACGCCCCCTTTATTTAAACACCACGCGGCGGCGTGATGCGTCACGCCGCCGCGTTCGCCCGTCATCGGGCAACGCCACAGATATTATCTTCTAATAAGTTGAAGTGAGTCTGCAGCCCCCAGAACGCTCCTCGCGAGAGCACAGACTCCAGCAATGAACAAGCCGGGGAGCTCGCAGGAAACCACGGCTTAGCAAGCCTTGCTTTCTAGCTACTGCGTGTCAACATTCATTCAGGTCACACGCTACTGATATTCCTGTATTACACTATGTTTCTGTATTACGCTACAAGTAACATAAGCTGTCATTAATGATATTTTGGTCCCATCATAGACAACACACACACACACACACATTTTCTCTTAGGAACCATTATCTCACTAGCGTCCCTCACTGGCCTTATCTGACCCAAGCCAAGTGCCCCCAAGCTATGTGGACAGAGAGAGCCCATAGCCATGTTGGGAAAATAGTTGCTGAATTCAGGCTGTGGAGATGGCATGGTGCGATAGTTCAATAAAATTCAGTGACTGCAAATGATTGGGACATACCTTTGTGGCTTCTTGTAGGACGAGAGAATCCCAGTGACCACTTTATACTGCATACGTGCATGTGACATTGCTTGCCAGTAATGCCGTTTGGGGAAAACAAAATGCCATATATTATGTTTCCAAAGAGGATAGAAATAATTTGAAGTACAATAGACACTTGGAGAGGGTTATTTCGAGAGGAAGCACGTGCATGCTCTTTACAAACGAGTTTGCACTCGACTGAATAAGTCTTGCCTTCTTTGGCGTTGTTCTAGCAATGGCTGTTTATTGTGCATGGGTGAGCAGAAGCTGGTGTATGGGGAACACATGTCCAGGACTAAAGAACGTGTGCACTGGACACACAGGGCATGGTGCAGGAACAGAAGAACATTAGAGTGATTTGCATAAGGAATTTTAGTACCCCGGCGAGAGACAATCAGAATGCAATAAGCATTCTGATTGGCTCTCGCCAGGTCCCTACCCGGCCGGGAATCCCTCTGTCGGGATTCCACGGCCTTTGTCCCCGTCGGGGGGCGTGGCAGCCCCTCAGCCAATGAGGATGCTCGAAGCAGGGCCATCCCCGCTCCGAGCCTCCCCGTGGCTGAGAGGCTGCCTTCGCCCCCCGCCAGGGACTCGGGTAAGTCTTTTTTTTTTTTTTTTTTCCCTTTAGGGTGGCCAACTCTTTGATAGTATTTTGCGGGACACTTGCCCACAAGGCGGCGATGACGTCACAACGTCATTCACGTTTGGACCACCCCTTTTTAATTTGCATTTTTTTTAATGGCTCCTTTAGAGCCTGCAGGTCGAGCTGTAACGCTCTGACACCAGGCTTAATTGAAATGCAAATGGTTTGTCCTTGGGAGGTGATGGTCATGTTTTTTAACTGCAAACCTGACCATCACGACCCAGGAACAAACCATTAGCATTTGAGTGAAGCCAGGTGTCAAGCGTTACAGCTCGACCTGCAGGCTCTAAAGGAGCCAGGGCTGCAGAGCCGCTGGGGAAAGAAAGCAGCAGGCGGCAGCGCCGTGCTGTTTAAATGCCCACTTCAGTTCGCAGAGTGGCTGGGATGGATGCAGGTTGTCCTGACGAAAGGCGGGACAACCTGTGTCCCGCACAGCCACTCTGCAAACGGCGGGACAGAGTCCCTAATTGCGGAACACTCCCGCGGAAAGCAGGACAGTTGGCCACTCTACTTCCCTTCCCTCCCTCCCACCCACCCCCCCAACTTACCTTCTTGATCCTGCGTCCCCGGCGGGGCACAAGGGAAGCCTCCAGCTGTGTGGAGACTCGGAGCGGGGCCATCCCCACTCTGAGCCTCCACACGGCCGGGGGCTTCCCTCGTCCCCCGCCGGGGAAGCATGTACTTTTTTTTTTTCCCCCATCCCACTCCCGCCCTCCCAACCCCACTTACCTTTTTTTTTATCCTTTTTTGGGAGCAGACGCGAGCGCGTCCGCTCCCGATGGCTGCCATGGAAAGGGAAAACGGACTCCGTTTTCCCTTTCCATGGCGGCGGCCATTTTCTTGGTCGTTTTTTTTTTCTGTCCCAAAACGCTGCAGCGTTGAAAAGCCGCAGTTTGGGGGCAGAAAGAAATTGCTCGCTTCGCTCGGGTGCCACAAATCAAGAACTTGACATACCTTGGTGTCGCCTTAAAGTAAATCTAAAAATAACCACCTGGACCTTGTCTGATCATGATAGTGGTAGGAAGGATGGATACAGTAGTCCCCTGAGCACTCCTCACAGCAGTGTTTACCAAAAGCAATGAACCAACCTTCCCACTGGCCTGGGCCCCCATGTCCCCCAAGATGTTCCCCAAGATATAGAGAGAGCAAACGTCCCAAGGCATGGTGTGAATGCCCCGAGTTTCTGGAGACCCCACAGATGATGGAGCAATGGGCATGGGAGCTCTAATACTAGTTGGAGCGAAGGCCATACCCAATGACCAGTCTGTAACTTTACTTGATTGTGTCATCTTGTACATCTATTAGGACGATAGAATCCCAGTGACCACATTGCATGGCATACATGCAAGTGACATTACTTGTCAGTGGGACAATGACTAGGGAATAGAAAATCCCATGTATTATCAGTGATTATAACTGAGTTTGCAACCCTCCTGTAAAACATTTTGTAATTAAGCAGAAGAAAGGATTGCCTTGAGTGTAATTAAGTCATGGACTTAGTCATTTGGCTACAGTTTGCAGGTCTTCTGACAATTATGATGAGCACATTAGTGATCAATTCATGGAAGAAGTGTGACTGAAAAAGGATCACAGACTAAAGAAGCCCATTCATATTACCATACCATAGAGTATACTTGACCCTGCGTGCCAAATGTGTAGGTTAGTGGCGGCAAAGAGGGTAAAACTAATGTGACTACTAAGATGGATAAGGAAAAAACCTTGTGGGGTCTGAAAGAAAATGTAAGGTGTAAAGCTCCAAAACACAGTTGACTGCCAGGTTATGTTATAGCTGTGGTAGAAACAATGTTCTTGCCAATTACAAGGAATGTATGGGCATTGATGTGGTTTGGCACTAATGCAACAGGAAAGAGCATTATGCTAGATGCTGCAGAGATAAGATGTCATGAATTGAGATGAATGACCTAGTTAAGGGTGGCACAGGAGAGAATGATGACGTGTACTTGTTGGGAGCTGTTGGGACAGACTTCATGGTTCTGTATCCTATTTTCCAAATGAAGGCAGTGTTAAAATGGTAGTTGATTCTGGGGCACACTGCACTGTCATCTCGAATTAGGTGTGCAAGGATTTGCTAGAAGGACAGGACAATTATCAGAGTGCCCCAGAAAGTAATCCTGGTGGTTACACTGATGGTTGATTCAGGGTCGGGGTTGGGGTATTTTGTGCATAGGTTAGAGTTTAAAGGTAAACATTTTCAGGGCAAGATGTATGTTTCTGAAAACCTTTATCTGTTTTTGGGTAAAATGAACATACAGACTAATTTACAAAGTGTAAACACTTTTGTAAATCAGGCCCATAGAGTTTTAAAATACAATTACTACCCAATGTAGATCCTCAAGCAATGGTGACTCCTAATTTGACTGATGTGTTGGAAGAGTGCCACGAGTTGCAGATATTTTTTGATGATAAGCATGATCGTCTGAAAGATTGTGTCCACAGTATTAGACTAAGAAGGCCTGATTCCCTAAACTTTCAAGGCATAGATTGTTCCTGTGCAAAGTCATCAGCAAGAAAAGTGTTGTTACAGAAACAGCTGAAGGTATGGGCATTGATGTAGTTTGGCACTAATGCAACAGGAAAGTTCATGAGTCCTACAGTTGTGGCTCATGAGGGCAGTTGTGAAATTAGCTCGTACGTAGATTTAAGGAATGTAAAAAGAGTGTTGTGTCAAAAGTCCTTTAACAAACACAAATTAATTACTTTGCCTTCTTGGAGAAGTCAAGGTGTGTGTCACTCTTGGTCTGGTCTATGCGTATAACGAGTCCAGGCTAGATACTTAGAGCAAACATTCTGCAGCTTTCATTACTCCGGAAAGTCTCTACTAGTTTAACAGTTTACCATAATGCACAATTCTACTGCTTTTGTGTTTCAGGGTGCTATATTCAAACTATTTAGTCAAGTTGGGAATATTCATAGCTTTCAGGATGACATACTACAGCCACAGTGTGGTTGACCATGATGAGAATTTCAGAAAGATTTTGGCAATTCTGAGGATCAATTGTTTGGTTGTAATCAGAGGTAGGTGCAGTTTTAGAAAAGGTTCAATTACTATTTGGGGTATGAGATCAGTGCTAAAGGTGTCAACCCCAAATATGGCTTGGTGGACACTGTTTGTAGAGTTGAACTCCAGAAAAGTGAAAATAAAGTTGTATTAGTTCTAAGATTGATTGAATACTATCTTTGATAGATTCCCTCATGTAAGATGCTGATCTAGTATTTGTGAAAGCGAGCTCATGGAAATTAAGGAATTGATAAGTAAGGCACACCCCTTGAACAATTTAAAACCAAACAATTAATGCCTTAGAGGAACCCTTTCTCAAGTTCCCACTGGTGTGGAGATATTGCTGGCATAGGCCTCACGAAAGCTAGAAGGATCTGAACTACACTTTTCAGCTTGGGAACGAAAATGTTTTCGTTTGTTTGTGGTCAGTATTTAAATTCATTTTTTTACAGGGTGGTCCCCATTTTATGTTGCAAACAAATAATACATCTCTCAATAGATTCTTTGAGAGTAAAGGGTTGGGTGGATTGTATACGAGGCAGGAGAGTGGCCAGCTAGAAAACCACACTCAAGGGTGTGATTTCAAAGATGTACCAGGAAAGAATAATGTATTTGCTGACATTTTATCACACTTACCCTGCACATATTCTGGCGATTAACAAGTTAGTGTGGAGTGAACTGAGCAGGTGTATTTGGCTGCAGATGAAGTAATTTATAAAGAATTGTGGGATAGAGTGTGTGAATCATGTGACAAGGCAAAAGTAATGTTTGCTGTGGATATTGATTAGTAGTATAAAAGCAATCATTGTGAGGAATAAAAGGGATATTGAGAATTCAGGAATGGACTCAGTTTAGAAGATGTAGTATTGGTTCGGAATGGCAGAGCAGTATCATACATGGGCTAAGGGTGAGTATGACCCTCACTATAATTAAGCAATGCTTGAGGATTACACAGTGCTGTGTAAATATTGCTTAAAAAATGTGCCATGTGTGAGAATTCTGACAAAGAGTGTGAGAATCAGTGTAAACCTCAGGATGGTATTGGTCTGCCTAATTTATCAAGGGAATATATTTCTATGGATATGTTATGGCCTATACGAGGAGATTCTGGTGGAAATATGTTTGCAATGGCATTTGTACAACTTGTTTTATTGTGTCGTGTTTGTTTTACATGAAACATTACACACAGCAATTTGACCAAATAGAAAAAAAAAATCTAAAAACATTTATTAAAGTTATCGTCAACTCCAATTTTCCTGTTTTCTATTCACATTAATTCACGCAATCTATAATAACCTAATAATAATAATAATAATAATAATAATAATAATAATAATAATATTCGCTCCTCAACTATTCTTCATTAGTGCCAAGCTAGTGCCATAAACTGACCCATATAATATCCAACCAATTTGTTCTAAAAAGGTGCTAATATTTTCTCAAACTTTCAGCACATTTAAAATCAGGGAAATCTGATTTCCATTCCAAATTCTTAATCAAAACCATGTTCTATCTACAGATTTCTCAAGATACGTACTTATCCAGTTATTTAAAGTAGGGCATTCTATTAGCAGATATTTGATTATTTCAATCTTCTTCTCATTAGTACATAGTCAGCAAAATCTCTTTACTCCCTCAATGTTGATCCCTCTTAGTGTTAGTTCTCAGGTTTTCAGGCCATTCAGGCGCAACAGCATGAACGTCCTTCTCAATCCTGTGACCAGGAACCGGGCAATATATTTTTGAGGAACAATACATAATAGAGGGCACTTTGGGCTTGATGTACACACAATTGTTAGCATGTGAAAGTCCCATTGCAAAAATAATTTTTAAATCAAGCCCTTTGAGCATTCTTCAGCTAAAGTACATTTTTCAATATGTCAACATAAAGCATTTTCTCGTACCAATCATGTCTAAAGCATATTCTATTGCACTCATTAATCATGCTTGTTGTCGGCATTGGCTAGTCCACTTTCAAACGCATCTGGTCAAACCACAGTTCCACCACGTCTCTAAATGTATTGAATTGTTTACTCAAGCTGTCTTTAAATCTTATTAAAAAATAATCCTTTAGTGATCCTTAGATAGCCGATGTTTTAAAAGTGCAATTGAAAAAGAAAGTAACATTTAATTTAACTCGGATTTGTTGAGTAACAACACACTGGGGCAAGTTCAAAGTTCTTCTTCACAACTTCAGCTGTAGTTTGTTTAACCATTGTTCTTGAGGAGGTAAATTATATTTCAATCCATACAACACCACAGCTGGAATCTTGACCTTACAAGTCTTAATTGATGGTATCCGTGAGAATCCTCACTACTCTTTTTCACAATGGTTTAACAGAGCCATTACTGCTTTATACTCCTTTATACAACACATTATATGGTTTGATTTACTTGTTGTAAGCACACACATTAGGTAACAACATTCTTCTGCCCTTTACATTTCTTGATTATCCAGAAATCATTTTAACGAGTTCTTTCTAATCCCTGTGGTCAAATTCATAGTTTTTGTCTTTGTTATGTTGGTTCGCAAATTTATGATTTTTGAAAATTTCACAACATTTTCGAGGCTCCTTTGTACCCCAATTTTATTTATATGCATTATCACCCGGTCATCTGCTTAAGACACATATGGTATAGGAACATCATTTTAGGATGAAAATTATGTGTTGGAGAAATATAGTTCCCTAAATCAGAGCTATCCAAATTAAAATTCAGTGGAGCAAGTGTGCAAACTTGCTTCTTATCCATTTAGAGTTGATCAAGCTTGACAGCAATCCCTGAGATTGTGAGAGTTTTTTCTACAGCATGTTTTAATTTACACAGTCAAAAAGCTGCAGAATAATCCAGAGAGAGGTGCACTTTTTTGTCGTTGCTGTATCACTTAACATAGATAACACATTACACTATGAAGAGTAGAAGGCCCCTCTCTAACGCTGTTTGGCATTCAGGGAATATGTTTTTCTCTTTTACCCATACATTTAAAGCTCTTAATAGTACTGACATCTGCATTTTCTCAGCGTACAGAGTAGGGCTATCAGACGATAGTTTCTCATGTCCTCCTTAGCACTTTTCGAATAGATTTTGAACAAGATAACTTCTAACCATGACATTGGTATTTATTGATTATGTAATATTGAACAGAACAATGAATGCAGTATAAGTAACCAGGTATGAAAATAATTTTGATAAATTGTATTAGTCAGCTCATTGGGTGGTCTGGTGCTTTTGATTTAGTTGTAATATACTTTATTACCAATATATCAACTTGACAACGGTCATATAAGACAGAAAGCTTTCTTCCATAATTGGGTTTATTTTGTCTATTGCAAAACAGCTGACCTTTTTGTACACCGGAGTCCAAAAAAAAGCTCTATAATTTTTTGCATGGACGATCTTCAATATATTCGCTCATCCTGCACATATCTTATTGTGTCATTTCCACCAATTGTTAAATATTTGTTTTGCTTTTTTAATTAATTTCACCAAATCATGTTGCCAGAGATTGTTGCTACTGGCTAATTTCCTTATCATCAACTTTAGGTCCCGTTTTGTAGCCCACATCACTTCATCATCTTTTTCTCATTAGCTCTGTTTTACCGTTAAGCAAGGCCTACTTCTAACTTTATGTTCAAATTCCATGATTAATATGAAAGCCTAGTCAGATAACAATATATATTGCAATCCCCACCCCTTATAATTCATCTGTTATTGCTCAGTTAACTTTGCTCCCTAATTAGACCATTCCAACGTCTAATGTTTTAGTCAGACAACCTTAACTTATTTCCTTTCACATTGTTTCTCATTTTGCCACATAACCGATCACATGCCAGGGTTCTTACTAAATAGTTTCAATGTTTTAATGTTATGATCATTTACGGCCTAGCCATTACTTTGAACAGTTAGGTATCTTTAAGTAAAACATGTGGCATGAAGATATAATCAATTGTTAAATAGCATCCAACAAAATTGTGCCATAATTTCACTGACTCTGAAACCTTCATTTGCTTCAATCTTGTCCCTGGGATATGATTAACCGTAGACCAATTTACTTCTACTATGTCCAGGCACACAGTCGGACATTTGGCATTTAGATATCCTCCCTCTATTACAGGAGGTGGTCTACATTCTTTGTACCACCATTTCAGTAACCTTTTTTTAAAATCTAGGAGGTGTTCATCATACCAGAAGGATTGTAAATATTTATTATAAATGCTTCCTCATGATTCTTTAAACAATTCAATTACCTATTACTTGTACTGCCAACACATTTGAATGTACCAAAGTTAGGGCTCTGGACATTATCCTTAAGGAATTCTGTGAGACGATTATTAAACACTGCGCAGTTCACCTTTATGGCCTTTTGAGCAGGGTTCAAAAACACATGCACACCATCGATATTAATTTTGATCATATAACAACTCCTGTAATGGGACAATGTTAAATTGTGTTAAGTAGTTCAGCATCACTTTTTGAGCCCATTGGCTACATCCTTTTTTGTTCCTTGATAACAGCCTGATGTCCTTCCTCACCTTAGGTGTTCTAAGTAGATTTCATGTGAAAAAAGACAGGTAACAAATTCCAATTCTTTTTTGCTGACATCAACACCTCTGCCTTCAATCACTGTGCCTTTTACAATCATGTTCCTTGTACAGTGTATTTGTAATGTAAAGTCACACTCACAACTGTTCAAACTTATTATATTTGAAGTTGTTAGCGTAGTACGACACATAGTTACATCATATCCCATTTGCCTAAAAGTGTCAATCTGGCCTAAAATGAAATCTGATATAGATCTTATTTAACAATTAATTTTAACCATGTGACACTGAAATTGATCTATAAATTCAACTTGCTTTATGTGGCTTGAAACCATCACATGTAATACTGGAATCTGGTGCAACAACCAAAGTATATGACTTCTATTGAGGTGTCCTCCAGGTAATCTGGGAACAAATGATACCATTAAGACGTTTGTATGACGTCCCATTGAAAGTTTTCATTCAAAATTGGAACTGTCTCCTTATAGTCTCTACTGATTTTTTTATGAATTTTCCTCATCCTCCCATTCAAGATTGTCCTTTGTGATCCCTTTAAGCTATCTGCAGTACTTGTTAAGGTCATGTGTTCATTTCTTTGATGTTCTCTCCACATTTTGCACTTCTGTTCCCCTGAATTATCCCTAATTGAATCCATTGTTGAACTCAATATCGCAAAACCTCTGAGTCTAAAGGATCCAATTGATTCTTAGTTTGTAGGCTTAATTTGCTTTATTCATGTCTCACAGAAGAGTGTATCCTGCCTTTACATTTCTATTTGTCTGCTTCTTGCCTAATTAGTCTTCTTTTTTTTTAGGTTCAAAAGCCCTTTATCATTCTCTGTTAAACTAACTGAATGTGACAAGTTTGAAATAAGCGGGCCCTGTCGACTTGAATTCTTCTTACCTCCACTATTGTCATGAACAGCATTTTTTGACACCACTTGATGCATTGTTTTTCTTTTTTCTGTTGTAGATGCATTCCAGCCATCTTTTAGGTTTATTATTGTCTTTTCTTTTCTTGTAACATCCCGCCGACTTATAAAATGGGCGCCTCTTGGATTGGGTGCCCCTTATCACATTATTCTACACACATTTTTTCATCCCCATCCTCACTTTCATTGTTGTCAATTGATTTCAATACAGGTCTTTAGTCATTTGGAGCAAACTTGTCTGATGCAACTGTACATTTCTTCATTTTTCTATTCAGATGTTGATTCAGAAATGTAACTTTGTTTTTAGTACTTATGATTACCTGCTGGTTTATAAAACATCATCCCTATTTTATCTCACCTCCACTAGATTTGAAGCTTCTGACGTAAATTTCCAATTGCAAATATTCATCATGCCATCTAAAAATAAACTTCCCTTACCCAGGGGGATGTAGAATATTCCCTTTGTCTGCAGGATATCGATGTTCAATCCCTGTGCTTTTAATATCTACTCAAAAACATTTATCGATAGATTTAGAACCATGTGAAGGGCTTTCATCAATGGGTGCATTAGTGGGACATTTTTTTCATGGGCCGGGCAATTCCTGACTGCTATTAAAAATGAAACTGTATTTCAGGGGTTACATTCCTTTTCCAACAGTATCCTATCTTTTATCTATTTTGAGTTAACGGGACTGATTTACAAAACGGTTTCCAATGGGATTGTGCCATTTGAGACATGAGACAGTTTGAGACATGTTTGTATTCATTCTTCCTCTCCCACTATGGGGTTTGTTTTAAGTTCTGTATCCACGTTATCAGAGATATGTTCATTTTGGGTGAGGCTCATAGTCTCTCATTATTCTCATGTAGGCTTCCTATGGTCAAATCTAAAATATGCAGTGATTTTCCCCTGTTGTAAGTCCATAGGTACCATTACGAATGAGGCACTATGGTGGTGCCAGAGAGAACATGAGCAAACTCATTGGGGCTCATTATGAGTTCCCCGGTCTGGAAAAAATGCTGGTAACCATGCCAGTAATTCCGGCACCAGCCTTTTTCCGGAACGGGGAAACACAAGTTTGGGGGCAGTGATCTACCAGCTGGCCTGACCTGCTGCAAGTTCAGGTACCTACTGGCAAATAAATGCCGGAATCCAAAAGGACTCCATGGAATGGGAACTTACCGGCGTCTCCGCTGCCCGTTATATCTGGTGCCCGTAATATCTGGTAATACCGGGATATCGGTGGCAGGAACAGTAAGGCAATTTTGCCAATATTTTCAGCAAGCGCGCTAGTGTTATGCATGTTTTCCCCCATCACCATACGAACAGATGCATCTATTAATTTCAATTGCTTTGCAGCTAGTAGCGTGGATGCACTGAACTGTGCTTCCTCATGTTTGTAAATTAAGGGAGCCAAGACATAGGCGAGATCTGTTTACAAACGTATTCCTTAGTTGCCTTAAGTTGTCCGTTTTACTCATTTAGAATAACTTCGACTTCAACTTGCACTAAAAGACTCTGTCATCTACGAGACAGGACCAGTGGCGCCCTTTTCTTGCTCCCACTCAAATGTTACAGGGATAGGAGCTGGCAGTGCGACAGTGACACCCAGGAGTGCTGAAGGCTGTCCTTACACCTCTCTTTCGCAGAGCTTTCATGCAAGAAGGTCAATTTTTGACTCAGCACATCACGTCCACAGAGTCGACTGTTTACTCCTCTGAAGAAGACAGACAGTGTGGACTGCCCAACGACTGCTCTTGGACTCCCTTTCGCAGTACTTTTGTACAAGAAGTACATTTTGTTGATTCAGCTCACCAGGTCTGCAAGATCCAAGTACTTGCCTCCTGTCTGAAGTAAACAGTGTGGACTGGCCAAGACTGCCCTGCCATTGCCACTTTGGACTTTTTCATCTTTAATCGAAGTGGGTGAAGACCCTCTACCTCAAAG
The DNA here is from genome assembly GCF_040938575.1 of Ambystoma mexicanum. Lineage (NCBI taxonomy): Eukaryota > Metazoa > Chordata > Amphibia > Caudata > Ambystomatidae > Ambystoma > Ambystoma mexicanum. The sequence goes on from NC_090930.1 coordinate 452,511,647, forward strand.
TAGTGAGTAGAGATAATGTGATTTAATTTTTTTTCTGCAGGAATTGTCCGGACAAGACAGATAATGATATACAGTTTTGTATGTATTAAGGAGGATTTAGAATGTATTTGTGTCATTGGCTTTTGCTATACAAATCAGGTTTCTGCCATTTGGAGTGCAAGTGCTGTGTTGAATGTGTTAACAGAATGAAAATGTGTAGTTTGAGGATAACACGCATAGACTAGCATCTCGGGAGGATAGCTCAGGGGCAACGTGCTCACCTTGGAAGCAAGACGACACGGAGCACCACAGGTTCAATCCCCGGGTCTGGGTATTAAGCACGTTATAAACAACCTATCATATCATATCATAGTCAGAACTAGGCAATGGGGGTGGATTTGTTGAAGGAAAAAGAACTTCACTTATCAATCTGTGGCTGAAATAATTCCATTCGAGCTGTAAGTAGTGATAATGGCACACACCTAACTATGTCCCCAGAGGTGGGGAACATCTAAGATGGAGCCTTCTGATGACAAGGCTGTATATAAATGTGTAGATGAGAAACAAATCCATGCTATAAAAATGCATGCTTCTCGCAAAGCACTTTTACATTTCTGTCTCACTGTTGGAGACCAGAAAATCAAACTGCTGAAGAGAGGTAAACAAGTTGATTACAATAGGTTGATACCTGTTAAAGTGAGTAAATTAATTACGACAGATGCTGGAACTACAAGGTAAGGGAACATGAATATGATTTTCACCTAAAATAAGTTGCTGGAACTTTGCAGGTGTTCTCCCTTAATTCTGCAATAGAATGTTCAGGAACATCTGCATTTGGCAGGTTGAGACAGTCAGGACCTTTGTGGGAGATGCCTCTACTATTTTTCCTTCTACTTGACGTACAGGATGTATGTAGCATCAGCTATGATGTTTGGTCCAGTTATTACATGAACCCCATTGGCTAGTTCTGGTTAGTCTCCTCGCACATCTTTAGCGCAGAGATGGTGAGGAATCCTAATCTACAGGCCAAATAGAACAGGCGTAACTTGACTGCACCTAGAGAAAGTGAAACACAGGCACTGTTGTTAAAAGTAAACTTTACTGATTCATATATTTACTGATGCACTTGCATGGGCATCTCACCACCTCAATGTCCAACCATTTTCCCAGCTAATATAAGATTGTGCATGTCACATTTTAGGATGTCCCACAACCCTAGACGTAGGTCATGCCCATTCACCCTTCCCCATTTACCAACAGAATATTGCATCTTTATTAAATACATTTGACATTGCAATTGCTCTTGAACTACTCTGCCTTTTTATTAGCATATTCTTTCTTGAACACCCTTGCAATTGGTCTCTCAGCTATTTGTGGGTATGTTTCCTGTTCTTGTTCCAGATCACATTTTCTTCTGGCTTGACAGAGTACTCAATATTTCTTTCACCTTTATGGGTGTGGAATATCTTGACCTTATCTTCGGCACTTGAGCTTCCTTTCTTACTCCTACTCTGACCCAATGACCTATGTTGATTTTAATGTCTTTAGTCAGATGCTTGCGATTATGTAATTCCTAGGATGAAGTGTGATTTCTGACAGAGGCTTAGGGTGTATCACTAGGTACAACTCTGAGCTCTATTAGACTGGCATTGGATCCGGATAGCGACAATGATGCAGCATTTGCATCCTTTTTTAGTTTAAAACTAGTTAAGAGTTGTAGTGTAGCAACTCAAAGCTGGATATACCTGACCATGGGAGGTTCCTCCGAGGGACTTAATGATTAAATGTGCCAGTACGTGTTTTGTCAGGTATGAATACAGCCCACACATTTTACGCATTAGCAATGCAGTACCCTAATAGGAGGTTAACCTGTACTCACTGATGCATGGTGAAAGAAAAACTGCCTACTGGAGTTGGATTGAAGCCAAAATGTAACTGTTAGCCTACCTTTCGCTGCAAAATGATACAGTTGTATCTGAGGACATCTGCTAGGCATTTGGTGGAACTATACTTTACCTTTGCCTGATATGTCTACTGGAAACTATGGTTGAGGCAAACTAATTCGACTAAACTTATTAGTAGCAGGGTAAGATGCTTTATGGCCCTAAAATGTGCAAGTATAAGGACCAGGTGAATTGCATTTTACATATTGCCATATTGCCACTACTTGTGACCTATTCCAACATGAATGTGTCATATGCTTAAAATGTTTTAGAGAGATTGCAGGGAATTGAAATGAATGGGCACCTAAGCAAGGAATGGCTGTTAAGTGGACAGACCAGCAGACATAGCTTATCCCATTAATTCATTGCTAAATGAAAAGTTGAAGGTTCTTACTTATGCAGCTCATTCAGTGGCTCTGATTGGAATTTGTCTTTGTTTGCTATAGTATTTTTATATTATATTTAAAATGTGATTTTTGTATTCTTTTCTACAATTTTGAAAGTGTGGTTCTCGTTTTTTGTACTGTTATTGTAATCAAATATAGTTAGAATGGTGTGATGAGGTTTTGACAAGTGGTTTGGAAGGTTGCACAGAGCAGTGCCAGTGGTTCAGATCTATACAAAACCTTCCACCCATCACTTTTTTGGTTATAGTGGGATTATGTTTTGTTTATTGATTTTAGGATTGTTGCATTTAGATTTTGAGGCAAATACGTTGCACCCATGACTTGTTTGTTTATAGTGTGATTAGGTTTTCTCATTGCTTTTAGGATTGTTGTATTTAGATTTTGAGGACAATACATAAAACCATTGCATGTAAATAGATATCATTTCTTGTTGTTCATATTTTCTCGACTGCCTCACACAATTGGTCTCTTTCATGCATCACTGCTGTCCCTCTTTTCAGCTAGCCCAGAAACTCCCTTGCATTTGCCTTCTTCTTATTTATGGATAAAACAATGATAGATAGGCAGTATAATGCTTTGTGTGGCGACTCATGCTCTCTACAATTCCTCCCTCCAAATTCTACTTATCTCTGGTGATATTACAATGCCCTCCTTCAGCATGTGATTCATCATATATACTGTTCAATTTCTCTCTGGGTGGTACTAAGACAATCTGATTCCCTTTATGTATTTCTCTAGCACGAGGAGAATCATCTCTGGTTCCGGAAGCACCTCAAAACCTTCCTCTTTGTTTCTGCTTTCTCTCCCCTTCTCCCTTGCTGAATTCCTGTCTTTAATTGCACTGGCTACCTGGCCACCCTTCTGAACTTCGGGCCCTGACCCCGCCTATTGCACACCTGCACTGCCTCCTTGGCAACCCCCGCACCTGGGGACTGTTGCTCTGTATCCCCAGAGTCCCCTACCAGCACTTATGTCTGCTCTTACCTGCACTTGCCTTCATTCCGGCCGTTCTATTATCTTATTTATTCTACTTTCCCATGCACTGCACTTTCCCCTCCCTGTTTCCCACACACTTATCCCTTTCCCCCTCGCTTGCACTTGCGCGATCTGAATGACACCTGGCCTAGTAGGATCGTTTCCTGTCCTCCTTCTGTTCCCCCTCCCTTGCCTCGTCGCTCCTCAAAACACTTGTGTATAGGCGCATTACAAATTCCATATCATATCATAGCATATCATATGTTTTCAATTTTTTCTGGGATAAATTCAATCCGATTTTCTGTATGTTTTGGGAATCTCTCTGACATTTCACATGTTTATTTTCCTTGTTATTCCCAACTCTAGCCCTCTGGAGTTGTAAGGGCAACAATTAGTTTCCAATGTACAAAAAGGTCCATTAATGTCCTTATTAAGGGCCTAATTTACAAAAATGTTCTAAGTTTGTGCATAGTAGTTAGCAGAAGCGCAAACATTGCATGTCCCAAATGTACAGTGCAGGGAGCTGATTTTGGGAATTAAATGCACTCAGAAACCTGCAGCGCAAAGAAAGATGAGTAGCACCCACAACAGAACAACCTTTGCGCCGGACCCATGGCAAAGAAGTAATCAAGTATTGCTTATGAGCAATCACCATTACTTCCACTAATCTTCTGCGACCAACATGTCCTCATCCCAGTACCTCCAGTAATCTGCACGCCAAACCCCTACATCAAGGCAACACCCAAACGTCTTCCCTCGGTCCAGTACCTCGACTAATATGCACCCCAACACCCTATATTAAGGCAGCACCCACACATCCTCCCTTGTCCCAGTACCTCTACTAATCTGTGACTCAACACCCTACATTAAAGCAGCACCCACAAGTCCTCCCTCATCCCAGTACCTCCACTAATCTGCACCCAAAAACATTATATTAAGGCAGCATCCAGAAGACCTGCATTATCCCTGTACCTCCTATAATCTGCACCAACACCCTACATTAAAGCAGCACCCACAAGTCCTCCCTCATCTGAGTACCTCCACTAATCTCTACCCCAACACCCTATATTAAGGCAGCACTCACAAGTCCTCCCTCGTTCCAGCACCTCCACTAATCTACGCCCCAACACCCTACATTAAGGCAGCATACAAGTCAGTCTTTGAGCCACTACCTCCACTAATAGGCACCCCAACACCCTACATTAAGGCAATACCAACAAGTCCTCCCTCTTCCAAGTACCCCCATTAATCTGTACACCCAAATCCACATCACTCTATGCCCACTCATCTTCCATACAGTACTTGCCCAAACAAGGTGCAACAACACAATAATGCACCCAAATACACTTTGCCCCAATGCCCACCCTTTCTCTTGCATTGCAGAGTACTTACGCCTGGTCTTGAATGAAATGTTAAATGTTGTGTGAATTCCCATTGAATCTGCTTGCAGAAGTCCATGATGAATCCCCAGTCCATCTTATTAGACTACATCCATTCTCATGTAATTTGGCAACAACACTTCCATGACAACATCTCACTGGATGCACCCTCCATACACATTGCACTTGGGAACACATCAATCAGACTCCCACATCTTGTTGGTTGCAGAACAGAAAGAATTGTAAGCTGGAACACACTCATGAACTATTGGGAAAGGGGTACAGTCACATGCCCAATACTATTGAATACCCACGCCCATTCACTGTGCCTCTAAGGTGATGAACAGGTTGTGGGCCTTTCTCAGTACCATGGTGGTGTTTGCTTTACAATTATGGTAAGTTCAACAACACTTGCCAGCTATTCACCATGAACACCCATGGCCCAGTTTAGTGTGGAGCACTTTTCCTCAACTCCTCTGGCCTGCATCTTCCAGGAACTACACCTAGCAGACATCCTCCACCTATATGATCACTTGGAAACAGTTTTAGTGAATCCAGGACAGTTACCTCTTCCATGGATTACTCTTGCATCACAGTTCTAGTGAATCCAGGATAGTTACCTCTTCCATGGACATCCATATTGTTTGTGCAGCTACACTTTGGTCCCTCGACATTCAGGTGGCATAGTCCTCATTTGAGGTGTGAAACCCAAAGAATCAAAGTGGTACCACATCCCTTCTCATCTTCTCCAATGCCATTAAGCTATATGTGGAAGTGTGAACACAACCTGAAGGATAAGCAAGTGCCAAAGGGCCACCTAAACTGCTGTTGCAGCATAAAAGAACACTATGTAGAAGAATCAGAAATCTGGTTAGGTGAATGAGCAAAGGTGAATGAGTGTCTCTAGATACCTCAACTATCCCTGCACTGGACAACATCTAGCCAGGCACCTATACAAATGAGTACCCATCCTCAATAGGAGACCCAACAAATCATTATAAAAACACCTATCTCCAAATGTCTCCTGACATCACCACCAGTAGACACACAATCTAAAACATATTCAACCAACACTGATACACTGAAAGCAAACATGTAATGCCCCTGCACCATACATGAGATCAGGCAACAATACCTTGCATTGCCACCCAAAACCTCCAATGGTCCTTTCTCGAGTTGTGAAATACATGTCCACATGGTCATGTGGGTGAGTCAATCAACATAATGCCACCATGCCTATCTCAAATAACACAGAACATAACTCAACACCCATAAGAACATTTACAAAGTACCATGCCAACCATAGCATACATGGTTGACACACCCACGTACACCATGTACATTAATGAATATGATGCCTGCGCATGGATGTAGCTAAACAACAGATGTGTTTGATAAACATGTGAGGTTAACTGGGGCACAGATGAACAGGAGGAGAAGAGAGCCATTGCAGTGGCCTGTCCAGAGAGGCCACCACCAAGCGGTGCTGTTGCCAGTTGGGACAAGAGGCAGCCCATCTGATCGTGATGCTGTTGAAGCAGCTCATAAATCACAAGAACAACATCGTGGAGAGACGCCTGCCACCTCAAGCCATCCACCAGCAACTGCAGCACTGCATCAAGTGTGGGGTCTGCCTGGGTGGAGGCATCAGTGAAGGTAAGTAGTGCTGCGGCAGATGGCCCTGGAACAGAAGGATGTGCTAAACCATCCATGGCGGACTGCTCAGCCTCCTGTCTCAGAACTAGGTGTGCAGTCTGTACATCTCCCTTGGTACCCCCACATGGCACCTTGGGCAGGTCTGCAATGGTCTCCACCTGTTTCGCCTCCTCCATCAACCCTGACACCTCCAATGAGGTCTCCATGCCTTGGTGCCCCTCTGTGGTTTCATCACCACTACCCTATTCCTCTGCTGCTGAGGTGTGTAACATGATGATTGGATGCAGGAGCTCTTCCTCAGCAACAGTACAAACTGAATGTGACACTCCCCCAGGAGCATCACCCTCCAAGGAGGTGAATTAAATTGGCTCTGCTTGGGTTTGTACTTGCATCTGGAGGCCTTGGCCATGGTATGCAGCTCCACAGCACAAGTTGTACCCTCTTCTTCAGCCACTGCAACTGTGGAAAGGGAATCATACGTGCCAATGCATGTGCACTCCCCTCAATGTTATCAGTGGTATGCAGTCATCATAAGTAAACAAGCAACTGCCGCACACAATCAGGTCCTGATTTCAAATCCAAATGAATCCAAGCACACAAGTGTAAGGAAAATGACAAGTCACAATGCTGAGACATGCACATGTAAACATAGCACATTGATGTGTGGACACATACACATGACAACTAATTTCACATCCCAATAGCAGTAAAGTTGTTACCCATGTGTATCCGTCAGGTAGGGTCATGGAGAGGACACCTGACCGCATGTGTCTGTAGCATCATAGTCACATCTCCATCCAATCACATTTTGTGACATGTCTAACCTGAAAGCATGCAACACATAAATGCACCCGTTTTCTGAGGATCAACCAGCAATGCTGTTGGTCCCACCACGATAAACTGTTATGATGACATTAGATGTAGGCCACCTCATTCATTGGCATGACTGGTCCCAATTGTGAACCAGATTGACTAATGCACTAATTTGCCATGACCAGACACCAACACACATGTGTCAGTCTCACCTGCTGAGTGGATATGATGCAATTATCATTCCCTAATTGAACAACCCATAGAAGAGGTTTGCATGAATGTACCTCGCATGGCCTCAATATCTCAATCTGAGTTGTGTTTCTGTCAGAGGCATCTCACATTACACGCACACAAGTATCCTTTCTCACTCAAACCTGCCAGAGCTCACTCTTACACTTGTCAGCTTCACAGATGTGTGCCATGACATACTAACAGTGTGTGCATGTGGCTGGATGCCAGTTATGAATTCTGCAACACACATGCCGTGAACAGCCCTAACCAGCTCAATTCATGCATACTCATCCAGGGCATTCTAAATCTGTGGAACTGTTAAGCCTCTGAAAACTCACCAGTATGGGTGAGCAATATTTTTGCCCGTGAAGCAAACAGTGCAGAATCTGCACTGAATACTGCTTCTGCCCAATCCACAAAATCCGCATTACTTTTCTGTCGCCACTGAAATTTCATCTGGTTTTGTGCAGTTTTGCATGGTGCGTGGTGTTTTGTTCCCATGTTTGCTTCATGTCGAGTGATGAGAGCCTTTCTTTTTATCCATGCTGTTTCATGCAGAGCCACGAGAAACTTTGCATGGTTTTTCGCTGTGTGATTAGTTCATGCAGCGACAGGGGAAACTTTTTGCAGGATTATTTTTGATCCATACTAGTTTCATGCAGCGGCATGAAAAACTGGTATTTTAGTGTAGAGGCACAAGAAGCTTTGCATGTTTTTCATGATCCGCACTAATTTCGTTCGGGGACACGAGAAACTACACACAGCTTTTTTGTTCAATTTGTAATATGTTCACACAGAAGCATGAGAAACTTCACACAGGTTATTTGAACCATGCTAGGTTTGCATAGCGGCATGACAAACCTTGCACTTTTTATATTCAATTCTTAGTAGGTTCACACAGTGGCACAAGAATTGCTGCATGAACCTAGCTCAAATCTAAACCATCAACACAAGGAACTTTGTGCAACTTTTTGTTTCATTTGTACTAAGTTGGTGCAGTGGCATGATAAACTTTGTTACAGTCTTTTTGATTCATACTAGGTACATGCAGCATCACTAGATATTTTGTTTTGGTATTTTCAATTCGTACAAGGTTCACGCAGTGGCACGAGAAACGTCCTGCCGCCCTTTTCGATTCATGTTAGGTTCACACAGCAGCAGGAGAAGCTTTGTTGCAGGTCATTTTGGGTTGTGAGATGGCAAATGAAACTCTGTGCTACTCTTTTTTGGTACGTAGGGGTAGCAGAACAGTGGATTTCGGTAAAAGTAAGCAAAATCTTTCAGTTTTCGTTTCTGCGGCTAGTAGAATGGAATTTCACAATTTTTTTCAGCCGTACTCACCAGGACCTTGGGTTCAGTCCTGCAGATCAAGGACTAGGCCATCAAATGCTGGGTTAATTCTCTCCAGGATCCGTAGTTGAAGAAGTGTCACTCGATGGGGGACTGCAGAGTGCACCTCCATGGAATCAACTGCCTCAAGGGCTGCCTTCGCCTTCGCCTGGCTTCGGATACTCAAGCCGTTGTAGCGCCATTTGGCATTGTCAAATGTACAGACTACCATCCCGTCCATGTTGATGGCAGCTGTGATGCCCATCTAGATCCTCTGACGTCCATACGTCCGAAAATGCTTCTGTGGACAGAAGAGGGCATCATAAAGGGCCAGGACCTGTTCACCCAGGATACCAACTTCAGCATCAGAGAAGTTGACAGACCTCAGCCTCAGCACCTTGGGAGTGCTGGTCGATGTAGCTGACATGTGCACCTGCAGCTAGTTGTGTGAATCTGGGCACTGACTGTACTCCTACTGTGGAGCTGTGATGGTGATATGGAGGATTGGAAGTCTGTATATGGCAGATTAGGTGCTCACAAAGCCTGAAAAGGAGACCCACAAAAGAACCGTCAATGGAGGAATACCAGGAAATCCAAGGCAATGCACGTGCGCAGCAGCCAGTGACACACTACCAGATAGCAGGAGATGTAGAGGTTTGAAGACAAAATCTGGCTGGAGGAAGCAAACAATTTCACAAGACTGCAGGAAAAGCAAGGCACTGGTGTCTCTCCTAGATCCACAAGACAGCAATGATGAAATCAGAAGAATGTCCCATACGTGCAATTTCTGCATCACACGCAGCTTGTGCATATGGGTGTAACTCTGTAAATAGCATGCTCACAAGCGCCTCCAACCAGCAAAATGGGTTTGCACGGAGGCAGCGATATTTGGAGGTATGCTGTGGAATTCCTGGTGTGCGCGGAGGTGTCGATATTTGGGGTTATCAAGAGGAATTCCTGGCGTGCGTGCAGGCAGCAATATTTGGAGGTACCAAGAAGAATTCATGGCATGCGCAGATGTGGCGATGCTTGCGGGTACCTTACCATAAAAGCGGATAACCTAGTGCTTTGGGGCACTTTATCACTTAACCATCCCATTGCACCATGCGGGGGAGGACTCCACGGAGAGGGGCAAGGACACAAGAAGGGTCCACCCGAAAATGTGGTGGTAAGGCTACAGGTGCCCCATTACCACAAAGGCCCACTAGGGCTAAGAGTGGCCAGCCTGCACTGCAGGCACAAGCAGCAGCCCACAAAGATTCACAAGTGAAGGAGCCAGGGCCACCAAGGAAAAAAAGCCTGTGGTGTGGAGAGGCACACTGCGGAAGAGGGCCACAAGAGGATGGGTGACCTTACTAGGTGGACCAAGGAGAAGCTCAGAAGCAATGTGGCCACTGCTCAGGCTACTCAAGGTAGATCACCAAATGATGAGAAGCAACTCCATTTGAAGAGGTTACCAGTGGCCTCATCACTGTGAGTAGGTGGTTGGTGTCGGAGGCATGGACACCTATGCAACCACATCACATTAGAGTGATGTGTGCATGATGCATATGTTTTCCTCAACACATGTTATGCTATCAAATATTGCAGTACATTTGGTCAGGAGCCTTCTCTCCCATCCATGAGTACTACAGAAGTTCATCCATGGTCACTTCCATTACATGTTGTCCGTCATAGAATGTGGATGCTTGATCTATGTTTCCAGTTGACATTGATCTTACAGCACACATTACTGTATGCAGAATTCTTTAGCAAGGCCAACACCTATATGTGTGCCAATGGCCTGCAAGACACATGTCATTGGAGACAATCACAGTGTCATGCTTGTGGATAGTAGATTCCTCACATAGAATAACACTAAGCAGTGGATGATGTCTGAGTAATCCATTCACTGGGCCTGGCAACCAGTGGATATGGATTTGCAACAGTGTCGGGGAGAAGTTGTAGGAGGGTGTGTTCTGGACAGTTGCAATGGTTGGCTAAAAGATATTTGAAAAGTGATGTTCATTCCAGATTTTGACTGTCAATTATTTACTGGTCATGCAAGTGCACAATGTTCATTTCCATATTGTAGGCTCCTCAAACGTGATAAACAATGTATGTGAATATGTTTAACTACTATTCTGACCTTGGCCAATCTGGCAAAGTGGGTGATGGTGATGTTGGCAACACAACATCCTGTAGGCTTGTTTTGTCAGCAGGAGAAACTTGATGCTTGCTCATGTTGCGTGTATGCATGTGTGAAGTAGAGAATGCGCTTAGCAATGAAACACGGAACTCCATCTGTCTACTGTTACATCTTCCACTCTCATAAATGCCTGTCTGTATGTATGGTCACCTACTCCTCTAATCCATGGCTTTATGCAAGGCCCAATGTGCCCCGACATGATAGCAGAGAGCATTGTTAGACACCTGTCCATTCCACATTAAAGAAAGCCCAGTTTCAATGTCTGAAACAGGTGCACCAGGACATTTTCTGTCTGTATTCTTTTGATATTGATGATGCATGTTCAACTGGATATTGCTGTCTGACTTTGTGCAGTTAAGTAACACAGCAGATGAGCAGGTGGAAGAGAGAGGATGAAAAGCAGGTTGAGAAGAAGGAGGTGGAGGATGAGGCCCAAACATTCATGAGTGCAGCCTGGGGGCTGTGTCTAGTGAGAATCCCCTTGTGTTGCAGGCCACCATCCGCAGGCTTGCTGACTCATCTTCTGATGAAGCTGTCAAATCAGATGTGGAAGGCTTATGGATGGACATGGTCCAAAGAGGCAGGCAGTCCAAAGAGTAAAGAGGAGCATTAGAAGAGGCGAGAGAAGATAAGGGAGCATATTAAAAGTTTAGTGGAATGGAATGTGAGAGAGGAGAGGACTTTCCGAATGTTGAAATGCTGGTAGCGCAGGGGCAAGATGGTAAGAGAAATATGGTGGGAAAAGGAGAGGGTGGAATCAAAGTGAATGCCTAGATTGCAAGCGTGGGCAGAAGTGGGCAGATTGGAGGAGGCGAGTGAATAAAAGGTGGAGGAGAGGGAGGGGGAAGAGTGTTGGAGGAACATTGTTATGGAGGCTTAGGCAGGCCCAGGTATAGGGCATGGGTGATATTGTGTAGCAGTAGTAAAATATAATGTGTAACAATTATGATGTAAACACAGGACTAGGGTGTGGGAAATACTGAAGTATAGCCATACTGGAAGTAAGGCTTAGCATTTTGTCTTACCTGTTGGAGGTGAAGCAGCGTGGCATAAAGAAGAGTTTGAATAATTGTCTCTTTCCCAAGCCCCACGAGTACAGCTGAGAACAGTGGCATTGTTTAATTGTATGAAGCTCTAGGCCTGCAGAACTAAAATGGAAGGGTAGGCTGTCCCCGTTCCGAAGGACAAATCCATGGGAGCCAGGTTAGAGGTCTCGAGCTGCCAACATACTCGGTTTATATTTACGCCACTAGCGTCCCCAAGGACAATGGCGTCTTATTTGAACTGTCAGGCGGCTGGAAAATAGAGAACACAACTCCATCGGAATTAGGCCAATTAATGTGGTCCTCGATAGAGCAAGTAAGTTTACCGCCGGTGGGCATCTGATATGAGGGAGTGAGAGAGGCAGAACATCCTGTGATTTGTGATACGAAGAGCAAGAGGTGATGCCAGCAAAACCAGTCGGGAGCTGGGGACGCATGGCTGGGGCGAATGCGTGTCTGGTGTCAAGAGGAGTGCACTAAATTTCAAAGGGCCAATTTGGAGTTGTCCGCTGAGCTCATGCTAACCACCAGGTGCACACCATGTCACTAGGCCGATGGGACGGATAACATTCCAGGTAAACTCACCAATCCAGTAGCTGGGAACCAAAGTGACGGAATAGGGGGACCACATGTTAGAGGGTAGGCTAACTCTACATTTGCCTTGAGAAAGACCTCAAAGGTTGAAACATGTGTCGGCACTAATGGAATAAAAGTATATCACATACTCTGTATCACATATGAAGTTTTTTTTAGCAATGAATATGTTGGTCACAAGAGTGACAACCAATATGTGAACTACTGAAGGAAAAATAAATCAACAAATGTTGCAAACACCTAACGTTTGTGGAAATTGATACTCATTGGATACTAAGGAACCACTGTCCAGCGCCTAATTTCAAGTTTTTGGATCTCAGTAACCCAGAACAACCCTTACAAACATTGGGATCTTAGGAGCTTGGTCCCTCTGAGATCCATCTGACAGGCGGCAGGCAACGTAAAGAAGATAGCAACGCACACACTAGCGCAAGACCCACAGTCCTAACAAGCTCTCAAACCCCTTTAACCAACAGAAATACCACCAGGTAAGGTTGTGATATATGCTTCACAATTGTGACATGATGCAGGTTTGAACATGTGTTATTAGATATGGTGCTAATTGGGTGATGGTCACTTAAGATCAGAATTGTCCTATGTCATGGAGTGTTGCATGACTCCTTGATCAGCCATGCATGTGCTTTCTGTTATTGGTTACACCTCCAGAACATACATGGAGCCAGTCCCTTGGGGATGTTCCTGTGCACATGTTTTTGGTGAGGGGTGATATAGTTGCTTCTTATTTGTGTGGCATTGATATAACGCTCACCTGGTATCCACAGGGACGCCACCCAATCTGGTTGGACTGCCTTTGACCCAGATCCTTCTTCCCTGGGTTCCCACTCTGCCACGGATCTGATCTGGAATACAGGAGTTTTGGATTCGCCCACAGTCTCCTCTTCTCTGGGCCCACCTCCCTCGTGAACCCACAGATTCCCCGTAGAGCCTTTCTCACCTTGGATTCGGGGTGTGTTGTGGTTGGGGTGCTTAGCAGCCGAGTTGCTTCACTGGCGCGGGCCCGCGAGTCCAGTCCTGCTGCGACTCAGTTATTCAGGTAAGTCTTTTGCTTGGTTTATTGGTCCTTGATTGTTATTGCCCCTATTAATGTCTTGTATCTCCCTAGGTGCGGAAGAATGGCCAAGGTGGCGAGCAGGCTGGGGCTGCGCCTGAGATGGTAGGTGACTGCGCAAAGCGCAGCGCTATGTGCGCTTTTATGATGTGCTAACCTGTTCTTCTCCTTCACAGGTCGCCGTGATGTTGCAGATGATGGCTGGCGAAAGGATGCGGAGCGGTGAGAGGAAAATGTCCGGCTCCACCATCGAGTATGTCTGTGGCAGATTGATGGAAGGCCAAGATGCGAATAAGCCCACAGCGACTTCTGTTCAGGTAAGCGTTTTTGCGAATGGTGGTTTAAATGAAAATGAAACGCTTACTAATAACGTCTTTTGTTTCCTTTCTTCCCTTCAGGTCGATTCCAGAGGGAGCGTCTGCTGTGATGCTGGAGGTGCAGGAGACTGGAGTGAACAACAGATGCTGGATTCTCGCAGGTAAGGATGAATAATGCTGTTCTGCTTCTTTTCTCCACAGGTACAGGCCCGAAATGCAGAGATCAGACCTCAGTGAACATCACGCTGCGAGTTCAGAGCAACGCGAAGCTTGTTCTGCAGCTCGGGCGTGGCTTTTATAGTCTGTAAGCATCCCAGGTATCTTCAGGCCTGACCACACCCAAAAAGCTAGACCGCATGGTTCAGTTCTGGAACTGAACCATGTGGAGGCATCCATGTTGTGCTAGTGCCATTGGGGATTATGGCTTCTCTATCAATAACATGAGCCTGGCGCCAAAAGCGCCAGGCCTGACTCCACGAGGGTCTTTGGAAGCATGATTGGGCCCTTGGGGCCCCGCATGAGTACTGTGATGTGGTCCTGAGGACCCGAATGTCAGGACCAGGGGCTGTGGTTGTGACAATTGATTTACATTTGTGTCAAGTCAAACTTGATGCATGAGCATGTAACACACCTGGCTCTCACAATCCACGTAAGGGGATAATCCAGATGAACAGTATGCATGTGGCTGGTGTGTGAAGTATGCTGTGTATTGCTGTTGAGGTGCGGATGTCAGATGCCTAAATACTATGTTTCATGTGTCAGTGTAATGTTGCTGCTATGCTCCCATTAATGTGAACATGATCTGTTGGTAGTGAGGGGTGTGTAACCCTACACCATATATACACATTTCTGTATTCTGTGAGTGGCAACATTGCTTTCTGGAAGATTTAGTGAACATTTTCATGATTGGACAAGGACATGTTGATGGTATCAGAGACATGCATGGGGGAGCCGTGGATGGACAGTGTATGGCTATTGAGTGATGCAATACCAACAAGGGAAGGTCACAGGGGGATGCAGCTCACACTTTTTCAGGTAGGGTGGTGGGTGGAAAGTGTGTGGGGGCAGGTGTTATGGCAGGGGAGCGTCAAATGCTTTCAGGAACTGTGACAGTGAGTGTAATGTCCACTGTTATGGGGAGGTAGTATTAGTATTTTCTTAAATGAGCTAAATCAGTCTGTCTGCTGGATCCCACATCAATGTATCAGCAGAGTAATCTCGTAATAGTAACACAAGCACACCAGTTTTCATCACCAGTTAATGTCTCCATTCTTTCTCCCGGTCGGGGATATATAATGCACAAAATAACAGCAGGACAACCTGCTGACCAATGAGACACTGTGTTGCTACTAGGTAAAACTCCTACAGGTTGCCAAAAATCAATCATACAATTTGCCAGTTTCAAAAATGCAGTTTTATATCATTTTCAGTTTAAGGGTTTTCAATTAAACTTCATTCTATTCAGAATTCCAATTTTCCACGTTCATTGTGGCAACAATTCCATATTCGTATCAGCTACAATTCCAGATTCACAGCAACTACATGCACATGTTTCGATCTGTTAAGATCATCTTCATATGGCTATAAAAACAAAACAATCAGCAGAGACTCTCATTGCACAGCCTCCCGTGGTAATCCTGCTATACAACGCAGAGTCCAAATTAAATATTACCTGCTTTTAAACTACTGATGCTTAATGCATTTTATAACACTCACTATTAATGGTAATATTGCATGCGTTAGTGGAAACAACACTGTGCCCAACATGGAAGTAATAATCAAAACCTCACATCAAATAAAAACTAAATCCATTTGCTAATATGGCTACATCAAAGTTTTAGCCCTGTCCAAAATTGAAAACAAATCAAACCGTTCTATCGTCTATGCATTAACTTCCCCAGTGATTTAACAAAACCAGATCCAACATGCTGATCCATGAAAATAAAATACGATATACTATGGTGGCCAAACTCCCAGCTGTTGTGCTCATGATCATACATAGTGCATGCATATAACCTGCATGTGGGCACAGTAAACAAAGTTGTGCACCCAATTAAAATGTACTGTGAAAGGTTGTAACCACTCAAACGTGAATGAACACACACCAAAGTAAAGCTCCCTGATCCCAGTTCCCAGGACCGACTCATACAGTGTGTGATAACAAAACAAAAAACGGACACAAAGAAAACTCTGCCTAAATGTGTAAAATATGATGGCCACTTTAAAACATGGTGTTGCACCTTCAATATCCCCCTGCAATTGCGTTAAATGGCTCACAAATACCACATTCAATCATGTGACTGACTCAAACAGAACATATATGTATCAGACTTAAAATAAATACAAAACGATTACAAAGCATAGTCCTGAAATCTATGAAATCACAAAACAGTCAAAACTGCTATAAATGCTTATGATGTCAAAGAAGACCTAATCTACACTCGTCCTCACTTCAGTTTTGGTATGGGCCTACAGAGATGCTGATTAAGTGGTTGAGAAATCTTATTGACTGCATGCTGACAGCATTGTAGAAGATACTAAAGGAATTGAAGGTGTAGTAGACTTGCAATGGTTCACAGTGCATGTACATAGTTGTACAATTCATGTGGCTTCATTAGCAAAGTACATAGATGTTTGGTGCATTTGAATGCAGCACACATCCCAGGAGTAGGAGGTTGTTGAACCGAATGGGTTACATAGGGCTGTGGCACACACCCAGGTTGTACTGCAGCCTGAAACCTGTACTAGGCAGGTTGATGCTACTATTCTTTGAAATCACATTTAACTCTCATTTACTGGCACTTTATAAACTATGCCCTCTTGGTCATTCTATTCATGAACATCTGAGTGTGTAGCATGCAGGATGTGGTGGGAGGGTTCAAATTATATGCCATTTACAGGAAATACGCAAGGAAATTGTAACCTGCCTGTCAGTTGTCCTTTCTGACTTCAGTCTTACCTGCCAGATGAATCTGTTTGTGGGGCCATACATAGAGAATTGCTTCTTTGCATTGAAAATGAATAATGTGGCACAACCAACGTGTACGTCTTGCAAGCATCTGACAGTTAGGGTAGAGTCCACCCTGGGACATGTTAGGCCAGGCATGTAATACAATTCATACCTGTATTGTCATCCACAGATTCTCGACGAGTGTTGGTACTCACACACTCGTGCATGTCATCCATTCCTTGATGTCGGAGGAGTGGCTGTCCTCACATTGTGTGAGTACTGTTGCAAATCATCGTAAGTCGCATATTCTATTGTACATGCTAAAGGGAAAATGGGAGCTCAGAGCCAGTAGACAGAAGGTTGAGTGTGTTGTGCACACAGTGATGCTTGTTTGCGCTAAGACGTTCTTGCAGGTGGATGCAGGAGTGACGGTGCATTCTGCCTGTAAGTTCGCATTTGTTTCTGAGGAGGAGGGGTGAGCAGAATGAATGTACGCAGCTTTTTCTGTGGATAATTTTGTTTTTCTGGTTTTCTGTTGCTGCTTACAGTGTAAGTGTGTCTAATCCATGTCCATAGGAGGTGCTAGCACACAAATGACACATGTGTTGGAGACATGGACATCAACGGGTAATTGAAGTGGTTCTCATGAGTTGTCTTTCACTATGGATGAGCTGTGTAGGATTGTCATATGGAAAATGTGTATGAGCCCAACAGCTGGCCATTCTGATCTCAGCCATTGGGTGGTGGTTGCCGCACAACAGCAGGGAGGTTGTAGTAAATATACATCTACACATATCAGCTGTGCTGTCATAGGAGGATAATCTGGCAATGGTGTTGGTAGGGTCTTGACAAGGCAGGCAACACTCTTCGCTATTAGTGTTGTGGGAGTTGGCACACCATGTTGTACATGTATGTTTCATTTGGCTGTGATGTGTTGGAAAATGTGTGGGTGTGCCGGTGTGTGCATACTGTGCACTTCATTATTCATGGTTATTTGGACACTGCACTGGGGCCAAAGATAGGAGGATTGGGTGTGGCTGAGCACAACGGTACATGTCTGCTGGGCAGACAAGAGTTTGTGTACTTTTTGGGCTGCATTACCTGTTGGACACGGCTTCACTGGGATACACTTCACATGACAACATATGGCTGTACCTGTGGAGCTGCTGCACTCAGTTTTGGAGGGAGGTGTTTCAGCAGCCCGTTACAGTGCAGGCAAGGGGCAGGTGAAGGAGGCAAGCATTGCCCGCTGCATGGGAGTGGGAGCAGAGGTCCATGTTGCCCTTTCCCAGGGAGCATGTAAAGGGGACAACCCATGGATCTGTGTTTGGCAGGTAGAACCAACAGGGGTTGACTGGAGGTGGCAGTGTAACAGGGGCAAGTGTCATAGGGTGGTTGATCCCCAGGGATGAATAGGTTGTGTTCATTAATGGTATTTTGCAAGGCTACCTCTGCCAACACAGACCTATGGCAGCGGTTGCCTGGGCCAGTGGTCAGAGCTGTATATCATTGGAAGGGGGGCATGGACCCTGAAAGACACAGAGGGTGTGCCTTTGTGTCATTGGTAGGGTATGTATGTAGCAGCTGGCTTAGGTGGTATCAACCATGACAGGTCAAGTGGGAGTGGAGTGTGAATTATTTGGAGGTGAGTGCACTGACACAGGGAGTGCCAAAGTGGTAGGATGTCAACCCAGAGGAGGAGGGTGCAGCCACATGGATATCAGGGAAGGTAACTGGAGTGGGTGGAGTAGTGGGGATTTCACATGGAGATTGGTGCTGGTGAAGGCCTTGATAGGGAGCTGGGTTGTTGTGGGTCCTGTGTTGATGGGGCATGAGGTCATGGGGACACACAGGGGGTGGTAGGGGTTGAGGGTGGCAGAGGTACTGTGGGGGTGGGGGTTTATGAGGGACATGGTAAGGGGTTGTAGACATATGAGCCACACCTGTTCACGTATAGAGTAGTAGGGTGTGCTCTTGGGAACAGGAGGGAGAGGGGGTGTATGGGCAGGGCTCCATCAACAAATGTGGTCACAGTTGGCAGATACATTGTTCCGACCCTGCCAGGAGTGATGGCAGGGAAGCAGAGGTGGAGTGATGCTAGACCGTCGTTGGAGAGGCAGGGTCATCAGTTGGTATGTCCACACATGCCATGTGCATCAAAGCAGTGGGTAGGCCAGTAGCCACAGAGGTAGGAGCAGAAATGTGTTTGGATTTCAGCCCACCCTTGTGAGATGTGACAGACAGTACGGGTATGAGGGGGTACAGTGGTAGAGGGTGCTCGAGAAGTTATGAGGGGGCATTGATGGATTTATAGGAAGGGCATCATGATGACTGGATGGAGGACCAGAGCATTGAAGCGAGTTGCATGGTGGGGATGGGGTAAGTAGATTTAATTGGCATGGGCAGGGATGGTTTGGGTGGAAATGAAGATAAATAGGTCCAGTGGCTGGGCAGCTGTGTATTTTCCCCATTGCAGGAGCGCATACATGGCAGTGGTGAGTGGAGGTGAGCAGGGCTTGCAGCAGTAGTGAATAGGAACCTATCATCAAGATGGCAGTCAGGTGAGAATTTTCTTTTGCACTTCATTCATGCGACTCAGGGGAACACATGTGATAGAGCCATCTTGCCAGGGGCTGGTCATGCAATAGTAGGAATTTTGGTTGTGTGACATGGAATCTTTTCTTCTGACTTGACATGAGTGTGGACATGGTGTATGCGCTTCATGTGAAGGCAGTGAATAAGGTATCAGTGTAATGTTAATGTTATGGTGCGCACACTGTTTGCCAATCCAAGGGACACAATCTCAGGGAATTGTTGTGGGCAAGCGGGATTAGCCGAATTGCATCATTGAAGGCCATCAGGGATCTGCATTTACTATGCACGCGGGTTCCACAGGGGCTGCAATTCATGTGAAGGGGGTTTGTACTATCTGGTTGTGTGTGTCCAATCCCTGTGCCCTTTGGCCTGCTAAGGGAATGGGTGGTGCCTATGGATGTGGATGGAAGGTCTCCTGCACCTCTACTGCTATTCCACGATGGGTAGCAATATTATGCAGGACAAAACATGCCACACTGATTTTCCATACTACAGGGGGTGCATGTAGCAATACGCCCCCTGAGTGGTGAAGGGAGCGGAAGGGTAACTTGAGCACTCCAAATGCATGCCCCACTATGCCCCTAGTGGCTATGTGTGCTGCATTGCAGAACACCTCACTCGGTGTGGCTGGATTCCTGATTGGTGTCAACAGGAATGGTAACAGTGGGTAGGCATTGTGCCCTGCAAAGAAGTAAATGGTTGTGGATAGAATTATTATTGAATATGTGTTTCACTACTCTCTCCCAACCACCCATCCCTACAAACGCCATTCATCGGCAACCACATAACACCATGGATACCACATCACAGCAGCCTCAACCATGTTAACATACACCACATCAACACTCCAGCATCCACCGCTACACACAAATTGATGCTCGTCAATGTCCACTCAGCAGTCCACTATGCAGCTGTCATCACCTACCTCATCAACACACATGACTTGGATGACATATTCATTACTGAGACATGGATGACATCCACCTCCACCTACATCCTAGATGTCCTCATCCAACAACAGTTTTGTGCAACATGACCTTATAAACAAGGTCAGTGGAGGCCACGCCATCATTCACAAGTCATCATCGACATGCACTCAATTGGAGGTCACCACCATTTTCTCTTTCAGAAACCTATGCTGCCACTTCCGGCTCACCCCAGCGGACACAGTGACTTTTTCACGTCATGAAAAGCCCACCAAAGCCCAACAAATCCTTCATCAAAGACTTCAAGGACTCAGTCACCACCATGTCTCTCTCACATGCCAACAACATGTTCCTTGGCTATTGCAACATCCCTGGCATCCCAGAAAACAAGTTGATGAAGGAAGATTGCCCCTGTCTACTTGACACACTGGACCTCAAACAGCACATGATAGTCCAACCTCACCGTAAAGGTAATTTTTTCAACCTCATTATCACTGGCCTGCCCACCCTCCATCACTTCTGATCCACTGTCCGAAATATCGGGAAATCCCCTTTGAGATCAGTCACACCACACCTCTCAATCAAACCTATTTGAAACCAAGCAAACACGCCATCTGATATTTCAAGAACTTTGCAGTGGAGGCTCTGATGGAAGGGCTCACCAAACTCCACCTCACATGGGCTGATCTATCTCTGATAAACCAGGACTGCAACTCACTTCTCCAAGAACTCAACACCACTCCCACAAACAACATCAACCACCATGACCCAGTGAAACAGTGCACCCTCAAGCCTAAATCTTCTGCACCCTGGTACACTCAAGAACTCAAAGTCAACAAATAAACCAGCAGCAAATAAGAATAGGATTATCAAAACACTCCTGCAGTGTATCCAACCTTGTCCAGCTCCAGGAACTTCACTTTACATGCTGGCAATTGATTAATCCTGCTGAGGTTAACTGCTATCAAAACAGCATAGCCAGGAAGAACAATGTGAGCTGAGCCCTCTACAAAGCCATTAAGCACTGTATCAACATTGTGGCCACCCCAGCTGTAGCGCACTACATCTAAAATCCCCCAACATCAACTCTTTCTTCATCCACAAGATCAACATGATACACCATCACATAGACACCAATGTCACAGCTGACAGCACACTTCACTTCCCATCTCACAAAATCACAATTACATGGACAACTTTCAAGACACTAACGATGGAAGACCTCACTGACACCTTAGCATCCTTCAAGGCCACATCATATGCAGACAGCATACTCGTTGCCTCTGTACTCAAGACACTTCCGACTGAAGCACTCCACCCTGTTGACAATGATCAAATGCTCCCTGACTCAAGGCACCTTCCCCTGACCCTCAAGACTGGACAAATCATCCCACATCTTGAGAAACCAACACTAACGATCTCAGCAACAACCTCCGCATCACACATTTTACCTTCATAGGTAAGATCATTGATGAAGCAGTAGCCATGCAACTCCTCCAACACATCAAAGACAATAACCTCCTTCAGTCCTACAATTTGGGTTCTGACCCAGATGCAGCACAGACATGTCTACCATCAAGGTGATCGAAGATGCCCTTAAAATCCATTAAGTTGGTCATCCTTGCCTCCTAATTCTCCTTGACCTCTCAGCAGCATTTGACACAGTAGACCAACAGACACTCATTGACAATCCACATAGCCTCATGGGAATCTGAAAGATCGTTTTCATCTCCTTCAAATCCTACCTTGCTAATTGCCAACTGTTCATACAAATTGATTCTTCAAAATCACCAACTATTCCCATAACCTGTGGAGTCCCACAAGGATCCATTATGTACCATGCCATCTTCCATCTTTACATGGAACTGTTCTGAACACTCCTTGCACCATGCAATATCCCCATCCACCAATAGGCAGATGACACACAGATATGCGTGTGGGTATCCACCATTGAATACATCCATAGACTAAAGGCCTGCCTCACATTGATCCAGTTCTGGATGTCCAATGCTTACCTTATGCTCAACCGAATTCCTAATGCTGACCCACAACACCAAACACAATAACACCCTGACATTCAGACCTGACCATCTGATATGAACCTAGGGTGTGTTCCACATCACCTTGCCACCTGTGGCAAGTATCTGGGGTTAAACATTGACACACACTTCACGATCAAACAGTGCATAGCAGGAAAGACATAGGGCCTCATTACGAGTCTGGTGGTAGCTGTGCCGGTAAAACTGGCAGGCTGCCGCCAGACTCATGATGATTTACCATCACCTGACTTGCCAGAATAACCGGGGCATTACAGACCAGTAAGTTGGTCCAGTAAGTCAGGTGGGAGTAATTGTTAGTCCCCATTCCCATTTGAGTCCCATAGGAGTCAATGGGAATGGGGACTATGGAAGCACCGGCAACGTTAATAACGGGGTCGGTGCTTCCATGAAAGTCTGCGCGCGGGTGCCATTCTACCCGCCATGGCAGACCTGGCAGGCAGAAAGGTAACCCGCCCGCACACTTGTACTTTGCCGGTCTGGAAACAACGGTGCCGGTAAGCTTACCGGCACCGTTGTTTCTAGACCAGCAAAGTTGTAAAGAGGGCCATAGTCATCTTGGTAGCTACTTTCTCTTCTAAAAAGAATCAACCCCTTCATCCCAGTAAATAACTTCAGATCCACCATCCAAGCCTCGTTCCTCTTCCACCTTGATAGTGGCAATGCCTTTTTGAAAGACCTTATAGTAACTACACTGGCACTCCTGAGAGGTGTTCTGCATGCTGCTGGCAAGACTTATTATAGGACTCTGCAAAGTCAACCTCAACACCCCAACCCTCATCAAGCTGCACCGGCTCCCGCTGCAGCCCCGTATCATGTTAAAATCCTGTTGCATCATCTACAAGGCTGTCATCCTGAAGTCCCCAAGCTACCTCACTGAGAAAATCCCATCTCCATAGGCCTGTCATCTGCGTGAAGTTTGAAAATGTGACTATTAAACCACCCACAGTAAAGGAAGTTAAGTACAAGAAGTCAGGCTTTCTACGTCTACGCTCCAAGACTCTGCAACCTCGTCTACATCAACATCAGACTTGCTCCATCGCTTCTACAGTTCAGGAAAGAGTTCAAGACCTTCTTCTTCAAGGAATGGCTCCTCCCTAACATGTAGGTCCACCCACCCTGATCTACCTACCCTACCGGAGACTCTGTGATCTGCTCCCCACTTTCTCCTCTCCTGGCCCTGGTTTTTTGCAGATCTCTCCCTGCCAATTGGCCAACTTCACCCTCCTGTGTTCGCTCCCCACACCCCTTTTCTCAGCTTCCCTCGCTGTGTTCTTCCCTATATGATTGTAAAACGTTCTGTTGCTTCCCATACATAGGTCCATGCTCAATAAATACCCCTTGGACAATTCATATTCTTATAATAATTGATTACATGGAGTTTCTATTCTTATGTTTCTGTTTGTCATGTGACTGCTTGTGTGTGCATGATAATTGATACTCACCTATGAGCCAGGTGTTTCAAAATGTTTCTGATGCTAGGGTCCAGCGTATAGGGGATGATGCAAGATGTAGCTGTGATGCGTCCATCCTGGGTATTTGGAATTCACATGCATGATGTGTCCCTTAGCATCACAGATCAGCTGTAGATTTATGGAATGCCAATAGTTCCTGTTGCAATATATGTGCGCAGTGTCTCAGGGGAGTTGCAGCACTACATGGGAGCACTTTATGGCTTCCAGGAATGGGGGAAATTGTGCAACTGCGTACAATTCCTGGCACACTCTCTGCCTTGCCCTCAGTGTGTGTGGCATGTCAATGTGCCTATGCACACGTGCTAGGATTCACCTCAACACAATCAAGGTGGAGGCACCTTGATTGTGTGGGCTGTGATATACCACCACACATGTGTGTGGTATGCTGGAATGTTCTTGTAGTCATGAAGTGTAATGATGATAGCACTTTCACCAGAGGTGTCACGGCCTGTGAGCACATGGTGGTTGATGCCAGGTCATTCTCCCACTCCCTGACAAGGTCTAGGATGACATGGGGAGGGAAGCCATACCTTCTGTGCACCCCCTCATCTGCATTCCAAATTGTGTTGTTTGTGGATGGAAGATTCTGGCCCTCCTTCCCATCTTCCTCCTCCTCTTCCTTCCATGTAGTATTATCACTGTTTGTAATGCCATTGTGGCAATTGAATGTTCGTTGCAATTCTATTGTGTTTTTATAGGTAGGCTTTCATTATACTTTGTGCTTTGCAACGGGTGACAGGTGGCAATGGGATTGTTCTCATTTGCTGTGTAATCCAATAGCTTAACTTTATCGCTTGATGGGCATGTTTGTTCTTTGCACAGTGTTGCCCTCCACACCTCCATGTTATTCCTCAATCTGCTCCTTCAATTACGTTATTTGCATGTGCTGCCCCCTTTTTCTTCTTTGTGCTGACCTTTCCCATGCGCTGAGATCTATCCCGTGCAACGTGCTTGTGCATAGTGCAAAGTGGAAGGGCCAGTGCAAAGTCTGATCTGTGAATCAGAAAATGCTATTTAGCGCAGCATAAAGTGCACTTTTGCGGTGCAAATTCACTCCACGCCACGCTAAACTTTTTGTGAATTAGGCCCCAAGGGCCTGATTTAAATAAAAATGTAACATGGGAAAGTCTAATTGAAATTGTTTTCTAAATCAGGCCCAAAGTCTCTCCCATGGCTCATTGGTTGCGTGCCATTGGTTGAGTGGCTGGTTTTAACACAATGGGCCTCATTATAACTATGCTGGTCCGGTAACAACGGTGCCGGCAAGCCTTCCAGCACCGTTGTTACCGGACCGGCACAGGACGGCTCTGCAGGCAGGTGCCATCCCTCCCGCCAGGGCCAGACCTGATGGGCAGAATGTCACCCGCAAAGCAGGGTTTCACGGAAGCACAGGCACCGTTGTTAACGGTCCTGGTGCTTCCGTGGTCCCCACTCCCATGGAGTCCCATGGAATCTCCTTGGGAATGGGGACTTACAAAATTACCGGCGCCTGACTTCCCGGCCACCGGGGTTGTTACCAAGAAGTCATGCGCTGGTAATTTTTCACGGGTGCGGCAGCAACTCACCGGTATCACCAGCAGTGTTACTGCCAGACCTGTAATGAGATCCAATGTCATGGTTCATGCACACATTGCAGTCTCTTAACTTTCCCTCTATTGGAATGGCTTGACTTGGACTTCAAATATCTTTTGTGATATTGAAGGGGTAATTCATAGATTTCAGCGCAGAAGTAGTGCACGGGGCTGGTGCAGAGAGGGAGCGTGCGCCAGCCGCGTGTGCTAAATCCCATTTCCACGCAAGGCGTATTCATGGATTTCCCCATCCATATCCAGCACTAGCGCAGCGTGGCACAGCAACCATCCAGCAGTGCCAGTTACGCCCCTAACACCACCCCTTGTGGCAAAAGCAGCCACACAAATCCACAATATGGCGCAAAGGCCAGTGGACCAGCATACAGCCCCCCAACAACGAAATTGCGCTAAAAACGCTTGTGTACCCCGCTCACGCCAGCCAAATCGCGAGTAAAACTCCTTGTGCACCCCCGGAATACGCGTACCCCACTCGCGCCAGCCCAATTACGTATAATACTCCACTCGCACGCCCAGAATGCGCATACCCTGCTCGTGCCAGCCCAATCGCATGTAAAACTCCTTGCGCACCCTTCAGAATACATGTACCCTGCTTGCGCCAGTCAAATCGCACGTAAAACTCCTTGGGCTCCCCTCGGAATACGCGTATCCCACTCGTGCCAGCAAAATTGCGTGAAAAAGGCTGCGCATGCTCGAATCATATCTCGAAAGCAGCCCATGCCACAATGGACCCCCCCAATACCCGTGCACATACCAGCGGGCAGTCCACACCACAACCTACCCCCCCATCACCCGGGCACATGCCAGCAGACAGCCCACACCACAACAGACCCCCATCACCCCTGCACATTCCAGCAGGCAGCCCACACCACAACGGACCCCATCACCCGTGCATATGTCAGCAGGCAGCCCACACCACAACCGACCCCCCAACAACCGCTCATATGGCAGCAGACAGCCCACACCACAAGGGAGCCCCCCATAACCCATGCACATGCCAGCAGGCAGCCCATGCCACAGCTGACCCCTCCATCACCCATGCACATGCCAGCAAGCAGCCCAGACCACAACAGACCCCCCATCATCCGTGCACATACCAGAAGGCAGCCCACACCACAACCAAACCCCCATCACCCATGCACATGGCAGCAGGCAGCCCACACCACAATGGACCCTCATCAACCATGCACATGCCAGCAGGCAGCCCACCCCACAGCTGACCCCCCCATCTCCCGTGCACATGCCAGCAGGCAGCCCACACCACAACAGATCCCCCATCACCTGTGCACATGCCAGCAGGCATCCCACACCACAACCGACCCCCCAACACCTGTTCACATGGCAGCAGGCAGCGCACACCACAATGGACCCCCCTCACCCGTGCACATGCCAGCAGGCAGCCCACGCCACAGCAGACCCCACCATCACCCATGCACATGCCAGCAGGCAGTCCTCGACTCATGTACCCCCACCCCCCACCAGTGACGGTAACCTGCCAGCAGGCCCCGACTCATGTACCCCCACCCCCACCAGTGATGGCAACCTGCCAGCAGGCCCGGACTCATGTACCCCCACCCCCCACCAGTGATGGCAACCTGCCAGCAGGCCCCGACGCATGTCCCCCCATCCCCTACCAGTGATGGAAACCTGCCAGCAGGCCCTGACTCATGTCCCCCACACCCCACCAGTGATGGCCATCTGCCAGCAGGCTTCGACTCATGTCCCCCCACCAGTGACGGCAACCTGCCAGCAGGCCCTGACTCATGTCCCCCCACCCCCCACCAGTGACGGCAACCTGCCTACAGGCCCCAACTCATGTCCCCCCACCCCCCACCAGTGACGGCAACCTGCCAGCAGGCCCCGACTCATGTCCCCCCACCCCCCACCAGTGACGGCAACCTGCCAGCATGCCCCGTCTCATGTCCCCCCACCCTCACCAGTGATGGCAACCTGCCAGCAGGCCCCTAACATGTAGGTCCACCCCCCACTAGTGACAGCAACCTGCCAGCAGGCCCCGACTCATGTCCCCCCACCTCCCACCAGTGACAGCAAAATGCCAGTAGGCCCGGACTCATGTCCCCCCACCCCCACCAGTGACGGCAACCTGCCAGAAGGCCTCGACTCATGTCCCCCTATCCCCCACCAGTGAAGGCAACCTGCCAGCAGGCCCCGACTCATGTCCCCCCACCCCCACCAGTGACGGCAACCTGCCAGCAGGCCCGACTCATGTTCCCCACCCCCCACCAGTGATGGCAACCTGCCAGCAGGCCCCGACTCATGCCCCCCCACCAGTGACGGCAACCTGTCAGCAGGTCCGACTCATGTCCCCCCACACCCTTCAGTGACAGCAACCTGCCAGCAGGCCCCGACTCATGTCCCACCACCCCGGTGATGGCAACACAGATCCCAGCATCATATGCACACCCAAATGTAACCCTATAGTAAACCCCAACAATGCAAATCCATGACCAACCATTGTTGTCACTCCCCAGCACATGCCCCATCCCACGTCAATCACAGAAGCACACATGCATGCACCCCTAGATATGTGCAACATAGGCACACAACAGTGACACATGACAACTGACACATGCATCAAGCAAATAATAGCAGACCACACCAACACTGGCCATGAATGAAATGTATTAAAAATAAAATAAATATGACAAAATTAAAAAAGAATCATGGCCATGAATAAACAAATAATGAAAATGTAAATGAAAACAAAATCAGAAAGTGAAAAGAAATCCATGATAAAATGAAAAAGAAAAAATGGTCCATCGTCCAAAAGAACTTCTGCATTTTCACAAGGAAAAAAATAAGAAAATCCACAGAACATCCAACTATTTACATGTAATTTCCACAAGGGTACATGATCCAAAAAAAATAAACAATCCAAGGTCCATGAAAAATACAATTATTTACAAGAAATGTCCACAAGTGTCCATGATCCCAAAAAAAATAAGCAATATAAGGTCCATGAAAAATCCAACTATTTACAAAAAGTGGAGCAACAATAACTCCAACAAAAAAAAAACATAAAGGAAACGTATACCTAAAGAACTATTTACAATGGCGGCAGGCTAGTCCTACAACTCACTTCTTGATGTTAATGTCTTTGGCCAGGGCGTCATCGAACTCCATGTTGATGTAACAGAGGCGGGCCTGGGATCTGTTCTCGAGGGCTGGCAGGGACGTCGCCATGGTCTCCACCAACTCCCTGTGAGTCCCCTCAAGGAACGCTGGAGTTCTCCGCCCTGACCATCGTGGGCCATGCACTCTTCGGCCGCCGCCGCTCTGCATCTAAACGCTGGCCCAACCGCTGCCATACGGAAGACACACTCAGTCCCGGGTCCTCCTGCCCATCGGCCGATGCTTGCCCCTGGGATGTTGTTGCCCCGAGTGCTGACGCCTCCCATGTCTAGCCTGCTGCCACACCAATGCCATTTGCCTCTGCCACCACAACGGCCTCCGGGATGATGGAATCCCTCAGTGCCGCCGTGCACATACCCTGGTCGGAGGCGCCTGCACATCCTTTATTGGCAGGGGTCCAGTTGTTGTTGTGACCACCTCTGCTGGTCCTCCGACTCCCGACTGTGGCAGGGATGTGGTCTCCACCAGCCTGGCCGCGGTGGATGAGGCAGGTCCACAGGGTGCCCAGGTGAGACATGGGTGGGAAGACAGCACGGAGGACATGGAGAGTGGAGGGTGTGCAGATGAGGAGGGGGTCGCAACAGTGCCTAGCACACAGAGGAACCCTGTGCCAACGACCTGTCCTAGCAAGTCAACGCGGCCACACAGGTGTTTGAAATGATGTGCGTTGTCCTGCCTGGAACCACGCACATCATCCCGAATCCCCCGTGTGCGCAACGTGACACCGACTAGGACAGGCTCAATCCTGTCACGGATTGCCTCATCCGCAGGTAGAGGAAGGTCAGTTGACATAGACACATCCCCTACCTGCGAACAGGCCTGGACAGAGGCATCCCTGCTGGTGCAGGATGATGCAGTCACAGGATCAGGGACAGGATTACACAGGCACCTCCACGTTGACCTGTGCTGCCTCCTACCCCTGCCCCTGGACTGCACCACTTGCACCAGTGGAACCACCCCCTCCAGGCCCCATGCGTGGGTCTGATACGGCCTCCTCCTCAACCACAACCCCCACCAACCTGGATGACTCTGTACCGTCTTCCGTAGTATGCCCCTGTGGGGGCTCACCTGCCCCTTCATCTGCCGAGGAGTCCACATCCAACCTTGGCCTCTTGGACCTCCCCTCGACAGCTGTGGCCATGGGCGCGGACACGAACACAGCACCAGTCCCCTCACTCCCGGAAGATATTATTACCTGGGAGCTGGGAGGGGGGCAGGGCCTTGCGTCTCTGGCTGTTGGTGGCATCCCTGGAAGAGGGGGTTGAAGATGCACACCACTAATTCAGATATCAAAAGTAAGTGATACTTTAAGGCCAAATGTGGGTAACTTAAGGGTGCAGGGGAGGAAAAGTGGCCCTGGCACAGGGCTACCTAGATAAACAAAGGAAGGAAAAAGAGGATCCAAACTGGAACCCTCCCGTCCCCTGCACACCGTAATGATGCGTCTGAAAGACGCCTTAATCACAATATCAATGAGTTCACAGTCTAAGAATATATTTCTACGAATTTCAATGGAAAAGTACAAAGTTAAATTCTAATTGAATGATGACATCCATTCTTTCAATGTACTAAACAAGTGACGCTTTATTCCAAGCATAGGAAACACAGAGGATTCAGTTCTTTGAACGGTGGCTGACACATTTCGAGAAGTAATTTCTCTTCTTCATGAGCCTGTTGTCTTGTGCAAGAACTGAATATCAAAAAATATGGAGAAAGGAACAATCAGGATTGCGTTGTTGCCAATTAATTACCACAGTCTGTCTAATATTTAGTATCATACAGTCAAGTTATCCAGTGAGATTACATACGTCTTATTCTCTTGTTATTTCAGTTAGAGAATCAAAAAAGCAAACATCGGGATCATGAAAACAAATCTTTGCATTTTGCAAATATAGATTATATCCAGAGCCACTTGCAACCAGTACCAATAGTGAAATGTAAATTGATGTGAGGAAAGCTCCTCATACCTGGTTGGATGCTTCTGAATACAGCGTGGGTAAAAGCTTCAGTGTGTGCAGAAGTAAAGTGTGGGACGAAAGTTCTGATGCGCTTTCAGTATAAGGCTAATGCCCCACAAGCTGGAAATAAATGATACGGGTGCGCTTTTATATATCCTGTCTTCAATAGAGTGACGATCAGAGTATGTAATCACAAAGTAAACACTCACCCCGTCAATATAAAAAGTAGCAACAGAGCGTAGTGGTGCTAGTAAGCGAGTGCCGTGGATGGCATGTCTTCACCAGTGGAAAGCGGGTCAGCTACTTACGGTCGAGTCTGCAAGTAACTAAAATCTCTAGTGAGTGCTACTACATGCGTATCTCGCTGGGGTATACAGGTAGGTTGGTGGATGGAGGTAAGTGATAGTGAGAGATTCAAGGTATCCTGGATGCACTTACTGAATCTGGCACGGTGTGGTCGGCAATTAATCCCAGTGCAGTACGTCTCGTGAAACTCAATGTAGTTCGTCTCGTGAGTCTCTGTTCCGAATGCACTACATCCCCGTGGTGATAGTTGCTAGGAGGTGGACGCTTCCCGACTGGTGTAAGACCCTCGAGCGTGTCTCGAGCGGTGTCTACAGTCCATGGAGCGTCGAAATGAATGACGGACTCCATGTGTTGTGAAACGTCCATCGGCGACGTCAGTTGTTGCGTATAGCGCAGCGGCCATATTAGAATGTAGGTGCCGTGTAGATATTCTGGTACGTGGAGTAATGCATGTGAACATAGGACGGCTATAGGCTGCCTTTCTTCGTCCCATAGGGGTGAAGATATTTAAGGATGGTGGTGTACTGGTTGGGTGGCTGTGGATGTACAAAAACAAGGATACATTGGTGTGTTGTCTGGTATATTGGATCCCTTAATAGTTGGAACAATCGTGAATGACAAGTCATGCATTTCTAGACAGGTAATCTACTATCTGTATGTTGTATCAACAGTTGAATACTTCACAGATAAGGAGTCACTGTATGTGGAGATACATAATATACATGCTGAGGTGCAGTGAATAAACAAGTTCTTAGAGTCCATTGGCATAAGAAAAATCAGCTGCCTGATTGTCACAGAGAGAAGGAGATCAATTGGAGAGTCCTATTCAAACAAAACATTTCAACGAGAATTCATCATTCAGGCCCTTGGGGAGCAGTGTATTCAATGTGTGAATCCAGTATTTTTCTCTACAATAGAGTATAGATTGATAGTCCCCGCCTCTATAGGGTTTTTTCACTACTTCAAGAACTTGAAATTTAATTTGGGCCACTGTGTGGTTATTTTCCTTGAAGTGTCTCGAGAGGGGTGATTTCATGTTTTGACACCTAATGTTGGATTTATGCTCTCTGAGCCTTTCTTTGACTGATCTTGTTGTCTGGCCTACGTATAGCTTGCCACATGGGCATTTAATCGCATAAATCACTCCGGTGGACATGCAAGTGGCATAGTGACGTAATTTGATTTTTTTGCCTGTGCATGGGTGAATAATGTTGTCGCCTTTGGTTACATTGTTACAGTGTGAGCAGCAAAGGCAAGGAAAAGTGCCCATTTTCTTGGTCTGTAGGACCATTTGCTTGTCCTTTGGTGGTGTTTCTGCTCTAACTAGTTTATCTCTGAGATTCTTACCACGTCTAAAAGCGATCATGGGTGCTTTAGGGAATAGTTCCTTGAGTGTCTGATCATTGTGGAGTGTACTTCAATGTTTCCTGAGCGATTTGCCTACTTGGAAGCTTTGTCTGGAGAATTTCGTTATATGCAATAGGGGTGTGTCCTTTGTCTTAATCTTAGGTGTCAAAAGTTTTTCTTTGCTGATATGTGTTGATCTCTCTTTCGCTCCCTCTAGTATGGACTCTGGGTATCCTCTGGCTTCACATTTCTCAAGTAATTTGCTTTTTTCTGTGTCCAAACATGCGGGGTCTGAAATGATGCGTTTTAATCTTAACATTTGGCTGTATGGTAGACTTTTCAACATTGATTTCGGGTGATGGCTTGTGTAATGTAACAGGTTGTTAGCATCAGTTGGTTTGTGGTATACTGTAGTACTGATGCGATTTTCTCTGATTTCCATATCCACATCTAGGAAGTGTAGATGCAGTGCCCTTATCTCCATGATGACTTTGATGTTGTCATGGATGTTGTTCATATAGTTGAAAAAGGAGTCCAGTTCATCGCGTGTTCCACACCAGATGCCGAAAATGTCATCTATGTAGCGTTTCCACATCTGTCACGAACCGAGGAAGCTGGCGGTTGTGGCCCCGTTGGCGCATGAGCCGCCATTGATATTGCCGCCACGTTCCCATCCACCGTACTGTGACGGTCTAGTTTTTTCGGAGTAGGCCGTTGCAAGTCCATTTCTTTGCGTTCAACCCGGAAGCCGACGCGTTGCAACCCTTCGCGTTTAGGCTTTCGGGTTAACACGCTGTTTTTTCCTCTAGCTCTTGCTTCCCTTCCACCCTTCCTGCTTTCCGCCTTGCTAATGCTGCTCTAGTGCTCCCCTCTCTTCTTCTGTCTGCTCCCCCATCTGATCTCCGCATTTCTATGCTGTATGACTTCAACGTACCTTATACCGCCCAGTGCACGTCCGCTGGAACGACCAAGGAACTACTCCACCGGAACCCTCGGATTCCTGCAGTTCTCCTCTACCATCCAACAAGACAGGGGTTTTTTATGCCGTAAGGCTTGTTCCCCGGACCGGCCTGCTGCGGAAGGAGGGCCCCTCCTGGACCTCCTAATAACGGGTTCAGGGTGGCTTCCTCTCGCGGCCGGCCTTATCTGCACAGCAAAGAAAAAACACTGTGGAGGAAGAGGTTCGGAGCAAAACCGGAATCCAAACCAGGTGAGGAGGAGGATTGGGAGCAGGGGGATCAGGAATTGGAACCATTACAGCCCGAGCCTGATAGTTTGCAACGCCTAAGTGTAGCAATGGCCACTCCCGAACAGATCCAAGAACTCATTAATGCGGTTCAGGCTATGAATTTTGAACTACAGAATGTTAAAGCTGACAACACTGCCTTAAGACAGATGATCGCTACACGAGAGACGCGTGAGATGGACTTATCCCCTATGATCCTGTCTTCAGGCAAATATGACGGGAACCCCAAGAAGTTAAAAGAATTTATGGAAGCATGCTCCATTTATTTTGCATTCCGCCCCCAGACCTTTTCTTCAGATCATACCAAAGTCGGATTTATGGTATCCAACATGACTGGAAATGCCCTAGCCTGGGCAACCCCGCAAGTCTTAAACAATGATCCCGTCACACATGATTATGGGGCTTTCTTGAATCGGCTTAGACAAACCTTTGAGCAGACCGAGATCACGCATGTAGCCGCAGAAGAACTCCTAGACGTTCAACAAGGCTCTAGTGATCTACTTACGTACATTTCAACTTTCAAGAGACTTGCTACTGAAGCAGGTTGGCCAGAACGGGCTCAATATACCATATTTCGTCGTGGTCTCAAGGAGGAGATCA
Organism: Ambystoma mexicanum; assembly: GCF_040938575.1. Lineage (NCBI taxonomy): Eukaryota > Metazoa > Chordata > Amphibia > Caudata > Ambystomatidae > Ambystoma > Ambystoma mexicanum. Next base: position 452,545,772 of record NC_090930.1, read on the forward strand.
AGGACGAACTAGCCCGCATAGTCCGACCTACCACCCTGTCGGATCTGATGTCTCTTGTGCTCCAGATCGATTACAGGCTGAATGAACGAAGGGTGGAACGAAGAAAGCATAAGCCTCCCGTGCCCCACACTCCTGGTGCCTCCTCCCTGCCTATGTTGCCATCCCGAAGTCAAAGGGAAGAACCAATGCAGATAGGGGCGGCTCGAGCACCCTTAACTTCAGATGAGAGAAGAAGACGAAGAGAGTCGGGCCTCTGTATGTATTGTGGTTCAAATACACACCTGCTTCGTAGCTGTCCGGATGTACCCCCTAGGAAGACGGGAAACGACCTACCTCGGAACTAATGGGGACGAGTCTCTGAGGTCTAACCCCAAGTCCCTATGTCACGGTAACCATCTCTTCACCCCCAGACACCATGGACTCGCGTCTCATGGTAGTGGCCATCCGACTGGAAACTCCCACCTCAGTACTTCATACCATGGCCCTTTTGGATAGCGGTGCCGCAGGCATGTTCATGGACACCCAGTGGGCACACCAACAAGGACTCACCCTACAGAAATGTGAAGACATACAAAAAGTGGAAAGTGTGGACGGATCACCCTTGTCTTCAGGTCCCATAACCCACTCTACTGAACTTCTCAAGGTACTTATACTCCAACACATGGAACAATTACAGTTCGATCTCATTCGGGCCGCTCATTTCCCCATCATCCTGGGGATCCCCTGGCTTAGGAAACACAATCCAGCCATCGATTGGACCCGAAACACCATGGCCTTTGAGTCGGAATACTGTAGACAGAGTTGTTTGTCACGTATTCCAAAAGAGACGGTGCAGATCTTGACTTCCGAACGCAAGGAAGTATGTGACATTTGTACTATACCCACTGAGTTGGCTGAATTCCGGGAAGTATTCAGTAACAATCCGGTTTTGGAATTACCCCCACATCGTCCGGAGGATTGTGCCATAGAGTTGGTACCAGATGCATTGGTGCCCTTCGGCCGCATGTTTTCTTTATCCATCACAGAAAAGAAGGTCCTACGCACCTACCTGGATTCTCATCTTACCAATGGGCTCATCCAGCCTTCGAAATCCCCAGCCGGTGCCCCTCTTTTTTTCATACCGAAAAGGGATTCAGCTGAGCTACGGCCTTGTATAGATTATAGGGGCCTTAATAGGGTCACCGTTCGTGACCGCTATCCCATGCCCTTAATTTCCGACATTTTGGAGGCCGTTCAAGGAGCCACCATCTTTTCGAAATTAGATCTACGGAGTGCCTACCATCTTCTACGCATAAGAACAGGGGATGAATGGAAGACCGCTTTCAGAACACCCTTTGGTTTATTTGAGTACAAGGTCATGCCTTTTGGGTTGGTCAATGCCCCGGCAATTTTTCAACGGTTTATGGACCGCCTGTTTTCCGATCTGTTGTATGTGAACACAATAGTTTACCTCGATGACATCTTGGTATTTTCACCGTCTCCCCAAGAACATGCCCAGCATTTGAAGATGGTCCTTCTACGTCTTCAATCCCAACACCTCCTGGTCAAACCCGAGAAGTGTGTATTCAAGACCTCCTCTGTCCCTTACTTAGTTTACATCCTCTCCCAAGTAGGCATATCGATGGATCCCAGGAAGGTGATGGCCATCTTGGAATGGCCCGCTCCATCCTCCCAGAAGGATGTACAAAGGTTTTTGGGTCTGGCAAATTTCTACAGGAAGTTTATCGGTAAATTTTCCCAAGTTGTTCTACCAATCACAGCTCTGCTCAAGAAAGAGGCCAGAAACTTTGCATGGACCGACCAAGCCAACCTAGCTTTCCAGAGATTGAAGAAGATGTTCTGTACTGCCCCTGTCTTGCTTCAGCCAGACCAGACTCAACCTTTTATAGTAGAAGCTGATGCCTCTGCAAATGCTTTGGGAGCCGTACTTTTACAATCCAAGGATGGAGAAGAACACCCTGTGGCCTATCTCTCAAAGACCCTGTCAGCAAGCCAAAGAAATTACTCAGTAATAGAAAAGGAATTGTTGGCCCTTAAAACAGCGTGTGAAGAATGGAGACATCTGTTACAAGGAAGTGCCCATCGGGTTATACTGCGCACCGACCATAAGAACTTACAGGTGCTCAGGAACATGGAATGTGTCAATTCCAGACAGGCACGCTGGGCCCATTTTTTAGCCAATATGACTTCTCCATCACATATATTCCTGGCACCCAAAACAGTCTAGCAGACGCCCTGTCCAGAAGAGACTCACCTGCCACTCAGTTGGCTCCACCGTTGGAGTACATGTTTCCCCGTAACCGGTTGGTGGGAATCATTACCTCCTTCCTCCAGGATGTCAAAGCGATTACTACCCCGGAGCTGGAAAATAGGGTGCCTCTCAACCTGCGGAGACTTGCTAGATGGTCTGAGGGTCTTTTATTCATTGACCGAAGATTATGCATCCCTTCAAAGCCTTTCCAACAAAAGATCCTGAAATGGGGTCATGACCATGCTATTTCTGGGCACAGAGGCATACGAGGTACCATTGACCTGATATCCCGTTCTTTCTTTTGGCCCTCTCTCACTCAAGACGTTAAGAAATATTGCCGTACCTGTCAGGTTTGTGCCAAGAGTAAATATTCCACTCACAAACCTTACGGCTTGCTAGTGCAATCAGAGGCGCCTGTTCGTCCATGGTCTCAGGTTTCAACAGACTTCATAGTCGACTTACCTTCGTCCCAGGGGTTCTCTTGTTTGATGGTTACGGTGGATTCTTTCTCGAAACTGGCTCACTTCACTCCGCTTCCAGGAGTCCCATCTGCATCGGTGATGGCAGAAGTGTTTCTCAAGGAGATATTTAGGTTACACGGGCTGCCAGACAAGATAATATCTGATCGAGGGAGCCAGTTTACTTCTCGTTTCTGGGGGGCCTTATGTCAGCGATTAGGTATTGAGCGGGCCCTCTCCTCTGGTTTCCACCCTCAAACGAATGGCCAAACCGAAAGACTCAATGCCTCTCTGGAACAATATCTCAGGTGTTATACTAATAGCTTGCAGGATAACTGGGTTGCCTTATTATCAACAGCAGAATTCGCTTATAATAATGCCATACATACGGCCACAGGCCTTAGCCCTTTTTTCTGCACTTATGGATTACATCCTCGTGGCATACTTCCTGTTCATAATCCCCCTTCCACCATTCCAACTATAGAATCCATTTTGGCTGACATAACCTTAGCCCACAAGGTGGCTCAGCAGAATTTACTTCTATCTCGAAGGAGATACAAGGGACAGGCGGATCGTTCTCGTACCCCCTGTCCCGATTGGAAGGAAGGGGATAGAGTATGGCTATCTACTAAGTTCCTCCCTCGGTGGCTCCACCCATCCAAATTATCTCCTAGGTATTTGGGACCTTTCAAGATTGCTAAGAGGGTTAACCCCGTGTCATTTAAACTGCTGCTTCCCAAAAGTATGCATCGTATACACCCAGTATTTCATTCCTCCCTCCTTCGTCCGGTAGATCCGGACACCCCTTCTATTACACAGAAAGGGATACCGGATTTAGTGCCATCCTCCCCAGAAGAGTATGAGGTATCGGCCATAATAGATTCCAGATACAGAAAGGGCCGACTGGAGTATCTGGTGTCTTGGAAAGGTTATCCTCGTTCTGAGGATTCCTGGGAGCCTGTCTCCCACATTCATGCTCCTATACTCACCCGACGCTTCCATAGAGTCCATCCGGGTAAACCTGGTGGTATAGGTTTGGGAGGGGGGTATACTGTCACGAACCGAGGAAGCTGGCGGTTGTGGCCCCGTTGGCGCATGAGCCGCCATTGATATTGCCGCCACGTTCCCATCCACCGTACTGTGACGGTCTAGTTTTTTCGGAGTACGCCGTTGCAAGTCCATTTCTTTGCGTTCAACCCGGAAGCCGACGCGTTGCAACCCTTCGCGTTTAGGCTTTCGGGTTAACACGCTGTTTTTTCCTCTAGCTCTTGCTTCCCTTCCACCCTTCCTGCTTTCCGCCTTGCTAATGCTGCTCTAGTGCTCCCCTCTCTTCTTCTGTCTGCTCCCCCATCTGATCTCCGCATTTCTATGCTGTATGACTTCAACGTACCTTATACCGCCCAGTGCACGTCCGCTGGAACGACCAAGGAACTACTCCACCGGAACCCTCGGATTCCTGCAGTTCTCCTCTACCATCCAACAAGACAGGGGTTTTTTATGCCGTAAGGCTTTTTCCCCGGACCGGCCTGCTGCGGAAGGAGGGCCCCTCCTGGACCTCCTAATAACGGGTTCAGGGTGGCTTCCTCTCGCGGCCGGCCTTATCTGCACAGCAAAGAAAAAACACTGTGGAGGAAGAGGTTCGGAGCAAAACCGGAATCCAAACCAGGTGAGGAGGAGGATTGGGAGCAGGGGGATCAGGAATTGGAACCATTACAGCCCGAGCCTGATAACATCAGGATCTTATATGACCATTCAGGATGATCCAGTACATGTTGATGTTCAAATCTGTACATGAATGTATTAGCATAAACTGGTGCCATGGATGTGCCTGTTATCTGTAAATAGAATCTGCCTTGGAACCTGAAGTAGCTGTTGTAGAGTATTGTTTCCAGGAGTTTCAAGATCAAGTTGTTGTTTCCCGTGTTGTGGTGGTTGTTGGTGACATCCCTGCCACTGGGCTGAACAGCACCATCTCTGCCCTCTTCATCAGTCGATGCTGAAGACAGGGAGAGACAGAACACAGGCATCAGGACACCGTACAATGGTCTGCTAGACACATGACTATAGCACATTAGTGGCAGTGTCAAACATCACAGACGGCATCACACTTCCCATCACTCAGGTCAATTGAACCCACACACATGCACAAACAAGCAGGGAATGTGCAACAGACATCTGCATCCATTCACATGGAACTGCATGAACATCCTAAGGGTGGCATGACATCACAAGCATCATGGAACATGCCATTCACATGCACACACGCCACCAGACAGACATGCATCTGGCCATCTCTACCTCGTGTCACAGTGCAATCGTCGTCCACTATGTCACATTTGCCAATCAGGTACCTACATGTCCGTGTCACATGCATCCATGGTGTCTCAGAGTCACACACACCAAACAGACACACACACATGTACACCATGCACGTACATGAAGGTGGGGCGAGCATCCATGTGTCACACCCCAAACATGTCCACAGACAGGCATGCAAACATGTGTGCATCTTCACGTGTAGTTGTGCATCATGCATTGGAAAACATACACCATTGATGTGCAGCACACATGACGGGACTCACATGCAGGACGGTCATGTCCCTGGACATACACATCCATACATGGGCCATGTCAGACATATGTCCAAGCTGCACACTCCTGCCACACCTCAACATGCACTGTGTCGTATGAGAACGCATGGACACTTACCGCTCGATTCCAGACGGGCCTGCCTCTCGAGGACCTGGAGTTGAAGCGCTGGGTGAATGCACTCCAGGACTGTCATCTGGTGAGCGGTAAGCAGGACCCAGCGCCCCACTGCATCCACTGCATCCAAGAGGCGCCGGGCCTTCCTGAGGGTCCTGGACTTGAAGTACTCCCAGCAATTATGGACGCATTTGAAGTCACGGGGTGCCACCCCCTCCGCGTTGATGGCACCCATGATGTCCAACCAGTTCCTCTCCCGTCCATCCTTGTCACGCATGTTTGTCCGAAGAGGGCATCATAATGCCCTAGGACTTGGTCCACCAGGATACCAACTTCTTTTGCTCTTTTGCAGTGAAGCTAGAAGCCCTCTGCCTCCCTGCCGGGGGGTCGCCATTGGTCCCAGATGGTGTTTGACCCGACATGGAAATCCCTGAGGCAGGTGTGGGTGGGCAACTGGGTCCTGCGGCTGGGCTGTGGAGCGATGGAACACCAGTCGCAAGTCTTCTGTTGCTGCAGGGGTGGTCACAGCAACTGGACCTGTGGTGATGGCTGATGTGCAGGCAGTAAATAGCAGGACATGTTGGCAGCAGGCAGGCAGGCAGCAGTAGATGGCTCATAGGAGGCTCCCCGGGGCTCTGGGAACAGGTAAATGGCCTTCTGGGAAGGAGTGTGGTCTTCTGTGTGTTGTCGCATAGCCAGCTTGATGCAGAGTGAATCCGCACATACAAAAACAGCACGTCAGTGGGAGATTGCGTGAAATCCGAGGAAAGGCCCATAGCGCGTAAGCACGACAGTGATGTTAGGTGCACGGGTGTTTCCCTCAGCACGGGTTAAATGTGAGCGTGGGCAACAGTTTGCTGTACATGCTTTTCGTGGAGACTGATGTGTGTGTTTACTCTTCTTGTGGTTTCACACGCGATTACTTCACAGCGAATAGAGTTTGTACTTCTTCTTTTGACGGAAGCGTTGCCTATGTGCACGAGCGCATGTGTTTGTCTTTTCCACACAAGGCAGATGGTGAGTTGCGCACGCTATTTTTGCCACTGCGGGGGCCCATGTGTATTGCAAAGCCGTTTTCGAGGTCATAGTAGCCTGCGTGTTCCACGGGTATGCGTTTTTTGTGTCCCTGGGTGCCACAGCGTACTGCGGGAGGTTTATTCCACGCACATGGGCTACCGGGGGTTGCGTGCATGTGTATCATCTTTTTCTGGGGTGCCTGAGCGTTGGGTGACCCGTTATTTATCACCAGGGGTCACAGACAGCCTTGCAGGAGCACAGGGGTGCGTCTAACATCATGTACCCTGCCCCCTATAACCCAATTGCCCAGGAGAATTGTTGAGTGCACCTCCCATTTGCAATATACCATCTGTGCCATGGTTGAGAGGCCATCAAAGGTACAGGGTGGCAAAGTTGGGCATCCTCCCAGTGTTGTGTTTGGTCCGGGACGTGGCCGGGCTGACCAGGGTGTACAGGGATTCCAGGTTGGCCACAGAGGGGGAAGAGGCCGGGGTGCACCACTGGGGCAGGATGTCCAGCCACGTGTTGGTGTAGCCATGCCACCACCCCCTGTGGCTCTGGGAGATGCAGCTGTTGAATCCGACCCAGGCGCCCATATGACCCGACAGTCAGTAACATCTGCTGTCATGGGCCCACCAGATTTGGTAGGTGCAGGTGCAGCTGTGGTGACCACCACCCAGGCTCAGGGTCGGCCAGTGCATGATGCGTTGTAACCTGAGGACTCGCAGACAGAATTTCAGGTGGCCAGGAAGCACGTGTGTCCAGGGTTGCTGTGACCGAGGCACACATATCTAGGGCAGTGGTGACATCTGCTGCCCTAAGCAGCAAGGTGGTAGTAACTGCATAGGCAGATGCACCCAACACCACCCCAACTGTGAGTCTGCCAGCCAGGACTGTGTCAGTCACAGACCTTGGCACTGCAGCAGATGTGGCACTGGGTCCTAGCAACAGCACCCAGCAGCCACTGACTCAAGCCAGGCATTCCGTCCTAGTTCCACCAACCACTCCCTTGGTCCATTCCACCAGCGCCATTGCCCCTACTGATCAGGGCGGCATTGGACACTCAAGGTCCGTACCACTGCCCAAGAGAAGGAAGTTTGCTCCTGCGCAAGAGGCTGGGACCCCAGACACGGCTCCAGCCTCCGGCATGTCGAGGAAGAAGCCTTTCAACAAGCAGCAACTGGACTTCCTTGTGGGCTACGTGTCTGCACACAAACATGATATATTGGTGGACCCACAGTGCCATACTACACCTGCCTAGCGTTGTGTCCACTGGCAGCATATTGTGGATGGTGTGAATGCCATGGGATTCCAGGTGCGCACAGCTCAAGATTGCTACAAGCGTTGGAATGACCTCCGACGCTGTGCAAAACAAAAGAGTGCCTCCAATTATACCATGACTCAGGTGACTGGCAGTGGGCCAGCACCAGAAGAGGATGCACTCACTAAGCACGAGGAGATCGCTGCAGAGTTCATCGAGGCAGAACTAATCCATGGAGTGGGAGAGATGATGGATTATGATGCATCGTCCGGTGAGTGTCGATGCGTGTATGTCCAGAACGTGTGTGTTTGGCTTGTGTGATGTGTTGTGCTTGACTACCTCTACATGCTGTGCATACATGGTTGTCGTGTGTGAGTCATGCAATGCTTCACTGATGCGTGTCTGTTCTGATGCATGCAAGATATGTGATACACACAGGGACTGTCCACATCACCACACATGCACCCTACTCACATAAAAGTCACTCGACTGCCCCTCCGGTACATTTTCTGCTCTCCAACCTCGACTCTTACACTCCCTCTGTCCTCATCCTACTTGTTCTCTCCTCTGCTTTTGATATGGTCAACAATTCCACCTTGCTAAATCGTCTCCGTGACAACCTGGCCATCACCGACTAGGGTCTGGCCTAGCTGACTTCTTTTCACTCTGATCGACCCTCCCAGGTACAACTTGGATCCTTCCTATCCTCTATCTCCCTCCCTACCTGTGGTGTTCCCCAGGGGTCTAACCTCTCACCCTGGCTTTTCAATCAATACATGGAAACTCTCGCCTACTGCATTTCCATTTTCTGCTCAAATTTCCAGTGCTATGCTGACGACACCCAACTCATTTTCAGGCTTCCCTCAGCCACCTCCTCTCCTTCCCTCATCTCTGACTGCCTAATCGCCATTCAGAATTGGTGTGCTGCAAATGATCTTTGTTTAAATGCCGACAAGCCTGAGATCCCCCTCATTGGTACACCCCCTCTATCCTTTCCCCTCACTCTCTGGCCGGCCTCCCTTGGCCCTCCTCCTGCCCATACCAACAAAGCTAAGGACATCGGGGTCATCTTTCACTCCAGACTTTCCTTCTTCGCACACATCTCTGATGTCACCAAAAAGTCAAACTTCTTACTGCACCTCCTTAAAGGCACTCTTCCTTTCCTCTACTTCCCACAGAAGCTCCTTGGCTCCCAAGCTCAGATTCTCTCGAGGTTGGACTGCTCTAACATCCTCTTTCTAAATCTACCTTCCTCCACTCCCCACCCTTTACTACTAATCCAGAACAGGGCTGGGAGACTTGTCCTGGGCTTCAAGCCCTGGCATTGTATCGCTCCGCCTCTGAAATCCCTTCATTGCCACCATGTGGATGCAAGGATTAAATTTAATACCCTTTGCATTGTAGTCATGGCTTTCTGGGGCCTGGGTCCTAATTACCTTCAACTATCCCTCTGTAAATATCTTCCCTCTAGAGCCCTTCGCTCCTCCACCTCCAACTCCCTCAGGGCCAGCCATTTTTCAAAGGAACAAGCTGGTGGTAGATCCTTATCTTCTGCGGGGGCCTCCATCTGGAACTGCCTACCTGCCACCTTGAAACTTGAGGAGAACCATCTACGGTTCAGGAAGCTCTTCAAGACCTTCCTCTTCGCCTCTGCCTTTGCCCCTCTTCTCCCCTGCTGATCTGCGTTCTCTCTCAGCAATGCTGCACCTGGCCACCTTCTGCCCTTTGGGCCCAGGTACCTGCTCACCTGCCACCCTCCTGCACTGCCTCCTGGCAACCCCTCGCAATGGTGCCTGTATCTGTACCCATACAGCTCCCCCTCTTCTTCTGCACTTATCAGATACTCCCTTTCTGACTTACCTTGCACTTGGCCACTCACAGGCTGCACTTCCACTGTTTTGGATCACCATCTGTATTTGTTTATTTACTCATTATTTATCTTGTCCTCTCTTATACTTTGCACTCTACAATTCGTCCCCCCTCCCATGCACTTTCCCCCCTTTCACTCCCCATGCACGTGTGTGTTCTCAATGTCACTGGGCCCAGTAGGATCGTTGTTTCTGTTTTCTCCCCTGTTCCCCTCCCTTTGTCTGGTTGCGCTCTGAAACACCTGTGTCCGAGCGCAATATGAATTAATTATCATTTCATGTCATATCATGTTCCTGCTCACTCACATGTCTGCATGTGAGTGAGTGATTACTGCTGCGAGAAATGGGACATTCATCGTAGCTGTATATGCTTGTTTGTTGTTTGCGCACACGTTTATACTGTGTGGGGGCGTTTCTGCCTGCTTTCGTGTGGCAGACATATTTACGCTTGTGCGTGTCTTTTGGCGTGTGCAGGTTTTCTCTATTCGATTCCATGAATACGTGTTGTTCGCGAGCGTGTGGGCATTGCGTGTATTTCCCAGCAGTACTTCCCCCGTTACACCCACATTTTCACGCGTTGTTCGCCATTCCGCATGTCCCACCCCCTCTTTAGGTGTGTGCGCTAGGAGTTGTGCGCTTTTGCTTTCGCTGTGCGTGTTGCGCACAGCGTTTGGATACGTGTAGGTAGTGACGTGTAGGTTAAGCGCGGATTTGGCGCAGCTCTCTGGAAAGCCATGAATCGCTTGCGTGAGAATCGCACACATGCACTGGCTTTTTCACGCTTGCACCACACATTTCGGCACACAATTATTCCATGAATCGGCCTTTATATGTTATCTTTTTGATGCCCACCTATCTAGTGCGTCAATTGTTTTCTGCTATGATTCCGTCTCACGGAATTACTTGGTCACCCCTCATTATGTTTATTCCTTCCAATTACACTTCTTTTTTCAGGTTTGAATATGGTCTGTTTTTTTCATTTTTTTTGGTGTTTTACAATGAGCAACATGTATACACAATACACCTGAGCGCTCTTTTGGTTTCTTTCTGTGTTGTTCTGGTCCTGAATAATGTGTTTCATACTTGTATGTTTACCCTGTGTTATTCTGCTACCAATTGGTATATGGCTTCTGACTGCATATTATGAAATGTGCTTCTGTTGTGCTGGTAATCTGCATCATGCTGATATTCTCATTCTCCCAATATTCCCGAAATCACATTTCAAAACACAACTAAAGCTGTCGACATCAAATTCAAAACCTAGAACCACCACAAAGTTCAGACCAGACATGCACCCACTGTCTCAGTCACCCATACCCACACACGAATCCAGACACTGCCACAGACCACCACACATGACTGTAATGATCAAACTTACCATAACAGGCAATTACCAGATATGTCACATTCGTATTCACTTAAGGATATGCCATGGCACTGTCCCAAAAGAGTATGCAGCAGAATAATTCTAGAAGCTTACCCACAGACAGAGAATGTTTCTATAAGATCTGGATGCATCAACTGAATAGCAATGTCGGCTTGCACTTCTGCCTCTGCTCCTACTAACCAAACCCATCCAGTCTCTTGCAGGTTTCAAGATGCCAAAAGACCATGAAAAAGGCAGCTGTTGCACTACAATAAATTAAATAACATCACATAATATGAACTACATAACCATCGTCATTCAGAATGTGGCTTTTGATCTTTTTTTCTAGTAAGTTATTTCAATGTTCCGTGGTGTGATTGCACACGTTTCAGGAAAAGTAGAGCCTTATGCATTGTGTGAGTGAGTACCTTATATCAAAAGCCGGCCCACCACCAAAATAGATCATTTTGCGTTACGAGAAAACAATGATCAAAAAACGAAGCATAGGGTGGAAAAGGGAAGCAAGGAACATTAACCTGAATAAAAAGGAGAACCAGCCTGTCAAACCCTGCGCATATTGTATTGGGAAAAAGTGCCGGCTTGGGGAAAACGTGAACAACTGCATTACTAATTAATTTCTTTTGTGGAGGTATTATCCCTTGGTGTTACTTTAAATCTGAGGAACAGATGGCATGTCACACGTTTTAATACTGTGGTAAACATGACAGTGAAAGTGTGTTGGAAGTTGTCAGGCGAAGATTTTCTACGAACTGTAGCAGCACATTGACTTTGCAAGCGTTTAATCCTTGAAAACTGCCCATGCACCTACGCCGGGATCAATGGTGTACTTGCTGTGACCTTGATGCGAACATCATAGATTTGATTGACAAGTTATCTTAGATGGGAAAAATGACATTCCTCTCAAAAGCCTGCAAAAGAGTCATTGCAAAAGATTAAAAGACAGCATAGAAATATCGTCAGCGAATTAAAGATATGATATCAGACATATAGGAGAAAACACCAACAGATGATTGGGGACAGGGTAACTCCCCACGAGACTGGCGAGTGCATTGGCAGAATTAGTTTAGATTATATTTTTCAAGTCATGTACAACTTATCTCTCCGCATAATGTCTGACAATCATGACACTGGCATGGTTTTCATTTGTGATAGGGCTTAGTTAGGTTTGCAAACATTACCATTGTGCAATATAGCGCCTATTCCATTTCCATGCAAGGCTCAATGCACTCAGACATAGCTCAACGTTTTTTGAATAACGACATGTAAAGGAATGTCGCTGTGACAACAACATGTGTTTACATTAGCTGAAAAACGAATAAAGAAAACATTAGCATTGCCTTATACAAGCAGATGTTTTCAAATGAAGTAAAACAAATATGTGTATCGCCTAATTTGAATACTTATAGTGCATTGCTGTGTCACTCTGATCCGGAGGTGAAATTCAAGGATCAATTAATAGGTGGTGCTGTGCATGTGTAGCTTTTTAGCTGAAACTGAGTCTTCTGATATCGCTTTGCAAATATGAGGCTCTTTGCGATGTTTTTTCTTTTATCAAAGTCATCCTAATATTGATGGCGAATGGTAAACATGCCGGGTGCTTCAATTTCAAGGATGCCAACCCACCGCACTTATGATCACTAAAGATGGTAAAATGGTTGTTTGCTGTATCCTTGCATGTTGTCAGTTTTGGGTTGATACAAATAGTATGAAGTAGCACTGCTCTAAGGGACAATGACAATTTTGTCAGGTGAAGCAAAAAAAAGATTTTCATCTAAATTGTATGCACAAGATGTATTGATCTGTGGCTCTGATTTGGAGGTGTTTTACAAAAAAAGGGGGGGGGCCCTTGCGTGTTCAGTGAGAGTTCGGGGCAAAGCACAAAGTAAACGCAGGGTTGTAACTCTCACTATGAATTGACCAAACAACTATGGTCTAAGTTAAGGTTCAATTTACCCAACCAATGAATGTTCTGCTTCTTAAGAAGTCAGAAAGAAATAGGGAAATACCAAGGAAAACAAGTAGGGCAAACACGAAAAATATATTCAGTCATACATATTATTTATTGGTATAAACAGAAATGAAGACTGGTTAAAATGTTTTCATTGTTCATAAAGTCTGCATAAAGTGAACAATGCTATGAGGATTTGCACACAAAATGTTCCGTGAAATGTTTAGACACAAGGAACAAAAAATGACCACTTAAATGGTTAACATTTACAGACAGGATAATCCAAAGAATGGACATAATAAAAGGAAAAGAAGAAAAACAACTAATTACACATTAGAGCAAACAAAGTACACAATTAAATACGATTTTTAAAGTATTAAATCAAACTTTCTTATGAGCAAAGGTACCTATCCTTTGTGTATACTCATGATCAGAATCTGATCATGCTGGGTAAAGCTGCCTACGTGCCAGTTTTTAAACTGTGGATAAATGATGTAAACACAGACCATCAGTTATTACTAATAGGATTTATGAGCTGTGCTTGTGGCACGTTTCGGCTTGGAGCCATTAGTCTTGGCATTGATTGAAGAGCCTTCCTCAGGGCAATTGGATCTATAAGGGGTCCGAATAACAAAAAGAAAAGTAATGAAAACAAGAGTTTTTAGAAGGAAGGCAGGTATGTAATAATACACAAACCAGTAAGTGCAATAAATGCTTTGGGCCCAAGTTTGTAAACTGGATTTCCTATTTACATGAAACATAGTGGGAACATGATACTGCTAGTTTAAACATCAAGATGAAAATTACTGCACTATACTAACCCTGTATGTGACACAGGGTAGTGCAGAGATTTTCAGACTTTGGGATTTGTCGGTGGTGGATGCCTCAACAGCCTGGGACTGCAAGGGTAGGGTCTTCGAGTTGAGACCCGATGTCAGGTGTGGTTTTATGGTGAAATCACTCTGTAGAGGGAAAAGGAGGGGAGGGGAGTGAAACAAAGTCCACCAATTGGTTAAGAATTAAAGTAATGGAGTAATGTGGATTAGAAGATGCATGTAAAAAAGCAAGCAGAAAACCGGTACATGCGGGTAAGTTGAAATCTGAACCAAAAAACCTCCGAAAGGCGGTAGTGCTCAAAAAGCACACAACACACAATGGAGAATCACCCTTACGGCACATGGCTTGTAACCACTCAGATGCTCGTGATGTAGAGAGAGAGTGAACAGGCAAGGATTACCTGGAGGTCTCTACCTGAGAATGGAGGTCTTGAAACCCATAACGTTCTGTGGTTCAAGAGCGCTCATGCGCTACAATGGTCGCAGGGTTCGCGTGCCCTTGTGGTAGGGACCGTCTGGGAACTTGCATATTAGTGTGTCACCCGTTGTAGCAGGATGTCTGGGAACACAGAGAGGAAACGCGTATGAGAGTCGATATGTGTCACACGCGTAACTATCAGAGAAAGTACCTGAAGAAGCAAACAAGAAAGTACTCACTATCGGGCAATGAATGCAGGAGACAGAAGTGCGCGATGCACCAAACGGGGAGCGGTTGTGTCGCGCCCGTGTTAATAGCCGTGTGCGAGGCGTCTCATCGTCATGGAAACCTAGGGTTTAGATCAAGCCCAGAATGCCGCGCGAGTGAAAGCTACCATATTGCTGGGTAGCAAGGGGTGGAATGGCTAACTATGCCTGCCGCGTGCATAAACTTTTGAGAAATGCATGTATAATATTTAGAAGAAAAGGCAGAATCAGAAAAAAATGAGATAAGAAAAGACACGGATATGACAAGTGATGAACGTAGCCCAAGTTGGATATACCGCTGTATAATGTAAGGCGAGTCCACATATGTTAGTGGAATGTTCCTCGCCCTGGGAGTAGGTGTGTATCTAAGCTTGGTTGCTACGATACAAGGCACAAGGAGTCTAATTGATGTGCCGAGAATATGGTGTACAAACAACTGCTGTGTGTGGCAAAAAATGCCGGGGGCAGAGAGTTAATATTAGTGTGACGCACTGGTCAAAAAAACGCACACCATATTACAAATAACAGCAAGCCATAAAAGTAATGGTCATGTGATAAAGTGAGGCAATAGTCTTGCCGCAATGCAAAGAGCTAGTATGTGTATGGCGTGCTGGTTAGAAACAGCACTCACCAAGACGCAGGGATCAACAAATGTTGACGTAGGGCAATGGTATTACCGGAATCAAAATGTGCTAAATATCCAAGTGGCGCACTGGACAAAAAGTATGTGGCGCACTAGTCAAAGAGAACAATTGAACAACCACGGCACAGAGATCATTGGGTCACAAAAGCCTTACAGGTAATGGTCATATGATTAAGAAGGGCAAATATATTCCTCATTGAGGCCACGATGGAAAGAATTAATTCTATATATCCACTGAGCCTCTTTCTGTAGTAGACTCATTTGAAGATTTGTGGAGGATATAATGGTATCAACCACCCACCATAAAATGTCGTCTGCTGTATGTTTGTTTTCCAAATAGTGTTTAACCAAGGGAGCACTTTCGTGTTTGCACCTTATTCGGGAGCGATGGTCGCAAATCCGGATGTGGACTGGTCTTTCTGTTTGTCCAACATATCTCAAACCACATGGACATTCTATGATGTAGATGGCATTTTTAGTTTTGCAGTTTGTCGTGCTTCTCAAATTCCATTGCCTATCATCGATCCTGAAAGCTTTGATCTTTTTGGTAAACTTACATGAAGTGCAGTTCCCGCAGGGAAAGTGTCCCACTGGTGATCTCAGATTCCACAGGCCCAGTCTCGGGGCAGGGTTGGAGAATTTGGAATGCACCAGCTGGTCTCGGAGATTTTTACCCCGCTTATATGCGAAGCGTGGTACAGGTTCATTAGGGAGGCACAGTTTGGCCAGAGTCCAGTGTTTAGTTATGGACTTGCGAATACCTGGTGCATGGGCACTATATACACCAGGTATTATCAAAACTGTATGTTTGGAGGTGAACATATAGAGATTGTTGAAAGGTTGTGCTGTTTATGTTTGTCTTTCAACCTGAAATTGCCAATTTTGCTATCACGTTCGTTTTTTTAATACACTATAATATTGCACGTTGCAAGCTGTTTTTTCTCTAGATTTTTGTCAACTCCACCATAATATTGACGATGAAGTTGTAGTCTATGGAATTCATCCCCGCTCCAGAGGGCGGACATGGCCGGTAACGTCCCACCAGCCCGAGCTACGGCAGGCCCAAGCGAAATGAGGGCCTCAGCTAAGGCTGTGGGGCGTTGCTACCCAAGTCAGCCATCCTGAGTGGACATGAAAGGCATTGGCCTACCCCAGGATACATCCAGGGAACAAATGGCTTTCATTGGGAGATTTGCACTGCTTGTGCAGCCAATCTCCCAAGGAAAAAAGAAAGAAAAACGAAGGTCGCTGTCATATGGAAAATGGTCTAAGCCCCTTTTCCATAACTATGCTGATGGGCGGTAGATGGGAGGAGCACCGGGACCGGAGCGGAGAGGGGTAGTCCTGCAGGTAAGTGGGGATGTAGGGAGAGGGTGGGGAAGGGATCAGGGGATTTTTGGGGGAAGGCAGGGTGAGGAGGCAACAGGGGAGGCTCCCTATTCCCTCCCCACATTAACAAAAATAAAAAGAAAGGCGCCCCCTCCCGGGGAAGGGCATCGGGTGGCTGGGACAACAGGGAGGAAATGTGTTTTCTTGCCTGCTGTTCCAGCCACCTGATTTGGTGAACACCCTTTTTCAGGTAGGAATAGCCTTTGCAGCCCACACATACACATATTGGGGTTAGATTTCTGCCATGTGTGTGAAGATTGGTCTTTCTCAGAAGCCTGGTTTATGACAAATACCGGTTGTTTGAAAATGAACTAGAAGTTGCTTGTAAATAGATGTAATTTCAGTATGTAAAAAAGGTTCCTTTAGTACTGTGCAAATTACATATTTTCTCCTTCTCTCCATTCCTATCACATCCTGCTTTTTGAAATCTCATCTCAAATGGAGACCACATACTATAGTGTTCTAAGTTCAGAGCCACATATAACCGATGTCCTGCTACAATCAATGTTCTCCACAAAGTGCTCTGTTATTTCTTGGAACTAAAGAAGGCCTGTGCTATTTCTCTGTGAAAGATAGTGAGCTAAAGAATCTGGGTAAGGCTCTCCTAACCTGGACTAATGTCTGGCAGAGAGACTCCCAGGACCCCCTTTTTAATTTGCATAATTCAAGTATCTTTGGGTTTCACCCTAAATTACTAGGGGAATCCAGACGTGGACCCCTTGCTCCCTATTCCTAGAGAGGCACAGCTCCACCCTCTTGATGAGGTCCAACCAAATGAAACACGTGGCTGGGGTTGCTGTTGGTACTCTTGTTCAGAGGAGAATTGCCTAGCATTTCGGTGCTGGATTGCCCCAAGGCAGGACATAGACTGATATGTTTTGGATATTTCTCCTCTGTGAAAGATAGTGAGTAAAGAATCTGGGTAAGGCTCTCATAACCAGGACTAATGTCTGGCAGAGAGACTCCCAGGACCCCAAGTGTTAATCTGTGCTATTTCTGATTAATACAGTAATTCACATACAGTAATTCTGCAGATTTGTTAAGACACTTGTCAAGCAGTGCTCATGCAGTAGTCAGATTTCTTAGCTTGAACTAAAGGAATGGTTGATTTATATATATCCAAAAGGGAATCACAAAGTGGCTAGAATTAATTCCACCAAATCATCTGGATGTACCCCCTTTTAGGTCTTCTTTAGTTAGACACTCACTATATTGCCATAAAATGGAACCTAAGAGCAGCTAAGTCATACTGGAAAACAAGTGACGATTTTCAAACCAAAAAGTCTTTTTAGTTAAGATTCCTCTGCTCATGAACAAAAACATGTACCATGATGGTATTGCCACAATTTCTGACTAATGATTCACGATTTTCACTAAGTAGACACTGAGGCATTGTGTGTGATGAAATTCATACATTTTCATATACTCTTTATTATTATTTATCATTGTCCTCTGATGGCATCTTTGAAATGAGTCTATCCTTAAATAGTACCTGCCTTCATAAACTGTATATGTGCAACAGGACATTATTGTGCTGGATAATTGTAGTCTGAACCCACTTTGGGTAATGGGTACCGGTAATCCCTTACCGCCCAATTTCCGAGGTCCCTTAGCGGGAACCGTAAAGGACGTGTGGTCTGACCACACAACCTTTATGGTTTCCCGCTAAGGGACCAGGGCGCTAATAACGGGCCTGCTATTCACGAGCCCATTATTAGCGCCCTCCCCATTCCCATTGAGCCCTATGGGGGCTCAAATGAGAATGGGGAATGGTTGGTTCAATGGGGATTTACCGGTCCCTCCAGGGTCGGAATGCACCAGTAAATCCCCAATGAACCAGAACGGTGCCGGACCCGGTGTTGGAGGCAGCCATGGCACAAATAGCGTTATGGCTACCTCCGATCTCAGAATGAGGCCCAATGTTTGCAATGGCCCTTCAACTTTATCTTGCTAGCTATCCATAGGTATGGACATATATTTCTCTATTTTAATTTAGATATATTGATTTGTTTGGGTGACATTGACATTTCGGTCTGCTACTGAAATAGTATTGCTTCCGGTGATTACTTTTTCCATCTACAGGGTGAATAAAAACAGTGACATATTTTATCAGAGCGTGTTATTTCGCACATTAGGTGACCTTAGTAAAAAAAACAGTTATTCTAGGGTTTCTTGCAAAGTCCTAGGCGCCATCCTTTTAAGACCACCTTATCACACTTAACTATTTAAAATAGGAGGTTCCAAAAGGTATAATAGAGGAACTGAAACCAACGAAGAACAAGCGATCGGAATAGCTGGGAATATGATCAATGTAAAGCGTCTGTGAACAGATCTGATACACTTCATGTAGCCTGCAAATCTGCAACGTTGAAATGCCAAAGTGTAGACTGATGCAGAAAAAGAAAAGCCGCATCGACAAAAGCAGCAGTACATTAGGTTTTAGAACACACAATCTGATGCAGAGAAATCATGTAATATACGGAGGCTAACGGGTTTCGTCACGAGAAAACATAGAAACAGTCAGACTGCAGATGCAGAATTGGACAAACAGCAAAAATCAATACATTCATTGCACGCAAATGAAGATGTAAAGGTTCGAGGGGTAACTGATTTAATTGTGCTGTTCCACTATACATGTTTCTCGATTGTATGAATGAAGGATGACGCACTGCAAAACGAATGGCCTCATGACGTCTCATTCTAGGAGAGGTGGTTATTTTAAGCTGATTTTCTGAAGATGAAGAGAATGGTGTAGATTCATAAATTCAACACCATCACGTTCTTAGTATAGGTCTTCAATCTGCAATTGTGGGCCCATCTGTGACAGTTCAATGCGCATGGGAGTACTGGAACCGTTTTTTTTTAATAAGATATTTGCATGGAGAACCCATAGAGTAAAAAAAAGTTGACTTCTAGGTGAATGGCTGATGTGCATAATGCTGCCTGAACTCCAGAAGAAGCCCTTGCGCCCTTCATTGGTGACCCTTAACTTGACTAACTGCTGCATGGTTTGCGTATATGCTGGGACAATCCCTCTTTGAACCGGCCTGTAACTTGTGTAAGACAAAGTGTGATGTAGAAGCAGTTCTCCAGAGGGGGGACAGTCGTGGGCAGAAGAGCGAGTGGACATATGATATGATATGGCATTTGTAACGTACCTATATACAAGTGTTTCAGAGCACGATGAGGCAAGGAAGGGGTAATAGAGGGAGGACAGAGACAACAATCTTACTAGGCCAAGTGACATTGAGCATGCACAAGTGCAGGTAAGAGAGGAGGGGAAAAGTGCCCGGGGGAAGGGGAGGGTGGAGCGTCGAACATGGGATCAAAACAATAACAAGAAGTGCGGCCAGCAGGTGGCAGGTGCAAGGGTAAGTGCAGACAGCAGGTGTCCAAAAGTGCAGGTAGGGGGACTGTAGGGTTACAGATACAGACCCAAATGCAAGGGTTGCCGGGAGGCAGTGCAGCTGTGCAAATGGGTGCGTAGGGACCTTGGCCCAAAATTAGAGGGTAGCCAGGTGACCAGTGCAGTATCAGACAGGAAATCAGCAGGTGAGAGGAAGAGAGAAGGCAGAAGTAAAGAGGAAGTTCTTGAGGTGCTTCCGGAACCAGAGATGTTTCTCCTTGAGTTTCAGAGAGGCAGGGAGGTTGTTCTAGAGGGAGGCCCCAGCCTAAGAAAGAGATCTACCATGAACTTGTTGCTTGGAGAAGCGACTGACCCTGAGGGAGTTGGAGGTGGAGGAGCAAAGAGCTCGAGTAGGAAGATATTTACGAAGAGAGAGTTGAAGGTATTGAGGACCTAGGCCCCAGAAGGCCTTGCGGACAATGCAGAGGGTCTTGAACTTAATCCTTGCAACCACTGGGAGCCAATGCAGATATTTCAGTGCTGGAGAGATACGATCCCTAGACTTAAGGCCAAGGACAAGGATCACAGTCCTCTTCTGAATGAGTTGCAGAGGGCAGAGAGTAGAAGCAAGCAGATTTAGAAAGAGGCTGTTGCAGTAGTCCAGAGAAAAACCGAGCTCGAAAGACAGTGAGCTTCTGGGGGAAGGAGAGGAAAGGAAGAATAACTCTGAGGAAGTGCATTTGTTAGTTTGACTTCTTAGAGACGGCAGAGATGTGAGGAGAAAATGAAAGAGTGGAGTTGAAGATGACCCTGAGGTTCTTAGCCTCACAGGCGGGAGCAGGAAGTGGGACAAGGGAGGCCGGCCAGAGAGTGACAGGAAAGCAGACACAGTTTATGGAGTGCCTTGTCAGTACTTACCCACCATCGCAGACTTTGAGCAGTGGGGAGTTCCATCGGGTTTGGGTGCGGGCAGCTTTATAACCCTTCAGCAGAGCAACAAACTATGTGATCTACGAATTGAAGGGACAATAAGGTCTTTCTTCTTGGATAAATTCTAACCAATAGGCGTCGGGGTTGGAAAATAATAACGCCCAAGGATCTGTCTCTAGCAAACATACATGCCTCTCCCAGCGTGCAGATGCTCCTTGGTCCAAACCCACAATCACAGGAGTGTAGCACCCTACCACTTTTTCCTCCAGTTAACAGGTATATGGATCAAGTGCCCAGCCACTTTTTCACTTGATTTCCTCTTCACAGGTGTTTATTGCCTAGCTGGCTATTTTTAATTCAGCCCGGGAGATAGTGTCTGACCCACTTCTTCAACCGGCTATAAAGTGCCCCAGTTCACTAGTAGGTGGTTATGGTGCCCTTTTCACTTTTAGTAAGGATATGGGGCCCTTCACATTCTCATTAAGGGATAAAGTCTATCTACTAGGTTCCCAACAAAACGGTCACAGTCTTTGGTCTGTAAGACCCAGCTGGCTCTTGATTCATACTGTGACAAATCTAGCAATATTGTCACTTATTCTCTGGAGGGAAGATTCATTTACATGGACGTGGAAAGGCAGAAGCTACCTGACTCCGACCCTGGGGGTGGCTTTCTGTGGGAGGACAACCTGGGCGAAGACAAACTGCAGAGAGGCAGGAAAGTACTGAATCAAAATAACGCTTCAGAAGTAATTCCTAAGAATACCTACGTGCCTTTACTACATGTCTGCATGGCGTATTGTGACATGGATAAGGAATTCCCAAGTTTCCATGACAAACAATCTCATTTACCTGCCTCACCCTTTTATAGTACTGAGACGAGGAAGAGGGATGGAACAATGAGGATGACCAGAAGCAGTAAGCAAATGCTGCATTCTGTAAAAATGTAATTGAAGCTGGGAAGGCTAAAACTCACACAGCTGACCCAAAGCCGAGAGAGAAACAGCTGAGAGAGAGGCAGCTGAATGAGAGGCAGAGACCAAAGTTGTGTGCATCTTGTTCTGGCACCGGTCAGAACACCGGAATTGAGCAGATGGAGAAAAGAAGCACAGGGGCTGTCTCAAATGGCATGAAGGGTAGCTAAACCAAGAGTAGTGTAACACTTTGTGACCGTGAGACAATGGAGTCGCCCTGCACGGAAGAAGGCAAGAAAAGTAGAAACTAGATGATTGACATTTGTCGGTGCTTTCTACATTTTTGAATCAAATTTGGTGGTGAACTTCCATTTTTGCTGCTGAGTACTGTTAGAAAAAATTTTGATTTATAATCAAAGGCAGATACATGTCGCGTACATTCACAAAATCATGACCTCCACATTGAATGAGTATGACATCTGGCTGCTCTCTGCTTCTCAGAATTAACAATTTAGGAAAATTCTGGCACCATTGCATTCCTCTCAATCCAAACCATTTAATTCTGAAATCTGGTTAATTGAGGTCAATGTCAATATGTAAGCTTCTAAAAAAAAAATCAACCAAAACAACCAGGAGTCACTTACGACCGCACAGTTTTAACTACAGCCATCATGTCTGCACCCTCTAACTGTTTTCTTCAAAATGCATGTCTATTTGTAATTCAAATATTAGTTGCAGTGGGGCATGGATGATATCATTATTTCTCTGTCATTGTGTATGGTCAGTAATCATGTGAAATTAAATTGAGAAATGCATTTGCCATGGCTAGTGAAAATTGAAAATAGGTGGAATTCATAATGATTCCTTTCTATTGGTGCTAGGTTACTATAATTAGCACACCTCATGCTATGAAAACAGTATGTGGTGTTGGTAGGTGCTGAGGCTAGTATAACATAAGGTGTAGGTCACTCCAAGTGTGTGTCATAGGAATGCATTACAGCAGTCTAATTAAGGTCTAATATAGGGTTGTACAAGTATTTACTGTGAAATGTTTTGGTGTACAATGTCTAACAGCTTCAGCTGGTATAGTGAATGTTGATGGATTCTGGGTGTTGTAGTTCAGAAAATATAAAAAGCTGTAGGCTGCAGTGTCTTTACGGTGTGGGTAACAATGCAAATACATTTCAGCACATATGCTGGATTATTGGTGTGGCACAGAAGAAGGAAGCAATGTAAGTGGTAGTAGTGTTTTATTTCTCCTCTTTGCCATAGAAATGCTTGATAGTGAGCTGTAGCATACATTCAATGCATTGATGCATTGCTCATGAATTTAATAGAGTGAATATTACAATTGGGGACCTGGTATTTTAATAGTGAGTATTTCTAAAGTTCTTGTAGCCACAGTTTTGAATTTGCGTTGTGGGGGTAAAATCTGCAAGTCAAAAGTCGGGGTATGTGCATTATGGATTAGTGCACTATGGGTTCGTTTTCACATTTGCATTCTGTAGTGTAAACTCAGTCAATGCTAGCTGGCATGCTGATGAGATGGCTAAGTTATTTTTGTTCTGAACACTGTTTGGTATGCTTATACAGTAAACAGCACTCAGAATGCAAATGTAACCATCAGAGACATGATTGCATACATACAGTTGTTAGTATGTGAAAATTGTAAGAAATGTTCCCACATGAAATTAAACCCTGCACAACTTGGAATCCTTCTCAGGAAAGGTTTAATTAAAAGTGTGCACATTCCCTGTTATGCTTGCCTGGCAGTATATGAGAAATGCATTTGATAATGGAAAACTGGTGACATTTGTGATTCTTCCTTTCTGTTGGTACTGGGTTACTATCATTATCACACTTTATGATATGTGGCTTGTATAACGTAAGTAATGCTTCCAGTTGTCCGTTTTTACTGCCATTTACACATAAATACAGACAGAAATCAATCTGCTTTCTGTCTGTATTTATTTGTAAAAATGGAAAAAAACGGAAAAACAGGTCTTTCTGTCTGTTGTCTGTGATGTCACTCATACATCGCAGGCCAATCACATTGCAGATTGGCAGCATGGAGAGTGTAAAAGGTGCATAAAAATAGCATTAAAGTTCTTCAAATTGCTAGCAGCAGATATTTTAAGGCAGCAACAGTCACAGGAGCGACCATTTGTTATTATGGAAAAAATTGAGCTAGAATTTGTTTCCTTTACGGCTGCATGTGTGCTTTAATAAATGCATGTTTTAATTTAAAAAAATGTAGAAAAATACTGGCTGTGAATTATCTTTTTATATGACACAAAATAAATGTGGATAAATACAGAAAAAAGGCCAAAAAATAAATATGGATAGATACAGACGGAAATTGCAGAAAAATAAATACCATACAAACCAGAAGCCTTAAACATAAGATGCATGTCACTCCAAGTGTATGTAAACATGTAAAAGAAAGCATTACAGTGAGCTAATAAATTGAAGGTGTACATGGTTGTGCAAGTATTTTCTGTGAGATGGTTTGGTGTACAATATCTAACAGCTTCAGCTGGTATAGTGAATGTTGACGGATTATGGAAGTTGCAGGCCACAACACATTGAAAACTGTACATTTCAGGGCGTTTGTGTTGTCTGTAATAATGCTAATCCCTTTGAGCAGATATTCTGACTGTGAGAATAGTTATAGCCGCTCTCTGTTTTATACTAAGGCTTGAAGGTGAGCTGTGGTGTAAATGGAATGCATTAAAGCATTAGTGAAGGGCACTTTTGTTTGGGTGTATCAACACCTACTCACTTTGTTAGACCAAACTTAGAAGAATATATATTGAGTGGGAACAGTAAGCACATGAAATGTGTTTAATGAAAGAAGCATTTTGTGGAAAGACTTACCATGAAGATGTATTTTGAATGGGTGGTAGTAGTTAGTTGATGTAAATGGGTACAGGGGTTGTATGATGCATGAAGAGGTGCATATATAAACAAATAGCATGCCTTAGCTATGTATCTCTTTTTATATGATACCTGTCGTTGGGTAGCCACCCTTGAATAAGGGGTGCAGGTGCCTCCTGTCGGGGTGGTGGCTGGGCATTAGGTGCCTCCCGTCATGGTGGTGGCTGGGCAACAGGTGCCTCGTGTCGGGGTGGTGGCTGGGCAACAGATGCCTCCTGTTCTGGTGGTGGCTGGGCTGCTGGGGTAGTTACCCACTCTTGTCTGCTGCTGGATGCTCTGAAATCCTTGGTGGAGGTGGTGTTTTGCCGGCAGCAGCATGCCCTGGTGTTTGGCGATGTGGTCGGCTGTTTGACCTCATTGCCAGATGATGTGCCTGTGTGGGTCAGAAAAGCAGGTCATCAGTGATGGGTGCGGACTCATCAGACATACATAAGTACTAGTGATTTCAAATATATGTGTGTTGTCATAGACATGGTGATGGCCATGGCATGGTGCACACATGCATGTGTCGGGATGCTGTGTGGGTGCATCTGCAGTGTGCACGCATGGTGTGTGCAGTGCCTGTTGCCTGGGGTACTGGTGTTTTCCATTTTGGGTGTTATGGGTATGCCATACAAACTGTATGACATGGGGTTGTCTTATTGTGACACGGATGTGTTACACATGTGTCTGTTGCGTATGGAAGCTGCTGCATTGATGGTGGTTTAGCATGATGGGACATGGTGGCTGGGACAAGTGTGTCACATGTATCATTGATGCGTGCATCTTGTCATCTGCTGGCGGTGGGGGTACGTGACACTGACATGACTTTGGGCATGTGGTAGCACGGCAGTGACTACAGCAGTTGTGCAGTGTCAGGGGGATGTGTGTCTGAGTGCCTGCAGGTGCAACTTGTGGGGGCAATACATGGGACCTGTGTGATGTGTGAGTGGTGAATGGGTGTGTGTAGTAGGCAGGTTCGATGTGGATGTGTGCAATCATGTTGACGGTGGGTGGACTGCCAGCAGGGCTATACTGGCCTGGGGTACAACATACTTGACATGCTGGCCTACTCATTAGCATTGGGGCTACAAGGTGTGTGATATGACATTGGGTTTATGGGGACTCACCATCCTCATTGGATGTGACATCTCCAGACGCTGCATCTCTGACTCCCTCGATCGCCTCCAGGTGCATTATGCTGCTGCACGTTTCCTCCCAGGCCTCGAGTTTTATTGGCGATGGTGGTCCCCCTCTTATGACCGTGCCCTAGGCACGCTGTGCGGCAAGAAGGTTCTGCATGTGGAGGTCGTCCTACCTCTTGTGGCAGTCCCTAACTGTTCTGGGGGTTGTCCCCACTGGTGACACCTACTGGGCAACCTTCTCCCAGATGGCATTCTTCTTCAATTGAGTTTGGTGCCATAGGTCATTGGAGAACACCTCTGCAGAGTTCTCCACCAGCGTGTCTGCCAATATGTTCAGTTCGGCTTCACTGAATCGCGGCTTGCGCTTCCAGGCAGCAGGTTGCCTTGAGGACATGTCTGGGTACGTTTTTTAGTGCTCAGTATAGGCCTCTGACTCCTGTGCACTGAGGATTGCAAAGGATTGTGTTTTTTTTAATGGCCGCCGGTACATTGCCTGTTCCGGCGATCATGTTATTTCCGGTCATGGTAATACCGGTACCGGTAACAGCAGTGCCAGTAGGTCCGTGTGCATGGAGCTGGAATCGGAGTCAGCGTCAGCGAGGATGTCTGTCTGGTGGCTTTTGGGGCCGTTTGATGGTGTTACTGGCATGCCGGTGCTACTGTTTGCGGCATGCCGGAATGCGTGTGCACGCTGACTCAGAATTAACTGTTGATTCTGGCAGCAGTGCCACACAGACATGGTAGTACCGGCATACCAGCAATCTTGTAATGAGGCCCATAGATTTAATTTCTCATGTGATACATTAACGTTTGGTTGCTGATCCTGTGTTGGTTATAGGGCACGAGAGGTGTTCATGTAATCCATCTACCTCAGTTACTGCTCTAGCCTCAATCTTGTTGCAGCCGATAGCTTCCATTTTTGTCCCACATATCCAAGTGGCTCAAGAAGCAATGATGTATCCGGTAAAGTTTCAGATAACAGAAGAAAGGAGGATGACTGCCATGAGGCAGGCTCTTCCAACCAGCCCGACGGAGTATATCTCATAGGCTCCCAAAGGCCCAAACATGGGTCTGTATTTCAGTTACCATGTAAAGGGGAGTTAGATGCTGGAAAATCGCTGGCTAATTTGCCTGAGTCCTTATTGCAATCAGGGGATGATTAGTTCTATGTATTCCTTAACGGATCCCCAGAGACCTGGAAGAGGGACTTTGCATGACAGGGAGCCTTCATAATGGAAGGAAGCCAGCAGGCACTGCGGTACAGCAAAGGAACGAGAAAAGCCATCTGCACCCATGCCTGGGTGCAGATGGAGCTGTGGAAGCTGTCAGGACCAGAGGGGATGCGGACTGCTTGTGGAGCAGGGAAGCCGGCGTGTGTGTTTGGACACATGCCCTGCAAACTGGTGGTCTGTTCCCTTTGGGGAGAAGACAAGCGGGAATAGTGGAAGCCACCGAGAGGAGCTGCGTAGAACAAGTAAGTGTCAGAGGACACTAGGGATACTGGAGCGCTCCAAAGGGACTGCAAATAAGTAATGTTCCATGAGCCTGAGCAAGTGCTAAATATAGTGAATACCGAACTAAAAGAAAGCTGCCCTTTGAGTTGGCACAAGTAAATGCTATATATACTGAATACGAAACTGAAAGAAACAAGCTATTTGAATAAAATACGAGGTGCTGAATGGTGAATAAACACTCCAAGTCAAATAAACATATCAAAGGGCACACTGCCAGTAAGATGCAAAGTGAACAGAACTAAAGGAATGTGAACAATTGAAGTGTTGTTTTGAGTATTACAAGTGCAAAGATAAGAAATGCTGCTGTCAATTATAACTGCAAATTTGACAAGTATATGACAAGCCAAGAACTGGTATAAAAGAGTTTTACAAGGGATAGAAGGGTGAAAAGTGAAAGTGAAAGCCCAAGGCAGAAGAGTCTATGAGGGGTCCAACAGCTTTGAGGAGACTCCTACTGTGAAATCTACAAACATCAAGAATCAAGCCAAGGAAACGCATAGGGTTACTGGTTGCGTGACCTTTGATGGGTGCACCGTGTGGTCTGACAACTGCATCTAGACCAGGAAACCCTGAATGGTGAACAAGCTGTGAAGAATTGTGTAACAATTGGTGAAGCAAACCTGAAGGTGGGTCAAACGGACCCAGTGTTTTCTTTTGAGCTTTCAGCAGATGAAACCAACGTGAGTGCTATGTTAAGGTCTTGGAGAAAGGAGTCCCAGGACCTTCGTTTTGTGTGAACTGTGTTACAAAGTAACTTTGGGACGGGAATCCCAAGACCTCTTTGAGTGAATTGTGGTACATTCAAACTTGGAGAAAGTAATTTCAGAACATAACAAAACAATATTGAAGTGAACCTCTATTGGAACTGTAATTTACTTGGGATAGGGAACCCAAGAAGAATTCTAGCTGAAAGTAGCTTAGCCTTTACTTTTGAGCACTTATAATTTTGCTGAGAAGATTCCCACACCATGTTTAGTTATAATTGTGAGGGCAAGCATAGGTTTTGACACATACAAACGTTTATTTTTGGACTTTCAGTCACGCACTTTCCTTAGTTTCTTTAGGTAGGGATAATCCCACTATAGTATAGCACGCTAGATGTTACACCATCCTGATCTTTAATAAAGTTTTGTTTAGGACTGCATATCTGTTGTCTGTCTCATCTCTCCTGATACCATGCCTGTCTCAAAGGGCCCTATAAATAATGTATGAGCGATGTAATCAGTGATGTCATGCATGATGTGATTTGTGGTGTCATCAGTGATGTAACTTCTGATGTCATCATTGTACTAATGCATTGCGCAACAAGGGGGGAGAAGTTAAGGTGACTTTTCCTGGATTCTCAGCTGCATTTCAGGCATTTTGTTGTGTTAAATGTTCCCCTTAATATCCCTGCAACTCCCTGAATATATATACAGATATATTTATTGAGAATGTTTAGTTAAGGTGCAGTTTTAACATAAAACCATTTGAAATTCATCAAATGTGGGACGTCAAACCTTCTTAACTCAGTGATTTTTTGTCGAATGTGTGTTGTCCCCCAAGGCCATGTCCCCCATAATGCCATTTTGTGTGTCATTGATAATCCCTTCTCTCATAATATGTATATGCTCATGGGCTTTACAATGGGAACTCATCGAGTTAAGCTGCTCATGACTTCCCACATCTGCTAAATTTCAATGGTTTTGTTGCATTAAATCTACGCAATTTAACTAAAGATTTTTTCAGTGAATTTCAAGGGTTTTGTTATTCCATAGTTTTTTTTATTAGCTACTAGCCTTCAGTCATGGCCACTGTACAAGTTCCCCCAATATGTTTCTTCTGGACCCACTAGGGGGCCATCGACTTTGGCTGTGGCCATTACACGTCTTTCGGGCCCACTAGCCAGGGCATTTGCCATGACTATTGTCCCTTGCCTTTTGGCGGCGGACACAGTACATGCTCCACCAATAACTTTCTTTGGGGCCCACTAGGTATGGCCATCAGCCGTGGCCCCTTTACCTTTTGGACCAATATGTTTCTTCTGGTCACATTATGTGAAAATGTTAACGCTCTGAACTTGGACCCCGCCCCCCCCCCCCCCCCAACTCCCCAATTTCACCTGGTGTCCATTTCCCCCTCCCTACCTCTAACGTGATGCCACTTCATCCTTTTTCTGCCTCCAAATGGCTTTTTTTCACTTTTCATTTTTGGATAACTGCAAAATAACTGCGGTTATCTCTCACATCGATCAACACAAAAATAAAAGCTGGCTTTTTCATTTTTGAAAATCCCTGCTGATGGATTGTGGGACACATATCTAGCTATAATTTTGGGAAAGAGGCGCACCACCTTCTCCGTCAAATATTTTAACAACTACTGGACGGAATAACCCCAGAGCCCTCTGGGAAATCGGGACAACGCTGCGCCCGCAAATGGTTTTGTACCTGGCCAAATTCCGTCCAGTGGTTTTTGCTGTGCACCGTGCAGAAATGTGGACTATTTCTCTATGGGGAAATGATTGGGAGTAGGCCAAAAACAGCATTTCTCTGCTTTCTTAAAAAGCTTTTTCATTTTTTAACAAATCTTTCCTGTAATGTGATGACATCATTGTGGTCATAGGCTGCTCATTAGGGGGCATGATGTTAAGGTGGCTTTAGCTGGATTTCAGTGGTTTTGTTGCATTAAGTTCTCACCCTAACGTCCCTGCAACTAAAGTTTTTTCCCTGAATTTCAAAGGTTTTGTTACAATGTAATCCTCACCTTAACGTCCCTGCAACTAAAGGTTTTTCCCTGTATTTCACAGGTTTAGTTATACCATTGTTTATTTTCATGCCATGGCCATGAACATGCCTACTTTTTATTTTAGCACACTAGCAGACCACTAGGCATGGGCAGTGGGAAAAGCCTTTATCTGTGGCCACTGTACATTTTACAACACTACCAGACTTTTTGTTACACCATCGTTTTTTTCTGCACAACTGGCCATGGCTTTCAGCCATGACCAGTGGCCACAGCCTCCAGCCATTCCCACAGTATATTTTAGAACACTGCCAGACCACTAGCACTGAGCATGGCTTTTGGTCATGTTTGCTGTATATTTTGGAACAATACGAGACCATTAGCCTTTGGCCATGGCCAGTGGAAACAGCCTTTGGCCATGCCCACTTTATATTAAGTTCACTCGTCCTTGCCTGCCCACTCTTTACTTCAAAACACTACTGAGTCACTGGCCATGGTCACCCCCACCTCAATATCCCAATGACATTTTTTTGTGTATATTGTTTTCCCCCATAGTCATGGGTATACCCCATGTTATTCCCCAGATTTTACCAAAGGGTATTTGTAGTACGGACTAAATATACCCACAGGTGTTGCAGTTTCATAACTGCAGTTATCGTGAAAAATGGACAAAAAACAAATATGCCATGCCCCCCCAGGCCCACACCAAGTACCCCCTCATGTGTGCCTTCTCCCCTACCCAGCTGATGGCCTCCTCACCTTCTCTGCCCTCTCCCCTTCCCCCATGACACTCATAATTTCTGGGATGCAGTTTCAGTTGAAATGTCTGGTAGCCGCGGTTTTACCCCAGGTTATACCCGAGTGTATTTGAAAAATATTCCAGCCTCACGTTGCAAACTTAATTCCTAGCCCCCCTCAAACTCCCAAATATCACTTAGTGCCCTCTTGCCTCCCCCAAACCTATACCCTGATGGCATTTGAATATTCTTTGACCTGCAAATTACTTTTTATGTGTTTTATTTTTCCCACACCCTGGGGTATAACTTCAGGTATAACCGTGGCTATCTCTTTCATCGAGAAAAACATATATGGTGGCTGTTTCATTTATAAACACCCTAAACCCCTGGATACTCAATTTATCCGGGAAGATATAGCTATTTTTTTTGACACCCCCTTCTCTGTCAAATATTTTAAAAAGTACTGGATGGAATAACCCCAAACCACAAAAGGATCGAGATGCAATGCTTTGTTTCCAAGTTTCAAGCCTAATGCAAATCTGTACAACGGTTTTGGCTGTTCGGTCGAGCAACAATTGACCTTTGTTGGCTATGGGAAAATGAATGGGGAGTAGGTCGAAAATGCTTTTTTTTTTTCTTAATAACTTTTGGATTTTTTAACCGATCTTTGCCAACCTTTCCAATCTAGGGGCTGGGGGTTTGCAGGTGTACATAATTGTCTGCAATATTTCAGCCAAATCCGTCTCATGAGCCAAAAGTTATTAGCAATTTATTTTTGGGATTTCCTATGGCACTCCAACTCATTTTAACTATACTATAATATATATATTTATAAAATAGTAAAAACAAGTTTTTGAAAAAGAGCTGTAAGGGTATGGAAGGAGGATATTGACACACAGGTGGCATGATTGTTGGCAGAGATTTTTATTAAACAGATAAGCTTGGAGAAATACCTTCCTGACCCTAATACTAAGAGGGGTGTCCCTGCCTCGAAATAATAGTCCAAAATCCTTACTCCACCATTGTGTCAAAACCAATTTCCAGCCTTCACACTAAGGACTTAAACTAATGTGAAAAGGGGAAGTTCTTTTCCAACTCCCAAAACAAAGTTCAGAATGGTGCAACAAATAACGTTTAAAAGGAAGGACAACATTACTCTCATGTTGGCGTGCTCTCTGAATATCCAATGAGGGTCTTTTTCTCTTTTAGTGTTCCACAAATGTCCTTGATATTGTCTGTACAAATTACTAAGGAAGAGGCTTTCCTTCCCCCTTGTTTCTTCCCAGTATATTTCACAATCGTTGATCTCAGGCACTGTGATAATGAAGATTATGCTCTGTACCACGTTTCCCAGGTTAATGTCTTATTTCCTCTTGCCTTATCCTTGGTTTTCACAGCCAACCTGGAACTCTATCCTGCCAGGTACTGTGACTATCTTTGTATGTGTGTTTGTCCCAGACTTCACCTTTTCTGTACTTTCAAATTGTGTTTTTCTTCTTGCATCACTACTGCTACTTTGTTGGTTTTGGCCAACCTGGTATTTTCTCCTCCCATATGCTGTGAGTATGAAGATTGCGTTGGCTCTCTCTTCATATGGGTGTGAATCCCAGACTCACCTTTTCTTTAATTGTGATCGTCTTGCTTTGCTACTACTACTATGTTGTCGATTACAGCCAACTTAGTATACTATCCTGCCAGGTACTGTGAGTATGAAGATTGCTTTGGCTCTCTTTTCATATGGGTGCAAATCCCAGACTCGCCTTTTCTTTAATGATGATGTTCTTGCTTTGCTACTGCTACTACTGTGTTGGTCACAGCCAACCTGGTATACTATCCTGCCAGGTACCCATGACTATGAGGATTGGTTTGGTGGCCTTGATTAGGATTGTGGGTGCGGGTCCCAGACTAGCTTTTGTGATCCTCCATTCTCTTACCCATCCCACTAACTGTCCCAGTCTCCCTGACCTCTCTGGAGAGCTTACCATTGATATTCAGTTGTTTGCGGGTGCTTCAGGCCTTCTCAGCTTCCCTTTTCTGATTCCAGGGATTGCGGCACCTCCACACTGACTCCCGGCTTTTGAGCCGAGCGTCTTGACATCTCCACATGCTACAGGCTTCCCGTCTGGATGGGGGAATCAAGCCTCTGCTTCTCTCAGGTGTTCGTCTGCAACAGAGCTTTTGGGAATGCCTGTACCAGCGGGTAAGCATCCCGATCTTGGTACTGTCAGCATCTTGTCTCCTCTACTGCTGCCAGGATTTGAATCTCCTGCTTCCTCCTCGGAGGGCCTCTCTTAGAGTTCCTCCAGTGAGGGCTTAACTTGGGGTTCATCCAGGGTGGGTTGGGCACCTCATCAGTTCTCAGCGGTTTCCTGTCTCGCTGGTAAGTGAACCGGTCCACAACGTCTTCTCTTGCAGCACAGATTCCCGGTTCCTGGCACCTTGAGGGAGGGCTTGACAACACTTCCGGGTTTCCTTTCTATATTTCAAGTAAGGTTGGACCAATATGAAACTGGTAACCACCAGACTGTTCAATGTGGTTCCTATAAGTGATTTTCATGTTTCTGCACTTCCTCCTAGTACCAGTACTGATCTTGCTGTTTCTTTGTGAGTCAATTGAGCTTTTTTTTCATCACAGTACTGGGAAGGGGATCTCCACTTAGGTAATTCCTATTCTTCTTCATCACAGTACAACTGGTGTTACTTCCTTCTCAATCGTTCTTACTCTTCTTTGTCCCAGTTTTATAATTTGGTTTACATGGGCAGCCTCTACTCTTCTTTGTCTTGCTATTAGGTAGTGAGTTGTAATATTCTACTTTCCAGACAGACATAGAGCTTTGGGGAATTATGTTGCCCTTCTCAGGGTGAGGGGGTGATGGAGTTAGGAAAAAGGGTTCAGTGGGATACTGTGATTTCCCTGGTTGATCATACCTCGTCCCAAAAGAGTTTCTCCTCCCCATGTGATCCTCTCATGGTGCACCACCCCCAGCGGGATTATTGGACTGTGGCCATACCGTTCTGGGCCCATGGGAAGGTTGTTCCCCTACGCGAGGAGGGATGACATCCAAGGATTTTTCACAGAGCTCTCATTCATATATATGTTTAATGGACGGATGTTAATTAACAGTTTAATGCAACAAACCTCTGAATTTCTACACCACCATTAACACTGAGCCCCCTGTTGCACAGCCTGTAAGCACACTGAAGAAAAAACAAAATACATCACTGATAACATCACCTATGACAGCAGGTATGACATCATCAGTGACATCACTTGAAACTAGTACACACTGACATCACTTTGACACCATCAATGACATCATATGGTGCATACAGATCACACCTGAAAGCAAGAAAGATGAAACATTAAAATGTAAACATATAGAGTACAGATACACGTGCAAATTTGTGTGGAGTTCCCATTACAAAACAAAATGACAATTTAAAACGGAGGTATTCTTACACACCCAAGTCAGACAGTATCACATGAGGCTCTAATGTCCTTATCACTCTGTCTTTAAATTAGCACTCTTTGCATGACACTCTTCCTAGTAGGATGGATTTGTAAAGTTTTAATTACAGCTTTCAGGATATTTTTATTTGATTTGTATTTTGCTTATCGCGCAAACCCAGCTCAAGACCAGCATAGCACTTTACAACAGGAGTGTTCCAGAAATGAGCTTGGCCTTTTATGCAGTACTGTTGGTGGAATGAGGGAGGGATTTTATTTCACTCGGGGGTATTGCTAAAAGACCCACATTTTTTGTGTTTTGCAGCACTGGAGGAAGGTAGGGGCATTTCAAGCCTATACGAGGATCAAGTTCAAGATGGTCAAAGCATTGCAGGAGGACGACTGCTTGTGAGTCTTTTCTTACATTGCTAGTTTTGACTCCATCCTTTTGATAGTTTTGCTACATGAAGTGCGAGAGCCTTAAGATGTGTGGAGTATAGCCACCAAGTATGTTGGTGCTCGGTTTGGGGCTGCTTTGTAGGCGATACATGCAGTTTTTAATATTATCCTGGTTGGAAAGGGGTGCCAGTGAAGTGTGCACAGTGTTGGTGAGATACGGTCTAATATGTGGGCACCTGTAATGAGGCAGGCTGCAGCACAGTGTGCTGCTATGAGGGGGCCCAGGTGTGTGGCTGGAAGCCCAGAAAGGAGGACATTTCCCCAATCGTTGAGTGAGATCACGAGGGTTTGGACCACCATACGGAATTCGTACGGTGAAATGAAGGGTTTGATTTGTGCTTTTGGAAGGAAAGTCTACTGTCAACAATAAAGCCCAGGGATTTGGCTGAGTTTGACAATTGAGGGATAAATCCTTCCAGGGATAAATCCTTCCAGGCACAGATCATCCCGCAGTTGGCTGAAGCTGGTTTTTCTGGATACACTTTCTGTGAAACACTGGGTAGAAAGCCACACAGTTTGCTCTCCTGTAGGGTAACACATGAAATAATACAGTAGATCAACAACATCACTAACAGTGCACAGGAACATTTTCCAACACATTTGCATGATGCCATTGCCCACAATATGGTACAATGTCCTTTCATCGCGGGATGTTTTTTCACAGGGTTTTTTACTGTGGATTTTTCGCAAAATACTCATATCATTTTTTTGGAGGGGGTTAAAAAAATTATATAAATTGGGTGTGGGTGTATGGGAATATAAAAAAATAAGTTTTTTTTTTTAAATGTGGTAAAAAACCTTGCGAAAAAACATCCCACGATGAAATTACATGGAACCCCACAATATAATGCAAATATGTCTGAGTATTCCCAGATAAAATAATATACTCAGGTTTGCTTTGCCCACATTGACTGTAATCATACTGTAAGAAAACATGTCCAGGCAGGCTCTGCCTATATATGCCTGGCAGTATAGCCATTTAAGAGCTGTTGGCTTTGCTCATAATGGCAGTAAAACATGCCACAGCATTGCAAAAATCTTGCACATAATTGGCGTGCCAATGTAGAGACATATGCCAATGTAAGAACACTTAACATGGTTGCTCTGCCCATAATTCCAGTACAAAATGACATAACACTGTATGAAAACATATCCATACTGGCAGAACTAATATAGGGCTGTACAGTCACATAAGGACACTCATCATGCTTGTGTTGACCATAATGACAATACAAATACCATGCCACTGTAACAAAACATGTGCACACTGTCTACACCAATGTAGGCAGGTTTTGGCCACAACAACACTCATCATGTTGGTTTTGCCCATAATGCTAATAGAAAATGCCAGGCTCGTGTATGAAAACATCACCACACAGGGTGCACCAATGCTTGCCATTATTCCCATGTAATAATATTCACGTTGACCT
Source organism: Ambystoma mexicanum (assembly GCF_040938575.1). Classification (NCBI taxonomy): domain Eukaryota; kingdom Metazoa; phylum Chordata; class Amphibia; order Caudata; family Ambystomatidae; genus Ambystoma; species Ambystoma mexicanum. The sequence continues at coordinate 452,581,777 of NC_090930.1, forward strand.
TGCCCATAATGCCAGTAACAATTCCGTGCCCCAAATGCTGGCATATATCTTCACATAATAGCACATTGTTTTTGCCCATAATCTCAGTAACAAAACCCTGCCGCAAATACTGTCCATTCTCCTCTTGAACTAACATGTTCGTGGCTATGGCCATAATGCTAGTAAAATGGCTATGCCCAAAAACAGGCCAGTATCCTTGCCCAATAAAACTCACATTGGGTTTTCCCATAAACCAGTAACAATGTCATACCCTAAACAGATAAAACAAATAAAGTGAAGGCTGGAAGGTTTAGAATTAATCTTAACCTCTGGTTATTGCTCTCCATACCATCAGTCTTTAGCCTGCCAAGCCTTTAAAGAAAGTGGAAAGAACATATGAAAATCAGGCTTCACCCCACCCCAAAAGGGGCAGGTCAGCCCAAACTGCTTGGCTTCATCCCCTCTTTACAAGACCACAGGCAACCCCAGACATGTTTCAGCCTCATTGGGCATAATCAGTGAGGTGTAGCATGGGTTTCTAGGCTCTGCAGGCTCAAAATCCAACTATGAGCATACCCTTTCTACTCTGGGTGACTTAGACAAAATGAAAGAATTGATGGCTGGGAAATGTAGAATTAATCTTAACCTCTGGCAATTTCTGTGGGACACCCTCACGCCATCATTCTTCTGCCTGCCAAGCATTACAGAAAGAGGAAAGACCATATGCAAATTGGGATTGGTCCCACTCCAAAAGTGACAGGCCACCCCAAACTGCCGAGTCCAAGTCAGTATTCCCAATTAATAATACACAGATTGGCTTTGCCCATATGCCAGTAACAATTTCATGTTCCAAAATGTCCATAATTCCCAAACAATAGCACTCAAATTAGCATTGCACCTATGGCAGCAACAATGCCATGACTCAAATACAGGCCAATATCCCCATGTAATGACACTCCTATTAGCTTTGCGCATATGACAGTAATATGCCATACCCCAAATACAAGCTAGTTGCTCGATGAAATCTCACACACTTTGGCCTTGTTAATAATGGCAGTAACAATGCCATGTCTCGAATACAGGCCAGTGTCTCTATGTAATTACAATTGTGTTGCCATGTCATTCAGAAGCAGACCACTTTGTCTATGGAAAGTTTTGACACCAGGTCCCACAGCAGAGTCGACCTATGGGACCTGGGACCAAGTAAAGGAGGTTATGGCACATTGGCTCACTCGCCATTGTTTGCAAGTGCGCTTTGTGGCAGCTGACAATGCATCTAATGTTGTAGCTGTCCTGAGGTTAGGTGAAGCTATGTATATGTCCTGCTTTTTCCATTTCCTCCATCTTGTGATGACCCGTTTAATAAGCCAGTGTCCATCACAAGGTGAGATGAGAAGTGTGGCTCTGGCGATCTGCATCCACTTTACGTGAGGTTGCTTCTCACCTGTGATTGTCAGATCATCTTTTTGCAACATTATTTGGCAACTTTGTTAGAGACGCGTTTAGCTGCGCATACGCGGGAGATACATGGAAGCAGTTGTCTACTTCCTGCTCTTGTTTTCTGCAGCAATCAGCAATACACTGCCTCTGCACAACTGCAAAAATTCCTATGCATGAGCCACGAAAATCTGATTGATTTGGCCATAGCAATATACATGCGCACCACTGCACACTCCTGCAACAAGAAAACAGATCCCTGCAGTTTGAAAATACTAATGGGTTGATTCATGGAATTAATGTGCGCCGAAAATTACCGCGCAGAGGTGCCAAAATGTGCGAATCGCAGGAAAAGTGCGAAAATCGTAGTGCAAGTGCAAAAATCGCAGGAAAACCAGCGCACAGCGATTCATGGAAGTCCGTGCGCGAGAAAAACATTGGATGTGCGCTAAAAATGTGCGCCATGCACGCCGGCGCACAGGTCATCCAACAGCGTGCGCCACGGCCACTGCGAAATCGCACATAGCGCGGCGCACATCACAAAAGTAGGCGGAACACAGGGCGTAACACTCGGAATGGGGAACAACGCGTGAAAATATGGGCGTCACGGGGGAAGTACAGGAGGCAAGTGCAAGGTACGCCCACATGCTCGCCTACAACCCGTATTCATGGAATCGAATAGGGCAAACCAGCGCACGGTCAAAGACGCGCACAGGGCCAAACAAGTACGCCACAAGAAAGCAGGCGGTAGCGCGCCTGCGACTGAATAAAATGTGCACCAAAATGTGTGCTAACAAAAAGCACCCATATACAGCCATGATGAATGGCCCATACAGTGGCCCTCTAGGACAAATGAGGTGCAAAGGGGCCCCGACAAACACGGACACCCGCTGTGTGAAAAATAGCATGTGCGCGTGGTCCTGGCTGCGCGGGAAGTTCCACACGCGATTAGCCTGGGTACGTGTACTTCGCGGTGCGCGGGAAGTTCCACACGCGATTGGCCTGGGTAGGTGGGGGTGCGTGGGAAGTTCCACACGCGATTGGCCTGGCTAGGTGGGGGTGCGCGGGAAGTTCCACACGCGATTGTGCTGGGTATGTGTATTCCGATGTGTGTGGAAGATTCACACGCGATTTCTGCAGGGTACGTGTATTTCGGTGGTGCCGGGGAATGCTACACGTGATTTGGCCATGTGGGTCCCCCCAGGTGTTCCCTCTACATCCTCCACGGCCCCTGCAGGCAGCCCATACCACAGGGTACTACCCTGCACCCCTGCTCATGTCCCACAGGCAACCCATCCACCATGGCCATGCCCACCAGCCAACCCACATGTCACCTTGCACTACTGATCACCAACACATGTCTCCCACCACCCCCACCCCCCAGCCACCAGGGGAAGCCTCTACCAGGCCCCCACTCATGTCCCCTATTACCCCCACCCCCCCCCGCAGTGCAGGGGCAGCCTCCACCAGGCCCCCACTCATGTCTCCCACCACCCCCACCCCCCAGCCACCAGGGGCAGCCTCCACCAGACCCCCACTCATGTCTCCCACCACCCCCACCCCCCAGCCACCAGAGGCAGCCTCCACCAGGCCCCCACTCATGTCCCCACCACCCCCACCCCCCAGCCACCAGGGGCAGCCTCCACCAGGCCCCCACTCATGTCTCCCACCACCCCCACCCGCCAGCAGTGCAGGGGCAGCCTCCACCAGGCCCCCACTCATGTCTCCCACCACCCCCACCCCCCAGCCACCAGGGGCAGCCTCCACTAGGCCCCCACTCATGTCTCCCACCACCCCCACCCCCCAGCAGTGCAGGGGCAGCCTCCACCAGGCCCCCACTCATGTCCAACTCATGTCTCCCACCACCCCCACCCCCCAGCCACCAGGGGCAGCCTCCACCAGGCCCCCACTCATGTCTCCCACCACCCCCACCCCAGCAGTGCAGGGGCAGCCTCCACCAGGCCCCCACTCATGTCCAACTCATGTCTCCCACCACCCCCACCCCCCAGCCACCAGGGGCAGCCTCCACCAGGCCCCCACTCATGTCCCCTATTACCCCCACCCCCCAGAAGTGCAGGGGCAGCCACCACCAGGCCCCCACTCATGTCCCCTATTACCCCCACCCCCCAGCAGTGCAGGGTAGCCTCCACCAGGCCCCCACTCATGTCTCCCACCACCCCCACCCCCCAGCCACCAGGGGCAGCCTCCACCAGGCCCCCACTCATGTCTCCCACCACCCCCACCCCCCAGCAGTGCAGAGGCAGCCTCCACCAGGCACCCACTCATGTCCCCTATTACCCCCACCCCTCCGCAGTGCAGGGGCAGCCTCCACCAGGCCCCCACTCATGTCTACCCCCACCCCCAGCCCCCAGCCACCAGGGGCAGCCTCCACCAGGCCCCCACTCATTTCTACCAATACCCCCACCCCCCAGTCACCAGGGGCAGCCTCCACCAGGCCCCCACTCATGTCCCCTATTACCCCCACCCCCCAGCAGTGCAGGGGCAGCCTGCACCAGGCCCCCACTCATGTCCCCTAATACCCCCACCACCCAGCAGTGCAGGGGCAGCCTCCACCAGGCCCCCACTCATGTCTGCCACCACCCCCACCCCCCCAGCCACCAGGGGCAGTCTCCACCAGGCCCCCACTCATGTCCAACTCATGTCTCCCACCACCCTCACACCCCAGCAGTGCAGGGGCAGCCTCCACCAGGCCCCCAATCATGTCTCCAACCACCCCCACCCCCCAGCCACCAGGGGCAGCCTGCACAAGGCCCCCACTCATGTCTCCCACCACCCCCACCCCCAGCCACCAGAGGCAGCCTCCACCAGGCCCCCACTCATGTCCAACTCATGTCTCCCACCACCCCCACCCCCAGCCACCAGGGGCAGCCTCCACCAGGCCCCCACTAATGTCCCCTATTACCCCCACCCCCCAGCAGTGCAGGGGCAGCCTCCACCAGGCCCCCACTCATGTCCCCTATTACCCCCACCCCCCAGCAGTGCAGGGGTAGCCTCCACAAGGCCCCCACTCATGTCTCCCACCACCCCCACCCCCCAGCCACCAGGGGCAGCCTCGACCAGGCCCCCACTCATGTCTCCCACGACCCCCACCCCCCAGCAGTGCAGAGGCAGCCTCCACCAGGCCCCCACTCATGTCCCCTATTACCCCCACCCCTCCGCAGTGCAGGGGCAGCCTCCACCAGGCCCCCACTCATGTCTACCCCCACCCCCACCCCCCAGCCACCAGGGGCAGCCTCCACCAGGCCCCCACTCATGTCTACCACCACCCCCACCCCCCAGCCACCAGGGGCAGCCTCCACCAGGCCCCCACTCATGTCCCCTATTACCCCCACCCCCCGCAGTGCAGGGGCAGCCTCCACCAGGCCCCCACTCATGTCTGCCACCACCCCCACCCCCCAGCCACCAGGGTCAGTCTCCACCAGGCCCCCACTCATGTCCAACTCATGTCTCCCACCACCCTCACCCCCCAGCAGTGCAGGGGCAGCCTCCACCAGGCCCCCATTCATGTCTCCAACCACCCCCACCCCCAGCCACCATAGGCAGCCTCCACCAGGCCCCCACTCATGTCTCCCACCACCCCCACCACCCAGCCACCAGGGGCAGCCTCCACCAGGCCCGCACTCATGTCTCCCACCACCCCCACCCCCCAGCCACCAGAGGCAGCCTCCACCAGGCCCCCACTCATGTCTCCCACCACCCCCACGCCCCAGCGACCAGGGGCAGCCTCCACCAGGCCCCCACTCATGTCTCCCACCACCCCCATCCCCAGCAGTGCAGGGGCAGCCTCCACCATGCCCCCACTCATGTCCAACTCATGTCTCCCACCACCCCCACCCCCCAGACACCAGGGGCAGCCTCCACCAGGCCCCCACTCATGTCCCCTATTACCCCCACCCCCCAGCAGTGCAGGGGCAGCCTCCACCAGGCCCCCACTCATGTCCCCTATTACCCCCACCCCCCTGCAGTGCAGGGGTAGCCTCCACCAGGCCCCCACTCATGTCTCCCACCACCCCCACCCCCCCAGCCACCAGGGGCAGCCTCCACCAGGCCCCCACTCATGTCTCCCACCACCCCCACCCCCCAGCAGTGCAGAGGCAGCCTCCACCAGGCCCCCACTCATGTCCCCTATTACCCCCACCCCTCCGCAGTGCAGGGGCAGCCTCCACCAGGCCCCCACTCATGTCTACCCCCACCCCCACCCCCCAGCCACCAGGGGCAGCCTCCACCAGGCCCCCACTCATGTCTACCACCACCCCCACCCCCCAGCCACCAGGGGCAGCCTCCATCAGGCCCCCACTCATGTCCCCTATTACCCCCACCCCCCGCAGTGCAGGGGCAGCCTCCACCAGGCCCCCACTCATGTCTGCCACCACCCCCACCCCCCCAGCCACCAGGGGCAGTCTCCACTAGGCCCCCACTCATGTCCAACTCATGTCTCCCACCACCCTCACCCCCCAGCAGTGCAGGGGCAGCCTCCACCAGGCCCCCAATCATGTCTCCAACCACCCCCACCCCCCAGCCACCAGGGGCAGCCTGCACCAGGCCCCCACTCATGTCTCCCACCACCCCCACCCCCAGCCACCAGAGGCAGCCTCCACCAGGCCCCCACTCATGTCTCCCACCACCCCACCACCCAGCCACCAGGGGCAGCCTCCACCAGGCCCGCACTCATGTCTCCCACCACCCCCACCCCCCAGCCACCAGAGGCAGCCTCCACCAGGCCCCCACTCATGTCTCCCACCACCCCACGCCCCAGCGGCCAGGGGCAGCCTCCACCAGGCCCCCACTCATGTCTCCCACCACCCCCACGCCCCAGCAGTGCAGGGGCAGCCTCCACCAGGCCCCCACTCATGTCTCCCACCACCCCCACCCCCCAGCCGCCAGGGGCAGCCTCCACCATGCCCCCACTCATGTCTGCCACCAGGGGCAGCCTCCACCAGGCCCCCACTCATGTCTCCCACCACCCCCACCCCCAGCAGTGCAGGGGCAGCCTCCACCAGGCCCCCACTCATGTCCAACTCATGTCTCCCACCACCCCCACCCCTCAGCCACCAGGGGCAGCCTCCACCAGGTCCCCACTCATGTCTCCCACCACCCCCACCCCCAGCCATGCAATTTGCCTGGGTATGTGTACTTCGGGGTGCGCGGGAAGTTTCACATGCGATTGGCCTGGGTATGTGTACCTCGGGGTGCGTGGGAAGTTTCACACGCGATTAGCCTGGGTATGTGTACTTCGGGGTGCGTGTGAACTTCCACACGCGATTTGCCTGGGTACGTGTACTACGGGGTGCGCGGGAAGTTCCACACGCGATTGTACGTGTACTTCGGGGTGCGTGGGAAGTCCCACACGCGATTGGCCTGGGTACGTGTACTTCGGGGTGCGCGTGAACTTCCACAAGCGATTTGCCTGGGTACATGTATTACGGGGTGCGCGGGAAGTTCCACACGCGATTGTACGTGTACTTCGGGGTGCGCGGGAAGTCCCACACGTGATTGGCCTGGGTACGTGTACTTCGGGGGTACGCGTGAACTTCCACACGCGATTGGGCCTGTGAGAGTGGGTTACATGTATTCCAGGGGTGGGCGGGAATATTTACCCGCGACTGTGCCTGTGAGAGCGTGCTACATGTATTCCTGGGGTGGGCGGGAAGATTCACACGTTCGCCTACGACGTGCCGAAAAATGGTCCAATCCTGAGACACGTACACCAGCATGAAGCAGGCGTACGTCGACCCGCGCAGCATAAAAGTGCGCGCAAACAACAAACAAGCTCATACGCCAGGATGAATATACCATTCCTAGCAGCAGTGGCCGTGGGTTACCAAAGGAGGAGGAGGATAGTGAGGGCCCGAATTTTCACTCCCAGAACCAGCCTTTATGGGATGCCTGATGACCAGGTGTATGGGAGGTACAGGTTACCCCCACACATAATACTGGACCTGGTCAGTGAGTGGGAGGATGACCTCACATCACCCACCCTGTGCTCCCAAGCACTTAGCCCCCTGGAGAAGGTCCTCAATGTACTGTACTTCTTGGCCACAGGATCATTTCAGCGGACAAGTGCCATAGTGGGTGGGGTGTCACAGGCCACGCAGTCACGCTGCCTACACCAGGTCTTGAACATCATCACTGCACGCCCATCAGTCCGTAGGCACATATACCTGCCCAGGACACCTGCAGAAAGGCAGGCTGCCACCCTTGATTTCTACGGTGTGGCACAATTTCCAAAAGTGCTAGGTGCCATTGACTGCACCCATGTGGCACTGCGTCCCCCCAGGGCATCTGAGCACATCTATAGGAACCGAGAGGGCACGGGTGAGGCAGCCCGTACGCAGCTGGTGGCTAATTACTTCACATAGAAATCACACCCCAGTGGAGTGCACACAGGCCTGGCACATACCATCTGATAAGCAATGATGACTCGACCTGACAATTAAGACGAACAAAGGGACTGTCAACTGTCAGAACCATAGCAGCCTGAGATTGTTCATGTGGAAGTGTCACAATGTGTGCATCCCTACCTACACAAACACCACCAATGCAGTGTCATGAAAAGACACTTCCATGCTGCAGAAATGAATACCCACTTGCAAAATACTACATGAAAACAGTGCCATGTCACCCACCCCCTCCCCGGCACGGCCACACAACACACTATGGCAAGTCATGCAATGTGAGAGGAAAGAAATGAATCCCCACAACATGCCCCAAGTGTCAGCAGCTACAGTGTCCCTAATGGAAACATGTCCCCGCATGAAATGCTCACAGTAATGCAGGACCTACAACCCACATTACCAAATACTTACCAAGCATACCAATCACCTACACAACCTCCAATCTACCTTAAACATGACATTACAGACTTAAAAATTAGCTAGCCTCACCACCTGATGATGACAGCCCTCCGAACACTTGCAAGTATACAGTGTTAGCGCCACGCATGAGTGTAGGTGCACTGCTTACAACATGGACTCCAGTTCCAAGGTGGACCGCATTGTGAAGACATGAGGAATGGACCTGCAAATATGGAGGATGAGATGGATGCAGAGGCACATATCAATACACCACGCAGTGTACAATACAACAACAATATGCACTATGAATGTATACACAGTATTGACTACAGACTGCCCACACAGCTCATGGGAGTCCAATGTCACCATGTACGTCAATGTCACTTGGGCACACCCTTTGCAAGCCCATGGAAACGGGAAGCAGGAGGGGTGTGTGTCACACAAACCCAAGCATCTGAACCAAATCCATGACAAGCCTGCATGTGCCCAGCCACAATGCAGCGTATGCCCAGGGGAGCCACACAAGGCAACATACTGTCCCAAAAAAAAAAGAAAAAAAAAAAAACAAAAATGGCCATTAATGGGCCCGGGGGATTGGGGGGCCACCCAGGAGTTCCGAGGACAGGGTGCACACCAAAACCCACCTGTGTGGATCTTGCGAAAAAAAAACACCTCCATGGGCTCATGGCCTACACGGCTACCCTATTGTGGGAGTATCACTGCTGTCGCTAGTCTCACCCTCTGCAGCTGCATCCGGAGGTGGTGGCACTATGGGAGGCAGCCCAAGCAAAGCCCTAGTCTGTTCTTCCATGGCTACAAGCATGCAGGTGTGGTAGGTCTCGTTCTGGAGGATGAGTGTGCGGAGGTCCCCATGCAACAACTCACGGGATGCCCGGACCTCCGCCCTAGTTGCCTGCATCTCAGCTGAGAGGGTACGGGTGAGACGCTCCAGCTGCTGTTCTGTCCTTCGGTTTGTTGAAGCCTCAAGCTCAACAAGAGTCGTCCTGAGGTGAAGGAGTTCCAGCCTCAGGGCTTCCCTGTGGCCCTGGGACTCTATGGAGATGGCTTACTGCAGAGTCGCCAGTGCCGCCCGCCTGTCCCTGTCGGACGCCAACATGTCCTCCCTGTGTGACTGGCAGATGGAGTCGGTTGCCTGCTGTAGTCGCTCCATCAGCCTTTCGGGGGGGACAATGGAAGTGGCCACCCTATCCATGGCCTGAGCCATCATCTCTGATGTTGCTGCCTGTTGGATTGCCATACCGTAAATGGATTGCTCCCATGCGATATTGCCAGGTGGCGTACGGCCACCACGTCGGCGGGCACCACACCTGTCTGGGGCAAGGCGAACTGCGCCTTGCTGTGCCAGCACTGCCTGAGGCTGCAGGACTGCATTCCCCCTCTGATCTGCTGGCCCAGGAACAGGATCAGATGTCGCGGAGTGTGACCCTGCATCCGCAACCACCAAAGGCGTACCTGCCAACACTGACATCCCCATTGAAGGTTCTAACCCTGGTGCAGGTGGGTCGGACAGAACAGAATCCCTCCCAGGAACACTCACCTGCGACGGCACATAGGTCTCATCATCCGAATCAACACCTGAGTACAGCTCGGGGGAGGTGCAGCCAGAAACACCCCTTGAGAGCACGACCTGCAGCAGTTGTGGGTTCTAACCCAGCACCACACAACGTCCCTCACTGGTGGTCGGTCGGCCCTCAGACCCCTCCTGGGTCTGCACCATCTCCACAACCCCAGCAGTATAGGTGTGTCTTCCCCTGCAAAGACATACAAGAAAACAAATGGAAACAGGCATTAGCACTATGGCACACAATGAGGGCTGAGAGGCTACAGAAACAGTGCTTGATTGACATGTCCCACATGACTAAAACACTCCCATGCATGCACCGTCACTGCGTGTGATGGGGAGGCAGATGGCACACATTGATGACACCAAGATGGAAGATGAACATATTTGCTGCATGCTGCCTAGCAGTGGCATCACACATTGGCCAGTGATAGGCAGGTCAAATAAACATGCCATCACACAGATGGCATGTACCCTAGCCATGAAGTGAAGAGGGAGAGGAGGTCACCAATTGTTCATTCAGTCCAGTTTGTTCATATGATTGATTATTTTCATTGTAATGGTTCAAATGTTTAACCTGCAGCTGCCAGTCAAAAATGGTCCTATAGCACAGGGACATGTCCAAACTAATCATGTCCACGAGACTGAGCCAGTCCACTGTACCATAGCCATGTCAGACATGTGACAATAGGACTGAGAAATCCTTTGTAAAAGTGGTGGTATGCAAACAATCTGCCTGAATAAACAGAGGTAAATAAGCAAAAGTGTTGTGGCAAGATGACACTCCAAGGCAACTGGCGTGGTGTTGGGCTGGATGTCTAATGTTGGCCGAAGGGATGCTGCTATACCCAAATGCTGTTGCCAAGAATGTTTAGGAAGAGGCACATGGGTGAGCCGAACCACTCAGGCACACACACCCTTCCCTGGCACCCAAACAGAAGCTTTCTCACACACACCATGCACATGGATGACACACACATGCATGTGCACTCACCGGACAATGCCACGTAATCTGCCACTTCTCTCACGCCTTGGATCTGTTCCTCCGTGACGTAGGTCCCAGCAACCTGCTCATGTGGAGTGAGTTCTATGTCGTCTGCTGGAGACCCACCTCCAGTCACTAGAGTTGCGGCATGACTTGAGGCCAGCTTATTCTTTGCCCTGCGCTTCAGGTCATTCCAGCGCTAGTAGCATTCATTAGCTGTGCGCCTCACGATTCCAAGGGCACCTATGATGTCTGCAATGGTCTGCCAGTGTGCCTGACGTTGTGCAGGTGTAGTCTTGGATCCTGCAACAATCACCATTTCGCGGTCATGTGCGGACACATACTCTACAAGTGAATTCAGTTCGGCCTCATTGAAGCTGGGCTTCCTTGACGGGCCGGACTGTGTAGCCGTGTCTGGGGCATCAGCCTCTACTGGACGAGCACTCTTCCTCTTCCGCTTGGAAGGTGGTGGGGATCCTGAGTGTCCTATGCCGCTCTGGACACTGGGGCAGCAGCGTGGGATTGCACACTCAGCATGGGAGTTGGTGCAGGCATTAGCTCAAGTGTGATGGTGTCAGGGGGAATGTCAGCATGATGGACTTGGACCGACACTGTCCTGGATGGGTGTGTGAGAGGTGGGGTGGATGGAGCCGCAGCTGCCCCTGCAGCCTCCCCAGCCTGCCTACGCGGGGCAGCAGATGACCTAGCTGCCCCTGATCCACGTGGCCTGATGACACCAACGATCACCAGCGCACGTGGCCTAGACCTGCTGACCTGGAAGTCAGCCATGGAGTCACCCTGTGCCAGGTCTGGTTCCACAGTGGGCTGGTCCAACAAGGGCTGAGCATGGATGGTGTCAGCCACGGTAACCTCAACCAGGGGGGGGGGCATGGGTGTCCCTGACTGCTCCTCCACACATGGGGGGCTAGGGGCACCCTGCAAGTCACGGCCACGTCCCCTACTGGATCCACCACAGCCACCACTTGGGGCTAGGCCACCTTTGCCACCCTTACGGCTTGTTCGCCTCCCAGCCATGGCACTGATGTTATTGTGCGTATGGGAGTCGATGTGAACTATTTTCCTGGGCAATTGGGGGCCAAAGGGGTTGGGTACCAGATGGTAATCGTACCCTAGTGCTCTAGCAAGGCTGTATGTCACCCCTGGGGAAAGATGACGGGTCACGCAACGCACAGGCACCCCAAAAAAGCGAAGTAAGGTGCACGCAACCCCTCCTAGACCACGTGCGTGGAAAAATAAACCTCCACTACGCTATGGCACCCAGGAACACAAGAATGAACGTATGCGTGTCACACGCAGCCTAGAATGACCTCTGAAGGGGTACGCGACACACGGGGCAAGCACAGATGTTAGATACGTGCGCGACTCACCGTCCGCCAGGAACAAAAGTGTGAAAAATATGCGCGTGTGCGCGTTGGCAACACCCCGCCAAAAGAAGAATTGTACGCTGTCTGAGGAGACAGGACAACAGTAGTAGGGAAGCTGTTTGAGGAAACAGGCCCAGGAAAAAGAGGAAAAGGGAAAAAGCTGTCAGAGGTAACAGGGAGTACGAACTGGAAACGCCGTGAAGTAAATCGCGTGTGAACCGACAAGAAGTACAGATTTCACCCACTCGCTCTCCACGAAAAGCACGTACAAGGAAATGGCGTTCTACACGTACCTTTTATACACACGTCACAGACGCGCATACGCAATGAGGCCATTTCCACCAATTACGCGCTTTGACACTCGGACGTGTATCTCTTCATTTTTACACGCGCCATTCTCTACGGCCATGCGCATGACGTCACAGCTGCGCATGGTGGTCTTTGGGCCAATGAAATCGCATATGCAAGCACACGTGGTAAAACTGCACGTCCGAGTGTCATCGCGTGTAATCGGAGGGAAGTGAGCGTACACGCGATTGGTCTGGGTACGTGTATTTCTGGGGTGCGCAGGAAGTTCCACACGCGATTGGTGGAAATCCACTTGTGCTCTGTCATCACGTGTAATAAGGGAAACACCCGCGCGCCTCACGTCACAGATGCGCTCACGCGCTAAGGGCCTTTGGTCCAATGAAATTGCATATGCGTGCTGACGTGCATACGCGCTAAGGGCCTTTCCTCGATTTACACGCAGACGCGCAGGATTTTCACGTGCCAAATCACTCCGTATCAAGCTGGCCACGCGTAAGCACACGGAAGACCACGCTCCTGCCCACAAGGCCGAACTACTGCCCCCCAGAGCCCCGAGCACGCTCCCACCTGCCATCTGCTGCTGCCTGACTGCCTGCTGCCCACGTGCCCTGCCATTTGCTGCCTGCACATCAGCCAGGGGTGCTATTGCTGTGACCACCCCTTCTGGAACCGAAGACTCCCGACTGGGATTCCATCACTCCACAGCCCAGCCCCAGGACCCAGTTGCCCACCCACTCCTGCCTCTGGGGTTGTCATGTCGGGGCAAACACCATCTGAGACCACTGACAACCCCCGGCCAGAGAGGCAGAGGGGCACCAGCTTCAGTGCCACCGAAGTTGGTGTCCTGATGGAGCAAGTCCTGGGGTAGTATGATGCCCTCTTTGGAAGTTCCCGTGCCGACAAGGAAGGACGGACTCGGATCTGGACTGACATTGTGACTGCCATCAACGCAGAGGGGGTGGCAGTCCGCGACTTCCAAAATGTCAAGAAGCGCTGGGAGGACTTCAGGTCCAGGACCCTGAACAAGGCCCGGCGCCTCTTGAAGGCAGCGGATGCCAAGGGGCGCCGGGGCCACTTGTCGGAAGAACAGATGAGGGTCCTGGAACGCATATCCCCAGCGCTCCACGTCCAGGTCCTTGAGAGGCCGACCCGTCTCGAGTCGAGCGGTAAGTGTACATGCATCCTGATTGTGAGCTGTGCGTGTGGTGATTTTTCAGTAGTGTGCAGGTTGCACATCTGTTTGTATGGGATCGAGTATGGGTGGGGGTTTACAGGGCCGTGGGGCTAACACATGCGAGGGCTGGAATTTGTGAGACATGGATGGTGCTTGTGTGTGTAGACTTGCATGCCAAATGCAGTTGTGTGGGCACACATGTTTGGATGAATGTGTATGTAAGTAGACATGTCCGTGATGTCACGCATGTATGTTGTTTTCAGCTGCATGTATCAGCACTGTGTACATGTGCATGTGTGTGTATTTGACAAGGGTGCAACAGTGATGCAACATGGATGCATGTGACAGCGGTATGTGGAAGACTGATGGGCAGATGTGACATGGATGCCCATCTGAACACTGCAAAACTTGGCAGAGGTGTACACATGCATGCACGTGTGGTGGTGTGTGTACATGTGTGGTGCACTTCCTGTGTTGTATGTGATGTCTGGCTCACCTTTGCCTGCTCATGCTGTTGTATGTGTATGGATGGTGCTGACAGTTGCGATATGGCTGTGGTATGGCTCATGTGTGCGAGTTGAAATGACATGTGTGTTGGGGATTGTGATGACATGTCTGAGGTTTGCCAATGCCACTCATGTACAACTGTCATGTGTGTATGTGTCCATTGTACAGTGCCCTGATGCCTGTGTTTATTTCTCCCTGTCTGCAGCGTCAACTGATGAAGAGGGCGGAGAAGGTGCTGTGGAGCACAGCGGAGGGGGATCCCACCGCCAGCCGGAGACGCAAGGCCCGGCTCCCCTCCCATGTTGTCATCTCTTCGGGGAGTGAGGAGTCCGGTGCCGCATCCCAGGCCGCAGCTGCCGGGCGGAGGTCCAAGAGGCGGAGGTTGGAGTTGGACTGCTCGGCAGCAGAAGGGGCAGCTGGGACCCCACAGGGCCCAACGGGGGAAGATGGCATGGAGTCATCCAGGTTGGAGGGGGGTTTGGTGGAGGAGGAGGCCGTGCAAGCAACAGAGATGGGGTCTGGAGGTTGGGATCCCACTGGTGCTAGTGGTGCAGCGCAGGACCAGAGACAGGAGGCAGCACAGGTCGCCGCGGAGGTGCCTGTGTTCAATCCTGTCCCTGATCCTGTCCCTGCATCATCTAGCACCAGCAGGGATGCCTACGTCCAGACCCGTTTTCAGGCAGGGGATGAGCTCACGACAACTGGCCTTCCTCTGCCTGCGGACGTGGCTATCCGGGTCCGGGTTGAGCCTGTTCTGAGTGGTGTGGCGTTGCGTCAACGGGCCATGCGAGGTGATCTGCAGTCTTTTCATGAGGAGACTGCACGTCATCTCGAATGGCTCGTTGACCACGTCAGCCTGCTGGGACAGGTCACCCAGGCCGGATTACTCCGTATGATGGGGCTTGCTACGACCCCCTCCTCAACTGAACCCCCTATGCGCCAGTCGTCCTCCGTGCCATCTTCCCACCCATCAGTCACCTGGGTGCCCTGTGGAGCTGCCTCTGACGGTGCGGCCAAGCTGGTGGAGGAGGCATCCCTGCCACAGTCGGGAGTCGGACGTCCAGCAGGGGTGGCCACATCAACGACTGCACCCCAGCCGGCGGAGGATGTGCAGGCAGCAGGAGGCAGTGCAGGGGCAGAGGCACAGCAGCAGCAGCAACGTGGTGGGAGCCATGAAGGCTCGGGGCCTTCAACCTCGGAGGGGCAGGCATCGGCCGGAGGGCAGGAGGACCCAGGACAGAGAGTGTCTTCTGTGTGGCAGCAGTTGGGCCACGCCATAGATGCGGAGCGGCAGCGGGCGGCAGAGGCACGGCTCACAATGGTCAGGGCGGAGAACTCCATGCGGAGGGCCATGAGGCGGGCCAAGTGCCTCGAGGCAATCCGCAGGGGTTTGGAGGTGGACACGTCGACGGCCCTGCGGACCCTCGGGGCCATGGAGGAGGACCGCCTCCGAGACATTGAGCAGGAGTTCGATGATGCCCTTGCCCGGGACATCCACAAGTGAGCCGTCAAACTAACCCGCTGCCCTTGTACATAGTTATGTAGGTAGTGTTAGGTTTCATTTTTGTTTTGATTTTATTTGGACCTTTCGGACATTGGCCACATTTTTGTATATAGTTTATTTTATTAGTTAATGTAGTTAGATAGGTTTCCTTTCTTTTGTTGGGATAATGGACCATGGCTTGTTCGTATGTACATAGTTCACATTTGGATTGTATTTTTCTTTCACATTTTAACCATGGAGCAATGGCTTTCTATTTTATTTCCCATTGGATTTTGTTTTCTGGACAGTGACTTTGGACACCATTACTTTGGATTTTGATTTTTGGTTTTGCTTTTTTTCACAGACATGCTTCTTTTCATTTTTGTACATTCCCATTTCTGTTTCTTTATTTTTGATTCTATTTATGTTTCCTTCAATACATATTTTTTTATCAAACTTCAATGTGTAGTATCATCTCATTGGTTTAATGCATATCATGATATGGCTTTTGAGATTCACTGACACCCATTGGGTGTATGTGAGGGAAATGTGTGTGTTTCGGAACTTGCAATTGGTGTTCTGTCATGTAATTGCCAATTATGAGTGGGTGGATGCAATACTCAGGTGGGTGTTTTGCATTTGGAGGCTGAACATAGGGACCAGGGATCTAGATTGTGATGACATGTTGGCTGGGGAACATGAGTTGGACATGGGTGGGGGTCTGCTGGCAGGTGCCCCCACAGTGCTGGGGGGTGGGGGTGCAGGGGGACATGAGTTGGACATGAGTGGGGGCCTGCTGGCAGGTGCCCCACAGTTCTGGGGGGTGGGGGTGCAGGGGGACATGAGTTGGACATGAGTGGGGGCCTGCTGGCAGGTGCCCCACAGTGCTGGGGGGTGGGGGTGCAGGGGTACATGAGTTGGACATGAGTGGGGGCCTGCTGGCAGGTGCCCCACAGTGCTGGGGGGTGGGGGTGCAGGGGTACATGAGTTGGACATGAGATGGGGGCCTGCTGGCAGGTGCCCCACAGTGCTGGGGGGTGGGGGTGGTGGGAGACATGAGTGGGGGCCTGGTGGAGGCTGCCCCTGCACTGCTGGGGGGTGGGGGTGGTGGTAGACAGGGGTGGGGGCCTGGTGGAGGGTGCCCCTGCACTGCTGGGGGGTAGGGGGTGGTGGGAGACATGGGTGGGGGCCTGGTGGAGGGTGCCCCTGCACTGCTGGGGGGTGGGGGTGCAGGGGGACATGAGTGGGGGCCTGGTGGAGGCTGCCCCTGGTGGCTGGGGGGTGGGGGTGGTGGTAGACATGAGTGGGGGCCTGGTGGAGGCTGCCCCTGCACTGCTGGGGGGTGGGGGTGGTGGAAACATGAGTGGGGGCCTGGTGGAGGCTGCCCCTGGTGGCTGGGGGGTTGGGATGGTGGTAGACATGAGTGGGGGCCTGGTGGAGGCTGCCCCTGCACTGCTGGGGGTGGGGGTGCAGGGGGACATGAGTGGGGGCCTGGTGGAGTCTGCACCTGCACTGCTGGGGGGTGGGGGTGCAGGGGGACATGAGTGGGGGCCTGGTGGAGGCTGCCCCTGCACTGCTGGGGGGTGGAGGTGGTGGTAGACAGGGGTGGGGGCCTGGTGGAGGGTGCCCCTGCACTGCTGGGGGGTAGGAGACATGGGTGGGGGCCTGGTGGAGGCTGCCCCTGCACTGCTGGGGGGTGGGGGTGCAGGGGGACATGAGTGGGGGCCTGGTGGAGGCTGCCCCTGGTGGCTGGGGGGTGGGGGTGGTGGTAGACATGAGTGGGGGCCTGGTGGAGGCTGCCCCTGCACTGCTGGGGGGTGGGGGTGCAGGGGGACATGAGTGGGGGCCTGGTGGAGGCTGCCCCTGCACTGCTGGGGGGTGGGGGTGGTGGTACATGGGTGGGGGCCTGGTGGAGGGTGCCCCTGACTGCTGGGGGGGTAGGGGGTGGTGGGAGACATGGGTGGGGGCCTGGTAGAGGCTGCCCCTGCACTGCTGGGGGGGTGGGGGTGCACGGGGACATGAGTGGTGGCCTGGTGGAGGCTGCCCCTGGTGGCTGGGGGTGGTGGTAGACATGAGTGGGGGCCTGGTGAAGGCTGCCCCTGCACTGCTGGGGGGTGGGGGTGCAGGGGGACATAAGTGGGGGCCTGGTGGAGGCTGCCCCTGCACTGCTAGGGGGTGGGGGTGCAGGGGGACATGAGTGGAGGCCTGGTGGAGGCTGTCCCTGCACTGCTGGGGGGTGGGGGTGGTGGGAGACATGAGTGGGGGCCTGGTGGAGGCTGCCCCTGGTGGCTGGGGGGTGGGGTTGGTGGTAGACATGGGTGGGGGCCTGGTGGAGGGTGCCCCTGACAGCTGGGGGATAGGGGGTGGTGGGAAACATGGGTGGGGGCCTGGTGGAGGCTGCCCCTGCACTGCTGGGGGGTGGGGGTGCAGGGGGACATGAGTGAGGGCCTGGTGGAGGCTGCCCCTGGTTGCTGGGGGGTGGGGGTGGTGGTAGACATGAGTGGGGGCCTGGTGGAGGCTGCCCCTGCACTGCTGGGGGGTGGGGGTGCAGAGGGACATGAGTGGGGGCCTGGTGGAGGCTGCCCCTGGTGGCTGGGGGGTGGAGGTTCAGGGGGACATGAGTGGGGGCCTGGTGGAGGCTGCCGCTGCACTGCTGGGGGGTGGGGGTGCAGGGGGACATGAGTGGGGGCCTGGTGGAGGCTGCCCCTGCACTGCTGGGGGGTGCAGGTGCAGGGGGACATGAGTGGGGGCCTGGTGGAGGCTGCCCCTGCACTGCTGGGGGGTGGGGGTGGTGGTACACATGGGTGGGGGCCTGGTGGAGGGTGCCCCTGACTGCTGGGGGGTAGGGGGTGGTGGGAGACATGGGTGGGGGCCTGGTGGAGGCTGCCCCTGCACTGCTGGGGGGTGGGGGTGCAGGGGGACATGAGTGGGGGCCTGGTGGAGGCTGCCCGTGGTGGCTGGGGGGTGGGGGTGGTGGTAGACATGAGTGGGGGCCTGTTGGAGGCTGCCCCTGCACTGCTGCGGGGTGGGGGTGCAGGGGGACATGAGTGGGGGCCTGGTGGAGGCTGCCCCTGCACTGCTGGGGGGCGGGGGTGCTGGGGGACATGAGTGGGGGCCTGGTGGAGGCTGCCCCTGCACTGCTGGGGGGTGGGGGTGGTGGAAACATGAGTGGGGGCCTGGTGGAGGCTGCCCCTGCACTGCTGGGGGGTGGGGGTGCAGGGGGACATGAGTGGGGGCCTGGTGGAGGCTGCCCCTGGTGGCTGGGGGGTGGGGGTGGTGGTAGACATGAGTGGGGGCCTGGTGGAGGCTGCCCCTGCACTCCTGGGGGGTGGGGGTGGTGGAAACATGAGTGGGGGCCTGGTGGAGGCTGCCCCTGGTGGCTGGGGGGTTGGGATGGTGGTAGACATGAGTGGGGGCCTGGTGGAGGCTGCCCCTGCACTGCTGGGGGTGGGGGTGCAGGGGGACATGAGTGGGGGCCTGGTGGAGTCTGCCTCTGCACTGCTGGGGGGTGGGGGTGCAGGGGGACATGAGTGGGGGCCTGGTGGAGGCTGCCCCTGCAATGCTGGGGGGTGGGGGTGGTGGTAGACAGGGGTGGGGGCCTGGTGGAGGGTGCCCCTGCACTGCTGGGGGGTAGGGGGTGGTGGGAGACATGGGTGGGGGCCTGGTGGAGGCTGCCCCTGCACTGCTGGGGGGTGGGGGTGCAGGGGGACATGAGTGGGGGCCTGGTGGAGGCTGCCCCTGGTGGCTGGGGGGTGGGGGTGGTGGTAGACATGAGTGGGGGCCTGGTGGAGGCTGCCCCTGCACTGCTGGGGGGTGGGGGTGCAGGGGGACATGAGTGGGGGCCTGGTGGAGGCTGCCCCTGTACTGCTGGGGGGTGGGGGTGGTGGTAGACATGGGTGGGGGCCTGGTGGAGGGTGCCCCTGACTGCTGGGGGGGTAGGGGGTGGTGGGAGACATGGGTGGGGGCCTGGTAGAGGCTGCCCCTGCACTGCTGGGGGGTGGGGGTGCAGGGGGACATGAGTGGGGGCCTGGTGGAGGCTGCCCCTGGTGGCTGGGGGGAGGGGGTGGTGGTAGACATGAGTGGGGGCCTGGTGGAGGCTGCCCCTGCACTGGTGCGGGGTGGGGGTGCAGGGGGACATGAGTGGGGGCCTGGTGGAGGCTGCCCCTGCACTGCTGGGGGGTGGGGGTGCAGGGGGACATGAGTGGGGGCCTGGTGGAGGCTGTCCCTGCACTGCTGGGGGTGGGGGTGGTGGGAGACATGAGTGGGGGCCTGGTGGAGGCTGCCCCTGGTGGCTGGGGGGTGGGGGTGGTGGTAGACATGGGTGGGGGCCTGGTGGAGGGTGCCCCTGACAGCTGGGGGATAGGGGGTGGTGGGAAACATGGGTGGGGGCCTGGTGGAGGCTGCCCCTGCACTGCTGGGGGGTAGGGGAGCAGGGGGACATGAGTGAGGGCCTGGTGGAGGCTGCCCCTGGTTGCTGGGGGGTGGGGGTGGTGGTAGACATGAGTGGGGGCCTGGTGGAGACTGCCCCTGCACTGCTGGGGGGGTGGGGGTGCAGAGGGACATGAGTGGGGGCCTGGTGGAGGCTGCCCCCGGTGGCTGGGGGGTGGGGGTTCAGGGGGACATGAGTGGGGGCCTGGTGGAGGCTGCCGCTGCACTGCTGGGGGTGGGGGTGCAGGGGGACATGAGTGGGGGCCTGGTGGAGGCTGCCCCTGGTGGCTGGGGGGTGGGGGTGGTGGTAGACATGAGTGGGGGCCTGGTGGAGGCTGCCCCTGCACTGCTGGGGGGTGCAGGTGCAGGGGGACATGAGTGGGGGCCTGGTGGAGGCTGCCCCTGCACTGCTGGGGGGTGGGGGTGGTGGTAGACATGGGTGGGGGCCTGGTGGAGGGTGCCCCTGACTGCTGGGGGGTAGGGGGTGGTGGGAGACATGGGTGGGGGCCTGGTGGAGGCTGCCCCTGCACTGCTGGGGGGTGGGGGTGCAGGGGGACATGAGTGGGGGCCTGGTGGAGGCTGCCCGTGGTGGCTGGGGGGTGGGGGTGGTGGTAGACATGAGTGGGGGCCTGTTGGAGGCTGCCCCTGCACTGCTGCGGGGTGGGGGTGCAGGGGGACATGAGTGGGGGCCTGGTGGAGGCTGCCCCTGCACTGCTGGGGGGTGGGGGTGGTGGAAACATGAGTGGGGGCCTGGTGGAGGCTGCCCCTGGTGGCTGGGGGGTTGGGATGGTGGTAGACATGAGTGGGGGCCTGGTGGAGGCTGCCCCTGCACTGCTGGGGGTGGGGGTGCAGGGGGACATGAGTGGGGGCCTGGTGGAGGCTGCCCCTGGTGGCTTGTTGGTGGGGGTGGTGGTAGACATGAGTGGGGGCCTGGTGGAGGCTGCCCCTGCACTGCTGGGGGGTGGGGGTGGTGGTAGACATGGGTGGGGGCTTGGTGGAGGGTGCCCCTGACTGCTGGGGGGTAGGGGGTGGTGGGAGACATGGGTGGGGGCCTGGTGGAGGCTGCCCCTGCACTGCTGTGGGGTGGGGGTGCAGGTGGACATGAGTGGGGGCCTGGTGGAGGCTGACCCTGCACTGCTGGGGGGTGGGGGTGCAGGGGGACATGAGTGGGGGCCTGGTGGAGGGTGCCCCTGACAGCTGGGGGATAGGGGGTGGTGGGAAACATGGGTGGGGGCCTGGTGGAGGCTGCCCCTGCACTGCTGGGGGGTAGGGGGTGGTGGGAGACATGGGTGGGGGCCTGGTGGAGGCTGCCCCTGCACTGCTGGGGGGTGGGGGTGCAGGAGGACATGAGTGGGGGCCTGGTGGAGGCTGCCCCTGGTGGCTGGGGGGTGGGGGTGGTGGTAGATATGAGTGGGGGCCTGGTGGACGCTGCCCCTGCACTGCTGGGGGGTGGGGGTGCAGGGGGACATGAGTGGGGGCCTGGTCGAGGCTGCCCCTGCACTGCTGGGGGGTGGGGGGGCAGGGGGACATGAGTGGGGGCCTGGTGGAGGCTGCCCCTGCACTGCTGGGGGGTGGGGGTGGTGGGAGACATGAGTGGGGGCCTGGTGGAGGCTGCCCCTGGTGGCTGGGGGGTGGAGGTGGTGGTAGACATGCGTGGGGGCCTGGTGGAGGGTGCCCCTGACTGCTGGGGGGTAGGGGGTGGTGGAAGACATGGGTGGGGGCCTGGTGGAGGCTTACCCTGCACTACTGGGGGGTGGGGGTGCAGGGGGACATGAGTGGGGGCCTGGTGGAGGCTGCCCCTGGTGGCTGGGGGGTGGGGGTGGTGGTAGACATGAGTGGGGGCCTGGTGGAGTCTGCCCCTGCACTGCTGGGGGGTGGGGGTGCAGGGGGACATGAGTGGGGGCCTGGTGGAGGCTGCCCCTGGTGGCTGTGGGGTGGGGGTGGTGGTAGACATGGGTGGGGGCCTGGTGGAGGCTGCCCCTGCACTGCTGGGGGTTGGGGGTGGTGGTAGACATGGGTGGGGGCCTGGTGGAGGGTGCCCCTGACTGCTGGGGGGTAGGGGGTGGAGCGAGGCATGGGTGGGGGCCTGGTGGAGGCTGCCCCTGCACTGCTGGGGGTGCAGGTGGACATGAGTGGGGGCCTGGTGGAGGCTGCCCCTGCACTGCTGGGGGGTGGGGGTGCAGGGGGACATGAGTGGGGGCCTGGTGGAGGCTGCCCCTGCACTGCTGGGGGGTGGGGGTGGTGGTAGACATGGGTGGGGGCCTGGTGGAGGGTGCCCCTGACTGCTGGGGGAGAGGGGGTGGTGGGAGACATGGGTGGGGGCTCAGTAGTGCAAGGTGACATGTGGGTTGGCTGGGGGGCATGCCAATGGTGGATGGGCTGCCTGAGGGACATGAGCAGGGGTGCAGGGTAGTCCCCCGTGGTGTGGGCTGCCTGCAGGGGCCGTGGAGGTTGTAGAGCGAACACCTGGGAGGACCCACACGGCCAATTCACGTGTAGTACTCCCCAGAACCCCTGAAATACACGTACCCTGCTGAAATCGCGTGTGGAACTTCCCGCGCACCCCTGAAATACACGTACCCTGCTCACACGGGGCCAATCGCGTGTGGAACTTCCCGCGCACCCCTGAAATACACGTACCCTGATGGAATCCCGTGTGGAACTTCCCGCGCACCCCTGAAATACACGTACCATGCTGAAATCGCGTGTGGAACTTCCCGCGCACCCCTGAAATACACGCACCCTGCTCGCACGGGGCCAATCGCATGTGGAACTTCCCGCGCACCCCTGAAATACACGTACCCTGATGGAATCGTGTGTGGAACTTCCCGCGCACCCCTGAAATACACGTACCCTGCTGAAATTGCATGTGGAACTTCCCGCGCACCCCTGAAATACACGTACCCTGCTGAAATCGCGTGTGGAACATCCCGCGCACCCCTGAAATACATGTACCCTGCTGATTTTGCGTGTGGATCTTTTCGCGCACCCCTGATGCACACGTACACAGGACAATCGCGTGTGGAACTTCCCGCGAACCACTGAAATACACGTTCCCCGCTTGGCATTTGCTGTTTGCCAGCCCTGTGAACTGGTCCAGGGTTAGCGCAGCCCTTTGTGATTATTTGGGGATTTTGAAGGCTTTTCCTTGCGCGAGGGCCTTCTTGGGGGCGTAACTGGCGCTGCTGCAGGGTCGCTGCGCCACGCTGCGCCACGGCTAGTTTTGGATGCGAAAATCCATGAATACGCTGTGCGCGGAAATCGATTTTAGCGCACGCGGCTGGCGCAGACATTCTCACGGGCATGCTGTGCGCCAGTTGCGTGCGCCACTTTTGTGCGAATTTCTATGAATTACCCTGTAAGCGTTATACAGTCTGTGAGTGACGTTGGAATTAAACATTCTGTCCCTGCCCTGTCCACCACAATGAGAAACTAGAAGTATCACTGGGGTTAGAAGACAAAAGGATCCCAAAAGACCACTTATCCTTGTCTTGATGAAGGCCCGGCATGAATAAAGAGAAGACCAAGGCTGGATGCAGTCTATCTCTACCATATTTGTATTTTTATTTTGTTTATTTGTATAGCGCACCAAGCCCTCGGGCATCTGAGCGCATTCCTTACATAGACATGTTACAAAGGTTACAATGGGCCAAAACGCACCGCATTAGCATAATGTTTTGCAATTACATCCATTGGTTATCATTCCCTCAGAGGTGATAGGTAGTGAGCACTTTAGAAACAATCAAACACTTGCGTGTCTTCAGTAATCTGATGCAAAAACATTGGAAAGTACATCCTTTGGAAATCAAATGAGGTGGTATTCTTTAATGTACCACTCATACCTGTGATACTAATTTAGACTCAATGTATATGTTTAGAAATGTATTCAGTATAACTACTGTGCGTGATACATGTTTTTTATGTATTTTTATATAAAAAGAAAAAAGCAATGGTTTTGTAAAAAACAGGCACTCAAGATGAGTAAAGAATAAAAATATGGTTCCCTGTTTTCTAAATTGTTTTCAATTTAGGTCTGGTCAATAAGAAGTTACATATGGTTGAAAACTTCAGGGTGTACATTTGGTTGTGATAATTGAACAATAACTTTACATGCAGGAGCACGAGGTAGTATGTGTTACCTTTTTTGCTGTGTCCACTTTAGCTGCTCCAACAGTGCCCAGAATATGTTCAAAAGCTGCAGTTGCTGCACCAACTCTATTCTAACCAGATGAAAACTGCAATGCTATGTGGAATTCAACCTACCATATGCTCAAGCACTTGTCAGAACAAAGCAATGCTATGACGTCAACTGCAATAGGCAATGTTTGCTCTATGCCACAGCCATTTGAATAAGGCCACCCTTTGGGTTAGCCATACCTCACAGAGGGACTCCCACAGGTGTATCTGTTGGTAGTATAACTGCCTGACACAAAACATGAACTGTCTGGTGATGAGGAATCAGGGCAACTGGCTATGAGTCTCTTTTCAACCTACCGACAGGAGCCAAGTACTGTTCATATAGGGAATATGGATTATCTCTTGCCATTTATTATTGGCCCACTGTTTAATGTCAAGATGTAAACTTTTAAGCAGCGAAGTGTAAGGGTGCACTAAAGAGACATTTACAAGTCAGGCTGGAACAAGAAGAGAGAGACAATGGTCAGAGATCAACAACTCAGTGCAGGAATCCATCATTGCAAAGATGTTCATCTGACAGTAAACACTAATTCTCCTAAACTCCTGCCACTAGTTCAGGCAGCAAACGCCAAGGCTAGATTTCAGAGAGTGAAAAAATGTGACAGGCTGTGGACAGACTCCCCCTAGAGTCTGACTTCCTACATGGATCAGTGTCCCACAACAACACAGCAGGCCCTCTGCAGACCAAATGATTGATGCCTACATTCTCAACACATGCCATCTTGCTAGTGCTGGGGTGTCCGTGTTTGAGGGTGAAAAAAAGAATAAATAAGGTGACTCCACCCTATTACAACCGGTGCTCCTTGTTTTTGATTAATGCTTGATGAAAGTAAATGGTTGGCTTAACAGAATATAATAATTTTCATATATGTACAGCCCTGAAGATGGTTTTTTACCGAAATGCATTGGACATGTACATTTAAAGGCCTACTGTTATTATTGCTTTGCCTCAAGCAACAGAAGTACTATTTAAAGTACTAATACAGGAATGTGAATAAAATAATTCCTATTATTAACACAAACAGTCCCAGTGTTTTTCTACAGAGACTTTTCATCTAAAAGTCCTTTTAGGAATCCCAAGGGCAGATTTTTTTCAAGTAATCATCTTTGAGCTACAAACGTACTATATCAAGAGACATTATAAACTAGTGCAGCTCTTTCGGAACTGAGAGCACTGGTTGTAATAGGGTGCAGTCACCTTATTTATTCTTTTTGTGCAATTTTAGGGTCCTTGTGCCAGAGGACCTTTTATTGACTGGTTGCTCCAGGCTAAAGCTACTATTGAAAATCAAAACATCATTAATTTAAGTTCTGAAATTCAAAAGATTGATAAACAACGTGGTGCCCACCATTACTCTGCATTTATCGTGCTTGAGGGTGAGCCACAGATGAAGTGCAAGTTATGGTAAGTGCTATGCGGCCAGGAGCCGCGTTGGGTACAAAAGTGCGAGTCTCCAGTGCAGAGGGTTTGCTGAGGCAAGTGCTGAAGGTAGACAGAAGCTGGGGAGATGCGTCGAAGACACCCATCACAGAAAGTGTGAGATCAGCAGAGATGGGAAGAAGGAGGAAAAGAGGAAAGTGTTGAGGTGCTTTCGGAACTTAAGAGGGTCCTTAAGAAGGTTCTGCTCAAGACGCAGAGGTAGGGGCAGGCTGTCCCATAAGAGGAATCCAGCTGAGCAAAGCAAACAACCTCCTGCTCTCTGTTTAGCGAAATGCTTTGCACCCAGGGAAGTTGTTGCCAGAGGAAGGTCAAGAGACATTAAACCTATGGTCGCATTTGTTGTGATCTTGCATACTGATTTTATTTCACCATAGCCTTTCTATCTGCACAGTTTCGAATTGTCTGGCAGCTTCAGCAGAGATGCAAACGAATCCACTAATTGTCATTGCCAAACTTACCCACTCAGCTGACAACTGCTCATGTCATGAACTACACCCTCAGCCCATCCTGTTTTTAGCCAGCAGCACTCTTCATGCTGGAACCTGAAGGCAAATACAGATCATTTAGAGGGGAAAGCAAAATTACAGGTACCACAATTCAAAGTGGTTTTGTCTAAAAGCCAGATTAGCTGAACAGGACTATCATTACATGCGTCCAGGAGGCAGCTAGGTGCATTTGTCATGCAGTTCACCTGTTCCGGTGCACGTGTAAATTGAAAATGGCAAATAATGTCTCAGACTCAAATGTCACTATTGCTATTTCATCTGTGCATACATTCAACTCCATGCAGCTTAAAAAAGAACATGTACTACCCATCCCACTTGCTATATAACAGCATTAAAAACATATAGCTATATTAGTACTACTCACGACCTTGTATTAAAACACATTAGTGCGAAGAAAATCGAAGCCTTATTTCTTCACATCCACAGAAATAAGTTCTAGTTGACACAAGTCTTCCCTGATGTGAGGGGCTAATTGATAGCTTGAAGGGCACTTGTGTTTTCAAATCTGTTGTTTTTGCTCTGAGCAAAAATGTATTCAGTGGATGAGAACATTTTGACAAGCAGGCCTATAAATGCTCGTCCGCCGCAGTTTGGTGTGAATCTTTCAGATGCACTGACCCAGTTTTTAGCGATGGCCCACGTGTGCAGATGCATAGAGCAGCGGCTGGAAAAAGCAACCGAGTAAAATCAGATTAGACAAAGCATGCATAATTACTGCAAACATACAGGGTTTAATGAGCAAAGGATAACATAATCCGAACATTTTCAAATGAACCAAGGTAGAGGAGCACCATTATAAGGACCAATCAGAGTTGTCGAGACGTATTAATATTTTATGGCGCGTTGCAATCCCTGGAAGATGCTGTGCTTTTTAATGTTAATTAACTGGATCGTATTATTAAGCTGAATATATAATTATGTGAAATGTCTCAGGCGAAACGTACTGAAAGCCTTCCTGATTTGATGGTGCTTGGCAGTATTTTAAAGTGCAGGGGTTGTACTCACAATAAAAGTGCGTACAATATTTAGATATATTTTATCTGACCCTCAGTAATTAAAAAGTGCGTCATCACATTTAAATAAAGCAAGCCCCTTCCCCCTCACACCAGCAAGTAGAACTGCTTTTCCCGAATAATTAGCCAGCTGCCTCTCATACTAAGAGTGAGCAAAGAGGTCAACTGAAAAGTGCACGAGGCCGTGAAGACAAAATAAATACGTTATACATTCAAAGCTACGCATGCCTTGTTGTAATCCTGATTCACAATCAGAAACGCCTCCCAGTTCTGTACTTCTCACCCTTTTTGACATACTTTGACACGATCTCAAAAATAAACGCAGACGTATGATTTAACAATAATTTGCTAATATTTGCAAGTAGCGCTAACTTTCACGCATCAATGAATTGTGAACCAAATACACGCAAAATATGCATTAAAGACGTCAATCGATACTGGGCACATGGGGTGTACATGAAACCCAGCTCGCAAAGTTTAGGATAGCAGCGGAGCAGAGAGACGGCTTTGTCGTGCAAGACAGCAACATACTGAGTACTAGATCAAACCGCAAAAACCTTACCCGCCCAACAAACCTCCGAGTTCACAGGTCAAAGTTGGTTAACCAAACCAAAACCTCTGAGCGCTCGTTCTCGTGAGGTTTACCAATCCTGCCACTTCTAACACTTCCTTGTGCTCTATTTTCAAAATTCAACGTTCCGGTTTGCAAAAGCCCAGCCCACATGTTATCAAAGGACCGTGGCAGTTTTTGAGTCTGTACATGTACTGCATGAAACAAGTATTACCGAAATCAAAAGTGGAGAAAAACACAGAACACAATGGAAGCTAATGATAAGAACATCCTCTCATCATCATGTGATTTAAGCTTAAGAAAAGATAAAAGCAAAGCATAGGCAAATAATTTGTCTCAGCAGTTGTCATGTGGACTCTAGGTGGACACAGGCTACAGGCACTGTCCTCCCTGTCATATTTAGTTATGACAGCCACGGGAACACGATGCATCTCCAGAAGGGGGAGGACCAAATTTCCCCCCTTCCATGGCCAGCCTGATTAACTAACACAGGCTCCATGGATCCACCCTGCTCTTTTGTTGGGCTCTAAAGCTGGTGGCAGCAATTAACAAAATACAAATAGAGTGTACTTTAAACAGGCCCACATGGGACCTGGCTGCAGAGGATAACAAAGGAGACCCCAACAACCTTTCATATGGAACTGTGTTAACCTGAAACCAGTTCCCACCCTCAGCATCTATTGACAGTGAGCTGTCATGGCTGGGACTGCATGTTTACAGTAGTCCTTCCTGCATGGGTACCCCATTGATAAGGTACAGGAATGGGGTTTTCAGTAGCCAGAGTGTCTGGTCTCGCCGCAGCTTCAAGGGAGACCTGCCGCTTTAATCAGGAACCACAGAGAGCTCCATTGACCAGAGACACCCTTTGATCCACAATAGACAGGAAGATGGGTGGGATTTAGTATTACATGTTTTCACCCCTTTACCTTTTCTGTTGCAAAGCACTCTGGTTATGACCTCATGCATACAGGAGATTTTTGGTGCAGTCCCAGGAATGGTTCATTAACGCAAGCTTAGCCTACACCAATCACTGTGGCCCATTTGGCTTTAAAAGAGGGCTGAAGCCCTCTTTTGGCAGATCAGCTGACGACTTCACCAGAAGCAGAAGGAAGCACTCATCATTGGACCCTGGCTGAAGGTACAGTCTACCTTACATCTTCCGCGAGTGAAGAAAGGCCAGGACCTCCAAGAGGGAAGCAAGATCCTCCCTTAAACATCTCTCAGGGAAAAGAGGGAGATACCAAATCCTGACAATCCTCCAGCAGCTCCAGATCCAGTACGCAGACAGCACACAGCATGCCTTGCTAAGCTCAGCAGCAAGCATCCTAGGATGGAAGGGTCAGAGAGTCTCTGAACCCTAAACCGAGGACAAGGCAGCTGCCTGAAACATCCTCCTCATGTTTGGGCTATCCACCTGCAAGGATATCACAAGCCCATTGAAGAACCTGGGAGAAGTGCTTCGATGAGCATCTACGGACATTTTTGAGCCAGTCGAGTTCCTCGAGCTGCAACGGTTTGCATCGCTGACCATTTTCAATGCTGCAGTCGCTTAAAGACATCTGAGACATCATCAGCACGGAGGCAACGATTACTGACCTCGAGCTGCCATGTAGGCCAGCCTGTCGCGGTTCATCCAGCTTTGCTCGCCGAACTGTCTTGCCACCTGATATCCACAGCTGTCCCTCGTCTTGAGCTCTGTCACAGAAGCCTGCAAAGAAGGATGAAGCTGACTCAACCCTGTCGAGCACCAAGAACACCTACAACACAATGTCCAGTGTGGTTCTGTCTCCATAATCCTTCCCAAAACGCCCCTCGAGACATTTTAAGACCCATTGTTCCTTTGTGCTGAGGCCAAGTAACCTTGAACAATTGTGGTTATTAACCATACTGACTAACCTCCTGTATCCAGAGTGCATTCCTTTGCCTTCTTTGAAACATCCGTCCTCTGCATTCCTTTACAGGGTGGGTTGTATTTCGTGTTTCATGAACTGTTTCTTGTGATAATAACAAAGTAGATATATGTATACAACCTTGACTGCACAGTGCCTTTTATAATTGGGTAATCATTGTACTTTCACTCTTTCACAACTAACCAACGATCCACAACCATTCAGAGATAAGCCTGCTGTTCTGTCCACATTACCAAAATTGGAGAAGGAGGTTTATAATTTGCTTGTGTTTCCAATCTGTTTGGATACCTTCTGGTGTATTAAAGGTGTGGGGGCGATTTATGGTTTCAAAACCGATATTCATCCCTGGAACACTGGTGCCTCGGAAGTTGATTTGTCACAGTGGGTGATTGCAGATGTGTGCAGGTGGGTGGCTATGCTTTGGGAGGATACATCTACTGAATATTGAGTGCACAAGTGATGAGTGTAGCCCAAACATCCAGAGTGAGGCCACATCCCTTCTCAACACCCGCAGTACTAAATACCCATACCTGAATTAAGTGTTGTCACATCCACATTGTAAACCAAGTTCCAAAGGAAAACCTAAACAACAGTGAACCAGAAAGGAACTCAACGTACAGTGAACTCAACCTTCAGTAGCAAATGTGCAGAGGTTCATGAGCTGTCACCAGATACAACACACAACTAAACCATGTGGATCATGTACCAATACACATGAAGAAGTCAGTATCCTTCACCAATGACAGACTCCAAACACCATCACGATACATCTCACACATCAACACAATCATCCCTCTAAGCACACCATTATACGCACAGAAACAAATGTCACTCTCACAACACAAACACACCATCGCCAAACACAAAGTGCCCCTGCACAAGGAAGGATGTCAGATAAACAGCCATTGCCACCTTCAGCCATCTGATGGCCCCACTCCTACATGTGAAACACATGTGTACACATTCAAATCAATCCAAAGAATGCCACCATGTCAAGCATGTATAACCCAAAACATAACCAAACCACATAAAGACATGCAGTAATGGAGTACATGCTCAACCACGGTATACAACTATCACACACACACATCCATACCATGTATACAATTCAACAATGTGCCTGTAATGCAAAGCATGCAAGAAGGCAAGCAAGACATGTGCATGTCAATGTTGTCAAAAACTTCAATACCAAAGAACCTCACCTTTCCACATCTACAAGAGACGACCCATGTTCACTGAGCATGGATGCAACATCCATCGCACACAGGGAGCATGTGCACATGTGCCACAGCAAACATCACAGTAACAACAGGATGCACACACCCAACACACAAGACATTCATAGAACAAATGCATTTGGGTGACATGGAAAAAGTGATTTAGCACATGGACAAAGAGACTGCATGAAGTATGATATCAAGATTCGTAAAACTTGTATTCAAAATATGTACCCTGAAATACTAAAATATGGGTATGGATATAAATGTCCAGGGATTCAAATAAAATAAAAGTCTGAAATAAAACCTAATACTGTACAATTACATAAATTAACAGTGGGATACTCCTTTTTCAATGTCTGCCAATGCTTCCACCAGTGTCTAGTCACTCTCTTCATCCTCTGACTGTAGGTGAGCCTCTGTTCTTGCCTATAGGGTGTTCAGGCATTCAACCATCCACATTTCCTCCTCATCTGCATCCCTGCAAGTGTCATCCCGGATGGCTGCCCCCTTTCTTGTCCACCTCTCTGCCACCTCTGACCTGGTACTAGCAATGTCTGCTTCTCCACCATCATCTTCCTTTGTATATTGCACATGGATACACACCCTTTCCTGCAGCCGTCTCCTTTCTTCCTGCCAGATCTTCACCAAATGTGTGTCTCATTGCCTCCTCAGGGTGGAATAGCACTGCATATACTTTCTCCTCAGACTTCTCATGTGCTGCTGTCTGCCAGGGTGCATACTGTGTAGTTACCCCCTTCAATTGGATGACACTTGTTGGGGGGTACAGCACCTGCAGCGTCCTAAAGTACCAGCTGTCCCATCCCCGCCTGCTCCTTTGTAGGTGCCTGGGCATGCACAGTGACCACCACATGTGACATTTTTGGGACTTCTACCTTGGGCAAGGATTAGGCACAACCAGACTGGGCTGTCGTGGTGTTACTGGTGTGCAGGGGGCCGTGGTGGTATGTGGCATGAAGGGCTCCCTGGAGGACTACTAGAGCACAGTAGAGGTATTGGAGGAGGTGGCAATTGCATGAGCCAGCACACAGAGACCACCCGAGAGCAATGCAATTGCCAGCTGGCCCAGGAAGTGGCTCATCTGCTTGGGATGCTGAACGAGCTCATTGCAAGAAGCTTAAATAGCATCATTAATAGATGAGGTTTGCCTCATAATAACAGCCAGCAGTCGCTGCACCACATCTCAGATGGCCACCTTCGTCTGATTCACAGGGCCTTGGTCTGGGTGGAGCCATCATCCACAAAGGTGGTCACTTCCATAACAGATGGCCCAGGGGCAGGAGGTTGTGCAGAACCCTCCACGGTAGACTGAACAGCCTCATCTCTCTGTGTCAGGAGTGCAGCCAGAACACCCTCCTTGATACCCCCACCCAACCCCCTGGGCTGGACTGCAATGGCCTCCTCCTCTAACTTCCTCTCCATCAACCCAGTTGATTCCAGAGAGTCATCCACCCTTGATGGCCCTGTGTGGCTGCACCCTGTCCCATAGTTGCTGAGCTTCCCTTACCGCTGTCCCCCACCCAGGGGCGTTGCTAGGGGGGGGCTAAGGAGGCTATAGCCCCTGATCTTTTGGTTGTAGCCCCGGATAGAATCTCAGGAGCTACAGCCAAAAGGCTAGCTAGCCCCCAGTCACAACAGTTCTGACATCAGTTTAGCCCCGGGTCTTTTCCAGACCTAGCAACTCCCCTGCCCCCACCACAGTCCCCTCCTGGGACTTACCCTCATCAGCCTCGCCTGATGGTACTGGTGCTCCCACAGCCACTTTGCTATCAGAAGAGGAGGTGTCAACAATAACTGGCTGGGGTCTGCGCCTGAGTCTGGAGGCCCTGTCCCTGCTTCTGCGCTCAGCAGCACTGCTTCCTCCCTCTACGCCAGCTGCAGCAACTGTTAAAAAGTCAACAAAGAACATTGACATCAGTCAACAGTGACAATGCATGTGTGGCATACACAACATAAACAGTACCATTAAATCAGCACAGGTCAACCATCAGTTGCCACACACACACACATGCAATCAGCATAAACACTGACACACATGTGTCAACATACCACACACATTTACGTGTATCCACAAACCCATTGCAAGAAATCATGACATGTTACAATACCAATGCTAATGTGACCCAAGTGTAACCTGCAGCCAAGGCCATTGGAAGTGAACCTGGGCACATGTCTCACAAACACCATTGCATATTTCCCATAATCACCTTGTCTGCTTGCATAGAAATGCAGTGTGGGAAAGGCTACAAACAAGATGGCCATGAGGAGTCACATATGGCCACGGAAACCTGACTGCCATGGCCTACTCAGTGGCACACATGTGTGTGGCCACAATGTGTACAACTGGGTCCATGCCATTGAATCACTAAAGCAGTACCCCCGAACAAGGCTTAGGGACTAGAACGGCATAATGGAGCCCCACTAGCACTTCCCTGTTACATCTATTGGGGCCTGTGTCCAGCGTGGACGTTCAGCTGCTCGCCAGTCAATCCGACAGCATCCAGGCCTGTACTCACTCTTGCTCTGGTGCCCTGGTACCAGCATGTAGGAGACCCTAAAGCTTCCATGCCACATGTCCATCACACAGGGAGACACCAACCATAGACTACAACTCATGCACAAAGTGAGATCCATGGAGCACAGCTGCAGACAACTGTGGGACACAGCTGGGCCAGCTGTGACTCAGGACACATGGGCAGTTGGGACTATGTAAAAGAGGGGATGCCCAGATGTGGGTCACTTGCTTGCTGCGCCATAGGAAACCAAGCTGCATCTCACTGAGGAGGCCCAACAAGGACGAAAAATGTCTGTGGTTGCTTGTGTTTCTATGCAGAGGGGACCTGGCATTGCAGTTTGGGCAGGGCTGCTCCCATTGGTGGAAGTACCTGACTGATTTGCATATGGCCAGACCCCTTTTGCAATGGCCCAGATGGGCTGAAAAACAGTGGTGTGGAAGGTTGCCTAGAGCAATGCGAGTGGTTAAGATTAATTCAAAACCATAAAACCATCACTATTTTGGTTTTAGTTTGTCTCCCTAGGTGAGAGAGGGTATGCCCCAGAAGTGGGTCCCTTGCTGGCTTCACCATAGGGAACTAACCTGCACCTCACTGAGGAGGCCCAACAAAGCTGAAACATGTCTGAGTTGCTTGTGTTTCCATGCAGAGGCAACCTGGCCTAGCAGTTTGGGCAGGTCTGCTCCCACTGATGGTAGTATCTGACTGATTTGCATATGACTGGACCCCTTTTGCAATGGCGCAGGCTCACCAAAAAAAAACGGTGGCATGGAAAGTTGCCCAGAGCAATACAAGTGGTTGTGTTTAATTCAAAGCCTTCCATGTATCACTTTTTGGTTTTATACTGTACACTTCCCACATCACTCCAAGTTACTGAGGGACTGCTGGACATCTAACGATGATCCACCCAAGTAACATGCCCTAATGTAGCAGTCCGCCACCTCGGATTTCAGTACGTAGCCAGGTGACAGGAGCCTAGGTGGGTTGCCTGTGATGAGCATCACACCCTTGGGACTGTCCGGGTGACCTTAATTTCAAAGGATGGGTCAATTCTGCAGGGTGGTGTGCTCTGTTGGTGAGGCATGCACTAACGGCCCAGCTGGATGGGTGGTAAAAGGAGCCTTGGCCTAGGCAATAATAACCTTGCAAGAAATGTGTGGCTTCTGCCGATGCACCCACCAGTGGTGTGGGGAAGGGTGGGCTGGCACCAGTGGAACTGTCGTTACCCTGGACTGCAGTCAGAAACGGCTCGGTAGAGAAGTGCATGGGCAAGGCTCACGTGGGCACACACCCACTGTGTTTTGGCAAGACCTTCTTGTCAGCCCACCTCGTTGTACTCTCACAGGAGCACTGGGTAACTGCTGGCCTGCTCTGCCTATGCATTACTTGGAGAAGAGCGACAACTGTTATGGGAGTGCGGAAAGTCCCAGCCTTTAAGAAGACCAGATAGGCTGGGAAATCCAGCTCCCAAAAAACGGAAGAGTCAAAGGAAATGACAAAGGCCTCTTTTATTAACAACTCACATAAAACAGGGACAGCAATAAGCAATGGCTTCTCAGAGCTCTCAATCTCTTAAATGCAGTAAATAGGTTATCAATGCCAGAACTTGTCATAACTAGCATAATATGACAATCCTAGTTACAAAACCTACAAGGATAGGGGACTGGTTAGCGAATCATCTCTGTACAAAATGTATATGGGTTAATGTCCCTATTGGCTATGCCATATCTGATGGCTCCACCTGGAACCACCTCTAAATTGATAACAGTGACTACATGTAATTTCTCTACCACTGGATTGGCCAGACATCAATTATAAGATAGCATTAGTTGAGGATGTGGATTGGTTGGCATTGCCTTTGCCAACCTTGGTTATTTGGCAGGTCATCAACACATGAGTAACTATACTTTTAGGGGCAGTGACATTGGGTGGGGGGATGTTCAGGTTGAGTGGAGAGGGTTATTTGGGGTCTTAATAGGCTGGAGGACAGGGGAAGGGTCGATGGGAGTTGGGGATGTGTTTTTGTTCAAAAAAGTGTTTCACGTCTTTTGTTGGTGGGGACATGTAGCGTATCAATTCAGATACTATGGGAGCCATGCTAGAATTTAAAATGATAAACTGGAATAACTGGACTGAATAACCCGACCAAGACCAGGAAGGTCACCAATTATTGTGAGTGCCACAGTGCCAAAGTGATTATGCTACAGGAGACACACCTGGTGGAAACGGCTAATGAAGGAGAGGCTAAATCTTGGGGCTCCAATAAATACTACACATCATACTCTAACTACTCTTCTGGGGCCATGACATTGTTGCATACATTCTTACGGTTTCAGCTGCTGGACAAAGTGGTAGATCTGAGGAGTAGTAATTGTGTGGGGGAGCTGGGTGGACTTGCTGGTGACTTTTGTTAACATGTATGGCCCTAATGTGGACGATCCAGGTTTTTTGAATCCCTACTCTCCAGTTGCTTTAAGTACATGCATAGTAACATTGTTTGGGTTGGAGACTTGAATGTCGCACTGGGAGCACAACTGGACAGGTCAGTGGGGAAGGCTCGCCAGATCTCTCAGGTAAGGGACCAGGTATGCAAGAGTATGCAGTCGTTAGACCTGGTCAATGTGTGGTGCACGCTGCACTCAGTAGAGACAGAGTTCTCTTATTATTGAACTGTCCATGGCACGTCATCCAGGCTGGACTATGTGCTGGCCAGCCCATAACTAATGAGGTTGACAAAGGATTTAGTGTTACTGCCTAGAACATTATCAGATCACTCCCCGGTGTTGTGGTCCCTGAATGTGGGGAGTGAAGCGGTACCCAGACCCCAGTTGAGGTTCAAGGAGTCAGCTTTGATAGATATTGTGTTCCAAAGTGAGGTGGTGGAGGTCGTGCAACTGTATTTTGTGGAAAACGTGGGCCCTGTATATTCGATGGCGTGCGTCTGGGAGGCCTTCAAGATGGTGTTGCTTGGGGAAATGTATGTTCCTGGAGATTTGCATGTTGAAAACAATCTGGAGACAGCTGTCGGCTTTAATGGGGAAATGAAGCAGGCCGAGTCCGTACTGACGAGTTCCGGTGATGCAAATGCAAAGGCTGAGATGAGCACAAAATTGGGGCGCTTCAACGACCTTGCCGAAAGCGAGGTTCAATATTTGGCATGGCCGGCGATGGCGTGTTGTTACGAAGGATGCGGGTCGCCCATGGCATCTATTAGCAGCCATGCTGTGCTGTAAAAATGGGGCCCCGGATATCGTGGCAATCCGATCGGCAGATGGGAGGGTAGTGGTGGACTCTGTAGAGATGCTGGGTATGTTTGCACAGTAGTATGAAGGGATATATGCATCAAAGGGGTCCATGGAGGGTAGCAAAATGTTGACACATCTGGGGTTCGCTAAGTTGCCTGAATTTGCTCCGGAGGTGAGCCTGGGGCTGGGAAGGATGATCACGGAGGAGGAGATTCTGGTGAAAATACAGGCTCTCCTATCGGCTAAGGCTCCTGGGTCAGATGGGATAGTGGTAGAATTTTATAAGGCAATGGGGCTGGTGGTGGCAAAGCATATGGTGAGAATGTAAGAAGAGGCAATGGTGTCGGGTCAGCTTCGCCCATCAATGAAGGAGGCAGTGGTCATTTTATTTATTGCTAAAGGAGGGTAATGCCCCCCTGTACTGTGCGTCGTACCATCCGATTTCTCTTTTGAACTTGGACACTAAGATTTTTGCCATGGTTCTGGCAGATAGGTTGCTTTGGTTTGTGTTGGGTCTAATCCACAATGACCAATCTGGCTTTTTTCCCCGGGAGGTCGACCACCTTTGGAGACTGTTTTCTATTTTACTCAGATTGACCCAAATGTCCAGGCTGTTGTGGCTTCATTGGACATGGAAAAGGCCTTTGACTTGGTTGAGTGGGGTTATCTTTTTGAGGTGTTGAGAGCTGTGGGTCTCCCGCAATACTTTCTATCGGCCGCGACGCAGCTGTATTCAGCAGCGTCAGCTAAAATTGGCATGTTTGGAAGACATTCAGACTCGTTCGCCCTTGGGAGGGGTACAAGGCAGGGATGCCCTCTCCCCCTGAATCTTTTTGCACCAGCTATTGAGCCTCTAGCGGCCAGGCTGCAGAGGTTTCACATTAACCAGGGACTGTGAATGCGTGGGCTGAGGGAACTTTTATCCTTATATGCAGACGACAAAATATTATATTTTAAAGATCCTGAGTCGACCATGCATCGCTTGGCACATGAAGTTGGTGAATTTCTGCGGTATTCGGGCCTCCTAGTGAACTGGTCTAAGTGCATCCTGTTGCCCCTTAATGAGGTGACACTGAGGCCTGTGGAATTGGGTGGATTTAGGTGGGAACAGACCATCATTAAATATTTGGGTATGAAGGTTAGTAGGAACCACCAATCTCTTCTGGAAGGCAATCACTTATCGTACCTGGAGGTCTTGAGGCATAAAGTGGAGAAGTGGTGTGCGCTGCCCTTGTCTTTGCTGGAGCGGGTCGCGATAGGCAAGGTGGTCGTGGTCCCCAAAATACTGTATATGTTTCAGAACATACCAGTGTGGCCAAGGGTTTATTGCTCTAATGACTTGAGGTCGTTGTTGGTGAATTTGGCATGGCATCCCTATACCCCTCGGATTAGTTGGGACATTCTTTTTCTCCCATGGGACCAAGGTGGCATATATGCACCAGATATGGAACTAAACTTTTTGGCTGAGCAGCTACATTTGGTCTCATACTGGATGCCTGGTTCACCGCAGTACCCACATGTGCGGATGGAGAAGTGCTCCCTGAGGCCTTGTGCCTTGCAGAGAGTCCTGGTGTCAAGGAAAGTGTCCGATAGGTGCAAGTTTGATCCTGCTGCTTGTATGGTGCATGCTTTGAATAACATACTAGAGAGGTTGGGATTGGACATTTAGTTCACCCCGGGGCTCCATCTCTGGAGAATTGAGTGCCTTGGCCCAACGTGTGACAGGGCACTGGAACTTGAGTGGAGGCAGCAGGGGACAGACACCATGGCGAACTTATATCCAGAGAGGAAGTTTGTGTCACAGGAGATATTTGTGGCTAAAGTGGGGGTGGGGTGGCCTGCAAAAGATTCTTCAGTATTTCTGTATGAGAGCAGCGTTTTCAGAATGGTCTCTGTCTTTTCCGGACCCATCTACACCCCTCCCGCTCTTTCATTGTCTCCTCGATTCGACTATGGCTAAATGGCTGTTCGCCTCCATTTATCGGTTGATTCGACGAGACTCCCCAAGAGAGACATTGAAATGTAGGAGTGGGTGGGAGAGGGATTCAGGAGTTCCAATAACTGGTATGGACTGGGCACTGTTGTGCTCAAGAACCCATTGTGGGGCATCTAATACTGGTTTAAAACCAATACACCTTAAAACCCTGCATAGAGTTTACCTGACACCGGTGTGCCACTCCCAATTTGACCCATCTAAGAGCGGTAACTACTCGAGATGCCAGGTGCCAGCCAATGATACACCCCATATTTTATGGTCATGCCTGCAGCTGAGAATTGGCAGGGGGGACGAGTATTTTACGGAAGCGGTACACTATGATGTCCCCTGCGAGCTAATGTGCTGTATGCTTGGTTGGTTCCCAAAGGCCCCATCTACGGGTTGGAAGCTGTTGACCACTAGTATGATTCTGGCCAGGAAATGTATACTGTTATGATGGAATAACCGATACCCCCCTGATACCAGCGCGTGGATGGACAGTCTGATTAGGGTGAGCGATCTCGACAAGAAGTATGTGATGCTGTGTGATTTAGGATCAAAGCCAAAGGATATATAGGGGCCTCTTGTGGCTTATCTTTGGGCACAGTGCCCAGCCGAGGCAGCAGAGACCCTGTTGCTTTAGGGTTTGTCGGCATGTTGTTAAGCAAGGATGTTCTGGTCCGAAACAAATGCTGATTTGTATTGATGTCGGCTAAGTGTGCTATGTTTAATACTACTGCATTTCCCAATGTGTTATGTTTTGACATGAAACAACTTAAACAAAGTAAAAACAAAAAAGGAAATCACATTACCTTTGAGTTTGTCATAACAATTCCCTTTTAGCTTCCTGGCAGCATCTATAAATACACGTTGGACAAATGCCAAACTGTATCTGTAGTGAGAAACCTCTCATTTCTGTCTTTATAATATAAATGAACTGACAATGTGTACACTTGGCTTCAGGCATTTGCAGTTGTACTTGACCAGATTGTACTGGCACTTGGAGAATGGCGTATACATGCATTTGTGTATGGTGCTTCATAGGAGGACTTTACCCAGTGTTGTTCTACCCACTGTAGGCTACCGCAGCAAAGTGGCGTAACACAAAATGTGGGGGCCTCGCTGTGAGCCCTGCTGCAGGGGTCCCCCCCAACTCGGCAACAAATCACAGGTCGTGCCACATTCTAAGCTGGCCTAGATTATCACGCTTGAACAATACACACAAACGTGCTGCGGAAAGGGTATGCTGCTCACTGTACTAGGAGAAAGATATAAATATGTGTTTTAATGCAATATACAGCACACTTTCTGAGGTAAAAATGGCTAAAAAGCCAGAGCGGTTGCAATTCTTTTGTAGGGTAATACCAATCCAATACATGCAAGTCACCAACAGTGCAAAGGAACATTAATGCTTTGCTATTAAAAAACGCCATGCCACATTGAAAACATGTTCCAATGGTTGCACAATGTAGACCAGTGTAGACACGTAATAACATTACAGTAATGCATGCCAGGCTACATTTAGACATACCTAGACTGGTTGCACCAAAATGCAAGTCGAAGCAATAACACTCATTAAGAAGAGAGCACACATTCAAGCCCGGATCGCTGTGCCCTCCAACAACACGGTGGAACTCTTTAAAATCTGCAAGAAACTGGTCAATCCTGTTGCGGTCTCTACCTCTCCTGTTCCCTCCCAGGCCCTCTGCATTGCTCTGGCCTCTCACTTCTCTGCTAAAACTCAGGACATCCTGTCATCTATCTCCTCTTCCTCTCCCTCTTCCTATCTCGCCCCACGCCCCTTTGGCCATCTCTACCTGTCCTCCTCCTTTCTCCTCTTTCTCTCTGACAACACATGACAAGGTTTCTAGACTAGTCCGATCTATGAAAGTGTCGTCCAAACAGGTGCTCCCCTGCTCCTCCAGAGCCATCAAGGATTATACCGACACCCTTGCTCCAGCCTTGGCTGATTTCTGTAATCACTCTTTTGCCACTGGAACATTCCCCCCTCCCCTTGTGTACCCACTCCTCAAGAAGCCATCTGCCAATCCTTTCTGCCCGGCAAACTATTGCCCAATCTCCATCACCCCTTTTCTGGTCAAACTCTTGGAAAAGCTGGCCATCTCCCAGCTTACTCTCCACACTGAAACTGTTGGTTGTCTCCATGACCATCAGTCTGACTTCAGCGCTGCCAGAGGCACGGACACTGCTCTCCTGAACACCCGTGAAGATATGCTCTCTAACCTTCATTACAGCATTCCTTCTGTCCTAATCCTCCTTGATCTTTCCTCTACTTTTGACAGAGTCAACCACACCATCCTGATCAATCGACTATGTGAGAACCTGGGCATCACGGATCAGGCCCTGGAGTGGCTGACCTCCTTCCTCTTGGAATGCCCCTCCCAGGTCCAACTTGGTACCTTTCTCTCTGCCACTTCTCTCTCTACCTGTGGCCTTCCCCAGGGCTCCATCCTCTCACCCTGGTTTTTCAACCTCTGCTTGGTCCCTTTGGCCCACCTGATATCTACCTTCTCCTCTAATATTCAGTGTTATGCGAATGACACTCAGCTTTCCTTCAGGCTCCTTTCCTCTCTCA
Organism: Ambystoma mexicanum; assembly: GCF_040938575.1. NCBI lineage: Eukaryota > Metazoa > Chordata > Amphibia > Caudata > Ambystomatidae > Ambystoma > Ambystoma mexicanum. The sequence continues at coordinate 452,623,066 of NC_090930.1, forward strand.
CTCATTCCTGACTGTCTATCCTTGATTCAGGATTGGTGCGCCACCAACAATCTCTGCCTTAGTGCGATTTAGAAGGAGATCCTTCTCATTGGGACCCCTGCAAGACTTATCCTTGGCCTCAAGCACAGGGATCGTACCTCTCCAGCCCTGAAATCTCTCCACTGGCTCCTGATGGCTGCAAGGATCACGTTCAAGACCCTTTGCATTGTCCACAAGCTTTCTGGGGTCGGGGACCCCACCACATCCAACACTCTCTCCCAAAATACCTTGCTTCTCCAGCCCTTCCCCCAGCTACCTCCAACTCTCTAAGGGTTAGATGCTTCTCCAGGCAGAGAGTGGGGGGTAGATCTCTCTCCTCTGCAGGTGCCTCCCTCTGGAATGTTCTCCCTGCCACTCTCCAACTTAAGCGGACCACCTGAAGTTCCAGAAGCAGCTCAACACTGTCCTCTTCTCCTCTGCTTTCTCAACCTCCCTTGCATGCCTACCTGTCTGCTGTACCAACTGGTTGCTAGGCTACCCCCATAGTCTCACTGAGTCTAGGCTCTTTCTTGATCAGTCATCCTTGCACTGCCTCTGGATCTGCCACGCATTTAGGGGCTGCAACTGTAACCCTACCTTCCCTTGTTCTCCTTGCACTACCCAGAGCTGCGCTGCCCTGTCTGCACTTAGTCAGAGCATTACTGCCCTGTTTTCCCCTCCCCTCTTCCTTGCACTTCCCCTCCCTTCCCCCTTGCATTTCTCATTCTCGCACTTGCACAATCTGAATGACACAAGCCCTAGTAAGATTGTTTGTCTTGTCCTCCCTCTATCTTCCCTCCTTTGTCTTGTCGCGCCTAGAAACACTTCTGTACAGGCGTGTTATAAATGATTTATATCATATCATATCATTTTATCACAGAAGCTCCCAAAAATATACAATGTCGCAGTAGGAAAGAGCTAGACTGACAGCACCCAAATACCAGTCTAGCCTGGTAATTACACTTAGCAGGACTGCTTTATCAGAAATGCGCAGTTAAAAAAAGTCATACCAAATTGAGAAATGACTGGACTGGCTGTACCAAAATGCCTCTTTAGCCACCAATACCACATATCATGCCTGCTTAGCCTGGACATGGACAAACATTATGATTTATCGCTCAATCCCGGCGGGGCACATCCCCTCTCCCTCCCACCTCCTACCCTAACCTCCAAAATCAGCTCCTTGGCCCAGAATTACCTTCACATCCCTCTTCCTTGTCCCAGATCTCACATACCAGGCTCATTGCATCATAGGTAAGTACTGGGATGAGGAAGAGTGGGACTAGGAGTAATGAAGATTACAGGTAGCTAAATCAGGCATTACCTCCATGTACCTCTACCTCATCCCAGTACTTGTGTATAGGCAAAGTGCCTCAATTACTAATACTGCCTCATACACAAGTACAGGGACAAGGAAGAATAGGGCTAGGAGTAATGCCTTTTATCAATAAGTAATCAAGGCAATAAACACAAGTAGAGGCGTAACACCATTGAGTTGAAATTTTAAGCTATGTTGGCTCAATTTGGCTGAGCAGTTGCTGGACAGAACAGGACACAGATGTTAAACGGCACCAGTGTTTCGTTGTTAACCAGCGCCTAGCAATTACTAACCCAGCAATTACTAACATAAAGCATTTCACTGTCAGTACCTGTTAGTACCTGCATTCAAATAACACATTTTTTAGGCAATTGAAATTGTGATGTGGGTTTAGTACTTGCATGCCAGGGGAGTGATTGGAAGGGTAGAGAGGGAACAGGAGACCGTTCATTCTCACAGCAGTCCATAAGTGGGTGCCTTCAGACTTAAAGTAGAGAGTTAACTGCTTGTAACATTGAAACAGCGCGAGAATAGTCTCCAAAAGTGTGTAAAGAAGTTAGATACCCCCACACAAATACATTTGCCCCTTCCCCACCCCCGTTAAGTTAGCACCTCTCCCAACATTTGAAGGATTAGCCCCCTGAAAATGTAGGTTTTGTTGCGCCCCTGAACACAAGCACACACACCATTCACCATATACACACATGCACACCCAGGCATCCATACATTTAGGTGTGCACTCTTTCACCATACAGGCACACCCAGGCAGTCATCCATACATTTAAGTATGCACCCTTTCACCATAGATGCACACTCACCCAGGCACCCACCCATACATTTAATTATGCACCCTTGTACCATACACTCACACAGGCAGCCACCTATACAATTAAGTTTGCACCCTCTAACCATGCAAGCACACCCAGGCAGCCACCCATACATTTAAATGTGCACCCTTTCACCGTACATGAAGACACAAACACACCCAGCCACCCATACATTTGTAGGCACCTTTTCACCATACACTCACACAGGCAGCCATCTACACATTTTAGTGTACACCCTTCACTATACACTCACACACAAACACGTCATGCCGTTGCGGGGAGCTCTATTACTTCACTCTGACTTCATAATGAAATTATTTCCGTTAAGGACCAAACCATAACAGAAATAATGTCTTTATGAATGCAGAGTGACTTCAAAAATAAACTCTTTCTTTTTGAAGTCATAGGGCTCCACCGACCCCATGACAGGGAGACCTCCAGCCTGGGGTTTTCCATGTCATGGGGTGGCGGGAGCCCTCAGACTTCAAAAAGAAAGTTTATTGTTGTAGTCACTCTGCCGCCATAAAGAAATTATTTCTGTTATAAAGATAATGTCTTTATGAATGCTGAGTGAATTCGAAAAAAGAATTGGAAAAAAAAAATTGAAAACCTATTTTTTTTCATTTTTTTTCTCCAAGTAGGGCCCACTCCCAGGACATGTGCTATTGAAGCCCCCCACACTGCAGGGGCTGTGGGGCCCCGGTTACGTCAGTGCCGCAGCAGTGCTTTGCAAAGCAGGTTGTTTTTTTCTGTAGATGCTGGAATGTTCAAGGGCCCATAAAAATGGGGAGTTACCTACCTGTTTACTTATTGCACACAAGAGTGTGCATGTAGCTTCTGCAAAGGCTTGCCTTCTTGCTTGTATAGACTGATAAAGTCAGTGAGTTGCAGTTTGGACAACCTCTTAACAGTGTGTCTAGTAAAACCATCTACAGCATCCTGCTGGCATTCTCTTATTCTGGGAAACTCTTCGTGCAGGGCACTACTGGATCAAATATGGGTCTTATGAAACCATCTCTTTTTTTCCTGGGTGATATTATTTATATTCAGGTACTTTGACACATTTTTTAGGCACTGACTTCTTCCAGTCCAGTTATAATGTGGATTGAAGCAATAAAAAAAGGTTTTACTGCACATTTTGTAACCTGATCTTTGCTGAGCGTGTTGTACACATACTGAAAACCAACATGATCAATTTTTGGATTCATCAGTATGCTCGGCATTAACCATACATATGATAATGCATGTGCTTACAATACCGATGTAAAGTAAAGTGATTACATTTGGTTGCAAAGAGCTGCTGATTAAAATGATGTAAGAATTTTTTATTCAAAGTAAGGCAGCCAAAATGTTATCATGCAAAATAGATTATTTATTTATCCACTCTAGCTATGTGCTGCGTATAGATGTTTCCTTTCCCGTGAATACACATATCCATATTTCTGTTCTAGGAAGAGTATGGAAGGATCTGTGCATTTCCTTTTTCAAGATTTCATTTTACGTTGACCGCCTATTTGGCACAGTATATATGAGTTAGAAGTTTAGCCCCCCCCATTGATTTTCCTTCTAGGTTTTTCCCGAGTATTCTAGTCGGATTTTCTCATGATGATACACCTAGTTTATAATGTATTGGACATTATTTTTAAAATAATGTTCTACCTTATGTTACATGAAACCGGATTGTTACCTTTCTATCACTGTAAAATGCATTTCTAACAATTAATATTCCTTATTAAAGCAATTCACACCAAAGTCAAATGTACCAGTACTGTTTTTTAAAGATTAGAATAGAAGTTTGAGAATATAGTTTTCCATTACTGACATTAGCCAAATTGTACCTGAAGTGGTATGTACAATATCCACTTACTAAAACGTAACTGTTTAAGTGAAATAAAATTTGACAATGTATTGAACTGTATCAGGATTTTTCTGAATAAATGAAGAAACATCAAGTTGAAGCAATAGATATGTTGAAGTTGTTTTTTGTTTGTTTTTCTGTATGGAAAACAGAGCTTATGTCTTCTGTCTTCAACCTATTAGGGCAGGGAAAATAGGTTTATTGTTATGTCTTGATCCCCCCATCAAAAACATTGGACTTCCTTCCATCTTGCTTTTAAGACAGGAAACACAGCTCCTTATCTTCTCTAATGATTGTTTCGGTGTGTAAAGTCAAACATAGAATATCTTCACCTATCTGCAGTCTTAAATCTTCCATCTTGATTTAAGAAAGGAATACACATATTTGCTTTTATTCCTCTGTTATGAACTAATTGCCAGTTAAACCTATTTCGTCACCCCTCCTCATTCACGGCCTTGGATCCTCTGGTTACAGTTGCATTATGTAAATGTTACTCACTCTTGTTGCTGATGAAGAGGATTTTTTTGTAGATTTTAGATGCTGATTCTTTGGATGAAGCTTCTTTGACAGTCTGCAGCATATTCTGGACCATAGGCAGTTTTGGATGGCAAGAAGTATAGGCTTTGCTAACATCATTCTTGCTGAAGGAAAATAAACAGTTTCTTCCGATAATGTTACAACCAACAATGGAATTGTAGGGAACTTTTTAGTGGACGTGGACTTGGACTTATGAACGTCATAAGTAGGACACTTAATGTGCTTCAAATGAGCAAAGTGTTTATTAATGACATTCAAATCAAAGCCTGCTATGATAATTCAGTTTCTGCCCCATTTTCCCATTGTAGTACTTTTGTCTCTTAATGGCCCACTAGTTCCAGATTTTTACCTTGTTTCTAACAGATCTTAGCTCTGAAACAGATAGACCTGAGCATACATTTGGAATACATAGGAAGGCTTGCAAACAGCCTGGCTGTCACATATCCAGAATTAAAAGAGAGAATAAGGTGGAGGGCAGTCTACTGCAGAGTGCGGACTATCCTTCCTTTGGAAAATGTTGTTGGAGGTCCAAATTGTATGAGCCACTGCCTACAAATAGTCTCTCACAGCGCAGAGCGCTGCACAAGAGTGCAAGGACGAGTGCAGTGTACTGCAGAGTGTGGACTATCCTTGCTTTGGAAACTGTTGTTGGGAGGACAGAACACTGCCTGCAAATATGCTCTCACAGCACAAAGTGCTGCACGAGAGTGCAAGGTCGAGTGAAGTCTACTGCAGTCCACTGTGGGTAGCTGTGAGACGTACGAATACATAGGGGAAGTGGATTGCTGATAAGTGGATTTCTTAACTACTAGCATGCCTGCAATTTACTAAGAATTAAACTGGTTGGTGCTCCCATCAGTGACACTCCGCTGATGCTAACAATAGAGGGTAATGAGAGAGAGGTGGAAGGTCCTAAACTTCCACATGTATGTACCACAGACTGTGTTGCTATCCCTAAGCTGCTGGTAAAGTATTTGAGAGACAATAAACAAGTCAGACGCACCTGGAGGCGCCTTTTTATGCTAAAAATACAAACTTTTTTGGAAGTAAAAATCCTAATAATCAACAGAACTCAGTTTATCCTTGCTCGGAGCTGGTCCTCGATCAGAGAGAAATAAATGAAATTCCGGATGCAGAACTTCTAACTTATTGCTGATATGAGAACGAGCTTCCAGAAATTAAGGTGACACCTTCAAGAAATAATTCTGTAATACAGATACCAGGGCGCTCATTGGAACAATCGCCAGAATTAATTTATAAATCCAAGGACACTGAACAACAGTTCAATTGACTTTCCTCTTCGGTATATAGAGAAGGTCCCAGATATGACCTACACCCCAGCCACCCATTCTGAAATACCAGGAACATACTTGCCGAGATATGTGACATATGAGGAGCAAATAAACCAACAGGGAGCCACAATGGGGCTCTGCCCAGTGCCCATCAGAAGAGCAATACCTGTTGAAGTGCCAATGACCAGACAACCATGGTTAGCACGGTACCCATTGAGACAACTGTACCAACAGCTGACACAACATGAAGATTACTTTCGGACGGTCCCAGAAGAGACCCAAAGGGCCTTAATTGAAGGCGAATGGTGACGTCACGAGGGCCTGGACAGACGTACAGATGAACCGACAACAACCAAAAGATGACACACTAAGACAAAACACTATGGATAAAGATATCACAGACATAGAAGAAGAGACAATGTCGAAATATAAAGAAACGTAACCATAAAGCAGGATGAAAGTATGCAACTAGCTAACGCCTGTACATAGGTTTGTAACGCAAGAAGCTAAGAAAACAGTGCGGCTTGCTATGCTTAGTAGAAGAATAGAGCGGCAAGCGCCAACTATATATATCTACCTCAATGAAGCACATTATATAAGTGCAGTCCACTCTACATGAAAGCAGAATTAAGCCGAGGATGGTAGGGGCCAAACAGGCCAGGATTCATATACCAACACAAAGCCAGACGAAAGAGCAGAATCGAAACTTAGCAAGAAGCAGCTCATTCCTAGGAATTTGAGGTCCACCCAAGGAAGGGAGGAGAGTGGCAACGTCGAAGAATCAAAACTTCAGAGCATAGCAGCCTGCCTGTGAAGGTCGAGATAAGGAGGCCCAGGCAGGTGGCTAGGCCCAAGGGAGAATCAAATACGCAAATAGATGGAAAATGAAGCAGCTTCACAGTGTACTGACATGTGAACAGCCAAGCGCGAAGAAGTACCAACGTCTGACGTCACCCGAAACCAGAGGATGCCATAACTTTTCCCGATAAGAAGCTACAGTTTCGAGGCCATCCTCAGCCAACTAATGACACATAACTCTAAAGTACTGATTGATGGAAGGGAGGCAGGGTGAATCTTAGGGCACGCTGCATCTGGGTAACCATTATGCCTGCTGCTAATTAAAGTGGAGATTTATGCCCAGGGGTGTAACCGACCCAATCACAATGACCAAATAATCTAGGGTCCTATAGCTAGTATAACCAATGAGACGTCGTACTTGTAATGACGTCTAGCACGAGTGATGTAGAGGGATGGGCGTAGACGCCCACCCGATAAGGGTTATCCTCACACCCCGTTACTATATACAGAAATAGTACCTATACTTAAGTTACCTTTTCCAACCAATAGACTTGCATGACAAACTTTCGAGTGTTACACATCACTGATGACGAATTTTGCCTATAAGAATTGCTGTTTGAATGAAGATGTTGGAAGTTCAAGCGAGACGGGCAATCGCATCACTGATGGTTTCCTATTGTTTCCCCGTTTTTTGTACTTGTCATTAAACGGACTTCCCTTTGCCAAACCATTAGAGTTGTCCTTATTGATTGGTGTTGGAGTAACAGAATCTTGCACCCCATCAACCTCAAGGTGCATCTATCTCGTCTTTAAGTACTCGAGGGTGAGCTCTGATCCCATGGACCCGTCAGAGGTTGCTCCGCCCACCAGTACAGATGTTTCTCCTGCTATTCCAGACCCAATCTCTATTCCGCCACTGGGTGCTACTATAATTTCAGAACTGAATGATGTGCTGAACTCATTATTAAGGCTGTATGAAAGCATACATTCTAGTTCCATTGACCAAAGATCGAAGCTTTCTCTAACAAACTACAAAATGTAATTCTTAGATGGTTAGGAAATATTCACTAAACCTTATTGATAATTGTTGTCTTCCTCAGCCTGCTCAGACCCTTTACCAACCATAATGCCGGACATTAACCCTGTGAATCAAAAACACCAGAGATATGATGGCAGACCATTAAAACTACTGCAGATAATGAACTGAAAGACCCTACACCTGACCGCCTCTTAAGAATAACTTCTTTGAACACAAGAGACTTCTCACATTTGTTCCAGAGGGAAACTTTAATATTGAGTATGTTTAGCTATTTATACTTCAAGAAACATGGCTTTTAGAAAAAATGCTTGTTGATGGCTATTGCTTATTTCTTAATCCTGCAATTAAGGGTCTGAAAGGGGTGTCCATCTGCTGGAGTTATGGTTGGGCTCTGTAATGTATTGGCCATTTCTGCAAATGTTTGGAATTACCAGAACCTATTCATTCAGGCAAAAGAACTTACATGGATAAGAAACACTTCCCATATATGCAGAATACTTTAATAATACATATCTTCTGGATTCCAGCAATCATTATGCAAGATACCATGTTAGATGCCAATGAAGAAGTTCTATACAAATGGCAGAGTGTGGATAGCTTGAATAGTATTATAATTATTTTCTTTTTTTCACAAATAACTTTTAACATTATCCACTGTTTGGGAAAATTCTCATTAATGTGCTCATTCCCTTCACCTTAGAGAACCCCAGCAACTTTGCTGGATTTTGAGGACTTGATTCCTTTACCTGGGAAGAGTGTGACCCTTTTTTCCCACTCTTTCATGTATTTTGATGTTTGTTTTACAGTTGTGTTCTTTGATTATGGAGTTTTAGATAACTCCATAGGCATCCTCTTTTTCATATGTGTCACACAGCACCCTCAGTGCAGTGACACAGGGATGTCTTTTTGACTTCCCAAAGGTTTAAACACCTTCTCTGTGATGAACTACTGTATCCCAGAGAATGTAAAGTGAAATTGACTTTACTAGTCTTTCCAAATTCCTAGACCCAGCACACACCATCCTACAATGGAGTGCTGGAGGAGTTACATAGTATCCCCTGTGTCCGAATACTCATTTAGCAGTCAAATGCTACCCTTTCCTATTGAAAAGGCTGGTGGCAGTGGTTTTACAACGAACTACCATGATTTTTCCCGACCGTGAACACTGTTTGCTAAAAATCACTGGAGCCATGTTTTCAAGATGGTGCCTTAAGCCCCTTTGCTTAAACAGGTCCCGGTCTTCTTTTTGCACTGTTTCATTTTGGAAAGGGCCTTCTAGAGTTTGTCTCTGCGTGCCAAACTAGGTTTGGTCACTTTGTTCATGTGCCTTTGGCGGGCTTTAGGACTGAAGACCGCCTCTGGCATCTGAGTGTCTGGGGTGGGCAGGAAGTGAGGGAGGTGCCCGAAACTTCCTGTGCTTAGTCTCCTAGGAGACCCAAATTCAATCTATTCCCTATGAATAAAGTATAAGGCACCCGAAACAAAACAGAGAAGCATCACAGAGTTTGCCGGCTATGTAGTCCTCCAAACAAAATTGAAATAGTGCAGTATCACACATTGAAAGATCTTGGAAGAGTTTTATAATGGCAAAACCTCATTGTAATACGCTCTGTGAATAAGGGCCTTAGTCTAAGATCTTTCAATGTGTGACACTGCACTAGTAAATTAAATGGCATTTCAATATTGTTTGGAGGACTAAATAGCCGGCAAACTTAAAACACATTCTGAGAAACTGCAATCTCTATTGTGCATTTGGACATTTTTGGGAGTTTTTAGGCAACAAATTTAGTGGCCTCTCACTAACTAACACATCAGAGAATAACTTGTACTTCTTAAATTCTGGAATTGTGGTTGCCATTAATCAGAAAGAGCTTTGACAGTAGGCTGCCTGAGAAATGTGTTGACCCAGTCTGCCTTCTTGAGTGATTACAGCCACTTTCAGTCACTTGAGCCAGACTCCAGATCTCCAAAGGTGTGAATAACATCCTCCTGGAAGGACCTGCATGATGGGAAGATCTAATTACTTGGAGAGCAGGCCACTGCTCAGAATCTATCCTCCGGGCCTGAGCTTAATTTCCATGGAGCTAGCAACCTCCCTATATATATCAGTTTGGTGAAGTAATGCAATTATGATTTCCAGGCTATGTGTCTGGCTTTATTCACCAATGTCACACTTTAATCAGTGCAACATTATAACATTTTTGCAATCTGACTCCTGGCAAAGACTTATATTTCACGTCACGGTAGGTTTCTTTATACAAAGCTGATTCTTAATCCTGTAAAGGAAAACAGACAAGATGCAGGCCCCAATTGTTTTAACAATTTGTCTATAAAATGCTGTGCCCTTCATCCTAGATTGCACTTGTCTTTTTCAAATGCTTGCGCCGGAAGTAGTTCACGTGTTTTTAAACTGGGCATTTTTTGATCTGCATTCTTTCATAAATTGTATTACACTTAATTCTTAAGACAAGTATGATGTTATGTTTTTTAACATATTCTCAAAGCGTTGTTTTCAGACTGCAGGTGCAGTTTACGAATCCAACATGGCATCCGTATCAAACATTTTCTGCCATCTCATGTTTCTCAAGTAACGAATCAGCACCTTTACATGCTGTTCAGTGTTCTCCATTGACACAAAATCAGGAAGTAACCAAGATATCATTCATTTAATGTATCTACTTTTTTTTTGTTCAATCCACTGGTAGGATAACACAGATGCAGGTAATCCTTTTTAGAATGGGTGTACTGTTAACTAGATACCTCCTTTCATAAAATGCCAGGCAAAAAGAGTAATGTGCACGTGTGCCCTGATGCAGTAGTATCACAGAGCAGGTTCAATTGTCCCCTGTGTCCTTTTGACAGCTTCTGGAGTAGAAGGCTCCTGCAAGCAGAGGCTACATTAAATTCAGACTCTCTAATTCAAAATACCATAATAATTATGATAAACTATTGCCTGGTGGCAGAGTAATCTTGAGTAATCTTGAACTATAAGCCATATAAAGGTTTTGGTATTGTGGCTGGTAGCTCACATATTTTGTAAAGCCACATTAAATTGGAATCATACCAGTGTCAACCCTGCCAACTCAGACCAGCTATGAGAGGCTATGTGGATTCCAAGCAGCCTGGCCATTTGCATTCCAGTGAATTAGACAAAAGGCAGTATGCCTGCCTCTATTCATTCACTCTGAGGATTGATAACTTATCTCTGCCAGGCCTAGTTGCTCCAATCAGGCGATCTCTCAAGAGCCAGGCTTCAAAGAGGCAATTCCATATCAAATGACTGCCTCACAATATGAGGTGGCACACAAGAGAGCCTTTGAAGGTGCAGGCTGGTATAGGGGCATAGTTAGGGAGGTCACAAGGAACTTCAAGAAGGGTCCCTCCTTCTTACATTTCAGTGGGTTTTTCTGTCCTCTACATCCCCTCAACGTCCTGAAGAACAAGGCACTCTGAGTAGGATATCAGGAGGCATGTGTGTTTCTCAAGGACATGGATTGTAGCCCTTAAGGGAGGGTTGCTTTCATCCAATCTCCTGTGACCTTTTACCTATAAAAGAAGTGGCCCTCCACTCCATCTTAGAGTCAATTCTGGACCCTGAATGACATCAGGAAGAATTTATCTGGACCCTGTTGGGGCACAGTTATTTCCAAAGATGTATGCCAAAGGTGAAGATGGGTGTTCCAAGGCAGAGGAAAGCTCTGCTCATTACGCATCCCTAAGGCACATTGGGGGTGACTTTGCTGAAGACCAAAGCCTACCACTCTGCTAGCAAATCTCCCTATGCTGGGAGGGCAGGGACTGAAAAGGACATGCCTTATCCTGGACCCCCTGCAATGGGTCTCACAGCATCCAGAGAAGTCAGAGCAGGCATGCCTCCTGTGTTTACTGTTCAAACCACTTCAAACCAAATTTGAACCAAGTAAATTGCTTTTGAACCATCAGGACCTGTGGTGCTGTGCTGCCTTTGGCAGTAATTTTGGAACTTAGAACTGCTGCTTACATCCATCAAACCTGTGTGATGTTGCATCACCCTCAGTGGAGCCATGTTATATGTCTAGCTGGGGCATCAGCACACCCTGCAGATGATGTCAAGCTGCTACATCAATGAACCAAGCATCTAACCACCAGACTTGGCAGTAAAGCTCATCAAACCGCTGAATCGTATAAACACCCATAAACCCAAACCAGTACTGGTCTTCACTTTGAACCATGCTCGATCATCAAACCACTCCTTTTGACTGTCCACTTGCATCACTCTACACCACCTTTGAACAGCATGGAGCACCACTTTTGAAATCTGATTCTGCACTGTATCCCTGCCTGGGATCAGCACAACTTAACAGCATCAAAACACATTTTGACCAGCAAACATCACAACTGAAATCTTGGTTCAACCCTGCCTAAGAACTGGAATACGGTACTAATACAGGCATTGCCTAAAATGTACCAGTGATATTAGAGGGAATTCATGGTTTGTTGTGTAGAATTGGGAGGAATTATTTTGTTTGCCCATAATTATTGAAAATAAAGTGTGCAATGGAAGCGCAAATGGTAACAATGCCTCTTTTAATTATCATTTTTTTGATTGGAAAAGCATTTGACATGATTCAATAATCACGATATTGAGTTTCCTGGTATGCCAGCACTGAAGATATGGATTGTTGTATAAGACCTATCTATTTAAGAGACTATTTAAAACATGCATGTGATATGTAGTGGATAAAGGGAAAGTATAAAGAGTATGAAAGTAGGTAGGGGTTGAATCATTTTTTTAATTTTGTGAAAAACCAAAGACTGTTTCACTGCCTAAACCCCGGGGATCCCTTGCTCAGGTGGCCAGAGCACAGCCATCGTCTTTGGATCCAGACCCTGGGGTTGGACAAGTGCGGGAGGATCACCTGGGTAAGGGGTCCTTGGTGAGTTGGGGAGGAACGCCCGATGGCGAGACATGGTATCCCCCTTTCCAAATACCCTGTCCCATACTCTTTTATAGGATATACCAACTACTCAGATCCCCCCCTTTCCTACACAAGCACTCAGCCGAGGAAGAGGAGATCTTAGACTGAAAAGAGTACCACCCATGCAATACTTTGGACATGTCCCACTAATCAAGTCAGGCACTTGATCTTAATCACAAACACCTGGTACCTATTAGCTCTCCCCACCTGGTTAAAAGGTGAAACACTGAGACATACTAGGAACAAGGTGAGGCACGAGAAGGAGCAGTTCTTCCAGGGCAATGACAAACCAGACAGAGCAGAGCAACAGGCCAAGGGACGGAACCGAGGTACAGAGAAACCTTGGACACCCCAGCGAGAGATCGTTACCTCTGACGGGCCTTGAAGGTTGCACAAGGAAGCCCAGCTATGGGTAAGAGACAACCCTCTTTTGGGTTTCAAGGATACCAGCTACCCTCCTGGGTTAACGGTAGAGTTGGGGAGGTGCAGCAGCAGTTGTGGTATTAGCCTTGACTTCAGGATCAAAGCCGCAAAAGAAGAAAATGTATTAACACAGCCGGTGAGTTGATGAAAGCAATGAAAGTCTGGTCTGTGTTAAATTCAACTTGATGGCAGCAGTATCCGATGAATGAAGGTTGCGCGTGTGCCGATAAAATGCAAGAGAAAGCAAAGCATTAAAAAGAACTGTACATTAAAGATACAAAGTAACATTGTGGTCTGGCAAAAGAAGATTGCCCAATCAAAAGTCTCTGTGAAATGCCTGATGCCGTAGAAGCAGCAGGAAAAGAAAGAAACTAAGATGCAAAATTTGAACTGTTAGGTTAGATCCTGGCAGAGGTAAACCTGGATGTGAGAAATGCCTTTGAACTGTTAGGTTCCAATCCCGGCAAAGGGAAACCTGGATGTGAGAGATGTCTGAAGTGTTAGGTTTGATCCTGGCAGAGGGAAACCTGGATGTGGGAGATATCTTTGAACTTTGAAATAAGTATTGTTAATTACATTCACCAAGAGGCCTTGGTGTAGGAGAAAGGTTAGAGGATAGAAGGTTGAAGTGCTCATGCCGAGGTAAGAGCAAAAGTCTCACAGTTTCAAAAGTCTTAAGCAGCAGAAAGAAAGTGAAAGCAGGCTTTAGAACAACAGAGGGAAGCGTATGAAGGTGTGATTGAATCTTGGGGAAGGGAATCCCCACAAATTGTGATTGAAAGGTTTGAGCCCTGCAGAGGGAAACCTGTTCTGAATTGTGGTAGCCAGAAGGAAACACACTTTTGTTGAGTGACTTTTTGTGGAAGGCCAAATGGGCCCTGATACACGAAACAAACTGCATCCTTGTGTCCGAAGGGAGAGTGTGTCGCAAGGTACAAGGATGCCACCTTTCCCCATGCTACAAAACATGGGGAAGGGAGTTTACTCAGCCATACTGACATTTCTTTTGAAGACTGATTTTGTTTTTTGCATTACCTATTCCCTTTACACATTTATTGTATTAGAAAGAGGGCAGGTATTAAGTTTATTAGTATATTTTATTTTGACTAGAACTGTATTTTCTTTTTGTTTGATGATCCAGAATACTCCCATCTTAGTTACAGGGCGAGACAGATGTTTTCCAACCCCTTTTCTAACCATCAATAAAGGTTTTGAAACATGCAGCTCTTGTGTCAGTGTCTACTTGTGATACCATGTCTCCCTCACAATTGATAGCACGAGAAGGAAGAAAAATGTCTACATAAGATCTCCATTCTCAACTTCATTCTGGGAGCAGGCCACCAAAAATTGGGATGCTTGAGATCTGAATCTCGATTCATAAGTAAAAGAGTAAATATACAAAACAGTATGAAATGATATGATGTGGCAAGATCAGAATATGCTACTTGTATAAAGGAGGTATTTCAGCGGAAAATGGTGTAACAATTGAGATCTCGATTTTCTCTGAACTTAAGTGCTGAAGATCTTGATCTTCATTTAAGACCCATGTATTCAAATTTAGTGGATCAAGGCAGGGTGTAAGGAGCAAGAAAGATAGAACGGGGTCTATTCAGTTTGAACATTGATACAGGGAGGAAGAGTGTGATCTTAATTCCAGTCTCGATATTGCTTAGAATGGAAATATTGATTCTAAAAAGGAAAGAGTACACACTTTCAAATACATTAAGTATTAGTACCCAGCGAGGGCGCAATCAGAATGAAACAAGCATTCTGATTGTCCCTCGCTGGGCACTTCCCGGCCTGGAATCCCTCGGCCGGGATTCCACGGCCATTGTTCCCAGCGGGGGGGATAGCAGCCACTCAGCCAATGAAAATGCTCAAAGCGGGCTATCTCCTCTCCAAGCATCCACGCGGCTGAGAAGCTGCCTTCACCCCCCCCGTCGGGGACTAGGGTATGTATTTGACCAGGGTATGTATTTTTTTGGGGGGGTTGTCCCTTTCCTCCCGCCTCCCTGCCCTCCCCACCCCACTTACCTTCTGCCTCCTTTGTCCCCGATGGGGAACGATGATGGCCTCCACACGGCTGGAGGCTTCCATCGTCCCCCGCTGGGGACCCAGGTACATTTTGTTTTTCCTATTTTTTTTTCCAGTCTTGATATTAGTGCATGAACGAGAAGTATTTTACAGTGAGAGTAAGAGTACATCTCTTCTATAAATGTTGTTTTGTGAAAAAGCTGGGAAGTGACTTTCTTGGGGTGAGATTATTTTTCTTTTATTGTTGACATAATGCATTAATTGCTAATGTTTTTTACTTGCTAGATGTTTTATGACATTACATACATGCATTATTGTGTTGGTATTTAATTTCATATACCAATGCTCAAAAATACATTTAAAAAAACTATGTACTAACTTTGTATAGCATAATCAAACGGAAAGTAATTAAGAAACATGAGATGAAACATAGTTACTATTTTATATATATATTACATGGCCCATGGTAGTTGCTGTGTATTTATGGTTAAGTTGCTAAACCCATAGGAAGAGCACTTTTTGGTCGGTTTATAACTTTGCTCCCCCTGGACGAATCTTCACCGAACATTGCAAAAGAAGTATATGGCCCACTCTGAATGTTTGTGAAGTTATCTCTGATAATATTCCGTTTATTGAGAAGTCTTTTTCGTAGTTTAGTACTTTGTTTTGTTAGTGGTTTCATTCTGTTTAAAACTAAAATAAATAATTTCCTTTTGAAAAGGATTGCACTGTCTGTGAGAGCTTCTTGGATTAATTTTCTATTTTCTACGGTAGGTTTTAAGGATTGTGCGTGATTTCACTCCTGTTTTTATAGGGTTCTGAAGGACTCTGTGGTGGAACATTTTTTGTAAAGGAGTTTTTTGGGTATGCTTACTTGCTGCTACATCAAAATGTATAGGTGCAGTGTTAGCACTAGTGGTATCTGCAGTCTTGTTAATCACTTTCTGTTTTGTTTTACATTTTGAAAGAGGAGGCAAAGTTTCTATACTGGAACTTTTTGTACAAATTCTGCTAGAGGTGGATGCTTATTTTGGAGAGTTTTAGTTTGATTTTGTTTACTTTTCCGTTGCTTTCCACAGAGTTGCTTTTTGGTAGGCATTCTGTGGGGTCTGTTGGAGAAATAAGTGTAGATTGGGATGTTGTGCAGTGTATGTGTGCTTTGTGCATGAGTGTCTGAGTATGATGGTAAAGATGTATGTAGAGGTGTGTGATTGTGCAATGGGCTGCTACATCAGGTTGTGAAGGCTGTTCCTGTATTTGTGTGTTACTATACTGGTGTTCAGATTGCAATAGAAAGTATGGAGCTGGTGAGGGGAAGCACTAATACTGAATATAATGTTGCAGGGTTAATACAATTGTTTGTTGTAGAATACTAGAATTCTACAGTGTTTGAGTAACAGTTAGAACATTATGGCAGTATTGCACTTACTTTTTAGGTTTCTTCTGAGTTCTCGCTCGTACTTCAGACACTGTTGCTTTTCAGGAGAGTGGTCTTCACTGCAATTGTGAAAGAAAGAAGTTAGTAAATATGTGTGTTAATAGCACTGTTGTTAATGTAGACATAGATTTCTTTGTTTTTGCAGCAGCAGTGCTTTCTGATAACTGTGCAAAGGGTGGACATGCACATTTCTTTGCCTATGTGCTTTCTGTATGTTTTATTTATAATCTCTTAGTTGAATGTGCTATAGAAATGAGTACAATAGTAAGCGCACAGAGCACACTTGGCTTTGTAAGGCAGTGTTATTGGATATTAGGAGATAGAAGAAATAATCGTATGCTTTGTTTGCTATTTTTACAGGGTAAATGGCAGGAACTGTATGGAAAAGGATGCAATGTATGTATTTGTGAAGGTATGGGAAATAAATCAGAAGAATTTGATGGGGTCAGCAGCTTATTACACAGTAGGTGATTACTAAAGTAGTGGGTGATTCGGTGGTGCTTGGAGATGGAAGAGTCTGAAATAAAGTAAGGGTTGCAAGGAAGGACCTGTTAGTTGTATTGCAGACTGAAAGGAAGGGGGAGATGTTGTATGTCTTGCTTTACAACACTGTACATAGTTGTAGATGATGTGATAGATATGACTGAATTTGTGTATAGATGAATGCTGTTGTAAAATCTAGTACAGAATGGGCAACCCGCTGGAATGAGAGAGTTGTCTAGATTGAAGAACAGTTGTAGAGGCAGTGGTGTTGTTTCAGCTGGGAGACTTTCAAATGATATTGGCTATCTGTGTGCTACCTTTGTGCATAAATAAAGATTCCTCCTGGCTGTGTGTCATTTCATAACACACTAGAAAGCCTTTTTCCATAATTATACTGTTCATTCTCCCATCTTGTAGCATGAAATGACACTTTGTTGGATAGCTCTGTGTGTTGTGTCTGATTACTAATATAGTCATTTGTAAAGGAAGTTGAAATGATAGAATGCATGTGAAATATGCAGAATGTATAGAAAGGAAATTGTATGGACATCGTATGCACTACAATGCATTAAATGCTGTCATGGTTGAACTGGGGTTAAATATGTGGCAGTGGTTACAGAAATGATAGAATGAATGAAGAAAATAACAGTTTGTACATTGCAGTTAATTATATGTGTAAATAAAAATGTGTAGAACAGAGAACTTTGCAAGTGACACTTGATCATAGTAGATGGGAGAAATTACAGTAAGCTTGTTTTACAGGTTGCATAGCGTAAGTGGCAGTTACTCTGTTTATATGCATTCATACAAGAGATGTACATGTACTGTACATGCCAATCCTCCTGGGAGACTTACAATTTTTCCGTGAAAAATATTTTTATTTTTCACGTTCTCCAACTGAAAATACATCTTTGCCCAATGCATTCTTAATGCACAAATGTTGTCTCCCAATTTATGGGAGGAAATGTTCCTCCCATGTGGGTCAGAATTTTGGTATGTATGATGTACTGTGCAAAAAATATTCATACCTGTAGTTTGTTTTCATGTATGTGGATGTGCATCAATCTGCAAGTAGAAATGTTGGAGAGTTTAGTAGTAGTTGCTGTAGGTGCTTTGCAATCACAGCACAATTGTACTCAAAGTGACCAACAGTACATCTAAAGTGCTGAATTGTGATGATGGAGTTAGATGTAGAGGTCTTGCGTGTGATTGGTGGATGGATGTGTGACTGCTTAACAGTAGCCAATGACAGAATGGTGCTGAGTGTGAAGTGGAAAGGGTAGAAGGTCTGCCCCAGTGTTACTTGCGTGCTCCGTGGACAGCGCAGCTGTTCGCAGACAGGACATGGCACATCTGGGGCTTCCGAGCATGAAATGCAAGTGTATTTTGAGGATTAGCCAATCAGGTGTTGAGGTTGTGCTACGTATTGAGCGAGGTTGTGTGTAGTGAAGATGGCAGAGGTGGAGAAAGTCCGGGTGGTGGTGCTTGGAGATATGTTTGTGAATGCTTTGGAGCAATATGAAAAATGTAGGAATGTGGGAAAGAATGTTGATGTAAAAGGAGTGGAGGTGGTGTCGAGCACTGTGCCTGGTTTCAGTTTGCAGGCAATGGTAGAAGTTTGGCAAGATAAGGCTAGGGTTAGCTGTCCACATGTGGTTGTCCTGCACTGTGGTGCTTTGCATTTGGGTTATGTCAGTGCCCCTACTTTGTTGGAAGATCTGAAAAATGTTGCTAGGTGCTAAATCAACCCAGGCATGTTTGCGTTTATGACTAGAGCTGGCACGTTCTTGAGAACATTGACTCTGGTAATGTTGATTACTTTAAAGAAGATAGCATGTCTTTATCTTTTATGGGAAATGCCATGCTGTTTTGGGACATGAAGATTTCTGGAGGCAAATAAGAAAAAAAATGCAAATAACAATACAAAATAAAAGTTGTTTCTGAAGCATCTGCAAAAAAAGGCTCTTTTTAGAGCCAATCTCAAAAGGGAGATGGGGCACACTATTTAAATTTTAATTCCCCACGCTCAGATTTTACGATTTGTCCACGGACACCGTGATTGTCCGTGTCAGCGTGTATTACATACAGGATTTTTGAGGTTGAGAGGGATGCAAATGAGACGTGGCACAGCAAGGGATTTGTCATTAGGGTTTACTGGGTGTGATGTGTGAGCAGAGAGTTTGTTAGAAAGTTTTTTCCTGAGAGGAGAGGAGATGGCTATGGCTGTGTGTTTCAGAAAGCAGATTGTCTGGATTTTGGGAGATTCATGGATAAATTGGTTGGAGGTGCATGCAGATCACTGCAGAGTGGCTGTACATCTTGGATTCCCTCATGTGGAAGTGCACTGGCATGGAATGCGTGGAATGAAGTGGTTGGATTCGGTACCTATTTGTGCTACTTTGGTGACACAGTGTCATCCAGATATTATTATTATACATTGTGGAGGGAACAATTTAGGACAGGTGTCTGGAATCTCTTTGCAGTTGCAATGAAAGAAGGACTTGGGAAAGTCATGGACATGTATCCAAACTCCATAGTATTTTTTCCCGTATTGTCTTCATTTGGTCCACAAATGGAGAAAGCAAGGCGCGATGTACCCAAGGCTGACTGTGCCTTTTTGAGAGATGTTGGTATGACCTCTTTTCACAATGAAAACATTATGTTTCATAGTGCACACATTTTTCATATAGATGGAGGACATCTTACTTATGCTGGCAATCAGATTTTTCTGCGATATATACAAAATGTTTTGCAACCTTTTTTGGAATTACAGCAATCCATTTTGCAATAGGTGTTGACCATTTGATGTTTTCGAAACAGAAAAAAACATCACAAAAAGGCTCTTTTCAGAGCCACCACTTCCTCCCGGAGAAAAGTGCAATGGTTGTGACAGGGCAGCACTGCACAGATTTTAGATGTCCACGGACTTCTAAAAATGCACAGCGCCCTGCGCATTTCAGTGAAACTCTCTTTTTGAACTGTGAAAGGCAACTCTGAAAAGAGCCTTTTTTTGTTTTGTTTTTTGTTCATTTATATTTTTTTGGTTTTATAAACACGACACACAAGGAAAATAAGGGAAAGTAGGGTAAGGAATGGACACCAACCACGGGGGTAAGAAAGGGCAGGTGGAGAGAGGAAGATGTAGGTGGGCCTTATTCTGGTAGGTAGCAGGTCTTTTCATACTCCTTGACCACAGTCTCAAAGGCACATCAAAGATTCTCCCCCCTGCAGAATACTGCATCGCAGTACATGCACAATACTGTGACCTTCGAAAGGTAAGGTGCAACAGCATCATGTATGGCCTGCGAGGCAGCTGGAGGGATGCGCTGCCCCACAGGAGTGTCTCTTGTGGTGACAGAAGTAGAAAGGGAGGATGCTGCAGAGGAACTCAACGTACTACATTTATCGCAAGGTACAACCTTATGAATAGCCCCACCGTGGAGCGACTTTAGGTGTAGCTTCATTGAGGTAGTACCATAGCTATTCAAACCCGGTTTCCCACGACTCAGCACCACCTTGCACTGATTGCAGGTCACCTCATGTGCACATGCTTTTGGTACTCCATCAACAGTGGTAAATAACCTCCACACCCAAGATTCATGGTGAGAACTAGCAGTAGGGACTTCCACTACCTCATCCTCTTCATCCTCTTCAACACTCTCCTCTATATCCTGACGCCTGCTCCCCTCTGCAGGCTCTCGGGGAGGTGTTGGTGGTGGAGGGGGTGGGGGTGTTGCTGATAAAACAGTAGCACCAGCAGCAGTCATAGATGCCATCAGGACAGCTGTTTCAACAAGCAAGAGCAGTTCAATGCAACAAGGATCAGTCTCTGTCCTGGAAGCCCAAAAAACAGAATACGGAGCAGCTCTGGGGTGTGGCCTTTTAGAGGGGTGCTGGGGCGCGCTTCGCAGACACCTGCGAAGTCCCCAAACATTGCAAACACCAAGAAAGGGCTAAAAAAATTCCAACAAGTATGCAGATCGCCAGGGACATAGTGTGGGACATGTGCATGGGTGAACTTTCCCAAGAAAATACCTTGGATTGCTGAAAAAAACACTTTTTAGATGTCCAGGGGCCCAGACAGTGTTCGTTACTCTTAGCACAGGTGCGGTCACATGATGACGTCGAGGACACGTTGGCAACTAGGACGGCGGGGTCTGGTCTACGCATGCGTGTGGGTGTTCTACGGACAGTGTTCCAGTCCCCGAACTAATTAAAAGTGCGACACACGTGCGGCGGACAGTTGCGGAAAGGCACAATGTTCGTAGGGGCGAGGGTATGCTACGGACACTGTTCAGGTCCCCGTACAAAACAAATGTGCGTCACAACTTTGCAGACAGGCGGACGGGCTATGTGTTCTACAGAAATATTCATTCTAGTTACGGACAATGCGAACAGGGGGAATGTTCTTAGGACACTTTATTTTTATACAGCTACGAACATGCGGACGTCTTTTGTGTTCTGTGGAGACCCCCATTTTGACTACTGCCAATTCTAACAGGTATAGTGTCCTTAGGACACCCCTATTTTGGTTAATGGCAGACAGGCGGACATCTTGTGTGTCCTAAGGACACCTCTATTTTGATTGCCAACAATACGACAGGTTTAATGCCCTTAGGACACCCGAATTTTGGTTAATTGAGGACATCCCAAACAGTTGCGCTGTCCGCGGACACCCTAACTGCCATTTTTAAAAAAATGAGACACAGAGGAATATACTAACAACACACTTATTATTTTATTATTGTATAAATGTATGAAAATTATGAAAGAGAGGGGAAAGCAGAAACTGAAACAAACACAGGGAAATTAGGGGTTTGGACATGATGGATAGTAGGGGAGGAAGGGATGGAAGCCTCATCATAACGTTTTTCTTACTCGGGAGGTTTTGGGGATAGTTGGCTGGGACATTAAGCGGGGGAATAGGTACATGTGGTATAGTGATATTTAATGTGTTCTTTTATATGGTCCTAGGTTTTTTAAAAGAATACAATTTTTCATTTACAGACCCATTTTTTGCTCCATTCGCTGCAGAGGATTTTCTAACGTCTCTCTTGGTATATTATTTTTAATGTCTGTATGGTCTGTTAAAAAAATGTGTTAAGTACACATAAAGTAATGGTTATTAATTGGCTTATATAGAGAAGTATAGTGTCTACCATTAGTATCACTGTCTTCACTCATTTCATCCCGAGGGAAATTTTCTTCCAGCCAATTCAAAGTAGGACATTTCTGTGTAAAAAAAATAAAATATTAGTTTTAATGTACCTAATACAGAACGTTTATAAACATATACAATAAATGTAGTGTACTCACTAGTTTCTTGCTAAGTTTTGCTGTTACTGCTGCGTAGGTGTCCTGTTGATTTTTGCTGTGCAATTTCTGTGAGGTAATTCTGTTGGAGGCATATTTATTGTGTTTTGGTATATTCCGCTATGTTGCATATGCTATGTAACTGGACTGTCTTACATACACATTTTCACTTCTTATTTATTATTGAATGTAATTTATTTATGTGCTCCTTTTTGAACATGTTTAGTGGTTTTTTTTGGATGATATAACAATGTAAGATACCCCATGAGTTTTTGGATAGTGTTGATGTTGTCCGAGTCTGTCCGCGAACAGGCGCATGGTCCGCGGATATCAGACCCACTAGCGCACGTAGGGGTTTCAGTATATTCTATGTTATATTTATATAAACTAAGGGCATCCTAGTAAACATTTATCAAATTTACATTATCTATATATCTATATTCAGTGAAAAAACGTTGTTAAAGGGATGTTATGGTTAAGTTGTGCTACTAAAAACCTATGAAATTTGTGATGTCATCTTTGATGTCCTGGTTGTTAGTCTTAGCAGTGCACGCTGGTGGTGAGAGTTATGGTTGCTTAGCTTACCATAACTGGAGAATTTCAGGGCGTTTTCGGTTTTACTTGCAACCATAAAGTCCTTTTAACAAGGTTTTTTTCACTGAATTTCATGGGTTTTAGTAGTGCAACTTAACCATAAATTCCCTTTAAAAACGTTTTTTTTTACTGATATATATATATATATATATATATATGTATTGTCTTATGTATGAATCAAATAAAACACAATAATAATGCCATCACAATGATTCAGAGACTTGTACAAGGAAGGATACGTAAATATTACCAAACTAAACAGTCAAAGAACACAGCAGAGACTGAGCCGAAGTAACTAAAACAAATATACTAAAAAGAAACTAAAACGTCAAATAGTCGTACACATGAAAAGTAGGGAGGTTCCAATGATAAAAAACAGAGACCACCTAGTCCTATTCTTTGCTCAACAATTGGTCTACATATGACTACACATTAGAATTAGTGGATAAGGACAAGAATTTGGTCCACAGATTGCTAGACCAATCATATTTTTTAGGAGATGTAATGAATATCTCTGCCTTCTTCAGCACCAAAATGGAATTACCCTGTGCTAAAACAAAGCAGAATTGTTAAATGGTACTGTGAGCCCCGGGTCATCTCCGTAGTTAGGCACCCTGCCCCTGTACCTGCAATGACACACAGAGACAGGTCTGCTCGCTACTGAGTCCCAGTTTCAAGTGCCAGCATGGGCTCCCTTTATTACACAGCACATGCGTGGCCTCGTTGCGGCCCGTGCATGCGCACATTACATTGTAACATCCCTCCTTTTTCATAACAAACAAATAAACTCAAACAGTGAGATAACCAGAGAAATGTCAATGGGACACACACAGTGATAAATATTACACACAACTTGGGTGAGGCCTGGGTTGGGCCCTTACCGTCCCCTCTGGCCCATTAGGTCTCTGGATCCAGAATATAGCCCCAGCGCCCCCCCTCAGCTCTGGCAGTAGGCCAAGTGGGCACCAGCTGAACCAGGATTCGGCAGGAGCCACCCCTGTGTATTGGTGGGGTGTGGCTCAATACACTCAGAGGAACTGGTATAGATTTCTCCGCAGTTCCACCCTTTGACTATGGTTGATCCAAAACACCTTGTTGAGCATCCACATAAAATGTTCCACCTCCCCTTTAGCTTGCGCCACCCAGGGGTAACCTTCTGGTGGGTGACACTGCATTCCTCCATGAATGCTGCAAACCGGCGGCCCTGGAACGAGGGACCATTGTTCGAACACAGTTCTTGCGGAAACCCATTGGTGGTGAAGATTTTCTCCAGAGCCTGGATGGTGTGATCGCTCGATGTGGACTCGACCAGTTCCACATCCGGGTAGCGGGACCACTGATGGATGACGACTCGGAAGTGCATGCCCCACCCGGTGGACCTGAAGTATGCGTGCACCTTCCCCCAGGGCTGGTCGCTCCTGCCCATTGACTCAATGCAGGGCTCCCTCAACACTGGAGCGGCTGCTTGACACCAGACACACTGTTGTAGGTGTTCATCCACCCTTCTTTCCAGGTCTGGGAACCAGACCTTGGCTCTCAGACATTCTTTGGTATTGGCCGTACCCTGGTGGCCGCTATGAGCTAGTACCACTTCATGGCCCACCAACACCTGCGGAACCACAATCTGCCTTTCCCTCAGTAGTAGCCCTTCTTCGGATGCTGATAGTTTGTGACGCACTCACCACAGTGCCTGCAGGTCACGCTGCACCTCCATTCCTTTTCGGGACAGGTCAGCAAGGACCCTCTTCCAGTCCCCACTGCCAATGGTGGACTGAACCAGCTGGAAACACTCATCTGCTCGCAAGGCTCCCGCCACCTCCTCCAGTGGCAGTGTGATGGGCATGGCTGCATCGACCACCTGCCGAACTGCCTCGGCACAGTCCCGTCCAAACTGTACTGTCTGTGAATCACGGCCCCTTGGATGGCGGGACAAATAGTCCGCTAGGTTGTTCGTGCCCCAGGTCTATTCTGCAGCTTCGACCCATATTCCATGAGGGGTAGCATCCACTTCTCAATCCTCGGGGGGGGGGGTTTGGAGGACGGCCCTGTCATGATGGGAATCAGGGGCTTGTGGTCCGTGACTACGGAAACAGGCTTACCCAGTATGTACAGCCAAAAATGCTTGCAGCCCCACAAGATGGCCAGTGCTTCCCTCTCTATCTGGGAATACCACTGCTGTGAGAGCCTAGCTAGCATACGCTATGGGTGACATCTGCCCGTGAGAGTCTGGCTCATGAAGTACCGCCAACAGTCCCCACCGGGCTGGCAAATTAACAAGGGAGGTCCTGGGAGTCCCTCTGCCAGACATTAGTCCTGGTTACGAGAGATTTACCCAGAGTCTTTAGCTCATGCAGAATTGATGTGACCTAGCAGTTCGGGCTGGACTATCCCTTTGGGGGTGTGGCCAAGCTGAATTTGCATATGGTCTTTCCCCTTCTGTAATGGCTTGGCAGGCGAAGAACAATGGTCTGGAGGGTTGCCCAGAGCAATGCCAGAGGTTATGATTCATTCTAAACCTTCCAGCCATCACCTCTTTTGTTTTGCTATTGTCACCCCGAGTGGGACGGGCATGCCCAGACGTGGGCCCCATGCCTGCTGAGCCTAGAGACCCAAGCTACTCCTCACTGATGACGCCAAACAAGGCTGAAACATGTCCGGGGATGCTTGTGGTGTCGTGCAGAAGGGATGTGACCTAGCAGTTTGGGCTGAACTACCCCTTTGGGGGTGGGGCCAAGCCTGATTTGCATATGGTCTTTCCCCTTCTGTAATGGCTAAGCAGGCGAAGAACAATGGTCTGGAGGGTTGCCCAGAGCAATGCCAGAGGTTAAGATTCATTCTAAACCTTCCATCCATCACCTCTTTGGTTTTGCTATTGCCACCGGGCTGGCATCCACGACTAGTTCTGATTCCTTCTTGGGGTCAAAGAATGCCATTGTCTCCTCATCAGTGAGTGCCGCCTTGATGGTGTCTAATGGCTTCTGGTCAACTGCTGACCACGTCCAGGCAGCGTCTTTTTGGTGAGGGCCTGGAGTGGTTCTGCAAGGGAGGCAAGGTTCTTAACTATCCCCAGAAAGCTGCGCACCTCGGATGGAGTGTCTGGGGCCCTGGAATGTCCTTGAACTTTTGGGCGTCCAGTGAAATCCCTCCAGTGTGAAAAATGAACCCAAAGAAGTCGTCAATGCTTTTTTTCAAGAATTCACACTTCTCAAGATGCAAGGTTAGGCGGAAGTCACACATCCAGTCCAGCGCCTGCTCCAGCCTGGCCAGATGTTCTCTTTCCATGGAGGCATATACCAAGATGTCATCACTCAGATTGATCATCCTGGCCAGTCTGGCTAAAGCACCTCTGATCACATTTTGAAATACTTCTGCGGCTGAGGATATTCCAAAACTCAGGCTCTTGTATTGATACAGACCATTATGGGTGGTAAAGGTAGTGATATACCGGGAGTCTGGATGTAGGTCAAGCTGGTGGTAACTTGAATGCAGGTCTAGCTTTGAGAACACCTTGGCACCCTGCGGCTCCCCCACCACATCGTCCAGTGTTGGCATCAGGTTTCTCACCCTTTTGATGGCCAGGTTGGGCAACCTCATGTCCATACAGATGCGCACAGCCCCAAGATGTTTGGGCTTCGCTGCCACAAATATGGGAGACACCCACGGGGTAGGGCCTTCCACCCTCTCAATGATGTCCAGGTCAATGAGATTCTGAAGCTCTTGTTCCACCTGCGCCCTTAGATGAAAGGGAATGCGTCAGTGTTTGAGCTCCGTTGGCCTCAGGGATTTGTCGATGTGCAGGTGTATCGGTTCTCCTTTTAGCTTGCCCACACCCTCAAAAAGTCCTGCAAACCGCTCGGTGAGGCCATGGATGCCCGACTGGTAAACAGATAGCGTGAAGTTCACTAAATCCAGGGCTTCTGATAGTCATGATGAACTTGGTCTTCATGGATCGGTTGGCATGCCTAACTGATATTGTGAAGACCCCTCGGAGTGGAAGTGGATGATCTCCCCCAAATGAGTATATCTTGGCCTTGGATTCGGCCAACGCTGGCAGTCCTGGCAGTGCCTCGTAGTGTCGCAAGGCCATCACGCATACTGATGCACCCGTTCTCTATGAGGACTGGGGTAAGAGTCTCACAAATGTCCACCTCACACCTGGGCTGTCGGCGCTTCTTCGCAGCGGCATCAATGTTCGAGATGAAGAATACCTCTTCTTCTTCTTCCTCCTCCGCAATGTCCAGCTCGTTGAGGTCTTGTTCGACAGCGGCAAGCTCTTCGGCTTGCATGGGCCCCCACTGTTCACTCTACTTTGGCCCCTCGAGACAGCCACTGGGTTGTCCGCCCAGCACATCCTGGCAATATGGCCGGCAATGCTACATCGTCCACACACCCTTGTCTTTGCAGGGCATTTGTAGGAATGTAAGAGGTCATATCCACACTTCTGACATTGTTGGGGGTGTTAGGGAGAATTCTCTGTTTAGGCTGAATTTCCTAACCTAATGAGTCCCCCAGCAGCTTTGCTGGATTTCTGGAGTTTGTTTTTTCCATCCTGCCAAGAGTGAGACTCTTTTCCTCCCACTCTTGGACATGAATGTGTGTAATTCCTTTGAATGTCAATGGGCCTCATTACGACCCTGGCGGAAAGGGGTTTGCGGCAGCGTTAGCTGCGCCAACCCCTTTCCGCCAATTACGAGTTCCCTTTCCGCCATGGCGGTTTTTACACCTGCTTTTAGCGGGTGTAAAAAACCATGGCGGTAAGGGAACTTGGTGTTAATTACGCCACCGTAATTTACGGTGGCGTAATTAACGCCTTCCCCACTCCCATTATGCCCTATGGGGCAAAAATGGGAATGGGGAAGGGTAAATGGGGATTGGGGATTTACCGCCCCGCCAAGGTCGGAATGGGGCGGTAAATCCCCTTACCGCCATGGCGTAAACGTAGTTTGCGCCATGGCGGTAAAGTCACGGCCCTGGCGGTAACTTACCGCCAGGGTCGTAATGAGGCCCAATGTGTTCTATGGGCTATGGGGTATTTTACTCCATATGGTCTCATATGTTTTTCTATGTGTGTTACACCGCACCGTACATGCCGTAACACTGGGGCGTCCTAGCGGACCTCCACCATAGACTCCATACCCGGGGACTGACTACTGTCTCCCCGGGCATGTAAAGTCACCATTGGCTTTACTAGACCTAAATTTACTAACAGAACTAGTACCAACCATCTTATTGTGGACGTGCTAGTAGGGGTAATTCGATTACTTCTGGGTCTGTTACTCGAGGGGGGCACTGTCCCGTCCCCCCTCGTCGAGTTTTGGCTGGTGGCAGTGGAAACTACTTGTTATGTTCGACCCCAGACATAACTCTATGGGATTCGTCCCATTGTTGGAGATTGATACTTTTCCTCGTTAATCTCTAACGTACCACCGGTCTACTTATGTTAAATAAGTTTATCGGATGGTATTTTCTGCCAGAACTCGGTTTTTAAAATGGCATCTGTGTTCGTCTCTGTGACTCCTAAACCAAAGGTTGAGCCTTTTGTTCCACTTTTGGCGGGCCTCTGTACAGAGACCCTCCAAAGTGGTGCCATTCTGTCTGGGTTACCACAGGGGTGTGGGAGGGGGTTTAGGAACCCTAGACCGAGTTGCCTTGCCAACTCCGGTCGCACTCTGAAGTGATTGGCCCAAGTGGTGAGCCTCCCCGCTCACCACTTAGCAAGTGTTGATTGACAGCTAGGCTGAATGAATGGGGCTTTTCTGCATAAAAGCAGGGCTTTTGGGACTGGATCTTCAGAAGTCGCCACAGGACCTAAGAATCCGACGAGGGTAACGCTGAGCCGACCTGCACGACGACACCTCCGGTGGAGCCCTGCGGAACCGACTCACCACTTCCTGACGACAGAGGAGATCTCCCTGCCGGAGAGTCTCTTCCCCTGACTGGTGGGAACAACCAGTCCCCTTTGCTTTTTCTTCGCCTCACGATGCGGTGTAAGAGGATTCAATTCAGCACTACAGCCAAGTTAACGCCTAGTCTAGAATACTGAATGAAAACCCTTATTGATATATCTTTAGGTCCAGTTCATGCGTTCTGGATGACTACCCTTGTATAACACCCCTCTCTTGGAATCCCCCTGACCCCACTGAGCCAAGAAGTAATTCTGTTTTGCAAGTTTAAAAGGTTTATTTGATAAATTAAAATATATATCACACTTTTTAATAAATTAATAATTGAATATCACACTTAATCTGATATGGTAAATATTAACAACGGAGAATCTGGCACTAGCACACTTCTTTAATCACTAATGAGTTGACATGAAATGGATAAGGTAGCACACTGGTAAATAGGAACAAAAGTATAATGTGGTAGAGGATGCTTTATGTAGGCTCAGGTGGATGCAATATTCAATGAATGCAGTACAGAAAATACGCAATATGATTTCAACCAAACAATGTAATCACTTTTCTCTGGCTACTCCCCTCCCCCCCTTGATGCAAGGCAAGGAAATGGAAGGAAAACACACAGTTCTCAGAAATGCAATCAACTGTAATTCAGTTCAATCCAGCAAGCTTAAACAGAAGTTTGAAAACACAGGCAAATGCTTTGATAGGTGCTAGCAATGAATGAGAAATATGCTGGAAACGCTCTTAATTCCCTTTTAGAGGTTCAGGATGAGTGGTATCTAGTTAATATTAGTCCAGGCTCACACTAGCAATGATGCAGGGATAGTTAGCAGGTTAAACGAATTTCTGGCAAATGAAATCAGGCAGCAGCAGTTTTTTTACATGTGAAGAAATTGCAAATCGCGGCAAAATTCGCGGATGCGCCGAGCGCTATTACAAAGGAACCGCAAGGACTATCTCTACCGTTTTGGGGTCCTAGGAAAGCCTGGGATCTCAGCTTCCAAATGAAAGTTATTGCAAGTCTCTAGCCCAAACGGTTGCGGAGATATGAGTAATTTAGTAAAGGTCGTTTTTGGTTTTGTAAATTTTAAACGCACACTTTTTCAAAATGACAAATTTTACTAGAAATGACAGGTGACAGATAGGAGGCAGTTCTACTTAGGTTAAATAGATTGAATTAGATGAATTTAAACTAAGAGATGTGTTCTGAGTTTTGCTAAGTACTCACAAGAGATTTTGAACAGGAAAGCGACTTGGTCACGATCTTCAGTCTGGTCAGGTCTTTCCGGATTCTGCTCACAGCGCCTGGTCTGGTCTCGGCTAGGCACAGCACTGCTTTCTCTCTGGTCTGGTCTCTGCTAGGCACAGCACTGCTTTCTCTCTGGTCTGGTCTCTGCTAGGCACAGCACTGCTTTCTCTCTGGTCTGGTCTCTGCTCTGGATAGATTGAAGTCTCTAGTTTGGCTTTCTGGAGTTTGATGGAGGTAAGTATGGATTTTTCCGGCAGGGCTTCCAGCGGCAGATGAAATTGAATCTCTCTATGTGTCCTGACTCTCTGCTTTTATCTGTTTCTTGAGAATGGGTGTGTGTGTTGCATCACTAGACTTGCCCCTCTCATTCGTCATTGGTCAGGCTTCCATTCCTCCGCTTGATTGGCAAACTGAACTGTGAGTCAGATTGATGTCATTTTATGATCTCTTGAAACAACCTCCCTTATCATCTGTGCACCCAAATATATATATGATCAAAATCCATACTTCAGAGTTACACAGTTGTTTGAAATTACATATACATGGTGTGGCTGAATTTAGCCATGTCTATGTCCAAATCTGCTCATTCTCGGAGCTTGCATTCAAAGAGTGTACATAATTGACTTTTTAACTGCTTTTTCAATTTCCGACATGGACCCAACTTTACATACATGTGTGCAGGGGGTAGGGACATTAACTGATGAAGTTTCAGATTTTTAACATGCACACATTTAGAGTAATATCCACTTTTCCGCTAAAACCCCCCTGAACATACCACCGGTTCCTACCACGTCTTAAACTGTGGGCAGAAAAATCACAAGAATTATGGTATCATTTATAAAATTTTCACATGTCCGCACTATGAATTATCCCCCTTTTTATAAAACCATATCCTTGCTGCAGGGGTGTGTCTTTTCAGGTCACATGGTACAGAAACCAGTCTTTCCAGTTTCTGCCAAGCCAGCTTGCTTCTCACAGGCAGTGCCCCTCCCAGCTTCTCCAGGAGGAAGCCACTTTTTACGACGTCTGTAATAAAAACCTTTGCCTGAGTGGAGAGGGCTTTGTTCACTCTCTGGCAGAGCACAGGAAATTCAATTATCAGATAGATGGCATATCCTTTGTGTGGGCAGCAAAAGGAACATTGGCCTGGGAACATAGTTGTGACTCAAGTTTCACTCCTGATGGGATCCGTTGCTAGGCAAAATCAAGTTCCTTAAGCCAGACCTTCAGCTAACTTTTTGTTGCTTTTAAAATAACTTGTAATTTTACACATGCAGCTAGAATGCTGATTCTAAGTGCAAAACTATGACATTTCAACAGTTACAAAGGCATGTGACACCAAACATAGGTCACTCATTTAATTTAACATTTTCGATTTTGGTGGTTTTAAATCCAGTTGCAGTTAGGCTTAAGCTGCTGACTCCATAGCATTTTTGTTATAAGCATTGTTTTTGGGCTCTTCATTTCCCAGATTTTGTAGGCACACAAAACTCCATTCTGCCAAATGTCTGCTGGTGTTCAGTGAATATTTTGCACATATTGCAATGTTTGAAATAGACAGTTTGAGCCTGCCTTCAGAGAAACACAGGGTGGTTTTAAACTGCCGGCTTTTGGATAGTGGTGAGTACTGGTACTGCACCCATTTTTGGGATTTAAGAAAATGAATTCCCAACAGTTATGGGTTTGCTCTTGGCAATCAGCATTGCCATTCCCAATGGTTTCAGACTACTGTGTGGGTAGTCCAATGGTGGTTTTAGGCAGTGTCCTTCTGTGCCCATAACATCGGCAAAAATGAGTGGCAGCCTATTCTTCATGCATTTCCCTGTGCATTTTCTGGGAAGCTCTGGCCATCATGATGTTTTCATGTCAGTACTGCACAGTTTTGAGGTAGGGCTCGGATGCATGGGTAAATACATCCCACAAGCCCCCCTCTTGCGATGGCCATTCGGTTTCACTGATGGGACTCGCAAGATCTGGGATGTTTCCTCATCTTCTTCCAATAGATGGCACAGTTCAGCATCTTTTCCTCCATCCGGTACTGATCGATCGGTTCTCCTCGCCAGTCCTGATGGGAGTATTGGGCGGTCCACTGGGCCCATTGGATCTTCGTTCCCGGTCTCCGTATCATCCTCCTTGGCCCGTCTTCAGGTTTTCTTTCTCCTAGGACGACAAAGGAAGAGCGGCAATATCTACTCATAGACGATTTTTTTTTTCCACCACTGTTGAGATAGTGGGGCAGCATATGCATTTCATCGTAACGAAATATTACATTCTTATTTTGAAAAAAAAAAAACAGCATCACTAGAGACAGTTTCATGTAAATCACAATATTTTAGAGACTAGATGTGGTAGGTTTTATGATTGGAACTGAATTAGTCTGATACAGTACCCGCTAGGATTCCAGAGGATTCCTCCAGTTGTTGCAGAGTGTGCCTGGGATGGCAACATTTCAACTGGTTTATGTGGACCCACTTGTCTTCCCCCTCTGCCGAACCACCTTTGGGGATGCGGATCTTGTAGGCCACAGGGGAGATCTTATCGACGATCTCAAAGGGTCCCTTCCATGTAGGCAAAAATTTGCGCTGCTTGGCCTGGTTCCTTTGGAAGTTGTATAGATAGACCCGGTCTCCCACCTGATATTCCTTCCTGGAAGTTTTCAGGTCATAATGGGTCTTCATGCTATCAGTCGATCTTTCTAGATTCCGCTGAGCATAAGCAAAAGCATGTTGGAGGTGTTTCCTTAAATTCTCTACATACTCATGAGTAGTGGAGGCATTTATCAGTGTCTGCTCTTGGGTCCTGTAGAGCAAATGCTGAGGAAGCACCATCTTGCGCCCAGTCATCAACTCAAATGGTGACATTTTGGTTGCAGATGAAGGGGTAGATCTGATAGCCATTAGGACCAGAGGTAATCGGATATCCCAACTTGGCCCAGAATCTGCCACAAACTTCTTTAATATGCTCACAATTGTCCGGTTATATCTCTCTACTGCCCCAGAAGAAGCTGGTCTATAAGCAATATGCAGCTTTCTCTTGACCCCCAGTATCTCCCACATCTTTGTCATTACTTCACTGGTGAAGTGGCTACCTCTGTCTGACTCAATCCTTTGAGGTAGACCAAAACGGGAAAAGATGTGGTTAATCATCAAGGCCGCTGCAGTTTCTGCCTTGCCATTTGGGGCTGGGAGACATTCCACCCACTTGGTAAACAAGCATGTCACGGTCAACATGTACTTATTCCCCCTAGCCGAGCGAATCACAGGGCCTACAAAGTCGATTTGTAAATCTGACCATGGCAGTGTCATTCCCCTCTTTTGTAAAGGCGCCCGGTGTGTGAGGGATGATGGCTGAAATTGTGCACACACAAGGCAACCCTTCAGGTACTGGTCGAGGTCCTGCCCCATGTGTGGCCAGTATGCAACCTCTCTTAAGATTTCCAATGTTGTGTGAAACCCCCTATGACCGGCAGTGGCCGCATCATGGGCGTGACTTAACATCAGGCTTCGGAATGAGGTAGGAACCACCCACTGGTCGTGGCCAGCTTTGGATTTCCTTACCAACAAACCGTCTTGGATCCGGAACATTTTGGGACATTTCATCAACACTCTTAGGTCCTCTTTCCCAATGTAATCGGTATCCGTCAGGGGAAAGTTCTCAGGGTCCTCAAGGTGCTGGTAAAATTTACCAATTATTGGATCCCCCTTCTGAGCAGTAATCAAATCAGCATCAGGGGTCTCCTTACTCCATTGTGCAATTGAGAGGTCGTTGTGAGCATTTGTCTGGGACCTAGTGATGGCAGTGACCTGGATTTCCCCCAACAGGGACTCAATCTCAATTAGATCCCCTTGGATGGCCCCGGTTTTGGCCAGCTGATCAGCTAAGTCATTTCCAGTTTTGTCTGGTCCCTCTACTTTGGAATGACCCTTGATCTTCTTCCAATAGATGGTCATCCCATTCGAGGTGACCAGATCATCAATGTTTTGGATCAACTTCCCATGTTTCAAGGGTTTGTTGTTAGCACATACCATGCCTCTGGTCTTCCAATTAACCAGGTGCTCCACGAACCCGTTCCGTACATAATCCGAATCTGTGATTATGACCAGTTCGTGGAGTTGATGGTGGCCAGCAGTGAGGATGGCCTGATGCACAGCCATCAATTCTGCCACCTGACTACTTCGGGGACCAATTTTGTATCCAGCGGAGGGTTCTGGGGACACATTCACCCATGCATTCCCTACGCCGGCCACCAGTTCTTTCTCCCCGTTGTTGTCGACATGGTAAGAGCATCCATCCACATACACAGTGGGCATTCCCTCACACTTGTCTTCTTCAAAGACTTTGTGGGGGGAATTAAGGTATGCCTCCATGTTGTCCTTTATTTTTAGACTTTCGTCCTCGAGACAGTTTTCTCTGGCACAATCATGCAAGTCAGCCAGACCTTGCGCGAGGGGACTCTTCTTGTTTTGGCCATATCTGACCTCCACAGGAAAGCCTTGCATTGACAGAATCCAGGAAGTAATTCGGGAATTACTCACATTTCCGGCCCGGATTCTGTCACTTTGGAGATATTGCAGAGGCTGGTGTGGAGTCTCCACTATGATGTGTTCCCCCTGGATAAACGGGCGGTAATTCTTCAATGCCCACACCGTTGCCAGGAGTGCCTTCTCACAATCGTTGAATTTTTCCTCCACAGAGGATAAAGTTTTGCTCGCATAGGAGATTACTTTATTGACCTTGTCATGCTTTTGATATAATACTGCCGTCAAGCACGTATTAGAGAACCCTGTCTCCAGGAAGAACTCCTTGTTTCTGACCGGGTAAGCTAGGCAAGGCGCTTGTGAGAGGCTTCTTTTGAGTTGTTTTACTGCCTCGGCTTGTTCTGGACCCCATTCCCACTTGACCCCCCCCTTCAGGAGATGAATCAGGGGTCTGGTGATCTCTGCGTAGCCCTCAATGAACTTTCTGCTGTAATTAGTCAGTCCAAGGAGGCTCCTAAGTTCCCGCAGAGTTGTGGGGTCTTTCAGTTTCTGAAGTGCTTCCACTCTCTTTTCCTGGGGACAGAGACCCTGAGGAGTAATCTCATGCCCCAAGAAATTAACACGGGTTCTACACCACTGTGCTTTCTGAAAGGAAAGTTTTGCTCCGGCGGCCCTCAACTGTGTCAGAACATAACGGATCTCCGCTATGTGTTCCTCCACAGATGAACTTTTGATGAGGACATCATCTACATAAGCCAGGTTACCCCTTGCACCCAGGTCGGGCATGGCCTTATGTAGGAAAATATTGAACTCATTGCCGGAGTTGAGGTATCCGAAGGGAGTCCGGGTCCATGTGTACTGCTGGCCCCCAAAGGTAAAAGCCAGTTTGTATTGGTCCTCCCTGCTGACAGGCACGGTCCAGTATCCATTGGTCAGGTCTATTGCAGTGAATACCTGTGACCCCTGGATCTGGGCCAGCCCTTGGTCAATGTAGGGAAGAGGCCATCGGGAAGTGTGGACCCGTTTGTTGAGCTCCCTGAGGTCAGCGCAGAGTCTCCACTGGCCGTTTGGCTTCAATATTCCCAGCACCGGATTATTGAAGGTGCTGTGGACTGGACGGATTATTCCCCGGGACTCAAGGTTCTTAATTATTTCAGTAAGGGACTCCATTGATGCGAGAGGCAAGCGATATTGCTTCACAAACACTGGAGTCATGCCAGGGTCCGTGGGGATTGTTGTGGTGTGGATGTCGGTGCGACCACAGTCATATGAGTCTACCGCAAAGAGATCTTGGAAATCCAAGAAAACTTGTTTCAACTCTTGCTTTTGTTCCAGAGTCACACAGGCATCAGCTAGGTTGACTCTCTCTTCCACCATCTGCCTGAAGCCTGGAAAGACTTCTGGTTTGGCTATCTCCGCGGCCTCCTCCAGCTGGGTGGAGAAGTCCCTGGTCAGAGTGCTGATTTGGACCGGAGGCTTCAGGTGGGAAAGGCAGCCCTCATGGACCTGGAAAATCACCTCATCCCTCCTGAAGTCACAGGTCACATCTTCCTTACCATAGGGGCAGGAAGTGTACACCAGGAAGTTCCCCCCATGCCGGGTAAAAATCCTGTCTGGTGTTGCGTTGTCATCACTGTCACTGTCAAAACAGTCCTTGGGGATGGGTCCTAACAGTTCATTTACAAGATCAATGGAGAAATGTCGGTCATCAACCGCCCTTCCAATAATGGTGCCTGCGGCTAGAGTAATACTCTTTAAGTCGCTGTTATCCACCTCTATTAGAATGGGGTCATGTTCTATGTTGACTAATGGAGTCGGGTTTACCCCCAACCCTTGCTGTTGGAGAGAAGCATTTAGATGTATGTAAGCATCAGGGTTTTTCAACTCTTGTCCCCTTTTAACTTTCACTTCCAGGGAGAATTGTCGGGTCCTTTCTGGGATGGTGACTTCCTCTTTAACCTGAATTTCAACTGCATAAGGTAGCAATTGAGCTGACCTAAATGCTTTTTCTGGATCATCAAAGCCCATGGG
Source organism: Ambystoma mexicanum (assembly GCF_040938575.1). Lineage (NCBI taxonomy): Eukaryota > Metazoa > Chordata > Amphibia > Caudata > Ambystomatidae > Ambystoma > Ambystoma mexicanum. The sequence goes on from NC_090930.1 coordinate 452,659,657, forward strand.
ATTATCCGCTAATCGGGACCAAGCTTTGAAGTTTATTAGGTCCAAACTAATGGCAAAGCGATTGAGAATGTCACTGCCTAAGTAAAAGGCGGCAGTGACGTCTCGCACGACCCAACAATTATGGACTATGCTCTTGTTGCCAATGGAGATTTTGAGCATACACCTGCTTGGCAGGAGATGTTTGGAGTCAGGTGCTTCCAGGTCCATTTCCCATTTGTCTATCAGTTTGAAGGTGGGAATGGCTGGATCTTTTGGGAGTTGGCGGAACATGGCTTCGCTGATGAAGCTCTTACCGTTGTTCACACACACTCGAGCGAGAACAGAGTCCTTCCCATCATTTAACTGAACAGGGATGAACAACTGCTCTCCAATTTGCTGAATATCAGCCAGGCTTTGAGCTGATTTCACATCTTTCTGGACTATAGGAGTGGGGGTTTCTGATTGTGGATTAGTATAGAATTTCAGAGTGTTTCCTTCCAGCGTGGAATACCACTTTAGACTGGAAGGAAGGTTGATTTTCAGAAATAGAGAGGACCCCCCATCACCAGTCTGTTGTCCTACTGCTATTACCGTCACGTCTGGAATTTGGTTGTTCTGGAAGTGAAATTCTACTTGGTCAGATTTTTGTTCAACCATGTGGCATGTGCCGTTTAAACTAACATGGTTGACACTCTGTTTTAATTTTATGGGTCGGCTAGTCTGAGTCCAGAGGACCTTGTTTACGCAATCTATTAGGGGTGACAACCTTCTCAGGAGGTCATTCCCTAGTAAACAAGGGGTGCCCTCTGGGGTCACAACTATGACCGGGTGTTTCAACTTATGTCGCCCGATCTTAATGTCCAAGTCTGCCGTCCCCTCGACGGGAATTTCCTTCCCGTCAAAGTTCTGCAGTTGTCCAGGAAGAGAGGTGAGAGGAATTTGGTAATTCTCTCCCCTTCCTGCATTCAGTTCGTCAAAGGCCCTTCTGGACAGAAGGGTAGCTTGAGATCCAGTGTCCACCAGTGCTGAGATTGTACCCTGCCCCTGTACTTGTACCGGGGCATAATATCTTCCCTCCTTCTCCTCAAGGGGGCACAGATAATGTACATTTTTGGACAACTGGTGGGCTAATTTTCTGGTTTTGGACATCGCTAGCGAGGAGATTTGGGCAGAATTCTGTGGAGAGTCTTGGGAATCTGAAAGAAAAAATTTGCAACTGGAGATCAGAGCCATTGTGGGTTCCCCTGGCTCCGTTTCTGGGCCGCCCCCCCCTTTTTGGAGGCAGTCGCCAGGATGGGTTTGAACCAGGGGATTTTCTTGCTGTTGGTTCTGGGATGAGATGGTGGGCGGCGGTAGCTCAGTCTCCACATCTCCCCAGTCTGGATTTGCATCCCTAGGGACCCATTTTTCTTTGGGAGGAGTTCCCCCCTCTCTGAAGGAGAAGATCCTTTTCCCAGGATCCTCTGAGGATCCCTCTCCCTCAAATTGGAAGATCTGTACCTCCTCCTCAAACTGAGTCTGTTTGGGTCTTTTGTTTCTCCTACCCACCCTCTGCTCCTTAGGAGGCAGACTTTCAGGGGCAAGAGATTTTGTTTCCGGTTCCTGGGTTTCCAGGGGCTGTTTACAAGTGAGGAAGGAAGCTTCCTCCAAGGCTTTACACCCCCCTTCCCTTTGTGCCTCCTCTCTGGGAACCGGTGATTTATCGGGGTGCTGCCCCCGTCATTGTTCTGGAGCACCAGGTCCAGAGTTGGGTGCGTTCTGCGCCGGCATGCTGATCTGAGGGTTCTGCTGTGCCCTCAGTATATGACCCATATCCCGCGCCATGTTTTGAACCTGGCGCTCTAACTGGGAAACCCGCTCAGGCTGATACGGGGCCCTGTTTTCTCCCCTGGGCTGATCCCGGGAAGGGTAGCTGTCCCTCCTCTGGTAGTACCCCTGGTTGGGAAGATTTTGGTACCCCTCCACCCTTGGCCTCCCCTCTCCTGGATTCAGTGGTCTGGGCTCAGGGAATTGAGGAAAGAAGGATGGATGATTTTGGGGTTGGAAGTCGGGTGGATATCTGGGGAAAAAGTTCTGCCCAGGGTTTGGTAAATTTCTGCCCTCCTGTGGGAAGTTTGGAGGGAAGTTCCCTGGGTTAGGTGCTTGGCTGGATCCCCCCCCTTGGGCTGGAGGAGTCCACACATAACCCAGGATGGGTCTGTTACCTTTGTAGCGAGGACTTACATAGTCAGGAGAGCGAGGGACCCCATTTGTGGGGCTGCCTCCCTGGCTCCCTGTCTGCGACTGGCCCGAGGACCTTCTGGGCCTAGCATTATTAGGTGCAGGTAGGTTTTTAGGCCCCCCCATCTCCAAATCCAAAACGGGGGTGACCTTTACCTCTGCCACCTTGGCAGCAGCAGGGGTGCTGTTGGCTTTGGGGTTTTTCTGGGCATTGCTTTTATTTTCTATGGGCTTCTGCACCTCATAGATGCGGGTAGCCTGTTCAATGACCCAGTCTAAAGATCTTTTCTCGTGAAAATCCCTCACGAGCTGGGTCATGATATATTTGGGCAAGGTATGGAAAAACGTGTTTATAAATTCACGGCTATCCGTGCGCACCCTTCTTGTGGTCTGTGCAAAAGCCCGCTTTAACTCCTGCACAAATTCTTGTGGGGCCTGATCCTCCCCACATTGCAAATTGTAGGCTGCCTTGCGAGCCTCTTGAGGATTTCTGTGAACAGAAAAATGTTTCAGGATGGCCGCCTTATAGGTGGACCATCTTAAATGATTTTGGTCCTCCAGCCCCGCAAAGAAACTGGAGTATTCCGGGGAGAAGGTCCACTTTACATATTGAATGCAGCTTTGTCTGTCCTTCAAATGGAAAGTCTCCATCATTTGTTCAAACAACTCTAAGTGCTCCCAAACAGAATACTTAGCGTTCTTATGGTAAGGCGTGATGACGCTCCTGATCGCCTTAATCTGCTTTAAGGGGTCCTTGAGCAAGGCCCTTTTTGCCTTATTGGCCTTTTTGGTTCGGGTAACCCTTGTCCATTCTTCGTCGGACTCAGAGGCACTGCTCCCAGAGGTTCCCGTCTGTTCTTCCAGGTTTTCCCGGATTCTGCGAGCCTGGGAATGGCTGGCAGAATGTGGGGACCTGGTCTCCTGTGTCCTGCGCAGTTCAGAGGAGTCTTCAGATTCCTCCTTGCTGTCAGGATTTGATGGGTACCCCCTCCACTGACCTAACTGGGCAGAGGTTTTCAGGATGCCCTTAATGGGCCTACTCTCCTGGGGTTCCCCACTGAACTGTATTGTACTTGGGTGCCCATACCCGGATGCCCACCCCTCCATTCCTGGATGGTACTGGCCTATGAGCCCCATGCTTCTGGCTGGATAGTAATCTGCCATCCCTGTGGCCCTGTGCTCATGTGCGCCAGGGGACATGGGGGTGGCAGAGTCCAGGGACTGAGAGGTATGAGGGCCTCTGGTACTAGGGCTCCTGAGGTTATGCTCCGGAGTTTCCATTTCCCAGCGAACCTCATCTCTATCCGCCCCTGCTCCCTGTTGCAATGCAAGAGCCTGCATTTGTGCCTTCAGTTCCTCAGTTAAGGCCTTACTCGACTCTATCAGTCTCTCCTGCATCGCTACCTGCTGTTGGAGCCTATCATTGTGTTGACAGAGGGCCTCATTTTCCCTCTGTGCTTCCTGGTTGGTCCTGGAGAACTGGGCCAGTCTTTGCTGCAGGAGGGTTACCTCCTGAGCTGTGTCCCTATTGGCCTGCTCCTTTCTTGCTAGAGCATCCTCCACCCTCCTGGTGTGCTCTAGCAAGTTCTGGTTTTCTTTTTGGAGGTCACCCAGTCCCTGGTGGGCCAGGTGATTTTCTTCCATTTTCCTTTTTAAATGGCAGACTTCCTGGCCTAAGGCGTCTCTTTCCTGACTAAGAGCCTGCATTTGTGCCGCCAGGTCGTCCCTTTGCCTTTGGAAGGCACCAGCTTTCTGGCGCTCCTGATCAAACTCTGCCTGGGTATCCAGGTCTTTCAGGATCAGTTTATTGCTCTCCTCTTTCTCTCTGTCTAGTTGGATTTGCAGGGTGGCTACCTGCTCTGTGCATGCCCTGTTGAAATTGATCTGTTGCTCCAGCTTTTTCTGGCTCTGCAGTAAGGAGTCCAAACTGTCTTGGTGCTCCTTCTGCAGGGCCAGAAATCTAGTATCCTCTTCTGACTTTTCCTTTTGCAGCACATCCATATCCTCCTTTATTTTAGTAATGTACAGTCTGCTGTCATTTTCTGACTCCTGGCTCCTCTGCAGCCTCTGCTCAGAAGAGTCCAGATCAGATTGGACCTTCTGTAATGCCATCTGTTGCCTATTTGCCAGATTTTGGCTTTCAGCACATCTATCCTGCATGTCTCCCATATATAGGTACAGGTATGCTGCTATCCTGGCGATCTTATTGTGTTCCTCTTTGGCTTTAGGAGCCATATATAGTTCACTCAGGGCCACATGTAAGGGACCCTGATCTCTATATATATCTGACCCTGTTTCAGTGACCTGTTGTGTGATGGCCTGCAACCACACATCCTGGCCCTGTTCGGTCCATTCACCTCTCACAAATAGCTTATGCAAGAGGTGCTCTCTGGCTATTTTCATGTCTACTAAGGTCGTCATTCTAAAGATTGGTCTCTGTCCTGACTTACAGAAGTTAGTATTTTATTTTTGCAGAACAGAACTTTTCTTGGAGTGTCCCTTTTGAGGAATGCTTCACAGCGTAATGCAGCGTGGTGATCCGACCGGGTGTATGTATCCCGTCAGTTAGCACACTGTATTAAGCTGCACAACTGGTAAATCTAACCCAACGTCTAGGCTCGAGCCCCCACTTTGTAAGAGGATTCAATTCAGCACTACAGCCAAGTTAACGCCTAGTCTAGAATACTGAATGAAAACCCTTATTGATATATCTTTAGGTCCAGTTCATGCGTTCTGGATGACTACCCTTGTATAACACCCCTCTCTTGGAATCCCCCTGACCCCACTGAGCCAAGAAGTAATTCTGTTTTGCAAGTTTAAAAGGTTTATTTGATAAATTAAAATATATATCACACTTTTTAATAAATTAATAATTGAATATCACACTTAATCTGATATGGTAAATATTAACAACGGAGAATCTGGCACTAGCACACTTCTTTAATCACTAATGAGTTGACATGAAATGGATAAGGTAGCACACTGGTAAATAGGAAATAGGAACAAAAGTATAATGTGGTAGAGGATGCTTTATGTAGGCTCAGGTGGATGCAATATTCAATGAATGCAGTACAGAAAATACGCAATATGATTTCAACCAAACAATGTAATCACTTTTCTCTGGCTACTCCCCTCCCCCCCTTGATGCAAGGCAAGGAAATGGAAGGAAAACACACAGTTCTCAGAAATGCAATCAACTGTAATTCAGTTCAATCCAGCAAGCTTAAACAGAAGTTTGAAAACACAGGCAAATGCTTTGATAGGTGCTAGCAATGAATGAGAAATATGCTGGAAACGCTCTTAATTCCCTTTTAGAGGTTCAGGATGAGTGGTATCTAGTTAATATTAGTCCAGGCTCACACTAGCAATGATGCAGGGATAGTTAGCAGGTTAAACGAATTTCTGGCAAATGAAATCAGGCAGCAGCAGTTTTTTTACATGTGAAGAAATTGCAAATCGCGGCAAAATTCGCGGATGCGCCGAGCGCTATTACAAAGGTCCTAGGAAAGCCTGGGATCTCAGCTTCCAAATGAAAGTTATTGCAAGTCTCTAGCCCAAACGGTTGCGGAGATATGAGTAATTTAGTAAAGGTCATTTTTGGTTTTGTAAATTTTAAACGCACACTTTTTCAAAATGACAAATTTTACTAGAAATGACAGGTGACAGATAGGAGGCAGTTCTACTTAGGTTAAATAGATTGAATTAGATGAATTTAAACTAAGAGATGTGTTCTGAGTTTTGCTAAGTACTCACAAGAGATTTTGAACAGGAAAGCGACTTGGTCACGATCTTCAGTCTGGTCAGGTCTTTCCGGATTCTGCTCACAGCGCCTGGTCTGGTCTCGGCTAGGCACAGCACTGCTTTCTCTCTGGTCTGGTCTCTGCTAGGCACAGCACTGCTTTCTCTCTGGTCTGGTCTCTGCTAGGCACAGCACTGCTTTCTCTCTGGTCTGGTCTCTGCTCTGGATAGATTGAAGTCTCTAGTTTGGCTTTCTGGAGTTTGATGGAGGTAAGTATGGATTTTTCCGGCAGGGCTTCCAGCGGCAGATGAAATTGAATCTCTCTATGTGTCCTGACTCTCTGCTTTTATCTGTTTCTTGAGAATGGGTGTGTGTGTTGCATCACTAGACTTGCCCCTCTCATTCGTCATTGGTCAGGCTTCCATTCCTCCGCTTGATTGGCAAACTGAACTGTGAGTCAGATTGATGTCATTTTATGATCTCTTGAAACAACCTCCCTTATCATCTGTGCACCCAAATATATATATGATCAAAATCCATACTTCAGAGTTACACAGTTGTTTGAAATTACATATACATGGTGTGGCTGAATTTAGCCATGTCTATGTCCAAATCTGCTCATTCTCGGAGCTTGCATTCAAAGAGTGTACATAATTGACTTTTTAACTGCTTTTTCAATTTCCGACATGGACCCAACTTTACATACATGTGTGCAGGGGGTAGGGACATTAACTGATGAAGTTTCAGATTTTTAACATGCACACATTTAGAGTAATATCCACTTTTCCGCTAAAACCCCCCTGAACATACCACCGGTTCCTACCACGTCTTAAACTGTGGGCAGAAAAATCACAAGAATTATGGTATCATTTATAAAATTTTCACATGTCCGCACTATGAATTATCCCCCTTTTTATAAAACCATATCCTTGCTGCAGGGGTGTGTCTTTTCAGGTCACATGGTACAGAAACCAGTCTTTCCAGTTTCTGCCAAGCCAGCTTGCTTCTCACAGGCAGTGCCCCTCCCAGCTTCTCCAGGAGGAAGCCACTTTTTACGACGTCTGTAATAAAAACCTTTGCCTGAGTGGAGAGGGCTTTGTTCACTCTCTGGCAGAGCACAGGAAATTCAATTATCAGATAGATGGCATATCCTTTGTGTGGGCAGCAAAAGGAACATTGGCCTGGGAACATAGTTGTGACTCAAGTTTCACTCCTGATGGGATCCGTTGCTAGGCAAAATCAAGTTCCTTAAGCCAGACCTTCAGCTAACTTTTTGTTGCTTTTAAAATAACTTGTAATTTTACACATGCAGCTAGAATGCTGATTCTAAGTGCAAAACTATGACATTTCAACAGTTACAAAGGCATGTGACACCAAACATAGGTCACTCATTTAATTTAACATTTTCGATTTTGGTGGTTTTAAATCCAGTTGCAGTTAGGCTTAAGCTGCTGACTCCATAGCATTTTTGTTATAAGCATTGTTTTTGGGCTCTTCATTTCCCAGATTTTGTAGGCACACAAAACTCCATTCTGCCAAATGTCTGCTGGTGTTCAGTGAATATTTTGCACATATTGCAATGTTTGAAATAGACAGTTTGAGCCTGCCTTCAGAGAAACACAGGGTGGTTTTAAACTGCCGGCTTTTGGATAGTGGTGAGTACTGGTACTGCACCCATTTTTGGGATTTAAGAAAATGAATTCCCAACAGTTATGGGTTTGCTCTTGGCAATCAGCATTGCCATTCCCAATGGTTTCAGACTACTGTGTGGGTAGTCCAATGGTGGTTTTAGGCAGTGTCCTTCTGTGCCCATAACATCGGCAAAAATGAGTGGCAGCCTATTCTTCATGCATTTCCCTGTGCATTTTCTGGGAAGCTCTGGCCATCATGATGTTTTCATGTCAGTACTGCACAGTTTTGAGGTAGGGCTCGGATGCATGGGTAAATACATCCCACAGCGGTGGTCGAATTGCCCGTGCAGAGCACCCTGGCAACCAGATAGCCACTTCCCCTGTACCGTGACCAAAAGGTGGTGCCTTGTGACGGAGCACTCCGCGGCTGGTCTCTTCCCTGGTGGTGCACCGGACTTCATTTTCCTTCGATGACGAGATCATCTCTACTCTTGGCAAAGACCCGTCGTGCATCCCCCACCAGGAACAACTGCCCCCGCCGGAGCTGTCTCTCCACAACAAGGTACCGTGACCGCCTGGCTTCCCTTTCAATCAGTTCGAGTGAGGTGTCTTAATCCTCGCCTTTCCGTTGGGTCGCCTCCAAGCTTTTTCTCACGTATTGTCCTGAACTGGTTCAATCTGCCGATAACAATTTGCTACAAAGACTCGGACGCATTTCCACTAGAGACTTTTTGGAACATATCGCCTTGCCTCTCTCCGAGTGGGCCTGGCCTCTGAACTTTATGATCTATTGTGGTTCTTGCCTTCGTGCCTTGCAATTTATCCGTGAAGTATTGAACTGTGTTGATTTCGTAACCTGCCTATTTTTCTCTCCCGTCGTAACTAATATTAGAGTGCCATCTAGGTTGAGGTATACACCTCTGTCTGAAAATAAGTGATACCGGTAGAACCTAGACTTGTCGAAATATTGTTAGGGGGATTGTTCATTTTCTTCTGCGTAGAGTAATTGTCATTGAAGTGTTTGCCGTGATAGTGCCATAGTGTTTTCTATAGATGTTCCGTTATTAATAAATACCTTAATATCTTTACACTGAAGCCTTGTTGCGTGTTTGCTTGTCTTACTGTGAAGAATTGTTCTATTTTGTATACTCCACATACTGCTCAACTCTTCTTGAGAGAAGTCTGACTGCTCAGCCACAGCTACCAAGTGAATCTGTGTGGTACAGACTGCTACCAAGTGGGTTCACCGCCAAACACCTGTAGTCCTAAATCTTTTGCAGTGGTCCCAGAGGGAATTGCACAGGTTTCCGCCTAACACTGGTGTACAGCGGTGGGATTTGTATCGAGTATACAGTTTAGAGTACTTTTCGACGCTTTAGGATAACTAACCACAAAGCTTAGCACTAAAAAGCAACTTTCAAAAACATGTCTACGATGGAAACTTACAGTCAAGAATCCTTGTCAGGTGAAAATACTGAGAGTCTGCAAGCTCTCTGTAGGCAAGAGAATCTTTCCGTAAGAGGCAAGAAGTTAGAACTAATAGAGAGATTGCTGGCGAACCAAAGTCTGGGTACTGGTTCAGAGGAACCAATTTCTCCAGCAAATGTAGATAACAGTGATGGTGTTGATCTGAATCGTAATTCTGATGATAGTGATGAAGAGGCTGACGAGGACGGAGAGGCTAACGAAACTGTCTCCCCTGCTCCTCTACCTGCCTTACCAGCTGTACCTACGGTGCCCATACCAGGTCCCACAAGTAACCCTGCTTATTTTGAACTTGAAAAAATGAAGCTCGAATTAGAATACAAACGGTTCTTGGCTCAATCTGAACGAAACCAAGAGCTCGAGTTCAGACGGATGAATGCCCAGGCTGAGCAGAAGCAAGCTGAGTTAAGACTCAGGGAAATAGAACTTAATCACGAGTTAGAAATGAAAAAGTTGTCTATGGAAAATGCTTCTCTCTCCTCTGGTTCCTCTAGGAGCTCCAGTCCCAAAAGACCCCGGATGCCGAAGGAATTAGTGGGTATGTATGAACCGAGATTGGATGTGTTGGATTGGTTAAAACTGTTTGAGTACAATCATGGACTCCAGGACATCACCGGGAATGCTTTACTTCCCTGGTTGTTCTCTAGGCTCCCTCCTGTTGCGACTGATGTGGTAATGGAGTTGGGGGAGGCGGATAAGACGGATTACGAAAGTGTGAAACTAGCTTTGATAGCTAGATTCGGGAAGACCCCTTCCCAGTATCTTAAGAGGTTTAGAACCCTCAAAAAGCATGATGGTACCCCTTGGGCTACCTGGGTGAGTGAAGGGTTGAAAAACTTAGAGGAATGGATTAAGGGTTACAAAGTGAACACTTATGAGGGTATGAAGAATCTTTTTATGTTGGAGTCGATTTATGATGCCTGTTCTCCTGAGCTCAGACAGCACTTGGCTGATTCGAAGGAATTGGATTCCCGGACGCTAGCTAAGGCCGCTGACTTGTGGGTTGCCAACAGGCTACTCATAAGGATTCTGGGGCAACTCAGAAAAAGGATGAGGTAAAACAGCCTAAAAAAGACTCAAAAGAGAATTCGAATAACTCAAATTCCAAAGAGGGCCCCAAACAAAACCAGAAGGGTAAGCCACCGGGAAAACCACAGGCGAATAGTGTACCTTCTGGCCACAAACCAGAAGGTGGTCAGAGCAAGCCACCCTTCCAGAGAGCATTTGGAACATGCTATCTCTGTGGGGCAACTGACCATATCAAAGGAGATCCAAAATGTAAGGGTAAACCTACTAGGATCAGCACGGTCTCCTTAGCCTTCACTCCTGAGGAGGAAGTCCAAATGACTAGTGCTCACTTTGAAGTCTTTGCTGACGAACCTTGGGTTCTTCAAGCAAGTGTATCAGTAGAGTCGATGGACCTGGTTAGTAATCAGAATAGGAGTGTGTATGACTCTATACCAGAAAATTCTAAATGTTATTATGTGGACAGTGTTCTTGTCAATGGCCAGGATACCCCTGCTAGGCGAGACTCTGGGGCCAGCAGAACAGTAGTGGACGAAAGCTTTTTCAGGCCTGCAGATGTTGCTAAGGCACCCAAAGGTCCCACTAAAATGTCTGGAGGCCCTGTTCAAATGGTTCCAATTCTACCAGCAGTCATACAGTGCAACGACATGACAGTGTTGATTCCTGTCAGTGTGCAAACTGAGGTGCCTGGGAGAGTCCTGTTGGGGAATGATCTAAAAACTCTAGGAGTCGTATCCAGTACCCCCAGGCCTCCCAGTATGGAGACCCACAACCAAACCAAATTGGCTAGGGAGGCCACCTTAAGGAACCACTCTAAGCCTGTGGGAACCTCTACTGAGACCCCCACTACAAGCCCTGGTGTTGGTAAGTTGACCTCTGACCCAGGCAGATTTCAGGCTAACATGTTAGGGAAATGGGAGCCTCAACCAAGCTCCATCATTGTTCCCCCAGTCTTAGGATCTGTGACTCCCCCTGCTTCTGAGGAAGAGGAGGATAGACCAACTGGACCCTTAACTAGGCCTAAGAGAACTGGTAATTCTCAGTGCTGGTGGAAAACCAGAAAAGAAAAGTCTAAGGCCAAAAACATTCAGACTGTTGGACCTTCCACAGAAGACTCCAACCCAACTCCTAGACTTAAGGAGGAAACTCCTAAAGTAGGTAAGATCTCAGAGGAAGGAGAAGCATGTACCTTGCTTATCTCCATCCCCTCCAACCAAGAGGCCTAAAACCCAACCTTCTCTCAACAGAGAGGTAGGGAAGACCTCTGGAGGCCCCTCTAGATCTAAGGAGTTTCTTTATAAGGACTCCTTGAGAAAGCCTATCATAGGTTCAGTAGTTGTATCAACTTCTGAGGGACTGGTCAACCAGATCCCCTATAAACTTAAAAAGACTGATGTTCCTCAAAGGGTTTGTAGGTCATATAGCTTACAAAGGAAAACCTTTGATTTCACCATTGAGCACAGGTCAGGGTGTCACCACCAAAATGCTGATGGTCTCTCTAGGATGTATGTCATCGACTAGAGGTATGAGATTCATCCAGGAGTGGATTAAATCCTCCTGTCCCTTAGTCTGGGGGGGGCGAGTGTTAGGGAGAATTCTCTGTTTAGGCTGAATTTCCTAACCTAGTGAGTCCCCCAGCAGCTTTGCTGGATTTCTGGAGTTTGTTTTTTCCATCCTGCCAAGAGTGAGACTCTTTTCCTCCCACTCTTGGACATGAATGTGTGTAATTCCTTTGAATTTCAATGTGTTCTATGGGCTATGGGGTCTTTTACTCCATAGGGTCTCATATGTTTTTCTATGTGTGTTACACCGCACCCTATGTGCTGTAACACTAAGGCGTCCTAGCGGACCTCCACCATAGACTCCATACCCGGGGACTGACTACTGTCTCCCCGGGCATGTAAAGTCACCATTGGCTTTACTAGACCTAAATTTACTAACAGAACTAGTACCAACCATCCTATTGTGGACGTGCTAGTAGGGGTAATTCGATTACTCCTGGGTCTGTTACTCGAGGGGGGCACTGTCCCGTCCCCCCTCGTCGAGTTTTGGCTGGTGGCAGTGGAAACTACTTGTTATGTTCCACCCCGGACATAACCCTATGGGATTCGTCCCATTGTTGTAGATTGATACTTCTCCTCGTTAATCTCTAACGTACCACCGGTATACTTATCTTAAATAAGTTTATCGGATGGTATTTTCTGCCAGAACTCGTTTTTAAAATGGCGTCTGTGTTCGTCTCTGTGACTCCTAAACCAAAGGTTGAGCCCTTTGTTCCACTTTTGGCGGGCCTCTGTACAGAGACCCTCCAAAGTGCTGCCATTCTGTCTGGGTTACCACAGGGGTGTGGGAGGGGGTTTAGGCACCCTGGACCGAGTTGCCTTGCCAACTCAGGTCGCACTCTGGAGTGATTGGCCCAAGTGGTGAGCCTCCCCGCTCACCACTTAGCGAGTGTTGATTGACAGCTAGGCTGAATGAATGGGGGTTTTCTGCATAAAAGCAGGGCTTTTGGGACTGGATCTTCAGAAGTCGCCACAGGACCTAAGAATCCGACAAGGGTAACGCTGAGCCGACCTGCACGACGACACCTCTGGTGGAGCCCTGCGGAACCGACTCACCACTTCCCGACGACAGAGGAGATCTCCCTGCCGGAGAGTCTCTTCCCCTGACTGGTGCTTTTTCTTCGCCTCAGGACGCGGTGGTCGAATTGCCCGTGCAGAGCACCCTGGCACCCGGATAGCCACTTCCCCTGTACCGCGACCAAAAGGTGGTGCCTTGTGACGGAGCACTCCGCGGCTTATCGCTTCCCTGGTGGTGCACCGGACTTCATTTTCCTTCGACGACGAGATCATCTCTACTCTTGGCAAAGACCCGTCGTGCATCCACCACCAGGAACAACTGCCCCCGCCGGAGCTGTCTCTCCACAACAAGGTACAGTGTCCGCCTGGCTTCCCTTTCGATCGGTTCGAGTGAGGTGTCTTAATCCTCGCCTTTCCGTTTGGTCGCCTCCAAGCTTTTTCTCACGCACTGTCCTGAACTGGTTCAATCTGCCGAAAACAATTTGCTGCAAAGACTCGGACGCATTTCCACTAGAGACTTTTTGGAACATAACGCATTGCCTCTCTCCGAGTGGGCCTGGCCTCTGAACTTTATGATCTATTGTGGTTCTTGCTTTCGTGCCTTGCATTTTATCCGTGAAGTATTGAACTGTGTTGATTTCGTAACATGCCTATTTTTCTCTCCCGTCGTAACTAATATTAGAGTGCCATCTAGGTTGAGGTATACACCTCTGTCTGAAAATAAGTGATACCGGTAGAACCTAGACTTGTCGAAATATTGTTAGGGGATTGATCATTTTCTTCTGCGTAGAGTAATTGTCATTGAAGTGTTTGCCGTGATAGTGCCATAGTGTTTTCTATAGATGTTCCGTTATAAATAAATACCTTAATATCTTTACACTGAAGCCTTGTTGCATGTTTGCTTGTCTTACTGTGAAGAATTGTCCTATTTTGTATACTCCACATACTGCTCAACTCTTCTTGAGAGAAGTCTGACTGCTCAGCCACAGCTACCAAGTGAATCTGTGTGGTACAGACTGCTACCAAGTGGGTTCACAGCCAAACACCTGTAGTCCTAAAACTTTTGCAGTGGTCCCAGAGGGAACTGCACAGGTTTCCGCCTAACAGGGGGACCTCGCCGTTCTGCAGTGGCTGGATTTTCCTATGAGTATATCTTGGCCATTGTGGTGCAGAGTTTGTATTGCCCCCGACGGCATACGCCTACTCACTTCTACTGATCTCTGCATCCATCCTTGAGCCACGAATGTCCGCCAGCTCATACACTCTCCCCATGTCCAGAATCGGAGTCAGAAAGAGCCCTGGCTGACGGAGCTCCTGGCAATGCAGTTTGCCTGAACTGCAACCTAGAATTAGTTGATTTCTAACCATGCCTTCCTCATTCTCCCATTGGCACGTGCTTGCCAGGTGTCGCAGCCTCCCACAAAAACTGTCCAGTGACTCATCCTCATGCTGCTTTTCCCTACACATCACAAAGCAATCAAAGTCCTGGTTGGCCAGGGGAAGAAAGTATTCTTTGAGGGCATCCTTGGTAGCCTGGTATGTGGCAGCCGGAGGGTTCAGTGATTTGTATATCCATTGGACCTCGGAACCGGCAGCATACAGTAGGGTAGCTACCTTTGCACCATCCTCTGTCTCACCGGTAGCCCTAAAGTACATCTCAAGGTTCTTAACCCACAGGAGCCACTTGAGGTCCAGCTTCAATGGAGGTCTAGACATGTCAAACTGCGGAAGGGGTGTCAGCATGCCTTGTTGTCGAGGCGCAGGTATGACAGGGATCAGCACCCCAGGAGCAGGTGGTGCAACCACCCCTTGACCATCACTGTTGTCGTTCATGGCTGTAGACTGCACAGGCACCTCTCACGCTTCCAGAGGCCACAAGTCAGTGCCAGCAACGTAGTTGTCCCCACAGGTCCAGTGCAAGGCATGCTCACCCTTCAACGGCATGCTCCAGGGCGATGGTACCACAAAATTGACCCCAATAGGTTCAGTGAGCCTTCACAGGCTTCTGCGCAGATCTCCAGTAGAGTTGGGCACTGAACTGTCCATCCCACAGCAGGATGTTTATGACGATGGCTGGTCAAGTGGGCCAAAGCTTCAAAACGGTCAAAAACAGCACACAATCCTGAATAGGAACACAGCCTGCAGCACACAATGGCTGTAAGCGTTCCAAAAATTCCAAAACAACCAGAAATGTCCACCCCACAGCAGGATGTTCTTGATGGTGGCTGTAGAAGTGGACCACAACATCAAAATTGCCCAAAATTGTAATTAGAAATACAGCTAATACAGCTTTGAAGCTTCCAAAAATTGTAAAATACGTCGCCCGAGCACCCCTTGAGGGGCCGCTACCATTGTACACAAAATTACAGTCGCACGTGTACCGCGTGAGTAACATATCTAGTGGGCGCTGAGAAAACATTTCTGAATCGAGTGATTGATCCCGAAATTCTCTCACCACTCAGGCGCGACCTTGTCGCCAGTGTTAAATGGTACTGTGAGCCCCGGGTCACCTCTGTAGTTAGGCTCCCTGCCCCGTACCTGCAATGACACACGGAGACAGGTCTGCTTGCTACGGAGTCCCGGCTGCAACTGCCGGCACGGGCTCCCTTTATTACAAAGCGCATGCGCGGCCTCGTTGCGGCCCGTGCATGCACACATTACATTGTAACAAAAATCATGCCTAAAACAGATTAAATCAAAGTTGCAAGAAAAAAAGCCACCATTTTGTAAATAGGCCAAATGACTGCTCAAAAAAATTTAAAAACAGCACCTGCTCCGTTGTGAACTGGACTTGTGCCTACTATTACGTGAAATGTATACATGCTCTTTGTGAAGAACTAAATCTTTCTGAAGAAAAAACTCTGATGATGTCCCATCCTGTGATGGAGGTCATCTAACTAATGAAAACAGAAGCCGGACCTGATTTACCCAGGCTCCTAGCTAAGAGATGGAAATCAATGCACAGTATGTCTCTTGCACAGAAGTGAACACGGAATACTATCCAAAGAAATTAGTAGCACTGTAACAAAGAAGAACAAAGTGCAACACTGTTATATTGCTAAGACAACCTGGGACCTGGTATCATTGTATTTAAAACTGAGCCCACCAAAACAATCAAATGTACGAGCGCGTCATAGTATAAATGCCAACAACTATATTAATGCTTTTTTGTTTGTTATATGTGTGCATAACCCATCATTCGGAAGCCCACGTATTAATTGTTACCTTAGACTAATCTGTTTTGCAGCGCTTAAGTAGAGACCTTTATCTTTACATGTAACTTGCATTACAACTTGCAAATGCAAACATGCAATGATATTCATGCAAACAATACGGAAACTGTGAAAACAAATGCTTTGTGCATTTAAATGTAATCGGCAATGATCAATATCCTGGTTTGTTGTACAGTAAAGCAAAATAATGTCTGTTCTAACAAATATCACTTGTGCTTTCCACATCCAGCTGCTTGCAAAATGATTCATCTCAGTGTGCATGCCCCTTCCAGAGCTCTGTGTGATCGTGCCTGTGTGCTCTCAACCATCTTCTGTCAGTGTGATGGGCCGTCATGAGCTATTATTGATAAAAGCCATCAGATTCACCACCACATTCTTGGCATTTGTATTTGTTTGCCTGTTTGTATGTATTCATTAAAGGTGCATTTAGTGTCTGATGGTCTTGTTACTTTTGCCTTTATGTTAAATGCCTTTCGACTCTATATTGTGCCAAGGTATCTGACTGTCCTAGTAATCGGGCTTCACCCTATCTGCTGACAATTGGCCATGTTAGGATATTAGCCAGGGAATCTCTAGTATGTACGACTATAAGCTATTTGCAGGTGGCATAAGGCTGTGCCAAAAAGCCACAGTTTAACAGTTTTACAGTATATCTTGCATCTGCATCATCATATTGCAAAGAGAGAATCCCCATGCAAATAAAGGGGCTGATTCATGGAATTATTTGCACCAAAAAACGTGAATTTGTGCGTCATTGTGCCTGCAAATCCCCATTTGTTAAACATGGATTTGTGGGCAGAATGGCGCACAAATCCCCGTTTTTCAGCGCAAATAATTCCATGAATCAGCCCCAAAATATACATTGTTCAATTCTTCATTTTCAATTTGTCACAGAATCCAATCTATCCTTGTCAAAAACAATGCATCACCTTTAATGTTTAAATGACAATCACTCACTCCTATGCTTGTATTATAGCGCAGCGATGGGCACCCTATAGTTAAGGTAAAACCGATCACCCATAGGATAACCTTAGTTTTGTGAATATAAAGTGTATCACTGACACACTTTTGGTATAATATCTTTATTACTGTTTATGTTTATTCAGTTATCATTGTTAACATATTAGGAGAACTGTATGTGTTCCATTAGTGTTTCATTGTATGCACTCACAGTTCTTGTACATACTTATATCTGCAGATTCTGTGACATCACATCAGGAGCTCAGCCAGATGGGACTGTTATGGCTTGAGTTCCCTGGTGTTCTCGAACGGTTGAGATTGATTTGATTTGGGAATTTGTATTGAGCATATCCCTAAGGAATCATACAGCAAGCAGCATCTAGGCATACATCTAGTCTGTCGAGAGGTAGAAGGAATACAGTGCATCAACTATTCACATTTACACAATTAGGTGTGTTTTCAGTTGCTTCCTGAAGGCAGCCAGGGATTCAATCTGTCGCAGATTGGGCGTAAGTGAGTTCCAAGCCTGCCGCCCGGCCACCGGAAAATGTCTATCCCCCCAGAGAGTGGTTTTGGAAGGGGGGATTACCAAAAAACCTTGGTCCATAGATCACAGGCAGCACGTAGGGTTGTAAGTCTTGATTTTTGCTGTTAGATATTGTGTAGCCAGGCCACGAATGAATCTAAAGACAAGACACAGTAGCTTGTACAGAATACACTGCTGGACCGGCAACCAAGTGAGGCTTCTACGAAACCCAGAGACTGCGAATTTCCAAGGTAGAGAGAAAATCAAGCGTACTGCTGAGTTTTGGGCTACTGAAAGGTGATGTAGCTGCTATTTTTGACTATTTTGGAGATGATATTGGGGAGAGAGCTACAGTCCTACCTGTACTCATGGAATAAAACTTTTAACTGATTTATGCTGGTGCATTTGGAGTAATTCCTGGGGCAGTGTCCCCATTAAAATACTGGCAATGAGACTGCCCTTGACTGTGGTGGAGAGAGGCAGGTTGTGGAGTCTGAACCCACAGTGTGCCATCCAGAGGAAATAAGCTGGCTGGGCCTGTGCAGTAGGAAGGAACCTGCCACTTCAGTCTGGAGGCACACAAGATCACTGAAGTGAAGAAACAGATGTTGGGGTGTATATCGGGTCTCTTGTCATTGCTGTGGAGGTGAGGAGGTTTTGATAGATTGCAGCACATTGTCATTAAGAGGGGGAAGGAGTGTGCGTGAGGTAGAGTGCGTGCGACTCCCTAAGTGACTCCTAAAAGGAAACAAGGATTATTTATAGCAAAGCGCCCAGTCCCATAGAGGGAACGTGAGAGAATAGAGGAAAGAGAATTCACTGTTCACTTAAAATATCTGTTGAATATGCAGGCAGCAGCAGGCCGTGGATGTCAGAGGAGCCGTCTGCGAGCGCCCGAGCTGACACACGTGTCAAAGCTGATTGCCGCCGGCAATGCATCCCTCTAATTTAGAGGAAGGGCCCCAATGGCCTGGCCTTGCGTGCAGCCATATTGGAAACTCAGAAGCACAGGGCGCAGAAAAATTGACACTGAGGGGTTTGGCCATCATATGCCGATTTTGTCATGCTGTCATGATGAGCACATACGTGATCAGCTCATGATCAGATGCACAGATGACAATGTCAGAGAAGAACTGTGGAAGGAAAGCGATTTGAATTGGAATAGAATGATTGAGATAGCAAATCAAATGGAACACATCGTGCTCTACATCAAACAACTCAATAGTAAGGGTGACAAGACAGCAGGAGAGAAAGGTGGAACAGGAGTCAGTTTAGTTTCATATGCCAAGAATCAGGGCCAAAGAGGTAGGAAAAACAATGAAATGAACAATGACCCAAGATGATTCAAGAATTACAGTAGCAGGAGCATTGAAACTAAGAAGCAGACAGGAAGGAAGGGGTAGAGTCCTGTAGGACAACAGCAGACGAGGTGCTTTAGGTGTGGGAGTACACAGCACTTTGACAACTCAAAGGAGTGCACGGCTATCTACGTAGAATGTCGCCTATGTGGTGTTATGGGACACTTGGCACAGTGTTGCATAATGGCTGGCAAAAGCGAGGAATGTATACAAAAATTAATGTGATAATGGATATTCTGATATGGGATACTATGGAGGTGTAAGAGTCATTCAGGTGGGGAATGCAGTGATGGGGACGGGTGTGAAAAAGCTCAGACAACCAGTTACCATCAACAGGTTTGATGTACTTATGTTGATTGAAAGTGGAGAAGATTATGATTTACTTGGGAGTCCAAGTTCAGATGCTGTGTCTTGAAGGAAGCAATTGTTAGGGTGAATGCCTATGGAGAGAATCCAATGCACATAATCAGAGAGATGGATGATGAACTTATATTACAGGAGAGGAGTGCCAAAGGCAAAGTCTATTTAATGAGCATTGGGCGTGCTCTACTGTTTTACGGCAGTCGAGCAGCTTTGGGAATCAAGCTTGACCCAAATGATGAGCGTCCCGTGTATACGTTAGTGGTGAATCATCTTGGAGTGGAAATCAAAGAAGATTAGAATTGTAAGAGTGAAACCACATCTTTGAGAGCTGCTGAGAAGGGAGGCAAAGGGAGTGAGAAGTGTGAGAGTGATGCCAAGAGTGTGGTGATAAATAAAGAAATTGCCACCTGGGTGGCACAAATATTTGCCGACAAAGTTGGGTGTTTGAAATGATACCTCTTGCACTAAGGAAGGAGGTGTAGATAGAACAAGAACACATGGTGAAAGAGGGGGTGATTAAACCTGTTGAAGCCTCAGAATGGGTTAGCCCTATCATGGTGGCTAGGAAGGCCAATGGAGCTGTAAGGCTATGCATTGATTTGAAGAGTGTGTATAAATATGCAACAGCTGAGATATTTCCATTGCCTAAAATTGATGAGCTGATTTAAGATCTGTCAGGAGCCACGGTTAGATCTGAAATCAGCTTACCATCCTGATTCTTTGTATTTAACTGCGTTTATCATGCATGTGGGGATGTTCAGGTGTGCATACATGCCCTTTGGCCTGGTTTCAGCAGCAAGTGTTTTTCAGAGAGTTATGCATGTTCTTCTGGGGGATATCATGTGGGTCAAATGCTATCAGAATGACATCTTGGTGTGGGTCAGACGTCAAGGAGCATGACAGCAAACTCTGTGTTGTTTTGTTGAGTCTGGTTTGATCTTGAAATTGGAAAAGTGTTGCTTTTTACAGAGCGAGGTGGAATTCCTAGGGTATAATTTGTCTGAGGCAGGAGTTAAACCGAAGGTTAGTACAATTAGAACCATTGCAGAAATGCCACAACCTAAAAATAAGATGAAGATGGCTTAATTTCTTGTCCTGGTGGATTATTATGCCAAATTTGTGAAAGGGCTAACTGGTTGTACCCATACCCTCAGGAAGCTTACGAGGAAAGGGGTAAAATTTGAATGGAACTAGGAGTGTTTGGAAGATTTTCAGACCGTCAAACGGCAGCTCATTAAAGCTCCATTGTTGAATGACTTTAGGTGTGGTTGTAAGACCATTGTATGGACAGATGCGTTGGGTCTTGGATCAGTTTTAATGCAAGAGGGTGGCAAGGGGAAGGAGTGGACTGTTGCTTTTGCATCCAGGGAGCTTAAGGACATTGAGAGGTGATACTCCGTTATTGGGCAGGAGGTGTTGGAGTGCTTTTGGCGATTATAAAATTTAAGGTTTACTTGTTTTGCAGGCTTTTTACACTAAGAACAGATCATAAGCCTTTAGTAAATATTTTCAATAGCGGTGGTCTAGAGGGGATCTACAGACACATTGTGAGATGGGTGACCAAAGTGCAAGGTTTGAATATTTTGATGGAACATTTTGAGGATAGGAAGAATGTAGTTGCGGTTGGTCTGTCTCGCAATGCGTTGGTAGACAAAGACTTAATAGATGGTGAAGAATCTGATGGGGGCATCAAAGATGTTTTCTCAGTTGAAGAGTATTTGGATCAGAGTAAATGGTATGAGGCTTGGAGTAGTGATGAACTGTGTCAGTTGGTGAAGAGGCTCACCAACGGGAAGTGACGTTGTTCAGATCTAGAATTTTCATTCAAGTAACAACAGCTTGGACATTAAGGGTTTTAGGCGCATCAGGGATATGCTGAGTGTACGAAGGTATTTGGTGTACAGAGGAGAGTGTCTTCTTGTTCCAGAGGACATGAAGGAAGCTGTGATTAATTTAAGGCATAAGTCCCACATGGGCATTTTTGTGGACCATGTTTATAATTAGAGCAGATTTCCAGTGGCCACGCATGCAAAATGAGGGGTAGAAGGTGATGGAGGGGACGGGGAGAGGAAGGCAGTTCCAGTTGAAGGGAGCGAGAAGTTGGAAGGAGCGGAAACGGGAGGGGGTACAGGGGAGAGGAGGAGTAGAGAGAAGGAAATGATCCACAGAACGGAGAGAACGAGAAGAAGTATAGAAAGTGAGAAGGGAGGATAGGTAAGGAGGGGCAAGACCATAGAGGGCTTTGAAGACTAGACAGAGGAAGTTAAATTTGAGCTGGGAGTGAAATGGGAGCCAGCCTAGTGAGTTAAGAGAAGAGGAGATGGAGTCGAGATGTGAGAGGAGGCAGAGGGAGCAAATGGAATAGTGGTAGACAGATTTGAAGGGGGAGAGGTGAGAGGAGGGGAGTCCAAAGAGAAGAGTAGAGCAGTAGAAAAGTCTGGAGAGGAGGAGGAGGGAGCAGATGAGGGGTTTGGTAGCTTGGAAGGTTAGGAAAGGACACATTTTGCGGATGTTGTAGAGGTGGAAATGGCAACATCTGGCCATGTTTACAATGGAGGGGTGGAAAACCCCAATCCTGAGCATATCAGACAGCCAGGAAATCCCACGCCCAATAACGGAAGAGTCGACGTAATTGACAAAGGCCTTTTTTATCAACAACCCGCAAAAACAATGACAGCAGTAAACACCAAACGTCTCCACGCTCTCAAGGGGTTTAATCTCCAACACCTGCTTAAAATCAAATAATACATCATTCTTGAGGTTACATTTACAAAAACCTACAGGAGGGTGGGATTGGTTAAGTGAGTTGTCTACAGATAGAATGCATACTGGTGAGTGTTTTCATTTGATATAAAACGTTGGTGGCTCCCCCTTGGACAACCCCAAAAAATGATAATGTAAGGAATACATCATTATAATATTAATTAATTGTCTTCTGCAATAGTTGAAGGGCAGCCTCATTGGAGACCTATGATTGGTTGGTACTGACTTCACCAACCTTGGACGTTTGCCAGGTCATCAGAACATGAGC
This sequence comes from Ambystoma mexicanum, assembly GCF_040938575.1. NCBI lineage: Eukaryota > Metazoa > Chordata > Amphibia > Caudata > Ambystomatidae > Ambystoma > Ambystoma mexicanum. The sequence continues at coordinate 452,681,787 of NC_090930.1, forward strand.
AAAATATAGGGATAACGGGATAGATACCAAAGAGCCACTTCTTCCATTTAATTGAGATACCATCACTGATTTCCTAGGCCACAAACCAGGACTCCTGTTTTGAACTTGGCCTTGTCTGGAATTTCTGTTCTGAGAACTTTTAGAGAGTCGAGGAAGGTGCATATCTATGGCTGCCGCTAATAAATGCACACTGTTCTCTAATCGTGGATCACGTGTGAAGAGGTCATGTTTTGGATTATTCTGCCCAAATTTTACCATAAATGTTGCTTTTATTACTATGGCTGCTATTACCCTCCTCAGCCTCTAGAGGCATGGTTGAGCTACACTTCATGCAATTTTCAAGATTTTAATTAATCCTCACCTGACATTCGAAGGTTGTTTGTTCCTTTACTTAATCTAGGAGAACTATGTCTTTCTTGGGAAATGTTATCTTCTGTTCTACTTTATAGCTAGCAGACCCTCTCTTTCCTGCAATAACCTTGAAAGGGGACCGTATAGCCCCTGTTTCTTCTCTGCAGGTCTATTTTACAGCTTACTCTGCAACATGAATTTTTCTGCAGCTTCAATGCGTCATTGGATTCTCCAATCACTCTAGTCTAGCAGCACCATCCATTTTATCCAAAATGGTCACTCGTTCTTGTTGCACTTCTGTGTTAATCAAGTTTTATGTGTATTCTTATGCAACTTGAGTTTCAGCCGATGCATTGATGATGATATGTTTCTAATGTCTATTGAATGCAGGTAACATTCTTTGTGTCTAAATGCAATTTTGACCTAGTGTCTGTGTAGCTTTGTGGTGAGTGCATATCTGCTTTGGGTCTTGAGTGTCTATGTGTGTCAGTTTGGCACTGGAGTCACTGCCTTTGGTCATGTCCAGCATGTTCATATCTTCTTTGGCTTGCAAATTAATCTATTCTTTGATAGTTCCAGGATAAGGTTGGTAGGGTTTTCATAGAGAATAGCGTCTCTCGTGTTTGCGATATTTTGACGGGGAAGGGGTTAATGTGCTGAATACCATGCATAAGGGCCCTGGACAACAATCATAGCAACTGTGAGATTAGCAGAGGAGAGAAAAAGGGAAGGAGGAGGTCAAAAGGAAAGTCTTGAAGAGCTTTCTGAATTAAAGAATGTCCTGCTCTAGACGCACTTGGATGGGAAGGTTGTTCCATAGGAGTGAGCCAGCTGAGGAAAGCGATTGACTTCCTCCCCTCTGTTTAGCGAAATGCTTTACACACAACGAGTTGGTGCCAGAGGAACAGAGAGGTCTAGAGGGAGAGTATCTAGTAAGAGAGAGTTGCAGATAGTAAGGTCCCCGGCCCCAGGCAACCTTGTGGATAATGCAGAGGTATTTGGATTTAATCTGTGCAGCAACCAGCGGTCAATGAAGACTTTTTAGGGCAGGAGAGATGCAGTCCGTGGGCTTAAGGCGAAGGATAAATCTTTCTGCACTATTCTGGATTAGCTGGAGGGGTTGCAGAGTGGAAGAAGGTAGATTCAGGAGGAGGCTATTGCAATAGTGAAGCCTAGAGAGAACCATGGCTCGGGTGACATTGAGCTTCTGGGAATAAGTGAGAAAAGGGAGAATTTCTTTGAGAAGGAAGAGCTGAAAGTGGGACTTTTTGGCAATGTACTGAGTGTTTGGGAGGAAGGAGAAAGAAAAGTCGAAAATGATACCAAGGTTTCTGGCTTCAGAAGAAGGAGCAGGGGAGAGTCCATGGAGGACAGCCAGAGCAAAGGGAAGAAGGAGCGAGCTGGGGTCTCAATAGGAAGGATCTCTGTATTGCTGTCATTGATGCAGAGATCGCTGGAAGGGCACCAGCACTGGATGGCAGATAGGCAGTCAGGCATGATTGAAGGTGCAAGAGGGTCAGCAGGAAGCTTGAAAAAGTCGTAAAACTGGAAATTGGGGGAGAAGGAAGAGATGAGAAGTGTCAGCTGAGCAAAGTAGATGTTAAAGATCCAAAGGGAGAGGATAGAAACCTGGGGGACACCACAGGTGGAGGAGGAAGTAGTAGAGGAGAAGGTAACCAGGATGACTTGTGAAGAGTGGTCAGAAAGGAAAGAGGTCAGCCAGTCCAGTGCTCGTTCCAAGATACCAAGGTTATTGTAGAGCCTTTGTATGAGAATGGAATTGTGGACCATGTCAAAGGCAGAGGAGAGATCAAGTAGGCTGATGACTGCTGGGGAGTTGTAGTCCAGAGATAGAAGGAGTTTATTTACGAGTGTTCAGAAGAGCAGTTTCCATGCCTCTGGATGCTCGGAATCCAGAACGATGGTCGTGCAGACCACCAACAAGTTCAGTGTGCAAGTTTAGTTGGGACAATTCCAGCTTCTGCAGCAGTTTCCCCAGAAAGGGGGTGATGGAAATGGGCTGCAGTTGGTTGGGCAGGTAGGGTTTGCTGAAGTTTTTTCAGGAGGGGGCATACAAGAGAGTGTTTGAGGAGGGTAAAGATCCAGTGGCAAAAGATTGGTGGCAGAAATCAGTGAGTGCGGAGGCAAGAGAGCCAATGTTGTCCTTGATGGGTCTGGATGAGCAAGGGGAAACCTGTTCGGACGAAAGTTTCATGGAGTGGTGAAGGAGGAGAGGGGGTATGGATGAGGGTCAGAGGTCAAGGAAGGCAAGGGGTGTGTGGGATGGGTTGTGTGGATGAGTAACAAGGGTGTCCTGGATGTCTTGAGGTTTGGTGGTGAAGTGGGTGGCCAGTGAATTGCAGAGGGCTTGAGAAGCAAGAGGGGAGGAGGAGACTGCGGATGGTTTGGCTAGTTCCCTGCATATTTTGAAAAGTTCAGCTGTGTTATTGGAGACACCAGATAACTGTGCCTGAATGTGCACACTGTTCTTGGCATGGATGAGAGTCTGTATTGCCTTTGAAGTAGGCAGAAGGCCAGTTTGTCAGAAGGTGAACCTGAGGTTTGCCACTTTCGTTCCACTGCTCTGCACTTTAGTTTCAGGGCTATGAGTTTGGAGTCATACCAGGTGTTATGCTTAGAGGCAGGTTTCTGGTGGATCATCATGACTGGGGCAAGAATGTCAAAATTATTGGTGATGACCAAGTGGAAGTTGCTGAGGGCAGATTCGGTGGTAGAGTCTAAGGTTGGGGGACAGGGAGGCTGAAGGTGGAAGCGAAGGAGGCAGTTGGCACTCGTTACAGAATACAGTGATAAAGTTGGATAGCTAAAGTAGTGAGCATAGGGGATAGGTACAGATAGGTGTCAAAAAGAAAGGATGAGGAGCCAGTGGTAGTTTCAGTCATCACTCACGTGTGGGGAAGAAAGGAGCATCAAGGTGTAACAGTCCAGGTTCGTGTGTAAGCAGGATATTCACAGAAGGCTGCATCGTCGCATGAAGAGGGGCAAGGAGGTGGGGGCACTCCCGATCCCTTCCAGGGCCAGACAAGCATACATAGGGCTTTAGCTGTGGGCCTTTCCTGGAGGGGTCAGCTTCTGCCTGCCAGCGCATCTCATTGGCTCACAAGTGCAGAGGCAACCACATTCGTTGTGGGGCAGCTAGCAGGCAGTGAGACTATGGCAATAGGCCCTAATGAGGGTCAGCGGTCTTAGATGGTGTAGAGGACTGCAGGCTAGATGGAAGTGTGAGGCAAAAAATTCCCTCCCAGAAAAGGATCCAGTCCTTCAATTTTCCCCCAAACAAAGAGCGTGATGATTTTGATTCAATATAGTATTGTGAGGCATTTATAAGTGCAATGCACGTTCTGCAAACAGTTATTCAAAATTGCTTTTTTGGACTCCCCAGCCATCTAGAAAGCCGCAAAGGACTTACCTTTGATGTAATCAGTGGCAGTGGCAGCTCCTGTTGCCTCAGGGAATGGTGTCTGCATGAGGCTGCTCCTTCATACTTCTCCGATCAATTGGACAAACCATGGCTTCTGCAAGGGCCCCGTTTTCCTCATCGTGAGCAGGTGGGTATGTGCAGCAAGATGAGCCAATTTTTGCAAAAATGCCTCCTTTCATGGCTGTTATTAGATCGAGGACATACCTGTTTTGAAGAGACATGAGCCTTATTGCTCTCAGATTTCCTATTATAGCATTGAAGTCTTTTACTGTTGTGTGTAGCAGCTCCCAACGGGTTATCTGTAGCAACTTGGCATTGTTTGGGTTTGTACCCTGGTAATCACAGAGGCAAAACACATTTCTGGCTTTCTGAACAATCTATGGTCACATGGTATGGCACTTAATGCTTCTTCCATTTTTCTTGAAATACAGTTGCTACTTATTTTTCCCTGATACAGGGATATTTTATTTATCATGTGCGTTCATTTTGTGGTAATCTGAAATGCATACATCACTTTTGGGCAATACCAACGTAGGTATGTTTCCTAGCACTATGTAACAGAATTCTCCCCATTTCAGGGGTAGTTTCATGTATGCCTTGGAACCACATGCCCAATAGTGATCCATCAACACTGCTTTTCCGGTCTTCATACCTGGTACATCAAAGATACGTTTACATGCATTATTTTTCCCAACATTTATTTTACTGTAGTTTTAGAAAGATAGGGTGGTATTCTTCAAGGGTATTATCTACACTGGTCCCCTATCATCCTTGACCCATGTGAGTGGCTTTGTAATTTTAGGCCACACATCAAGCCATGCTTTATTTGCATTTACCACAAGTTCTTCCCATTGTTCCAGCAGTGCTAATGCTTTTCATACCACTAGTCCATCAGCCCATCCCTAAAGTGCAAATACAGTTCCTTTTATTTTTAATTGACGTTGTTGCCAACATCCAGGTATTTCTTTCCTTTTTTTGTCCTGGCACGGTAGCAGTGTATTTTCCTCCAATGTAATCCTTGCTCTGTTTGTTCCAGGTTGTTCATATTTTTGTTAATGTTTCAGCTTTTATCATAGATTTGATCCCTTGCACAGAATTATGTTCTCATTGGGATTTTGTGTTGTTTATCCACGTCAATAAAGCAGTCTTATCTTGTAATTGTCCTCGGGTCAGACAGAGTGCAAGGTGTATTAGGCAATGTGCTTTACCTGTGGGTACTTCTGTGGCTATTCAAACCCAGGAAGCACCCATAGCATATGGAATGAGGGAGCACATGTAACAGCTCCCATAAGATATCTCCCTCCCCACCGGGCTCATGTGCTTGTAGGATATATTATTCACAAGGGACGACTCAGTGAGTTATGTATTTATGTGCTGAAAATCATCCTTTGTACTCCTTTTAAGCCTTTTCATCTGCCCACCAGCAGCAGATAATTCACGAGTTGCTGATTCAGTTGCTATAATACTATGAGTTTCATTATTGTACAAAGTCGTGTGTATATTGTAACGAACCAATTCTCGCACTGCCAAGAGGACAAAGGAATACAAAAATAGAATTTGAAAAATGTAGCAATAAGCAGAACTGCTAGAGTATCCATGTGTTGTGCAGGGCCTTGTGCATGCAATGGTCTGCGTGCCAAAAGCTTGTCAAAGAGACCCTTCTTTCATTACCTGCAAAGAAATGTGCACAACAGAGAAGGTTATTTCAGTATTATTATTTTGTTTGTTTTCCTTTTATGGATCTTACACCAAAAACTGCATAATGATAGCAAGGAGGACTCTTTCAAGGATGCAGCAAGATTTTGAGATCACAGAGCAGGATAGGAATTGACTATATAAGAGAAAATTGCGAATAGCAGAGTGTTTAGGGACAACATTGAATGTCTGTCTGGCTCCGGACAGTTGCTTTTATTTGTGCAGGTAAAAACTCTTCAGAGAAACTGTTTTCTGTATTTCTTCTTCTTCTATTGGTCAAGGACAATCGGTTCATCATTTTTTTTCTCAGTCTGTGGATTGCTGTCTATTTCTGGGGGTTGATTGTGTCTGCACCCATGTCATCTCTTTTTGGACTTCGGATTCAAGGAGTTTCAGCAGGGGGGTCTCACGTTTGTGGCATCACAGAGGTGGATATAGGCTCGCCATCCCTGCACCCAAACTGCAGTAGGTGAGACCTCATCAAGGAGGTAGTGTCCATTCAATCAGGGTTTGTGCCACCGGCACAGAACATTCTTTGTATGAACAGCAGCATCAAGGTATATGGCGGGGGTCTCAAATAAGTTCCGAGGAGTGAGTTGTTCACTATCTTCCTCATTCTTCTTTGAACTCTACCGCCGGTCCCAAATGTGTTGAGACATAAAAGAGACACTCGCCGTCAAACGCGCCAAGTATTCATGCATTTCAGAATCCAAAACATCATCAGTCTTTTGGGTGTCAGTTCACGTACGAGTGGAAGCACCAAGAGCTACAGGCATTCAGCATCCCATCACCAGCTCATGAGGATACAGGTGATGGTGATGGTCTGAGCAGGGACAAACCATTCTTCCGGGATCAGGGCTGCAAGACTCTCTCGTGTTATGTGTGCTGGATAATGGAGCTGGTCTAATGCTGTCTTGAGTAAAGCAAGGGGCATAATGGCTTTGTAGGTTCTGTCCTGCCACCACATTGCATATGTGGGGTACAATGAGCACCCTCTTCGCTTCCACAAATCCTATTCTTCTAGTTGAGCATGTCCTTGCAATTCATAAATCTCTGCTATTGACAAGGTATTAACGCCTTCCTGCATCACCATGCCACGCTTGTATGTATTTAATAGGTGCTGTGTAAAATTCAGATATTTCAGGGAAATACACTGGTTTTTTGGCTTCTGTGTCAGCGGCTTTGTTGCTTTGGGCGATTAAATCTGTTCCCTTATTATTGGTGGTGCACTTCACCATGGCGATGGCCGATGGTAGTTGTAGTGCATATATAAGTCTTCCAATAATGGTGCATGCTGCAATGGCATGCGGTCGGCATGTAGGAAGCCCTGCCTCTTCCACCATGACAGTCATGCATGTACTGTTTACGTAACGTGTGCAGAGTCTGAATATACTGTTACTTACTCATCTTGATGTGATTGACAATGTAAAAGCAATCTTGCACTTGCCACTGTCTCCAAGTTACCATTCAGTTTTCATTTTACCTCTGCAGTCTCTGTATGTCTTTCACCTATACTTTGGTCAATCATCGAGGAATCATCAATGAAGAGTATCTCCCCTGCCGCTAGGACATTTTCTTTGACATATGGCAAATCATCATATTGTTCAGTGTATTTGGTGCAATCATGCACATTGTCCCCTTCCTTGGTTGCTTCTGCCATAAATGTTGCCGGGTAAACTACTCTGCCTCTGACAATTTTGATTTTTGAAACGAGTGGGAAGGCGTCCTGCCACTTACTTTAGGACCGTTTACCTATATGGTAAAGGCTGAATTTCTTTGCATGCTAAGTATGACAGTGGCTTTATTATTTAGCTGACTGTCATAGGTATTATAAGAAGATGAGCAAGAGATAAACCGTTTTGGAAATGCATCATAGCATACTTTTATTATTCTGCTAGTGCTAGTAGGTGCACAACATATTTTTAGTTTTTTCAAAAATATATATAAAAGATGCTATTTCATAATATACATCTTAAATCAAAATACATTCATTTTGTTTTGCAAATGCATTAGAAAAAAGAAAGAGTGAGTGACAAATATGATTGTGACAGACATTCAACAAATGCAAAAAAGTGTAACAAATGTGGTATACAGAATCACCATTAGTAGTGTTTGTTTGTGTCTTGAATAGAACATATATACAAGACAGTATGGTGTTTGTAAGCTCTAACGTCAGGAAACAAATCAGGTTATGAGACGGGATTGTGGGAGTGTAGCCCTCAAAGTTATGTGACCCCGTGATGTTTCGGCAATGAGCCTTCTTCTTGGACCTCGACTTGGTCTCCCCTGGAAAGAGTACAGGGTTCTGAAAATGGCTTCACGGAGATGAAGGCGGGGAGTACTGTTAAACTCTCCAACATCGGATTTCTTATAAGTAGAGGGTTGTGCGTAGATTTTTAGTCTACTGCAAATACTGGGGTACCTTGGTGTTTAGCCCGCAGAAACTGTTGTGCTGAATTCTGCAGGGAGGCAGTCCTCTATACATGATGCCTTGATATTAAATATCAGGATTTGGAAGTGCGGTCACACATCCGGTAACAGGGTGATGGGGACAGCTGTGGGCCGTTCCTTCTATTTACTGGATTACCCTGTGGTGTTTGGCGCTGTGATGCTTCATCTGGCTGGGGGGCTGCTACGAATGCGGCGGCTCGCGTAGCTACCTGACAATTTTTGATTGCTGGGTTTGAGATATTCACCTCATACCCAGATGCTCTCTGTGTGGTCAATGTGCTTTTGGGTTTATCAAGAATGGCAAACAGCCCATTGTGATAATTGCTGATTTTCAATTGCAAAGTATGCTGCAGCCAATGATTGTAAGGATAATGACCTCTCATGACGGGATCTCAGAGCCCAGTATAATATAATTAACTAATAGTTTATGTCCCAGGTAGTCTTTTTTGTGAGCACTGCAGTCATTACCACTCCATTTGAATGCGAGAATAGATAGAATTGTACACGGTAATCAGGGATTCCTAAAACGGGTACTCCACATATTTCCTCTTTTAATTAATTGAAAGCATCAATCATTTCATCTGTGCAGGCTATGGCACTGTCACCTTTCTGAGCTTCTTTGAGTCTTTTTAAAAGGGGTCTAACAAATGTACTGTAGTCAAAGACCCATGCCCTACTGTAATTGCAAAGGCCTAGAAATTGTTCTATTTCCCTCACTGTCTTCGGCTTACATGATTTCATAATTGGTTCAGCTCTTTCAGGGGTTACTTTTCTGACCTCTTGAGATATCAACTGTCCAATGTACAAGACCTGGCAATACTGTAATTTCTCTTTGTCTGCTTTGTGTCCCTTGTCTGCCAAAAAGTCATCAGCTGTATCAAGTCTTTTCTACACTGCTCTTCTGTTTCACTACACACCAGAATGTCATCTACTCACTGAATTATTATGCTGTCAACATACTTGTTTCCTAAAACCATCTGGAGGACCCTGTTAAATATTGAAGGAGACTCAAAGTACTCCTGGGCCAAACAAAGGGAATTTAAAAGAACAGATTCTTTAACTTGATCACTTTGAAACACTTGGCCATGGATGAAATGTTGCTCAATATTGTAGCTGTGTTTGGAACCAATGGGAATTCTGCTTCAACGATATTGTTTAGGGGGAATAGATCCTGTATAAATCTCTATGATCCCCTTGTTGCTTTTTCTACTGGGTACACCTCAGTGTTACATGGGGACTCTGATGGCACTCGTATTCAGTGTTGCACTATAATATGCATTTAGAATGTGCCTATACACAAGTGTTTCAAGGTGCGAAGAGGCAAGAGTGGGGCAACAAAGGGAGGACAGACAACAATCCTACTAGGCCAGGTGTCATTCAGATCGTGCAAGTGCATGGGATGGGGAAGAGGGAAACTGTGGGGGCAAAGGGGAGGGGACAGTGCAGGACATGTCATAGAATAATAACAATAGGTAAGGTAACGGCCAGCAGGTGGCAAGTGCAAAGGTGAGTGCAGGCATCAGGTGTCAAGTGCTGGTAGTGGGACTCTAGGGATACAGAAACAGTTCCCAAGTGTGGGGGTTGCCAGGCAGGCACTGCAGGCATGTGGCAGGCATATGTGGTGGGGGAGGGACAGGCATGTGTGCAAGCATGTAACTCGTGGCGGAGGGACAGAGGGTGGCCAGGTAAACAGTGCAGATTCAGTTTCAGCCAGGAGGTCAGCAGGGGAGAGCAGGAAAGGTTTTTAGGTGCTTCCGGAACCGGAGATGGTTTTCCTCAAGTTTCAGGGAGGCAGGGAGGCTGTTCCAGAGGGAGGCCCCAGCCGAAGAAAGAGATCTACCACCAACTTGTTGCTTGGAGAAATGACAGACCCTAGGGGAGTTGGAAGTGGAAGAGCAAAGAGCGCGAGAGGGAAGATATTTAGGAAGAGAGAGTTGAAGGTATTGAGGCCCCAGGCCACAGAAGGCCTTGTGATCAATGCAAATGGTTTTAAACTTGATCCTTGCAGCCACTGGGAGCCAGAGCAGAGATTTCAGTCCTGAAGAGATACAAAGCCTGGGCTTGGGGCCAAGGACAAGTCTGGCAGTCCTGTTCTGGATGAGTTGCATAGGGCGAAGAGTAAAGGCAGGCAGATTTAGAAAGAGGCTGTTGCAATAGTCCAGCCTAGAGAGAAGCAGAGTTCTGGAGACAGTGAGCCTCTGGGGAAGGAGAGGAAACGTTGAATACCTCTGAGGAGGTGCAGCTGCTAGTGTCACTTCTTAGAGACATCTGATATGTGAGTAGAGATGGAGAGTGTGGAGTCGCAGATGACCCCAAGGTTTTTAGCCTTGCAGGTAGGAGCAGGAGGAGGGCCAAGAGAGGCCGGCCAGAGAGCGACAAGAAAGGAGGGAGTGGGTGTGCCGATGAGGAAAATCTCAGTCTTTCTGGCATTAAGGCAGAGATCAATGGTGGCACACCACTCCTGGATATCAGACAGGCAGTCAAAGATGAGAGGACAGAGAGGCGGTATTGCCTTTCGAACAGGTGGTAGGCCATTTTGTCAGAGGATTTATATGAAGCACACCATTTCCTCTCCGCCACCCTGCACTTGCGTTTAAGGGTTATGAGGTCTGAGTCGTGCCAGGAGTTGCACTTAGCTTTGGGCTTCAGGCGGATTCTCATGACAGGGTCAAGAATATCAAGAGTATCAGAAATAGCAGAGATTAGCAGGGAAAGGGCTGTGTTAGGGTGAGAGTCAGCCAAAGGGCGAGAAAGTGGCAGCGAAAGCCTCAACTGACACGCGCTTCATGAGTCTGATGACCGAGAAGGTGGGTGGCAGTGATGGAAGTGGCTTGGCCTGAGGGGTAGAGAGGGTGAGATGGGAGGAATGGAGAATGTGCTCACTCCAGGAGAGAGGAGTGGTGAGTGGGACAGAAAGGAGAAGGTCTGAGGAGATCAGAATACCCAGGGTTTGCCCTGCAGAGTGAGTCGGGCCAGAGGGGAGAATAGAGAGTGAAAGCGAGTTGCAGACGTTGCGAGATAGTCCAGAGAGAGGACAGGAGGCATCCAGGTGGATGTTGAAGTCTTCACTAATGCAGAAATTGCCTCATAGATACCAATATCTGCTTCTTTTGACATTGGATACTGTTTTACTTGTGGCAAAATTGCTCCTGGATTCAGCTTAATTTTAACAGCACCTACCCCTTTCAGCAGGCCAATATCATAGAGGCTGCTGGTCCACAGTATACTTGGTATTTGTGCTAAGCCTTCCCTGAAAAATGATGATGCCCATCTTATCAATGCCATCCTCTGTGGCACTTCCCTACTCTCAGTTTTCATCCAAATAGTGAGGCTTATGAAAAATACTTCATCATCTGAGTCATTGGCTGAACAGTTCCTCACCTGTAAAATGAGTCAGTGTGTGTCTCTCCTCAAGCTATTTCCACCGTTAATGCTTTTCCTTCATCATCAGTCCTGTGAAGAATCACTCTCTTCTCTCACTATGTCTTCCTCTATTTCTATAGGAATTACACGTCCCTCCTTGTCATCCATAGGTACCTATAGCCTGAATACAAATCCCCCCCCTTATCCCAGGTAGCCATGCTAGCAAGAGGTGTACTCCATAATGAAAAACTTCTGGGTCTAATGGTACGCACCTCTGTGCTTTCTGGCCAAAAAATTCTAACATGAATTCTTGTGCATTTATGTAATGAATCCCTGGAGTGGAGCACACTATTCCTTGGTCATTGAAAGAGATGGTCATGTTAAGTATACTCATCATGTCCCATCCCATTCTATTGACTGGTGTCTTGAGTGAATATAATAGTGGCATGGAAAGGTCATGTTCCCCTACAGTGATAGGTAAGTCATCAATAAATGGAACCAAACTAGCGGCCCCAGAGAAACCATGAGCATTCATGGCAATGCCTGACATTGGGCACTTCCCTTCCCTAACATAGGACATGTTCACCCCTTATCTACAAGGAAGGAAAACATGTGTTTGCCTATGATCACTCCGACCCGTGGGTCCTCTTGTTGGTCTGATGTAATTGATAGGATTGAAGGCATCAAGTCACTCTGTGTGCTGTCCTATTGTGGGTATAGACCATTCCTGGCCCATTAATAGGGTTTTCTCCCATCACAGTCACACTCCCTATTCTGGGTGTAGGTGCCTTTGCTCCTTCACTTGTGTTCCAAGCTATCATGATATTATGTTGGATTGTTGCATGCGGTTGCTTTTGCACTTGTGTTTGTATGGGGGCTTGCTGTGTCTGTATGGGTGCCTGGTGGATTTGCATTGGTGCTTGCTGTGTTTGCTGTATTTGCACCTCATATGTCTGATACTGTTTGTGATCTTGAATATAATATTCAAGTGGCTCTGAACTATATGGTGGAGGATATTCTGCCCCCCTTCTTGTATTTTGCGAATTCTACATGCTCGGGAGAGGTATCCCATTTTTCCACACATCCAGCATTGTTGAGGCGGTCCTATAGTTCTGGCCTGCCTCCTTTGAACCCTCCTCTTTGTGGAACCTGAAACCCCCCCTTCCTTTGGGCATAATCTCACTTCCCTGTGGCCAATGTTTCTGTTCTCTCCTTCCTAAAAAGTGATTTCCAGCCATTGCTGTGCATAATGAGCAGTTGGTGTAACCACTCATTCCCCACTCATCAACATGGTTTCTTCCACTGAAAATGTGAACCATTTTTCTGAACAAAATTTGCTTCCTCTAATTTTCTTTCCAGAAGTTTCTTTCTTGCATTTTCTTGCATTAATCTACAATGGTGGACTATAGTTCATTGAATTTCTGGCCATGGTTTTTATTCCATTCCCACCAATTTCTTCAATTGCTTCTGTACTGGCTCAGGTAACCCCTGACATAATATATAATAAAAAATTAGCTACAGTTCTGTCTCATGGTTGCCTCATCTCAAGCCACCATCGTTCTTGAATCTCTTGAATATAAGCAGCGAGATATTTGTCATTGCGCATTTTACGGGTCATAATTGCACTCTGAACACTCTCCACACATCTGTTCTACAATTATTAAAGGGTGCTGCATCACATATTCTGAGCTGTCACCCCTTGGATACCCTACTTGTTTCCAAATGTTGTCTAGTCTCTCCCAAATGGTGACAGTGAGCAAGCTTTTTATGTCCCTCGCCGCTAACGTCATCTTTTCTGTCAATCTCTCTAGTTCATAGATCCATATGCCCACTGCCGATGTTAAAGTCAGCAATTTACATCTCAAATTATCCTTATCCATTCACGTGCATGGTAAATATTGCGTCAGTCGTCCCCTCTTTTCTAGCTACGGGAATTACAACAATTCTGTACTATAGTCAAGAGCAGTTGCATCTTAGTAATGGCCTCTGCCGTGCTAGGTTTCTTTAATCCTGGTAAAGCTCTTAACCTATTTACATATGGGGCAGTTTCTTCCAAACTACCCAATCATCCCTGTGGACGTTTGGGGTATGTTCTGGCCCTCTCCCTTCTGTTTCTTTCTGATCAGACCATGTTATCACTTTCTTTGGTCTCAAACTTGTGGAAAAGCCTGGCTGGCTACTCCCCCTTCCTCATTTTCAATTTCATGCCTATCCTCATCCAAATACATTGCTCCACAACTTTCATCACTTCCTTCATCTCCTCTTTCTTCAATATTTAATTTTATTAGGGGGCTTGTTTCATACAATCCCTTCAATGCTCTCTCTAGCAAACCCCTTTCTCCTTTCTGTATGGGTTTTACAGCACTTCTCTATATTTTCTGGACTGTACCAGTATCCCTCTGCTCCTGTACAAATTACCAAATATTCTTCCATTTCATTTAGAGAAGTATGTTCTCTTAATATTTTCATCATTTTCCTGCTCCTTCTCCTTGTTTTTCTCCTTTTCCAGTGATTGCTCCATGACAATTTTGTTTGCTTTTTCGACCACTTATCTTGGCTTAGCTCCATCTCCCTCTCTCTCAACTTCCTCCTCTCTTTCTTCTTTCATTCTCCTTTGTCTTTTGTGTTCTTCTCTGTGCTTCTTCATCCTTCCCATGTCTTCCATCTGCCATTTCACTCTTTCCCTTTCTTCTCTCTCTTGCTCCTACTCTGCCTGTTGTTTTGTCATTCTTTCCCTGTCTCTTTTTTCTCTCCCTTTTCTCTTTCTTCTAATTCCCTTCTCCCCTCTTTCCATTTTCTCTCTTCTCAATCTGCATCATGTTGCCTCTCCCTTTCCCTTTCTTCCACCATTAGACTACCCTATTCATTTTCTTCCTCTTCCTCTTTCTGTCTTTCATTAACTTCTGTTGCCTTGTGGTTAGGCTCGTAAACATTCCTCCCATTCTATTTAAATGTCTGTCCTCCAACCCACTCATAGGGGGTGATCACTGTCTCCCCCGTATTACTTTGCTACCTCTCTGCCTCTGTGGGCCTCATTACACGGAATGCGGTAAGGGTTTACCGGTACCGCTAAGGGCACCGTTACCAGTAAACCTTTACCGCCTTACTACAAGGTCCCTTTGCAGGACCCAACCTCAACGGCTGGTTTTACCAGCCATTAAGGAACAGGCCCGCAAAGGGAACTTGGTGCTAATTACGGTACCGCAATTTGCGGTACCGTAATTAGCTCCTTCCCCATTCCCATTGAGCCCATGAGGGCAAAAATGGGAATGGGGAAATGCCTTGGTGAATGGGGAATTACCGCCCCTGCTCACCTTGGAGTAGGGCGGTAATTCTGCCATCCACCAAGGTGGACAAAGTAAAATACCGGAGGCAACCATGGCGCTAATAGCGCCATGGTTACCACATACCGTGTAATGAGGCCCTGTATCTCTTCCTCAGCCTCCATCAGCTTATCTTATAGTTCACAGTGCTCGCTATACTCATCTTGCATGACACTGACTTGTGTTTGTTCATTTTAGCTCTACTTACAACATCTTCACTACTGTAAGTGAGGGGCACATATATGGGATTGGAGTACCCTGCTGCTGCTTTTAATTCTTTTAATGGGTTTGAAGCCCTGCTCTTCATCTGGTGGATCGATGCTCTAGGCAGGAAGAGGAGTAGCCAAGGGCATTGTACACTTCCCTTCATGCTGTTGAACCATCCACTCCCATGGAGGTAGTTCTTCCACCTAGTCCCGAACATGTTCCTTAACTCTAAAATGGCCAATCTTCTTTGTAACTTTTTCCCTTTATATACAGCATGTAAATAGGTCATCATGTGTTGCAGCACTGATTTAGAAAGAATACCCACTTGGCGTCAAGATAACAAAAATGTTGCCTGCTGTGCCATGAACCTGCAGCCTCCTTCTTCACAACCTCTTATAAATACTACTTTCCTCTATTGCCAATACTTTCTAAACTTCCTCAGCCTTTCTTCTACAACACCAACAATTTGGGTATGCCCCATAAACGCTGCCAACGCTCCAGACTCAGCCTTGAGCCCAAGCCACAATGCCACGTGTTCTACGATATAAACCAATATACGCAAAATGTTATTTTTCTCACTTTAAACCACTTCTCCACTTCCAATTATTTCACATGTGGATGCACTGTCAAGGATAACGCAACACAGAAAACCCTTATGGCCATCTTTCCGGCTTTCTTTTAACGAGGTATCTCCTATCTCTTAAAGCTACCCCAAACAGCGCATGGTGCCATCTTCTTCGACCTTGTTGCAGGAAATATCTTTACACTTAATAACTCAATACCCCATATCAAAGTTTAGTGTGCCACCTTCCACAACCCTGGTTAGAGGTATCCTCTCTTAAATTCATTCTTTAATACTCCTTTATGACGCTTCTGCAATATTATAAAAATGAGCCCCCCCCCGCCTTTGCTTTTCAATTCGATGCTCTATACTTATGAGGCCTTCAGTATCCTTCCTCCCTCAATCGGCCACTCACCTTCACCCTCCCAACCGCTCCGGTCCACTTCGAACCCTGGTTGTTTGTTCCTTTACATAATCTAAGAGAAATATGTCTTGCTTGGGAACTGTTATCTTCTGTTCTAATTTATAGCAAGCCAACCCTACCTTTCCTGCAATAAACTTGGAAGGGTCCCGGGTAGCCCCGGCCTGTTTTGTGCAGGTCCGTGTTTCAGCTAATTCAGCAACCGGAATTTCTCTGCAGCTCCGAGGCATCCTTGGATTCTCCATTCACTCTAGCATAGAGGCACAATCCATTTTCTCCAAATTTGTGATGTCATCTTTGATGTCGTGGGTGTTAGTCTTAGCAGTGCACAGTGATAGCGCGAGTTATGGTTGCTTAGCTTACCATAACTGGCGAACTTCAAGGGTTTTTCGGTTTCACTTGGAACCATAACGTCCCTTTAACAAAGTTTTTTCACTGAATTTCATAGGTTTGTAGTAGAGCAACTTAACCATAACGTCCCTTTAACAAAGTTTTTTCACAGAATTTCATAGGTTTTTAGTAGCGCAACTTAACCAGAACGTCCCTTTAACAAACATTTTTCATTGAATTTCATAGGTTTTTATTAGTGCAACTTAACCATAACGTCCCTTTAACAAAGATTTTTCATTGAATTTCATAGGTTTTTATTAGTGCAACTTAACCATAATGTCCCTGTAACACATTTTTGTTTTTACTGAATTTCATAGGTTTTTATTAGTGTAACGTCACCATAACATCCTTTTCAATAGAGGAAGACCACTAGCATCTTAGGTCCTCAAAGTGGGAATCCGGGAGGTAAAAAAAAAGATTTTTCTTCCCAAACCGGGACGCCGCAAGAAAAATCTTTTACCAAGATGGCCAAAATGGAAAGGGAATGCAGGGTGTATAAAGAGAACACAACAGGGCATGAGCGGGGGGTGGGGGAGAAATGGGGCATGAGCGGGGGGTGGGGGGAACAGGGAAACCATGGGGCATGAGCGGCGGTAGGGCGAAACGTGAGGCAGACACGGGACATGAGCGGGGGGTGGGGGGGAAAGGAGGGAGACACGGGGCATGAGCGGGGGTGGGGTGGAACAGGGGAGACATGGGGCATGAGCGGGGTGTGGGGGGGAACAGGGAAGAGACACGGGGCATAAGTGGGAGGTGCGGGGGACATGAGGGGGACACGGGGCATGAGCAGAGGGTGGGGGCAACAGGAGACACACGGGACATGAGCGGGAGGTGGGGGGTACACAAGGGAGACACGGGGCATGAGCGGGGGGTGGGGGAAACACGAGGGAGACACGGTGCATGAGCGGGGGTTGGGGGGAACATGAGGGAGACACGGGGCATGAGCAGGGGGTGGGGAGAACACGAGGAACACACGGGGCATCAGCGGGGGTGGGGAGAACACAAAGGAGACACAGGGCATGAGCGGGCAGTGGGGGGAACACGAGAGAGACACGGGGCATAAGCGGGGAGGTAGGGGGTAACACAAGGGAGACACGGGGCCTGAGCGTGGGGGTGGGGGCAACAGGGGAGGCACGGGGCATGAGCAGGGGTGGGGGGGAACAGGAGGGAGAGACGGGGATGAGCAGGGGGTGGGGTGGAACAGGGGAGACACAGGGCATGAGCGGCTGGTGGGGGGAACAGGGGAGACACGGAGCATGAGCGGGGGTGAGGGGGAAAAGGAGAGAGACACGGGGCATGAGGGTACACAAGGAAGACACGGGGCATGAGCGGGGGGTGGGGAAAACATGAGGGAGACACGGGGCATGAGCGGGGGTGGGGGGAACACGAGGCATGAGTGGGGGGTGGGGGTAACACGAGGGAAACACGGGGCATGAGCAGGAGGAACACGAGGGAGACACGGGGCATGAGCGGGAGGTGGGGGGTACAGAAGGGATACACAGGACATGAGCGGGGGTGGGGGCACAGGAAGGAGAGACAGGGCATGCGCAGGGGGTGGGGGTATTGTAGGGAGATACGGGGCATGAGCAGGGGGTTGGGGATAACACAAGGGAGACACGGGGCATAAGCGGGGGGTGGGGACAACACGAGGGAGACACGGGTCATGAGCGGGGTGGTGGGGGGCTACACGAGGGAGACACGGGTTATGAGCGGGGGCTGGGGGCAACAGGGGAGACACAGGGGGGTGGGGGGATCATGAGCGAGATACGGGGGATGAGCGGGGGGTGGGGCGAACAAGGGAGACACGGGTCATGAGTGGGAGGGGGCTGGGGGGGAACAGGGAGACATGAGCGGGGGTGGGGGGAAACAGGACAGACACAGGGCATGAGCAGAGGGTGGGGGGAACAGGGGAGACACAGGGCATGAGCAGGGGATGGGGGAACAGGGGAGACATGGGGCATGAGCGGGGGGTGGGGAGAACAGGGGAGACACGGGGCATGAGCGGGGGTGGGGGGAACAGGGCATGAGCGGGGGGGGTACAGGAGGGAGACACGGGGCACATGAGCGGGGGTGGGGGGGAATAAGGAAGACACAGGGCATGAGCGGGGGGTGGGGGAAACAGGGCAGACACTGGGCATGAGCGGGGGTGGTGGGGAACAGGGGAGACACGGGGCATGAGCGGGGCGTGCGGGAAACAGGGCAGACACGGGACATGAGCGGGGGGAGGGGGGTACAGGAGGGAGACAGGGGGCATGAGCGGGGGTGGGGGCAAAGGCATGAGTGGGGGTGGGGGGCAACACGAGGGAGACACAGGGCATGAGCTGGGGGTGGGGGCAACACGAGGGAGACACGGGGCATGAGCGGGGGTTGGGGGCAACATGAGGGAGACACGGGTCATGAGCGGGGGGTGGGGGGTACAGGAGGGAGACACGGTGCATAGGCAGGGGGTGGGGGGAACAGGGTAAACACAGGGCATGAGCAGGGGGTGGGGGGAACAGGGGAGACACGGGGCATGATCGGGGGTGGGGGAGAACAGGAGAGACACGGGGCATGAGCGGGGGGTGGGGGAACAGGGGAGACACGGGGCATGAGCGGGGGGTGGGGGGCAAGACAAGGGTGACACGGGGCATGAGAAGGGGTGGGGGGCAACACAAGGGAGACACAGGTCATGAGCAGGGGTGGGGGCAACAGGAGGGAGACACTGGGCATGAGCGGGGGGTGGGGGCAACAACACGAGGGAGACACGGGGCATGAGCGGGGGGTGGGGAGAACAGGCGGGAGACATAGGGCATGAGCAGGGGGCTGGGGGGAACATGGGAGACACGGGGCATGAGCAGGGGTGTGGGGGAACAGCAGAGACACGGGGCATGAGTGGGGGGTGGGGGGATTGTGAGGGAGACACGGGACATGAGGGAGTGTGGGGGGGACAAGAGGGAGACACGGGGCATGAGTGGGGCACGAGTGGGGGGTGGGGGGAACAGGGCACACACAGGGCATGAGCAGGGGGTGGGGGGAACAGGGGAGACACAGGGCATGGGCAGGGTGTGGGGGCAACACGAAGGAGACACAGGGCATGAGCGGGTGGTGGGGGGCAACACGAGGGAGACACGGGGCATGAGCGGGGGGTGGGGGAACAGGGCAGACACGGGGCATGAGCAGGAGGTGGGGGGCAACAGAAGGGAGACACGGGGTATGAGCGCGGGGCTGGGTGGAACAGGGGAGACACAGGGCATGAGCGGGGGGTGGGGGAACAGGGGAGACACGGTGCATGAGTGTGGGGGGTGGGGGGATCGTGAGGGAGACATGGGTCATGAGAGGGGGGTGGGGGGACAGGAGGGAGACACAGTGCATGAGTGGGGGGTGAGGGGGAACAGAGGAGACATGCGCAGGGGGTGGGGGGAACAGGGCAGACACGGTGCATGAGCTGGGGGTAGGGGGAAAGGGAGGGAGACACGGGGCATGAGCGGGGGGTGGGGGGAACAGAGGAGACATGAGCGGGGTGGGGGGAACAGGGCAGACACGAGGCATGAGCGGGGGGTGGGGTGTACAGGAGGGAGACACGGGACATGAGCGGGGGGTAACGGTTACAGGAGGGAGACACAGGGCATGAGCAGGGGGTGGGGTTACTGGAGGGAGACACGGGGCATGAGCGGGGGGGAGGGACAACACAAGGGAGACCAGGGTCATGAGCGGTGGTGGGGGGCAACATGAGGGAGACACGGGTCATGAGCGGGGGTGGGGGCAACAGGGGAGACACGGGGCATGAGTGGGGGGTGGGGGAATCATGAGGGAGACACGGGGCATGAGGGGGGTGTGGGGGACAAAAGGAAGACACGGGGCATGAGGGGAGGGTGGGGGCATCGTGAGGGAGGCACGGTGGATGAGCGGGGCATGGGGGGAACAAGGGAGACACGGGTCATAAGCGGGGGGTGGGGGGAACAGGGGAGACATGAGCGGGGGTGGGGGGAACAGAGGAGACACGGGGGATTAGCGGGGTGGGGGGAACAGGGGAGACACAGGGGATGAGTGGGGGTGGGGGGGATCGAGAGGGAGAAACAGACATAACCTTAGTGTGCAGGCGGCAGATCCCAAACCTCGGCCCTCCGCAGCCCACCGTGTGCCGATGGCGTGAGCGGGGGATGGAGGGACAGGGGAGACACGGGGCATGAGCAGGGGTGGGCGGACAGGAAGGAGGCACGGGCATGACCTTACTAGTAGGTGGCAGATCCCACTCCTCAGCTCTCAGGCAAACCATAAACAAAGATGGCGGGCATCTTGCAAAATGCGACACACTGCACGCTGCACCGCAGCCAATGGGAAAGCACATAACATGTCCGCGGAGATCATGCAAGCCGCTTCCCCAATCCCTGGCCTGTCCGCGGAGCAAACAGGGTAGAGTGATCGCGGACCTAACACAGATATCACTAATTTTTTATGACCTACTTTTTGGTCATTTTTTAAAAAACGACTGGATGGATTTTCACCAAATCTGCAGAAGCCGCTACTCCTGGTCAAAATTTGGAGAAAAGCCGTCCAGCGGTTTGGGCTGTAGGCGCGAGCAAAGATTTTCCCCATTCAGTCTATGGGAAAAAAAAAAGTTTTGGGACCCCCCCTATAACTTTGCCCCCCCTGGATGAATCCTCAACAAACTTTGCAAAAAAATTCCGAGTCGGCCATATACTTTTTTTTTTACAAAGTTTGGTGAGGATTCGTCTAGGGGGAGCGAAGTTATAAGCCGCCCAAAAAGTGTTCTTCCTATGGAAACAGCAATTTAACCATAACTACATGGCCACTACCGTGGCCATGTTAGTGGCCACGGTAGTGGCCATGTAGTTATGGCCATGTAGTTATGGTTAAGTAGCTGTTAATATGCTGTCCGTATTGTTCTCTGGTAAGTTGAACGTGTTCTAAGAACACTTGTGGTGTCCTGAAATGTTCGTAAAAAAACAAAATGGGGGTGTTCTCAGGCCACGCTCCGTATTGTTCGTTGTGAAGTTTAAAGTGTTCTAAGAACACTCGCGGTGTCCTGAAATGTTTGTAGGGGTTGTCCTGAGGACGCTGTCCGTATTTGTTCGATGGGAAGTTGAATGTGTTCTAAGAACACTCGCTGTGTTCTGTAATGTTCATAAATAAACAAAATGGGATGTCCTGAGGACGCTGTCCGTATTGTTCGATGGCAAGATGAATGTGTTCTAAGAACACTCGCGGTGTCCTGAAATGTTTGCAAATAAACAAAATGGGGGTTTCCTGAGGTCGTTGTCCGTATTGTTCGTTGTCAAGTTGAACGTGTTCTAAGAACACTTGCGGTGTCCTGAAATGTTCGTAGGGGATGTCCTGAAGACGCTGTCCTTATTGTTCGCTGGCAAGTTGAATGTGTTCTAAGAACACTCGCGGTGTCCTGAAATGTTCGCAAATAAAAAAATGGGGGTGTTCTGAGGACGCTGTCCGTATTGTTCACTTGCAAGTTGAATGTGTTCTAAGAACACTTGTGGTGTCCTGAAATGTTCGTAAATACATAAAATGGGGGTGTTCTGAGGACGCTGTCCGTTTTGTTCGTTGGCAAGTTTAAAGTGTTCTAGGAACACTGGCAGTGTCCTGAAATGTTCATAGGGGGTGTCCTGAAGACGCTGTCCGTATTGTTGTCTGGCAAGTTGAATGTGTTCTATGAACATTTGTGGTGTCCTGAAATGTTTGTAAATAAACAAAATGGGGGTGTCCTGAGGACGCTGTTCGTATTGTTCGATGGGAAGTTGAATGTGTTCTAAGAACACTCGCGGTGTCTTGAAATGTTCGCAAATAAACAAAATGGGGGTGTCCTGAGGACGCTGTCCGTATTGTTCTCTGGCAATTTGAATGTGTTCTAAGAACACTTGTGGTGTCCTGAAATGTTCATAAATAAACAAAATGGGGGTATCGTGAGGACCCTGTCGGTATTGTTCGTTGTAAAGTTGAAAGTGTTCTAAGAACACTCGTGGTGTCCTGAAATGTTCGTAGGGGGTGTCCTGAAGACGCTGTCAATATTGTTCGCTGGCAAGTTGAATGTGTTCTAAGAACACTTGCGGTGTCCTGAAATGTTCACAAATAAAAAAATGGGGGTGTTCTGAGGACGCTGTCCGTATTGTTCTCTTGCAAGTTGAATGTGTTCTAAGAACACTTGTGGTGTCCTGAAATGTTCGTAAATAAACAAAATGGGGGTGTTCTGAGGACGCTGTCCGTTTTGTTCATTGTCAACTTTAAAGTGTTCTGAGAACACTCACGGTGTCCTGAAATGTCCGTTGGGGGTGTCCTGAAGACGCTGTCTGTATTGTTCTCTTGCAAGTTGAATGTGTTCTAAGAACACTCGTGGTGTCCTGAAATGTTCGTAAATAAACATAATGGGGGTGTCCTGAGGATGCCGTCTGTATTGTTCGATGGCAAGTTGAATGTGTTCTAGGAACACACGCAGTGTCCTGAAATTGTCACAAATAAACAAAATGGGGGTGTCCTGAGGATGCTGTCCGTATTGTTTGTTGTCAAGTTGAAAGTGTTCTAAGAACCCTCGCAGTGTCCTGAAATGTTGGTAGGGGGTGTCCTGAAGACGCTGTCCGTATTGTTCGCTGGCAAGTCTGAATGTGTTCTAAGAACACTCGCGGTGTCCTGAAATGTTCACAAATAAATAAATGGGGGTGTTCTGAGGACGCTGTCCGTATTGTTGTCTGGCAAGTTGAATGTGTTCTATGAACATTTGTGGTGTCCTGAAATGTTTGTAAATAAACAAAATGGGGGTGTCCTGAGGACGCTGTTCGTATTGGTCGATGGGAAGTTGAATGTGTTCTAAGAACACTCGCGGTGTCTTGAAATGTTCGCAAATAAACAAAATGGGGGTGTCCTGAGGACGCTGTCCGTATTGTTCTCTGGCAATTTGAATGTGTTCTAAGAACACTCGTGGTGTCCTGAAATGTTCATAAATAAACAAAATGGGGGTATCCTGAGGACCCTGTCCGTATTGTTCGTTGTAAAGTTGAAAGTGTTCTAAGAACACTCGTGGTGTCCTGAAATGTTCGTAGGGGGTGTCCTGAAGACGCTGTCAATATTGTTCGATGGCAAGTTGAATGTGTTCTAAGAACACTTGCGGTGTCCTGAAATGTTCACAAATAAAACAATGGGGGTGTTCTGAGGATGCTGTCCGTATTGTTCTCTTGCAAGTTGAATGTGTTCTAAGAACACTTGTGGTGTCCTGAAATGTTCGTAAATAAACAAAATGGGGGTGTTCTGAGGACGCTGTCCGTTTTGTTCGTTGTCAACTTTAAAGTGTTCTAAGAACACTCACGGTGTCCTGAAATGTCCGTTGGGGGTGTCCTGAAGACGCTGTCTGTATTGTTCTCTGGCAAGTTGAATGTGTTCTAAGAACACTCGTGGTGTCCTGAAATGTTCGTAAATAAACATAATGGGGGTGTCCTGAGGATGCCGTCTGTATTGTTCGATGGCAAGTTGAATGTGTTCTAGGAACACGCGCAGTGTCCTGAAATTGTCACAAATAAACAAAATGGGGGTGTCCTGAGGATGCTGTCCGTATTGTTTGTTGTCAAGTTGAAAGTGTTCTAAGAACCCTCGCAGTGTCCTGAAATGTTGGTAGGGGGTGTCCTGAAGACGCTGTCCGTATTGTTCGCTGGCAAGTCTGAATGTGTTCTAAGAACACTCGCGGTGTCCTGAAATGTTCACAAATAAATAAATGGGGGTGTTCTGAGGACGCTGTCCGTATTGTTGTCTGGCAAGTTGAATGTGTTCTATGAACATTTGTGGTGTCCTGAAATTTTTGTAAATAAACAAAATGGGGGTGTCCTGAGGACGCTGTTCGTATTGGTCGATGGGAAGTTGAATGTGTTCTAAGAACACTCGCGGTGTCTTGAAATGTTCGCAAATAAACAAAATGGGGGTGTCCTGAGGACGCTGTCCGTATTGTTCTCTGGCAATTTGAATGTGTTCTAAGAACACTCGTGGTGTCCTGAAATGTTCATAAATAAACAAAATGGGGGTATCCTGAGGACCCTGTCCGTATTGTTCGTTGTAAAGTTGAAAGTGTTCTAAGAACACTCGTGGTGTCCTGAAATGTTCGTAGGGGGTGTCCTGAAGACGCTGTCAATATTGTTCGATGGCAAGTTGAATGTGTTCTAAGAACACTTGCGGTGTCCTGAAATGTTCACAAATAAAAAAATGGGGGTGTTCTGAGGATGCTGTCCGTATTGTTCTCTTGCAAGTTGAATGTGTTCTAAGAACACTTGTTGTGTCCTGAAATGTTCGTAAATAAACAAAATGGGGGTGTTCTGAGGACGCTGTCCGTTTTGTTCGTTGTCAACTTTAAAGTGTTCTAAGAACACTCACGGTGTCCTGAAATGTCCGTTGGGGGTGTCCTGAAGACGCTGTCCGTATTGTTCTCTGGCAAGTTGAATGTGTTCTAAGAACACTTGTGGTGTCCTGAAATGTTCGTAAATAAACAAAATGGGGGTGTCCTGAGGATGCCGTCCGTATTGTTCGATGGGAAGTTGAACGTGTTCTAAGAACACTTGTGGTGTCCTGAAATGTTTGTAAATAAACAAAATAGGGGTGTCCTGAGGACGCTGTCCGTATTGTTCGATGGCAAGTTGAATGTGTTCTAAGAACACGCGCAGTGTCCTGAAATGGTCGCAAATAAACAAAATGGGGGTGTCCTGAGGATGCTGTCCGTATTGTTTGTTGTCAAGTTGAAAGTGTTCTAAGAACCCTCGCAGTGTCCTGAAATGTTGGTAGGGGGTGTCCAGAAGACGCTGTCCGTATTGTTCGCTGGCAAGTCTGAATGTGTTCTAAGAACACTCGCGGTGTCCTGAAATGTTCGCAAATAAAAAAATGGGGGTGTTCTGAGGACCCTGTCCGTATTATTCTCTGGCAATTTGAATGTGTTCTAAGAACACTCGTGGTGTCCTGAAATGTTCGTAAATAAACAAAATGGGGGTGTTCTGAGGACGCTGTCCGTATTGTTCGATGGCAAGTTGAATGTGTTCTAAGAACACTCGTGGTGTCCTATAATGTTCGTAAATAAACAAAATGGGGGTGTCCTGAGGACGCTGTACGTATTGTTCGATGGCAAGTTCAATGTGTTCTAAGAACACTCGCGGTGTCCTGAAATGTTCGAAGAAAAAAAAAATAGGGGTGTTCTGAGGGCGCTGTCCGTATTGTTCTCATGCAAGTTGACTGTGTTCTAAGAACACTTGTGGTGTCCTGAAATGTTCGTAAATACACAAAATGGAGGTGTTCTGAGGATGCTGTCTGTTTTGTTTGTTGGCTAGTTTAAAGTGTTCTAAGAACACTCGCGGTGTCCTGAAATGTTCGTAGGGGGTGTCCTGAAGACGCTGTCCGTATTGTTGTCTGGCAAGTTGAATGTGTTCTAAGAACATTCGTGGTGTCCTGAAATGTTTGTAAATAAACAAAATGGGGGTGTCCTAAGGACGCTGTCCGTATTGTTCGATGAGAAGTTGAATGTGTTATAAGAACACTCGTGGTGTACTGAAATGTTCGTAAATAAACAAAATGGGGGTGTCCTGAGGACGCTGTCCGTATTGTTCGATGGCCAGTTAAATGTGTTCTAAGAACACTTGCGGTGTCCTGAAATGTTCGCAAATAAACAAAATGGCGGTGTCCCGAGGACGCCGTCCGTATTGTTTTCTGGCAATTTGAATGTGTTCTAAGAACACTCGTGGTGTCCTGAAATGTTCGTAAATAAACAAAATGGGGTATCCTGAGGACGCTGTCCGTATTTTTCGATGGCAAGTTGAATGTGTTCTAAGAACACTCGCGGTGTCCTGAGATGTTTGAAAATAAACAAAATGGGGGTATCCTGAGGACGCTTCCCGTATTGTTCGTTGTCAAGTTGAAAGTGTTCTAAGAACACTCACGGTGTCCTGAAATGTTCGTAGGGGGTGTCCTGAAGACGCTGTCCATATTGTTCGCTGGCAAGTTGAATGTGTTCTAAGAACCCTTGCGGTGTCCTGAAATGTTCACAAATAAAAAAATGGGGGTGTTCTGAGGACGCTGTCCGTATTGATCTCTTGCAAGTTGAATGTGTTCTAAGAACTCTTGTGGTGTCCTGAAATGTTCGTAAATAAACAAAATGGGCGTGTTCTGAGGACGCTGTCCGTTTTGTTTGTTGTCAAGTTTAAAGTGTTCTAAGAACACTCACGGTGTCCTGAAATGTTTGTAGGGGGTGTCCTGAAGACGCTGTCTGTATTGTTCTCTGGCAAGTTGAATGTTTTCTAAGAACACTTGTGGTGTCCTGAAATGTTCGTAAATAAACAAAATAGGGGTGTCCTGAGGACGCTGTCCGTATTGTTCGATGGCAAGTTGAATGTGTTCTAAGACCACTCGCGGTGTCCTGAAATGTTCACAAATAAACAAAATGGGGGTGTCCTGAGGATGCCGTCCGTATTGTTCGATGGGAAGTTGAACGTGTTCTAAGAACACTTGTGGTGTCCTGAAATGTTTGTAAATAAACAAAATAGGGGTGTCCTGAGGACGCTGTCCGTATTGTTCGATGGCAAGTTGAATGTGTTCTAAGAACACGCGCAGTGTCCTGAAATGGTCGCAAATAAACAAAATGGGGGTGTCCTGAGGATGCTGTCCGTATTGTTTGTTGTCAAGTTGAAAGTGTTCTAAGAACCCTCGCAGTGTCCTGAAATGTTGGTAGGGGGTGTCCAGAAGACGCTGTCCGTATTGTTCGCTGGCAAGTCTGAATGTGTTCTAAGAACACTCGCGGTGTCCTGAAATGTTCGCAAATAAAAAAATGGGGGTGCTCTGAGGACCCTGTCCGTATTATTCTCTGGCAATTTGAATGTGTTCTAAGAACACTCGTGGTGTCCTGAAATGTTCGTAAATAAACAAAATGGGGGTGTTCTGAGGACGCTGTCCGTATTGTTCGATGGCAAGTTGAATGTGTTCTAAGAACACTCGTGGTGTCCTATAATGTTCGTAAATAAACAAAATGGGGGTGTCCTGAGGACGCTGTACGTATTGTTCGATGGCAAGTTCAATGTGTTCTAAGAACACTCGCGGTGTCCTGAAATGTTCGAAGAAAAAAAAAATAGGGGTGTTCTGAGGGCGCTGTCCGTATTGTTCTCATGCAAGTTGACTGTGTTCTAAGAACACTTGTGGTGTCCTGAAATGTTCGTAAATACACAAAATGGAGGTGTTCTGAGGATGCTGTCTGTTTTGTTTGTTGGCTAGTTTAAAGTGTTCTAAGAACACTCGCGGTGTCCTGAAATGTTCGTAGGGGGTGTCCTGAAGACGCTGTCCGTATTGTTGTCTGGCAAGTTGAATGTGTTCTAAGAACATTCGTGGTGTCCTGAAATGTTTGTAAATAAACAAAATGGGGGTGTCCTAAGGACGCTGTCCGTATTGTTCGATGAGAAGTTGAATGTGTTATAAGAACACTCGTGGTGTACTGAAATGTTCGTAAATAAACAAAATGGGGGTGTCCTGAGGACGCTGTCCGTATTGTTCGATGGCCAGTTAAATGTGTTCTAAGAACACTTGCGGTGTCCTGAAATGTTCGCAAATAAACAAAATGGCGGTGTCCCGAGGACGCCGTCCGTATTGTTTTCTGGCAATTTGAATGTGTTCTAAGAACACTCGTGGTGTCCTGAAATGTTCGTAAATAAACAAAATGGGGTATCCTGAGGACGCTGTCCGTATTTTTCGATGGCAAGTTGAATGTGTTCTAAGAACACTCGCGGTGTCCTGAGATGTTTGAAAATAAACAAAATGGGGGTATCCTGAGGACGCTTCCCGTATTGTTCGTTGTCAAGTTGAAAGTGTTCTAAGAACACTCACGGTGTCCTGAAATGTTCGTAGGGGGTGTCCTGAAGACGCTGTCCATATTGTTCGCTGGCAAGTTGAATGTGTTCTAAGAACCCTTGCGGTGTCCTGAAATGTTCACAAATAAAAAAATGGGGGTGTTCTGAGGACGCTGTCCGTATTGATCTCTTGCAAGTTGAATGTGTTCTAAGAACTCTTGTGGTGTCCTGAAATGTTCGTAAATAAACAAAATGGGCGTGTTCTGAGGACGCTGTCCGTTTTGTTTGTTGTCAAGTTTAAAGTGTTCTAAGAACACTCACGGTGTCCTGAAATGTTTGTAGGGGGTGTCCTGAAGACGCTGTCTGTATTGTTCTCTGGCAAGTTGAATGTTTTCTAAGAACACTTGTGGTGTCCTGAAATGTTCGTAAATAAACAAAATAGGGGTGTCCTGAGGACGCTGTCCGTATTGTTCGATGGCAAGTTGAATGTGTTCTAAGACCACTCCCGGTGTCCTGAAATGTTCGCAAATAAACAAAATGGGGGTGTCCTGAGGACGCTGTCCATATTGTTCGTTGTCAAGTTGAAAGTGTTCTAAGAACCCTCGCAGTGTCCGGAAATGTTCGTAGGGGGTGTCCTGAAGACGCTGTCCGTATTGTTCGCTGGCAAGTTGAATGTGTTATAAGGACACTCGAGGTGTCCTGAAATGTTTGCAAATAAAAAAATGGGGGTGTTCTGAGGACGCTGTCCGTTTTGTTCTCTTGCAAGTTGAATGGGTTCTAAGAACACTCGCGTTGTCCTGAAATGTTCGCAAATAAACAAAATGGGGGTATTCTGAGGATGCTGTCCGGATTGTTCGTTGTCAAGTTGAAAGTGTTCTAAGAACTGTCGCGGTGTCCTGAAATGTTCGTAGGGGGTGTCCTGAAGACGGTGTCGTATTGCTCGCTGGCAAGTTCAATGTGTTCTAAGAACACTCGCAGTGTCCTGAAATGTTCGTAAATAAACAAAATGGGGGTGTCCTGAGGACGCTGTGAGTATTGTTCGATGGCAAGTTGAATGTGTTCTAAGAACACTCGCGGTGTCCTGAAATGTTCGTAGGGGGTGTCCTGAAGACGCTGTCCGTATTGTTCGCTGGCAAGTTGAGTGTGTTCTAAGAACACTTGCGGTGTCCTGAAATGTTCACAAATAAAAAAATGGGGGTATTCTGAGGACGCTGTCCGTATTGTTCTCTTGCAAGTTGAATGTTTTCTAAGAACACTTGTGGTGTCCTGAAATGTTCGTAAATAAACAAAATGGGGGTGTTCTGAGGATGATGTCCGTTTTGTTCGTTGTCAAGTTTGAAGTGTTCTAAGAACACTCACGGTGTCCTGAAATGTTCGTAGGGGGTGTCCTGAAGATGCTGTCCGTATTATTTTCTGGCAAGTTGAATGTGTTCTAAGAACACTTGTGGTGTCCTGAAATGTTTGTAAATAAACAAAATGGGGGTGTCCTGAGGAGGCTGTCCGTATTGTTCTTTTGCAAGTTGAATGTGTTCTAAGAACACTTGCGGTGTCCTGAAATGTTCACAAATAAAAAAATGGGGGTGTTCTGAGATCGCTGTCCGTATTGTTCTCTTGCAAGTTGAATGTGTTCTAAGAACACTTGTGGTGTCCTGAAATGTTTGTAAATAAACAAAATGGGGGTGTTCTGAGGATGCTGTCCGTTTTGTTCGTTGTCAAGTTGGAAGTGTTCTAAAAACGGTCGCGGTGTCCTGAAATGTTCGTAGGGGGTGTCCTGAAGACGCTGTCCGTATTGTTCGCTGGCAAGTTGAATGTGTTCTAAGAACACTTGCAGTGTCCTGAAATGTTTGCAAATAAAAAATGGGGGTGTTCTGAGGACGCTGTCCGTATTGTTCGCTGGCAAGTTGAACGTGTTCTAAGAACACTCATAATGTCCGCGGACATTAAAAGTTTCCATAGGACATAGTTGAAATGTTTGACTCTATTGGTGTGATATTCTGTGGTGGTTGTGGCCAGGGCATAGAGTGATGGGTGGATAGCTATTTGGCCATGCACCCAATACTCTATGCCCTGTTCACAACCACCACAGCATATCACACTCATAGTTGCTTATAACTTTGAGTCAAAAACAAATTTATAAGGAACAAAGTTATAAGCCACTATTGGTGTGATATGCTGCAATGGTTGTACTTATTATAATATACTTACTGTTTGGTTTAGTAACTGGAGTACATGTATTTCTTGTTCATTTCTATGATAAAAGAAAATAGCATGTTAGTATTAGTATTTTGTAATGACTTATTACATTGTATAATCAACAATTTTTTTTTGAGCCTCATATTTAGTAGATTACAAACCATAGTACTGTGCAATTTGCTCAGTTTCTTTGTTTGTTGCTAAAATCATTGGGTCTGTGGGAGAAAAAAAAAATCCATGTTGGATTAAAAAAAACTTTTTCTGTTATGCTACAGTTTATTTGTTTGTTTCAGTGTTCACTTGTTGTTTCTGGCTAATGCTTTAAACATTGGCTTGTTGCAGTTTTTGGAGCAGTAACATATTTACTTGTTTGAATATTGTAAAATTTTGGAGCAGTTACATACCAGTAGGCGTATTCTAACTGTCTATTTTTGATATATTTTAGTTGCATTGATTTATCTGTTTGGATATTGTTAAATTTTGGGACAGTTAGATACCAATTTGCGTATTCTAACTGTCTATTTTTTGCTCTAATTTAGTGGTATTCATTTATCTGATTAGTTGTTGTAGAATCTTTGGGCAGTTAGATAGCTTTTGGAATATTCTAACAGTTTATATTTTTTTACTATAAATTTACTTAAAGTTTAAGTGCAGTTTAGTTATCAAATGTTGGTTTTAAGAACATTAAATAAACATTTGTAAGATTTGCTGGTAATCTCTGCTTTAGAGTAATGGTACTATCATTACATTCAAACCATCCACATTTCTTTTGTATATATGCAGCGTAGTGCCCTGAATTGGTTGTGGCTTCTGCGTGGTAGATTATACCTATTGTTGTGAAGGTTTTCTTACCAAGTGATATTTGACCATGTGTGAATCCAGTCAGCTTGCAGTTGTTTTTGTTACCATCTGCATTGTAACGTAGAAGCATTAGTATTACATATTTACTATGTGTTTGTATTACTAATGTGGAGCGATTATCCGAATTGCAGGTAGTACATAATATACCATGGTTTGCATTTTGTACAAGTTGCTGAAATGGAATGGATTCACAATTAGGTATTGATATATATATGAAGCGTTCATTGTGTATTTCTTCTTGTGTCACATTGTTGCAGAGAGTGCATGCATGTTTCCACATTTATGAAATCTGGAAGATTTCATTTATAGGTATGTTTTTATTTTCCAGTACTTGTAGTAAGTACATTCGAAATTATTGTGGATCTTCCTGTGAGTTTATAGTGAATTTAACCATTCCAGTACAGTAGTCCAATTGTTGTCTTATTCCATAAACACTATACGTGTTATCAGGATTGTTTGTTGCATTTATGTGAAGTACTAAAATTTGCAAACACAATTGGTCTGTTCTGTGTAAGTAAATGTTGTCAACAATTGGTGGCAATTGAAATAGAATATTCATTGCTACATTTGCGTAGCAACTTATTCCAACTATATTTGAGAGTTGAAATGGACCAGGTAGTTCTGTATCTGATTGATTTATTTTTAGTTTGTCTTCCTGCTTTGATGAAGTACCTGGTTTACTTTCCCTAATGGGTTAATTTATGTTTGTGGTATTTGATGAAGTTTTAGTTTCTTTTACATTCTTTGGAGGATTTGCAGTGACATCCTGTTGCATTTCTGTTTGATTTAGTTTTCTTTTACGTTTTACTTTTTATGGTACAGAATATGTGTTTAGATGGGGGGTGTATAGTGAGCAAAGTCTATTATATTCTAAAATGCAAGGAATATCAGCGTTTACTTTACTTGCATCAAAGTTGATTAGAAATAGACTGTCAAGTGTACATAAGCGTGATAGTGCTACGTAGCTCATGCCTTCTTTAAAGACTGTTACCAATGTCTATCATTGCTTTGTCTAGGGTAAGACCTTGTGATTTATGAATGGTGACTGCGTATGCAATAGTTAGAGAAAATTGTTCTCTGCGTATATAAATGTCTTTGAAGAGAAGGAATCGAGCTGTTGAGCGTCCTATCCTTTTTACTTCTGAAAGTTTGTCAAAGAGAATATTGACAAACTGAATTTTGTTGTCATGTGGGTATGTTTGAAAGCCAACAACTGTACCCAGTGCCCCATTAAATAGTCCTTGCTACACGTCAAGGTTACTTTTAAGCATTACTCTGCAATTTAAGGATAATTTTAATATCTCTTCCAATCCTGCTGTGTTTGAGATTGATTTTTCTAAACTATTTAGTCTTGTTGTGGCTTGGTCACACAGGGGTAGTGTCATACCATGTACATCTAGTCTGACCATTATTGGTTGCATTTCTTTACTTAACATTATTTCATTGAATTTGAAACAGCTTGCAAGAGTTGGCAATAAGGCCATACAATTGACATTTTTGTGGGTTAATTGTTCCATAACATCTGTAGCACATGCATTATCACCATAAAGTGCATGAATGTGCCGGTTTTCAATATTGCTTCTGCTTCTTTAGAAAGTATACCAACTCTGATACTTTTTAAGATGTTGGCATAAGTGAGATCTGCAGATTACTGCATGTTTTCTGTTAATTCTCCATATTGGAAATGTTGCCAAAGGTTGACATTTCCAATGCTGCCAACAGTTTTACGGCAGAGTTTGTGTCCTAATGTTTTAACAATAGGCTCACCTTTTACTGGTGTCAATTGAAGAAGATCTCCGAAAACAATAATGTGTTTTCCTGCAAATAGCTCTTCATAGTTTGTTTTGAGTACTTCTTGTAATATGAGGTGAATCAAAGCCAACATTACGTTGGCCACCATGCTCACTTCATCTATTAGAAGCAATTTCATTTGTTTCAATACTCTGCGTAGTTCCATTGCAGCTTCTGTAGAAAGTTTGTAATAGTCTAATTTGTTTTGGTGTTCTACTGGCAGGAGTAGTAATCGGTGTAAAGTGACACCACCAATGTTGTAGGCAGCTAAACCTGTGGGGGCAGTGACAACAGCTGACAGTTTGTTGTTTGTCAATTGTTGAAGGAACTTACTGATGATTTTGTTTAGGAATGTTTTGCCAGAACCAGCTTCACCACTGACGTACAATAGAATAGGTTTGTAATTTTGGCAGGTGCATTCTTTGTTTTCATGTTGTACACCATCTGCAATTTCTTTTGTTACTTCTTGAAAAATGCTACGTTGCTCATTGTTTAGTTTTGATTGTCGTATAGTTAAGTCTTTTTTATGTTCATACTGACACATGGTGTTTTCTACTTCTATCATAGCTAATTCTGCCTCATTTGTTATTAGTGGCTCTCCCAGTGGTTCTTGGCTTCCTGTTACAGAATGTTGACTACTGTCAGGAGTGTCCTTATCTAGTTGTGCCTGGAGTTCTTCTTTCTGTTGCTGTTCATTGTGCAACATTGTTTTGTACTGTGTAAAGTTTACATCAGTTATAGTGCTTTCATTTGCTTTGAAAACGTCTTCATATGAGTCATAGTTATCTAGTATTTATTCTTCTTTTCTCCATGGTTTAAAGAGTTGTAGCAGGGACATGTAGTATACTTCTTTATGTTGAGGATTCTTTAATGACAATTTGATATGATTAATTACATTGTATTTACCGTTTTGTTCATCAGGTTTTATATTATTTTTGTATGTGTAGTTTTGGGCTATGTGGTATAGACACATGGTTTCCAAAGGGGTACTCCTGTTTGGATAGTATGTGTCCAATAAATTGTTTTTTAAAATGTCTTGGCTGTTGAGATCATGTTTGGCTATTGTTTCTATATCTTCGTATGATTTTAGAACTCTTTTTCTAGATTTAGCTGGACCAAGACTTAGCCATACTATATTTTCAGATTTACCATACAGTGCGGTACCAGTTAAACTATCAGCTGCTTCATAGGATCCACATTCTCTATGGGACAGCATTTTTATGCCCGAGCTGTATAATTTTTGAGACACTGTTTTATCTGATGACAGGTCATTCCAGAGGTCTTGCAGCTCTGTCTTTTCTGCTTTGGTTAAGTATGCTGTCACATATCGTGCAACTGCAGTAGAATTGTCTGCAATGTACTGCACATCTATGTTTGCATTCCATAAGTGAGCAATGATTGCATTGTAATCATTGATATATTTTTCTTCTTCTTTTCTTTTTATGTAATATGTATTTTTAGGTGACTTACCTTTAACACTATGTCTAATTGAAGACATCAGGTTGTTCACTTGACCTGTATTTGTAACTGGTCCAGGGAAACCAAATCAGCATTTTTATTTATTTATTTTTTTGAAAAACTACAGTTTCTTTTTCTTTCTTCTTTTTTTTTTTCAAAAAAGAAAGAAAGAAACTTTTGTTTCATACTTTTGTTTCATCTTCCACGCGTCGTAGCATCACAGGCCTCAACTGTGGCCACAAAGAAAGTCAGACGTACATGCAACCATCTCAGCCCTCAGGTTGGACGTTCCTTGTAGTTGGGGGGAAACCTCAGGATAGCGTTCAAGTAGTTTACGATCGCGCAAACATGTTTGACATTTTGTCCAGAAGAAATTAGAAGCCACCGGGTAGACATATCTCCATCCTTAGGGGCATATTTGCCTAGATGAATAGAACGAAGGTCATCAATGGCTAGAAATATTGGAATTAAATGTTTCAAGGTTTCAACCGAAACTGCACAAAAGCGGCAAAGGTTATTATTTACCTTGGGATGATTCCTTTGAAGTAAAATTTCCTTCGTATTCAGCGTATTTAGGCGGAAGCGAAGGAATTGTTCCCGGTAATGACGAGTATAACATTGAGTCAGGTAATACGGCTGGCAATTTAGTTTTTTTTTAGCGTTGCCTAGCCATTGGGAGGCTGCGAGATTTGTATGTTTTTCCACATTAACAATCCATGCTCATGCTTCAAATTTTCTTTTGGCCACTTGAGGACGGGAAAATAGATCAAAATTGTTGATATCTGCTGCAGCAATCCACTCTTGAACTCTTATACTCCATTGATCCAACAGGCAGCTAATTTTCAGGTCGTCAGAGGCGGTGAAAATTCTATAGGCTGGCGCACCGCGCGCTTCTCTCATCTTACGCCACAACGAAATAGACTTCCAGATCACATGGGTAAAGAGTGAATTCAGTGATAGTCCATGACGTATCAACTTAATTGGAATACAGTTCGGCAGGTTGAGGACACGTTTCCAAAAGAGACCCTCTAATACATTCCAATTTTGCTCGTTGATATTCCATCCTGCTTCTGCACCAAATGTTAAGATGGGTATTACCTTTTGGAGGTAGAACGTTAGGACTGGGGTCAGGGAAGATTTTCAAAAGATTTTATTGATCTTGGCTGCTTGTAGCGCTAGACCTACGGCTTTCTGTTTTAGACCTTTTAGCCATTGTGCTTCGCAGATTGAGTTGTTAAATTCAATACCCAAATAACGGATCGAATTGACTGAAATTAACGGCTGACCACCAACAGCCCATTTGAATGCACGGTCTCTTCTGCCTGATGCAGGTCCAATAGACAAGATTTGAGTTTTTTCTGTGTTGATGACAAGTTCGTTATTGACTAAATAGTTGTTCAAGCAGTTTAGAAGGCGTTGGAGGCTGACCTGTGTGCTATCAATCAGAACAAGGTCATCAGCATAAGCGATATGACGAACAGGAGTCTTATTTAGACATGGGGGGAAACAGTGGGCTTGTTCGAGGTGAGTCGGAAGATCTGCTAAGAATAATTTAAATAGGTCTGCCGCAAGTGGACAGCCTTGCTTGACTCCTCTTGTAGTTGGAATATTCTCAGATAGAACACCATTCTTATTGATACGAACTCGAAAGGAAGTGTTCGTATGCA
Organism: Ambystoma mexicanum; assembly: GCF_040938575.1. NCBI lineage: Eukaryota > Metazoa > Chordata > Amphibia > Caudata > Ambystomatidae > Ambystoma > Ambystoma mexicanum. The sequence goes on from NC_090930.1 coordinate 452,717,763, forward strand.
GCGCCATTATTGGATTGAGGATGGCCATGGGGCATTTCCATTTAATTAATTTCGCCCATAACAGGTTGCGATTGATTCCATCAAACGCTTGCTTCATGTCAATGAAGGCTAGATGAAGTTTAGTTTTGCGTTTAAGGGCGTTCAATTATTTCAGGGCAGTTAAGATTGAAAGGTTTACATCTACTCCTGTGCCCTTAGAAAACCCAGTTTGACGAATATCAAGGATTCCTGAGTTTTTCGCCCAATTCACAAGTTTCAATCTCAAGTTGGATCCAAAATGTTTTCCAATAGAGTCCAAAAGGGCAATAGGACAATAGTTTTCAGGTTTGTCCCAACTGCCCTTCTTGTGGATGGGAATCACAATAGCAGTTAGCCAGGACTCAGGCAAACGATTGGATTCCGCAATCTTTTGAAAAAGGCACTCAATGAAGGGGGCCCAGATTTGTGGATTTTTCTTTAGTGTCACATTGCTGATAATATCTGGGCCCGCGGCGCGTGAATTTTTGAGTGACTTAATAGCATCCACAATGTCAGAGTGCAGCATTTGCACATCCCAGGGTGCTGATGTAGCAACAGAATCGATTTTTGGAAACTTGGAATAGCTGTTGAACACTGACCCAAAATGTTTGCACCAGGTGTCGCCAGCGATGGTGTTCTGCTTCGAATTTACTCCGCTGTACGGGCCCATATTTAGTATTTTCCAGATGTTGCGTGTATTCTTTGTAATCAGTAGCTTCATCATCAGTTCGGCACGATCTTGGTCAATAATAGCTCTATGGGAAATCATCCAGTTTCTATAAGTCGTGCGTCTAGCTTTTACTTCCTCCAGCTTAATCAAAATGGGTAAATATTTTTGGTTTTTTATTTTGCAGACATGTTTTCTGAGCTCTTTCTTTTTGTCATCAAGCATTTTGCTAAACAGATGATTATGGAACTTGTGTTGCTGGAAGCTATCTTTGATGGTTATGATATGATTCATGAGAAGCGTTTGGTGTAGTATTTCCCTTTGTTTTTGTATTTGCGACAACAATATTTGCCACATTTGTGTCTTTGAAATTGTAAACTTTTTGCATGAAGATCACTATTTTTGGATTCTGATGTAATTTCACAAGTGACATATTTTTCAATAAACTGTAAAACAGTGGCATCACTGTCTTGACCAAATTTAGGAGCATCTTTAATCCATAAAAAACATGTGGATATGTGGTGCTCCTCTGGCTTGGTATTCTTTTCTCCAAAACAAGTGTTGCACTTCTCCAAGGGGAGGAACAGTTTTATTACAAATAAAATGTAGCATAGCAATGAAGCGATGGTGAAAATATCTTGAAACATTAACAGGATCCAGAGAACAAAGTTCTCCAGGTGTTTGTATATCTATGTTTGTTTTGTTTTTGTTTGATATGCGTAGAAAATCATGTAAATCTTCCCATGCATATTCTGCACAACTTAATGTAACAAACCAAGTGGGTGGCCCAAGGTTTCTGACCATACAATGTACATCTCCGTGACGTCGAAACCAGTACTCTTTAGTACCATGCATATTTGCTAATAGATTTGTAATATTTGATTGTAAAACCTCATCTTTTTGTTGCACTTTTTGTAATAATTGTGTAGCTGTCATATTTTGAAAGTGTGATCCTGATTTTAATATGTGTGCAACTCCGTAACATAAAGTTGCTAGTTCACTTTCAAAGAGTAGGTGGAATATGTATTCCACATTTTGTCTAAATCTGGGATCTTCAGAATACATCCATAATGAGCGGTGCTCTGATGCTGATATTTGAATAGGTCTATCATCGTACCTTCCTCCTTTGCCAGTAGGAAAGAGTAGAGGAAAAGCACGTGCTTCTATACTTTTTTCCCATATGCTGATTGGTGATTGGTGATTCTTTTGTTTGACGCATTTGGTACGTTTCCAGTGCATCTTCTATGTGTCATTAGAGTGCAATGGATGAATTGTATAATGGTCTAAAGTGTTTCATATTGTAGCAGGATCTAGGAGCTCATATTGACCAGCTTCTTGTGACTCTTGAACTATTTCAGTTGTATCCTTCAATTTTTCTTCAATATTCATTTCTTTGTAATATTCATTATTCTCTTTAAGATATTGCAAGGCTTCTCTAACTTTATGTAAATCTACCAGCTGTTGCCACTTTTTTTGTCTTTTGTAGGTATTCCATTTACCTGGATAATTAAAGATTGTTGCAGTGGAGGTTGCACTCCTAGTGTGTGCCCATTTTCTTTTAGATCTAATGGTAAATACACTACTTTTCCACGAATACCTTTCACTAATTCAGAGGGAGGTAATTTTGCAGTTTTTGGTTGAAGGCGTATTATTGCTTGAAATGGGTGCACTGTTAGAATTATGATGCTCTCATATACATTTAGTTGTTGAAGGGGTTTTGGTAGTGGATATAATTCCAAATTATTTGTGATAGCACGTGAAGGAGTTTGGTTGTTGTCAAGTTTTGTAGTGCAGTAACTGCAAAGTATTACGGGGTCAGTTATTTCGTATTTGTTTTCTGCTATAAGGTAGAGAGCTAATTCATACCATTTAGAATCTTCATTGTTTTCTATTTTGTACGATAGGTCTACAGTTTTTGTGTTACTTTTATAAAAAGTTCTGCAGCAACATACACACACATGGTTTGGTACTTCCGCTGATGTACTTTTAAATTTTAGTATTTCTTTTTTGTATGTGTGTAGTAAAAGGTTGCCATGTGTAGAATTGTTACTAGTTTGGTTTACAGCTATTTCATTCTGTAAGTGGGTTTCACTTCCAAAATATTTTTTCTGGATATAGTCGATTTCTTCTAGTAGGTCTTTTGCTGTACCATGTAGAAGAATGTTATTTAAATTGGCTAGTTCTAAAGCAGGACTTTTAGCATAGTACAGTTTATAAACTAGATTTCTTATAGTTGAATGATGTGTTGATATCCTTTTGATATCATGGAAGGTGGTTTTGCAAGTAGGTCCTGTAATGCAGGCCAATGAATGTCCTTATAGTCCTGTGTACTTGCGTACTGGACAGGTATCCATATTTTGCAGTAGTTAATTTTGATTTGGTCTTTGCTTTGAACATATTGATTGAGGAATTGGTGTAAAGACTTGAAAAAATGTTTGGGAATGTTACACATTGACGTGCATGGCCATTTGTACACTAGACGTTCTGATTCAGTTGAATGGAGGGGTAATTCTACGTTTTCAGGACATTTTTCTGTAAGGAGTACTTCTTGTTCCATTATGGTATTATTAGCTTTTTCATAACCTCGACCACTACTATGTATGGCAATTGTATTTGTTTGCTTTTGTTTGTATGCTTCTTCATTAAAGTATGGTTCTGTGCTCGTAGTGTGAATCCATTCACCTCCGCAGATACTTAAGAAGTTCTTTCTGTTGACATTTTGTTTATTTAGAAGTCTTTTTTAATTTAGTTATTAGTTTTGTTAGTGGTTTCATTTTGTTTAACACTAAAATGAATAACTTTCTTTTGAGCAGAATTGCACTGTCTATTAACGCTTCTAAGATTAATTTCCTACGATAGGTTTTAAGCGTTGAACCTGTTTTCTCTCCTTTTTTCATAAGATTTTGAAGGACTTTGTGACGGAACATTTCGGCTAAAATACTTTTCTTGGTATGCTTAATTTTAACTATATCAAGATTTAAAGAAGCAGTTTTATCTGTCGTTATAGCTGATTTTACACTAATTGTTTTTTGGTTTGGTTTACATTTTGATAGAGGAGGCAACGTTTTTGTATTTATAACTTCTTTTGTTTCACTAAATGACTGTATTAGCTGTTTTGTTTCAACTTTTTTTTACAAATTGTGCTAGAGATGAATGCTTATGTTGGACACTTTTATTTTCATTTGCTCTTCTTCTGCGTTGCTTTCTATGGACTTGATTTTTGGTAGGCATTCTTTAGGGTCTGTTGAAAAAATAAAGAAGGTATGGGTTCTGGTGTTCTGCAATGTATGTGTGCTGTGTGCATGAGTGTTTGTGTAAGATGATAAAGATGTATGTAATGGTGTGTGATTGTGCATTGGGAACTACAACTAGTAGGGATGGGTATTCTTGAATGAATGTGTTACTAAACTGGGGTTCATATGACAGAAAAAAGTAAGCTAGTGGTGTGGAGAAGTATAAATAGTATATCTAATGATCTACAATTACAACGGTTGTTTGTTCTATAACATATAAATTCTAGCGGTTGAGTTGGGTAATTTGTGTGTCGAAACATTTGAATTTGTCGGCCATTCTGGCTGTAAATCGCTGTTTAAGACATGGGAATTTTTGGACAGAATGGTGCAGAATCTCTATTTTTAGGCACAGAAATAGCATGAATTAACCTTACAGTGTGTTTGAGTAATAATACAAATATTATGGTGATATTCTACTTACTTTTTTTCTAAAATGAACAGGTTACTTCTTAGTTGTTGTTTGTACTTCAAATTCGGTTGCTTCTTTTCAGGAGAATGGTCTTCACTGCAATTGTAAAAGAAATAAATTAGTTATTTTGTTTGTATATAGCACTGTTTTTAATTTAGACATTGATTTTTTTTCAATTGAAATCCTCAGCGCCTTCCTCAAAACCCTTAACACTATCTTTTTTACATAAGATACGTTGCACCAGTTGAATACATATGATATGTTCTTAATGAACACATTGTATTGCAATGACTAACTGTAGCAAACAAAATATCTTTACTATGTCTTGTGAAATTCATAATGTACCACTGAATACCATTATTCCTGCAACTAAGCTCATCCAAGTAATAGTGCCTCAATGTCATGGGCTGCTTGTCCTATAAAAATGTAAGTAATTAAATAAATAAAGAAATTAAAAAGAAAATTATGTAATTGTACAAGTATTATTGTTTGAGATTTGAACATGTGTGTGCATGCAATTTTGTTTGACTATATATAGTCTATATATTTCATTTAAAAAATGTTAGTTTAACATGATTTGAATGTGTGTGTGTATAAAGAAATTAAATAGTATAAAGATTTGTAAGTGACAGTTGATTTTAGGAGATTGAAAAAAAGACAGTAGATTCATTTTACAGATTATAAAAGCTAAAAGTCAGTTAGAAAATGTGTTCATGTACTGTACAGAAAATATGCATACCTGTATTTTGTGTTCATGCATATGGATATGCATGGAGCTGCAAGCAGAAATATTGGAGACTTGTACAGTATTTCTTGTAGATGGTGCTTGCCAATAATGTGACACTTGTACTCAGAAAGATTCACAGTACATTTGCAGTGCTAATCTATGATGATGCAGTTAGATGTAGAGGTCTTGAATGTGATTGGTGGATGGTCATGTGACTTCTTAGCTACATCCAATGAGGGAATGGCACAGAGAGTGAACTGGAAATGGTAGAAGGGCTGTTCATCTTACGATATGTCCGCGGACATGGCGGTAGTTCGCGGACATCGGGTGTCACATCCAGGGATTTTTGGGTTCAGAAGTCATGCAAATGAGAATGAGCACTGAAAGGGATTGGTCAGGGAAGTTTAGTGGGTGTGTTGTGCCATGATAGAGTTTCTCCAATACTCTTTTTGCTGAGAGAAGGACAGATAGCTATGGCTGTGTGTTTCAGAAAACAGAATGTTTGGATTTTGGGAGACTCGTGGATACATTGGTTGAAGGTGCATGCAGAATCCTGTGGAGTAGCTTTAGATCTTGGATTCCCACATGTGGAAGTACACTGGCATGGAGTACGTGGAATGAAGTGGTTGGACTTGTTACCTCTCTGTGCTACTTTGGAGACAGAGCAACATGCAGATATAATTATAATTCATTGGGAGGGAACAGTTTAGGACATGTGTCTGGAATTTATGAAAGAAGGACTTGGGAAGGTCATGGACATGTTTCCAAATTCTCAAGTAATTTTTTCACGGATTGCGCAGAGACAAATGTGGCTTTGTTCTTCTTCATTTGGTCCACAAATGGAGAAAGCAAGGCGCAATGTCAATAAGGCTGTTTGTGCCTTTCTATTTTGGCATGTCCTCTTTTCACAATGAAAATATTATGTTTCGTAGTACATACATTTTTTGCAGAGATGGAGTACATCGAACTTATGCAGGCAATCAGATTTTTCTAAGAAACATACAAAATGCATTGCGACCTTTTTTAGAATGACAACATCCATTTTGAAGTAGGTGTTGAGTATTTATAATTTTTGAAACACAAACACCTCCCAAAGGCTCTTTTCAGAGCCACCACTTCCTCCCAGGGAAAATTGCAATGGTGTTGATAGGGTAGCACCCCAAAATTTTAGATGTCCGCGGACTGTCCGCAGACTTTTAAAAAATACAAAGGGCCCTGCTTCATTTATTTTCACTTCTTTTTTTTAACTGTGAAAGGCGGCTCTGAAAAGAGCCTTATTTTTTTGATTTTTGTTATTTTATATTTTTTGTTTTTTTTTATACACGACACACTAGGAGAGGAGGGGGAAGGAGGGTAAAGGGGGGACACCAACTACAGGGATAAGAAAGGGCGAGCTGAGAAAGGAAGATGTAGAGTGGGTTTTATTTGGGTAGTGAGCAGGTCTTCTCGTGCTCTGAGACGATAGTCTCAAAAGCACTACAAAGTCGCTCCCCCTGCAGAGTACTGTGTCGCAGTACATACACACAACCGTGACCCTCGAAAGGTAAGGGTCATCAGCATTATGTATGGCCTGTGAGGCAGCTTGAGGAAAACGCTGTCCCACAGAAATGTTCCTTGTGGTGACAGGATCAGAAACGGAGGATGAAGTAGAGGAAATCAACCTACTACTCTCCTCGCAAGGTGCAACCTTGCGAATGTCCCCAGAGTGAAATGACCTTAGGTGTCGCTTCATGGTAGTGGTCCCAAATATGTACGAACCATGCCTCCCGCGACTGAGCACCATTTTGCTCTCATTGCAGGTGGCTCGGTTCGCACGAGCCTTAGGACCATCCCCATGAATGGTAAATAACCGCCACACCCAAGACTCATGCCGAGTGCAGGTAGTAGGGATTTCAACTACCTCATTCTCGTCATCCTCTTCTTCCTCCTCTGCATCCTCACTCCAGTTCCCCTCTTCAGGCCCTTTGGGAGGTGGTGGTGGTGGTGCTGAAGCAGGTGCAGCACCAGGTGGCAGTAGTGCAGCCATGGATGCCATCTCGATGATGGTGTAATCTGCAAGTTGCAGGAAAAATAGCGGTGCTCTGAAGAATAGCCAGAAACACAATGAGAATAAGCTCTAGAGTGTGGTCTTTTATAGGGGTGCTTGTACGCGGTTAGCGGACATGCGCGCTGTCCGCGGACAGATCGAAAACAAAAAAAGGTTCAAAAACTTTCAAAAAGTATGTAGAAACTCAGGATTAGTATGTGGGACTTGTGCTATGGTGAGTTTTTATTGAGAAATATTGTGAATTACTTGAAAATGTACTTTTAAAATGTTCGGGGACAGGAACACTGTCCGCATTCAGAACACGCGATCAGCATGGGCGCGGTCACATGATCGCTTCGCGAACATCTTTGCGAAGGAAGTGGCTGTCCGCAGGACACCAAATGCATGGACATTGGTTTGCGCTTGCGCGTTGATGTTCTACGGACACTGTTCGGGTCTTGAAGTAATTAAAAGTGCGTCACACGTCAAACAAACAGTTACGGACAACCGTTTGCTCTTAGAACAGTTTAACTTCCTTTACGAACAATACGGACAGACATAGCGTCCTCAGGACACCTCCATTTTCATTTATTTAAGAACATTTCAGAACACCGCGTGTGTTCTTAGAACAGTTTCAACTTGCTAGCGAACAGTACGGACAGGTATACTGTTCTTCAGGACACCTCCATTTTTGTTTATTTACGAACATTTCAGGACACCGCTTGTGTTCTTAGAACAGTTTCAACTTGGTAGCGAACATTATGGACAGGTATAGTGTTCTTCAGGACAGCTCCATTTTCGTTTATTTACGAACATTTCAGGACACCACTTGTGTTTCTTAGAACAGTTTCAACTTGCTAGCGAACAGTACGGACAGGTATACTGTTCTTCAGGACACCTCCATTTTTGTTTATTTACGAACATTTCAGGACACCGCTTGTGTTCTTAGAACAGTTTCAACTTGGTAGCGAACATTATGGACAGGTATAGTGTTCTTCAGGACAGCTCCATTTTCGTTTATTTACGAACATTTCAGGACACCACTTGTGTTTCTTAGAACAGTTTCAACTTGCTAGCAAACAATACGGACAGGTATAGTGTTCTTCAGGACACCCCATTTTATTTATTTATGAACATTTCAGGACATCGCATGCGTTCTAGAACAGTTTCAACTTGCTAGCGAATAGTACGGACAGGTATAGTGTTCTTCAGGACACCTCAATTTTCGTTTATTTACGAACATTTCAGAACAACACGTGTGTTCTTAGAACAGTTTCAACTTGCTAGTGAATAGTACGGACAGGTATAGTGTTCTTCAGGATACTTCCATTTTCATTTCTTTACGAACATTTCAGGACACCGCGTGTGTTCTAGAACAGTTTCAACTTGCTAGCGAACAGTACGGACAGGTATAGTGTTCTTCAGGATACCTCCATTTTCGTTTATTTACGAACATTTTAGGACACCACTTGTGTTCTTAGAACAGTTTCAACTTGCTAACGAACACTACGGACAGGTATAGTGTTCTTCATGACACCTCCATTTTCGTTTATTACGAACATTTCAGGACACCGCGTGTGTTCCAGAACAGTCTCAACTTGCTAGCGAACAGTACGGACAGGTATAGTGTTCTTCAGTACACCTCCATTTTCATTTATTTACGAACATTTCAGAACAACCGCGCTGTCCGCGGACACCTAAATTGTTTTAAAAAAAAAGAAACTGTAACTAATTACAACACAATATAAAAATGTAACTTTATTTAACATATATTAACAATTCATGACAGAGAAGGTGAGGCAGAAATGGAAACAAAAACAGGAGAATTAGGGGTTTCAACATGATTGGTATCGGGTGAAGAAGGGATGGACGTCTCATCAAAACATTTTGGGTTATGGAGAGGGTTTGGGGATAATTGACTGGGATGTGGTGATGGGGACAAGTACATGTGGGACAATGGTATGAGATTTTTGATTTAAAATGCTCCTCAACAAAAGTTTTCAAATTATTAAAATTGGTCAACAATATATCCATTTTTTCTTTTATGCTGTCAAGAGTGTTATCCGTAACAGTTTCTTCAGAGGTATTTTCTATTTTGGTATGCTCTGTACAAAAAAAAAATATATATGTTAAATATATATGTTAAATGTATAAAAAATAATAATAATTAAATTGTTTATATTGTAAAGTGTGTACCATTAGTTTCACTATCTTCTGACATCACCTCATGTGGGAAAAGCTCCTCTAGCCATTCCAGAGTACTAGACATTTCTGTGAGAAAAAAAAAGATAATATATATTTTTTTTAATCTAATACAGAAAGTTTATAAATATATGAGTAAAACGAAGTACACTTACTATTTCAGGTAAGATATGTTCTGAGTACTCTGTAGGTCTGGTCTTGCTCTTAGTTGTGGAGTGTCTGTGAGGTAATTTTGTTGGAGGCCAATTTATCTTCTTTTGGTATATTCCATTTTAGAACATATTGTATTTAAATAAATGGTTAGTGTGTTACATATATGGGTTACATTTCTTACGTATAACTACATATAATATGTATGTGTGCTGCTTTGTGAATTTTTCAAATGCTACTATGTTATGATATAACAATTAAACATACCCTCCTAGAGTTTTTAGGTAGTGGTACTGTTGTCCGAACATGTCCTCGGACATCAAAAAAGTTTGCGGACATCAAATTCAGTAGAATGGGTTCAGTATGTTCCATATTACATGTACATATAGTCAAAGTTATTATTGTTAAGTTGTGCTACTAAAAACATATGAAATTCAGTGTTTCTACATGAGTACCTTAGTATACTGGATTGAAGTTAATAATAGAATGCTATTTATATCAATGCATAGCTTAATGCACTGATAAGCAATTGATATTTATTCCAATAATCTTTGACACTTTTTTTTATTAACATTACACTAAGAATCCCTTGTACAGACTTTTCATGAAAGGTAAATGCAAATGTGATGTCATCAGTGATGTCATCAATGACATTTGTGATGTCTTCTTTGATGTCCTGGGTGTTAGGCCTAGCTGTGCATGGTGGTGGCTCGAGTTATGGTTGCTTAGCTTACCATAACTGGCGAATTTCAAGGGTTTTTTGGTTTTACTTGGAACCATAACGTCCCTTTAACAAAGTTTTTTCACTGAATTTCATAGGTTTTTAGTAGCGCAACTTAACCATAACGCCTTTTTAACAAAGTGTTTTTACTGAATATATATATATATATGAATATATATATATACATATATATGTATATTACATGGTCACGGTAGTGGCCATGTAGTTATGGTTAAGTTGCTGTTTCCATAGGAAGAGCACTTTTCGGGCGGCTTATAACTTCGCTCTCCCTGGCGGATCCTCACCAAACTTTGCAAAAAAAGTAGTTGGGTCACTCTGAATATTTTTGCAAAGTTTGGTGAGGATTCGTCCAGGGGGGAAAAAGTTATAGGGGGGGTCCCAAAACTTTTTTTTTTTTCCCATAGACTGAATGGGAAAAAACTTAGTGATATCTGTGTTCGCTTCGCGGACGGACTTACCTGTTCGCTCCGTGGACATCACCCCGATTGGCCCATGGCCTTGCATCATATCCACTGACATGCGACGTGTTCGCTGATTGGACGGCGAGGGGCGTGGAGCGCGTCAGATTTTCTGTGGCGCCCGCCATCTTGTATTCGCAGTCGACCGCGCACAGCACAGTGAATCGTGGATAAAAAATTGTATTTAGTGCCGTGTGTTGGTGTGTAAGAGTGTTTGGGGAGGGTGGGGGAGTATGAGATAGGTTCAATGTTTTGTTTTTTTATGTGCTAGCGGTTTTTGTTGCGTTCGATTTGTCCGCGGCTGTTCTGACATTTTGTAAATAAACTAAATGGTGGGGTGTTTAGAGGACGGAGTATGTGTCATTTTTGTTCGCAAGGAAGGTAAAAATGAGCTATGAACACTCGCGGTGTACTTAATTGTTCGTAAATACACAAACTGGGGGTGTCCTTAGGCCCTGTCCGTATTGTAATCTGTCTAGTTGAATGTGTTCTAAGAACACTCGCAGTGTCCCGAAATGGTTGCAATTACACAAAATGGGGGTGTTCTGAGAACGTTGTTTGTATTGTTCGTTGTCAGGGTGAAAGTGTTTTAAGAGCACTCCTTTTGTCCTCTAATAGTACAATTTCCTAGGGGCGTCAACCGACTTTTTGTCCACTAAAGAAACGATAAATCAGGCTTGTGTGCGCCGACATTATGTGATAATCCTATGACTGGCTCTATTGACCTGGCTGACTTGCTTTTGCGACACTAAATCATATCTCCTGCCCCTAAGCCTGATATTCTCAAAGCATTCATATTCCCCGCCTCTCTCCGTGACGTTACAGGGTGCGTAATGAAATGCGCCCAGTCGTCTCCAGTACTACACGACTTTACACAGAACCCGGAAGACAACACACATTATGTCACAACACAGCGCGCCACAATTCGGAATATGAAACTGTGATTTAAAAGCAAACAGCAAGATTGTAAATGTTGTAAAGTACATTTATTTGACATCAAATGTTTAGAGAATATTCAGCAATTTGCATTTGTCTTTGTTGTCGATCCGCAAAAGTTCATGTTGAGACACGCGATGTTCCTTTGCGGTACAGAGAGTGTTAGATCAGCTTACAACTCAGTGCACCACAATTCGGAATATGAAACTGTGGTTTAAAAGTGAACAGCAGGATTGTACATTTGGTAAAGTACATTTATTTCACATGAAATGGTTAGTGAATATTCAGCGATTTGCTATTGTCTCTGCTGTCGATCAGCAAAAGTTTATTTGGAGCCACGCGTTGTTCCTTTGCGGTAGATAGGCTGTTGGTTTATGATAAAAGCAGTAAATGGTCGCTCTGATAATCGGAAGGTTGCTCCAACAACGAGCCATTAGACCACCCTATTGGTTGGTATGTTGTTTGTAGCTGCTAGTACTGCGTAAGGGCATATTGGTCCTTGGCGATTGTCCCATAAAATGGTAAGGGTCATGAAGTTGCATATTTGGACCTGCACCTGGCAGTTGAAGAACCCATCCGCTGGAGTCTGTAAATCATGACATAGGCAACATGGAGCCACATACCTGTTTTAAAAAACATAAATTAGTCTCACCAGCCGATCTTCATTAAAAATCATCATTTTATTTATTAGGGCGTGAAAATATTTGCTATCGAAGATAGTGCAACAGAGTATGTTAATAATAAAATAATAATATTTTCCCATTCATATAGCGCAAAGAACCGTGAGGTATCTAAGCGGTGCTTATTATTAACCAAGGTGTGTGGTGCTCAATTATCGACCACGGAAGGATGAAAGGCTGAGTTTGGCCTTGCCGGGATTCAAACTTGCGTTAGCAAGCTGAGCACGAATGTCAAAGCGAGCGCTGTACTCGCTGTGCCACTTGACAGGCTACAGTGAAGTGGCACAGCGAGTAGAGCGCTTGACCGCCTATAGACCGGTTAAATTATTTCTATTAACCCACCCTGTGTCGTCTGCCTTTTTCAGAGCCCTCTAAACGACAGGGGATCAATTTGGCGGTGATAGTGCGCGGTAGAAAACATTATGCCACTTTCAACGAACAAGTTCAACTTGAGCGGTCTTTAATGCTACGCTATTGTAATTATATTTGGTATAAAGTAATCTAAAGGGTTACTTACAGTACAATTGCAATTTCCATTGTCTACGAGTGGTGCAGTCCCAAAATACGCCTCCGAGTGTGCCAACGATCTTTCGCATAGTGATATAATATATAAAAGTGGTTTCGTTTCAGAAATTTCATCTTTATCTTCTCTTTCTCTAGAAGTCTTTCATCACAATCTCTGTCTGTCAAGGTCAAAACACAATACAACCTTATAGTCCGCTTCGTGAGCCTCTCCGGGGCCCGAGAAAAAAATGGAAGCAGCTGACCTTCACTGTGAACGAGCATAAATTCTCACTTTGCAACATTCTGTGTAAAGCCATCTGTAGAAGTTGTGGAAGCAGCTGACCTTCACTGTGAACGAGCATAAATTCTTACTTTGCAACATTCTGTGTAAAGCCATCTGTAGAAGTTGGTTTTTGCACGCCATGTTTGTATATTGTTTGCGTGATATTAAAAAAAGTTTGTTTAAAGGACGTTATGGTTCTAAGTACAGCCTAAAGACCCCTGAAAATCGCAAGTTATGGTAAGCTTTGAAAAATAACTGGCGCCACCACCGTGCACTGCTAAGACTAACACCCAGGACATCAAAGATGACATCACAAATGTCATTGATGACATCACTTATGACATCACATGGCTGGCTCTCCCTTTTTATCCTTTACTGACATATCGAAGCCACATAGTTTTCTTCAGTAACAGTCAGGAAGTAAAAATTGAAAAGGTACTATATTTGTAGACTTAGGGTCCAGTCACAACATATGAAACATATACATAGCGGAAGATACAGGCTTGAAAGAGAGCAATCCTTTCTGTGCATGAAGATAATCATTATGGTTATCAGCACTTTCTCATAGTTTTATTTTTATTACTCTACCTTCCCTCTATATGCTCATATTTGTATAGATTATACTGACTCTCCATAGAGTGAATGGGAAAAAAATTTTGCTCGCACCTACAGCCCAAACCGCTGGATGGATTTCCACCAAATTTGGACCAGGAGCAGCGGCTTGGTCCCGAAAGCGTGCTTTTGCAAATTTGGTGAAAATCCGTCCAGTGTTTTTTTTTTAAATGACCAAAAAGTAGGTAAGAAAAAAGTTAGTGATATCTGTGTTCGGTTTGCAGACACACTTCCCTGTTCGCTCTGCGGAAAGTGTCCTGATTGGCCAATCGTCTTGCGTGATGTTCGCGGACATGCAAAGTGTTCGCTGATTGGACGGCGTGGAGCGTGAAGGGCGTCAGATTTTTCGGTAGTGCCCGCCATCTTGGATTTGCGGACGTCCCCGGACAGTGCGGTGAAACTTTGTTCAAAATGTGTACTTTGTAGAGTGTGTTGGTGTGTAGGAGTGTTTGGGGAGGGTGGGAGTGTATGAAAGTTGTGTTTTTTATGTGTTAGACGTTCTTTTTGTGTTCGATTTGTTTGCGGCCATCACGGGTGTTCTGAAATGTTCTAAATTAAACAGATGAGGGGGTGTTCTAAGGAGTCAATATGTGTCCGTTTTGTTCGCAAGCAAAGTGAAACTGTTCTAAGAACACTTGCGGTGTCCGGGGAGTGTTCGTAGGGGGTGTCCTGAGGACGCTGTCCCTATTTTTCACTGTCAAGTTGAATGTGTTCTAAGAACATGTGCGGTGTCCTGAAATGTTCGCAAATAAACAAAATGGGGGTGTTCTGAAGACGTTTTTGAGAACACTCCCGGTGTCCTGAAATGTTTGTAGGGGGTGTTCTGAGAACGCTGTCCGTATTGTTCTCTGTCAAGTTGAATGTGTTCTAAGAACACTCGCAGTGTCCGGGGAGTGTTCGTAGGCGGTGTCCTGAGGACGCTGTCCGTATTGTTCTCTGTCAAGTTGAATGTGTCCTAAGAGCACTCGCGGTGTCCTGAAATGTTCGCAAATAAACAAAATGGGGGTGTTCTGAAGATGCTTCTAAGAACACTCGCGGTGTCCGGGGAGTGTTCGTAGGGGGTGTCCTGAGGACGGTGTCCGTATTGTTCTCTGTCAAGTTGAATGTGTCCTAAGAACACTCGCGGTGTACTGAAATGTTCGCAAATAAACAAGATGGTGGTGCTCTGAAGACGCTTCTAAGAACACTCGCGGTGTCCGGGGAGTGTTCGTAGGGGGTGTCCTGAGGACGCTGTCCGTATTGTTCTCTGTCAAGTTGAATGTGACCTAAGAACACTCGCGGTGTCCTGAAATGTTCGTAAATAAACAAGATGGTGGTGTTCTGAAGACGCTTCTAAGAACACTCCCGGTGTCCGGGGAGTGTTCGTAGGGGGTGTCCTGAGGACGCTGTCCGTATTGTTCTTTGTCAAGTTGAATGTGTTCTAAGAACACTCGCGGTGTCCTGAAATGTTCGCAAATAAACAAGATGGTGGTGTTCTGAAGACGCTTCTAAGAACACTCCCGGTGTCCTGGAATGTTCGTAGGGTGTGTCCTTAGGACGCTGTCCGTATTGTTCGTTGTTAAGTTGTAAGTGTTCTAAGAACTATCGCGTTGTTCTGAAATGTTCGTAGGGGGTGTCCTGAAAACGGTGTCCGTATTGTTCGCTGGCAAGTTCAAAGTGTTCTAAGAACACTCACATTGTTCGCGGACATTAAAAGTTTCCCATAGATCATAGTTGAAATGTTTGACTCTATGGATGTGATATGCTGCGGTGGTTGTTGCCAGGGCATAGAGTCTTGGGTGCATGGCCATTTGGCCATGCACCCAAGACTCTATGCCCTGGGAACAACCACCGCAGCATATCACATTCATATTTGCTTATAACTTTGGGTGAAAAACAAATGTATAAGGAACAAAGGTATTAGATACTATGGATGTGATATGCTGCTATGGTTGTCCTTATTATTGTATACTTACTGTTTGGTCTAGTAATGGGAGTCCATGTTTTTCTTCTTCATTTCTGTGATAAAAGAAAATAGCATGTTAGTATTAGTATTTTGTAATGACTTATTACATTGTATAAGCAATATACTTTTATTTTTTTTTCGACCCTCATATTTAGTAGAGTACAAATCAGAGTACTGTGCAATTTGCTTAGTTTCTGTATTTGGTGCTAAAATCAGTGGGTCTGTGGGAGAAAAAAAAATCCATGTTGGATTAAAAAAAAAACTTTTTCTGTTATGCTACAGTTTATTTGTTTGTTTGTTTTCAGTGTTCACTTGTTGTTTCTGGCTAATGCTTTATACTTTGCTTTGTTGTATTTTTTTTGGAGCAGTAACAGATTCTTCATTTGTTTTGATATTATAAAATTTTGGAGCAGTTAGATACCAATTGGCGTATTCTAACTGTCTATTTTTTGGCCTAATTTAGTGGTATTCATTTATCTGATTAGTTGTTGTAGAATCTTTGAGCTGTTAGATAGCTTTTGGAGTATTCTAACAGTTTATATTATTTTAACACAAATTTATAATTTTGGGACAGTTAGATACCAATTGGCGTATTCTAACTGTGTATTTTTTGGTCTAATTTAGTGGTATTCATTTATCCGATTAGTTGTTGTAGAATCTTTGGTCAGTTAGATAGCTTTTGGAGTATTCTAACAGTTTATATTTTTTTTAACACAAATTTACTTAAAGGTTTAAATACAGTTTATTTGTCAAATTTTGGTTTTAAGGACATCAAATAAGCGTTTGTAAGATTTGCTGGCAATCTCTGCTTTAGAGTAATGGTACTATCATTACAGTCAAACCATCCACATTTCTTTTTTATATATGCAGTGTAGTGCCCTGAATTGGTTGTGGCTCCTGCGTGGTAGATTATACCTATTGTTGTGAAGGTTTTCTTACCAAGTGATATTTGACCATGTGTGAATCCAGTCAGCTTGCAGTTGTTTTTGGTACCATCTGCATTGTAACGTAGAAGCATTAGTATTACGTATTTACTATGTGTTTGCATTACTAACGTGGAGCGATTATCTGAATTGCAGGTAGAGCATAATCTTCCATGGTTTGCATTTTGTACAAGTTGCTGAAATGGAATGGATTCACAATTTGGTATTGAGATATATATGAAGCGTTCATTGGGGATTTCTTCTTGTGTCACATTGTTGCAGAGAGTGCATGTATGTTTCCACATGTATGAAATCTGAAAGATTTCATTTATAGGTATGTTTTTATTTTCCAGTACTTGTAGTAAGTACATTAGAAATTCTTGTGGATCTTCCTGTGAGTTTATAGTGAATTTCACCATTCCAGCACAGTAGTCCGATTGTCGTCTTATTCCAAAAACACTATGTGTTGTCAGGATTGTTTGCTGCATTTCTGTGAAGTACTAACATTTGCAAACACAATGGGTCTGTACTGTGTAAGTAAATGTTGTCAACAATTGGTGGTAATTGAAATAGAATATTAATTGCTACATTTGCATAGCAACTTACACCAACTATATTTGAAAATTTAAATGGTCCAGGTTTTTTGGAGTTTGTCTTCCTTCTTTAAAGAAGTACGTGGTTTACTTTTTCTAATTGATTCTTTTTTGTTTGTGGTACTTGATGAAGTATTAGTTTCTTTTACTCTCTTTGGAGGTTTTGCTGTGACGTCCTGTTGCATTTCTGTTTGATTTAGTTTTCTTTTACAACGTTTTAGTTTTTGTGGAACAGAATATGTGTTTAGATGGGGAGTGTATAGTGAGCGAAGTCTATTATATTCTAAAATGCAAGGAATATCAGCGTTTACTTTACTTGCATCAAAGTTGATTAGAAATAGACCGTCAAGTGTACGTAAGCGTGATAGTGCTACGTAGCTAATGCCTTCTTTAAAGACTGTGTTACCAATATCTATCATTGCTTTGTCTAGGGTAAGACCTTGTGATTTATGAATCGTGACTGCGTATGCAAGAGTTAGAGAAAATTGTTCTCTGCGTACATACATATCTTTGAAGAGAAGGAATCTAGCTGTTGAGCGTCCTATCCATTTTACTTCTGAAAGTTTGTCAAAGAGTATATTTACAAACTGAATTTTATTGTCACGTTGGTATGTTTGAAAGCCAACAACTGTACCCAGTGCTCCATTAACTAGTCCTTGGTCCACGTCAAGGTTACGTTTAAGCATTACTCTGCAATTTAAGGATAATTGTAACATCTTTTCTAAGCCTGCTGTGCTTGAGATTGATTTTTCTAAATTATTTAGTCTTGTTGTGGCTTGGTCACACATGGGTAGTGTCATACCATGTGCATCTAGTTTGTCTGTGGCGCTAATTTCCATTATTGGTTGCATTTCTTTACTTAACATTATTTCATTGAATTTGAAACAGCTTGCAAGAGTTGGCAATAAGGCCATACAATTGACATTTTTGTGGGTTAATTGTTCCATAACATCTGTAGCACATGCATTATCACCATAAAGTGCATGAATGTGCCGGGTTTTCAATATTGCTTCTGCTTCTTTAGAAAGTATACCAACTCTGATACTTTTTAAGATGTTGGCATAAGTGAGATCTGCAGATTACTGCATGTTTTCTGTTAATTCTCCATATTGGAAATGTTGCCAAAGGTTGACATTTCCAATGCTGCCAACAGTTTTACGGCAGAGTTTGTGTCCTAATGTTTTAACAATAGGCTCACCTTTTACTGGTGTCAATTGAAGAAGATCTCCGAAAACAATAATGTGTTTTCCTGCCAATAGCTCTTCATAGTTTGTTTTGAGTACTTCTTGTAATATGAGGTGAATCAAAGCCAACATTAGGTTGGCCACCATCTCACTTCATCTATTAGAAGCAATTTCATTTGTTTCAATACTCTGCGTAGTTCCATTGCAGCTTCTGTAGAAAGTTTGTAATAGTCTAATTTGTTTTGGTGTTCTACTGGCAGGAGTAGTAATCGGTGTAAAATGACACCACCAATGTTGTAGGCAGCTAAACCTGTGGGGGCAGTGACAACAGCTGACAGTTTGTTGTTTGTCAATTGTTGAAGGAACTTACTGATGATTTTGTTTAGGAATGTTTTGCCAGAACCAGCTTCACCACTGACGTACAATAGAATAGGTTTGTAATTTTGGCAGGTGCATTCTTTGTTTTCATGTTGTACACCATCTGCAATTTCTTTTGTTACTTCTTGAAAAATGCTACGTTGCTCATTGTTTAGTTTTGATTGTCGTATAGTTAAGTCTTTTTTATGTTCATACTGACACATGGTGTTTTCTACTTCTATCATAGCTAATTCTGCCTCATTTGTTATTAGTGGCTCTCCCAGTGGTTCTTGGCTTCCTGTTACAGAATGTTGACTACTGTCAGGAGTGTCCTTACCTAGTTGTGCCTGGAGTTCTTCTTTCTGTTGCTGTTCATTGTGCAACATTGTTTTGTACTGTGTAAAGTTTACATCAGTTATAGTGCTTTCATTTGCTTTGAAAACGTCTTCATATGAGTCATAGTTATCTAGTATTTATTCTTCTTTTCTCCATGGTTTAAAGAGTTGTAGCAGGGACATGTAGTATACTTCTTTATGTTGAGGATTCTTTAATGACAATTTGATATGATTAATTACATTGTATTTACCGTTTTGTTCATCAGGTTTTATATTACTTTTGTATGTGTAGTTTTGGGCTATGTGGTATAGACACATGGTTTCCAAAGGGGTACTCCTGTTTGGATAGTATGTGTCCAATAAATTGTTTTTTAAAATGTCTTGGCTGTTGGGATCATGTTTGGCTATTGTTTCTATATCTTCATATGATTTTAGAACTCTTTTTCTAGATTTAGCTGGACCAAGACTTAGCCATACAATATTTTCAGATTTACCATACAATGAAGTACCAGTTAAACGATCAGCTGCTTCATAAGATCAACATTCTCTATGGGTGAGCATTTTTATGCCCAAGCTGTATAATTTCTGAGATACTGTTTTATCTGATGACAGGTCATTCCAGAGGTCTTGGAGCTCTGTCTTTTCTGCTTTAGTTAAGTATGCTGTGACATATCGTGCAACTGCAGTAGAATTGGCTGCAATGTACTGCACATCTATGTTTGCATTCCATAAGTGGGCAATGATTGCATTATAATCATTGATATATTTTTCTTCTTCTTTTCTTTTTATGTAATATGTATTTTTAGGTGACTTACCTTTAACACTATGTCTAACTGAAGACATGATGTTGTTTACTTGACCTGTATTTGTAACTGGTCTAGGGAAACCAAATCGGCATTTGGTGTAGTATTTGCCTTTGTTTTTGTATTTGCGACGACAATATTTTCCACATTTGTGTCTTTGAAATTGTAAAATTTGTGCTTGAAGATCACTATTTGTGGCTTCTGATGGAATTTCACAAGTGACATATTTTTCAATAAACTGTAAAACAGTGGCATCACTGTCTTGACCAAATGTAGGAGCATCTTTAATCCATAAAAGCATGTGGATATGTGGTGCTCCTCTGGCTTGGTATTCTTTTCTCCAACAGAAGTGTTGCACTTCTCCAAGGGGAGGAACAGTTTTATTACAAATAAAATGTAGCATAGCAATGAAGCGATGGTGAAAACATCTTGAAACATTAACAGGATCCAAAGAACAAAATTCTCCAGGTGTTAGAATATCTATGTTTGTTTTGTTTTTATTTGATATGCGTAGGAAATCATGTAAATATTCCCATGCATATTCTGCACAACTTAATGTAAAAAACCAAGTGGGTGGACCAAGGTTTCTGATCATACAACGTACATCTCCATGACGTTGAAACCAGTACTCTTTAGTACCACGCATATTTGCTAATAGATTTGTAATATTTGATTGTAAAACCTCATCCTTTTGTTGCACTTTCTCTAATAATTGTGTAGCTGTCATATTTTGAAAGTGTGATCCTGATTTTAATATGTCTGCAACTCTGTAACATAAAGTTGCTAGTTCACTTTCAAAGAGTAGGTGGAATATGTATTCCACATTTTGTCTAAATCTGGGATCTTCAGAATACATCCGTAATGAGCGGTATTCTGAAGCTGATATTTGAATAGGTCTATCATCATACCTTCCTCCTTTGCCAGTAGGAAAGAGTAGAGGAAAAGCACGTGCTTCTATACTTTTTTCCCATATACTGATTGGCGATCATTTTGTTTGACGCATTTGGTAAGTTTCCAGTACATCTTGTACGGTGTCATTACAGTGCAAAGGATGAATTGTGTAATGGTCTAAAGTATTTGATATTGTAGCAGGATCTAGTAGCTCAAATTGACCAGCTTCTTGTGTTTCTTGAATTATTTCAGTTGTATCTTTCAAGTTTTCTTCAATATTAATTTCTTTGTAATATTCATTATTCTCTTTAAAATATTGGAAGGCTTGTCTAGCTTTATATAAATCTACCAGCTGTTGCCATATTTTTTTGTCCTTTGTAGGTACTCCATTTACTAATATAATTAAAGATTGCTGCATTGGACGTTGCACTCCTAGAGTATGCACATTTTCTTTTAGATTTAATGGTAAATAAACTACTTTTCCACAAATGCCTTTTACCAATTCAGAGGGAGGTAATTTTGCTGTTTTTGGTTGAAGGCGTATTATTGCTTGAAATGGGTGTACTGTTTGAATTATGATGCTCTCATATAAATTAAGTTGTTGTAGAGGTTTTGGTACTGGGTATAATTCAAATTATTTGTGATAGAATGTAAAGGAGTTTGGTTGTTGTCAAGTTTTGTAGTGCAATAACTGCAAAGTATTAAGGACTCAGTTATTTCATATTTGTTTTCTGCTACAAGGTAGAGAGCTAATTCAAACCATTTAGAATCTTCATTGTCTTCTATTTTGTATGATAGGTCCACAGTTTCTGTGTTACTTTTATAAAAAAAATTCTACGGCAACATACACATACATGGTTTGGTACTTCAGCTGATGTACTTTTAAATTTTAGTATTCCTTTTTTGTATGCGTTTAGCAAAAGGTTGCCATGTGTAGAATTGTTGCTTAATTGGGTTAAAGCTATTTCATTCTGTAAATGGCTTTCACTTCCAAAATAATTTTTCTGGATATAGTGAATTTCTTCAAGTAGGTCTTTTGCTGTACCATGTAGAAGGATGTTATTTGACTTTGCTAGTGCTAAAGCAGGACTTTTAGCATAGTACAGTTTATAGACTAGATTTCTTATAGTTGAATGATGTGTTGATATCCTTTTGATATCATGGAAAGTGGTTTTACAAGTAGGTTCTGTAATGCAGGCCAATGAATGTCCTTGTAGTCCTGTGTACTCGCGCAATGGACAGGTATCTATATTTTGCAGTAATTTCATTTTGATTTTGTCTTTGCTTTTTACATATTTATTGAGGAATTGGCGTAAAGATTTGAAACATTGTTTGGGAATGTTACACATTGACGTGCATGGCCATTTGTGCACTAGACGTTCTGATTCAGTTGAATGGAGGGGTAATTCTAAGTTTTCAGGGCATATTTTTGTAAGGAGTACTTCTTGTTCCATTATGGTATTATTCACTTTTTCATAACCTCGACCACTGCTATTTATGGCAATTGTATTTGTTTGCTTTTGTTTGTACGCTTCTTCATTAAAATATGTCTCAGTGCTCGTAGTGTGATTCCATTCACCTCAGATACTTAAGAAGTTCTTTCTGTTGACATTTCGCTTATTGAGAAGTCTTTTTTGTAATTTGGTTATTAGTTTTGTTAGTGGTTTCATTTTCTTTAACAGTAAAATAAATACATTTCTTTTGAGAAGAATTGCACTGTCCATCAGTGCTTCTAAGATTAATTTCCTACGATAGGTTTTAAGCATTGAACCTGATTTCTCTCCTTTTTTTAATAAGATTTTGAAGGACTTTGTGACGGTATATTTTGGCTAACATTCTTTTCTTGGTATGCTTACTTTGCACTATATTAAAATTTGAAGAAGTAGTTTTATCTGTACTGATAGCTGATTTTCTGTGAATTGTTTTTTGGTTTGTTTTACATTTCGATAGAGGAAGCGAAGTTGCTGTACTTGAAACTTCTTGTGTTTCACTAAATGATTGTATTAGCTGTTTTGTTTCAACTTTTTTACAAATTCTGCTAGAGATGGATGCTTATGTTGGACACCTTTATTTTCATTTGCTCTACTTTTGCGTTGCTTTCTACGGACTTGACTTTTGGTAGGCATTCTTTAGGGTCTGTTGAAAAAAATAAAGAAAATATGGGTTGGGGTGTTCTGGAATGTATGTGTGCTGTGTGCATGAGTGTTTGAGTAAGATGATAAAGATGTATGTAATGGTGTGTGATTGTGCATTGGGAACTAAAACTAGTAGGGATAGGTATTCTTGAATTTATGTGTTACTAAACTGGGGTTCATATGACAAAAAAAAGTAAGCTAGTGGTGTGGAAAAGTACAAATAGTAAATCTAATGTATACAATTAAAACAGTTTTTTGTTCTATAATATGAAAATTGTAGTGGTTCAGTTGGGTAATTTGTGTGTCCAAAAATTGAAATTTGTGGGCCATTCTGGCTGTAAATCTCTGTTTAAGACATGGACATTTTTGGACAAAATGGTACAAAATCTCTATTTTTAGAAACCAAAATAGCTTGTATTAATGTTATAGTATATTTCATTAATAATACAAATATTATGGTGAAATTTTACTTACTTTTTTTTTAAATTAACAGGTAACTTCTTAGTTTTTCTTTCTTCTTCGAATTTGGCTGCTTCTTTTCAGGAAACTGGTCTTCACTGCAATTGTAAAAGCTTCAAATTATTAACTTTGTTTGTATATAGCAGTGTTTTTAATTTAGATATTGATTTTTTTAATTGAAATCTTCAGTGCCTTCTGTAAAACCTTTAAACTAATTTATTTACATAAGATACATTGCATCAGTTCAGTACATATGATATGTTCTTAATGAACAAATTGTATTGAATGGCTAACTGTAGCAAAAAAAAAATATCTTTACTATCTCTTGTGAAATTCATAATATATTAGTGAATACCACTATTTCTGTAAGTAAACTGTTCTAGGTAATAGCGCCTCAATGTCATGTCTAATTTAAAGTAATTAAGTAAATAAATAAATAAAAACAAAAAATATGAAATTGTATGAGTATTTTTATAAAGGTTTAAACATAGATTGTGTTTGCATGCAATTTTGTTTGAATATATGTAGTCTATATATTTCATTTAACAAATGTTAGTTTAACATGATTTGAGTGTGTGTGTATAAAGAAAGTAAAAAGTATAAAGGTTTATAAGTGATAGTTGATTTTAGGAAATTGAAAAAAGTACAGTAAATTCATTTTACAGATTTTACAAGGTAAAAGTCTGTTTGAAAATGTGTTCATCTACTATACAGAAAATAAGCATACCTGAAGTTTGTGTTCATGCATATGGATATGTATGGAGCTGCAAGTAGAAATCTTGAAGACTTGTACAGTATTTCTGGTAGATGCTGCTTGCCAATGATATGACACTTGTACTCAGAGAGATTCAGAGTACATTTGCAGTGCTGATCTATGATGATGCAGTTAGATGTAGATGTCTTGAATGTGATTGGTGCATGGTCATGTGATTTTTGAGGTACATCCAATGAGGGAATGGCCGAGAGAGTGTAGTGGAAATGGTAGGAGGGCTGTTCATGTTACGATATGTCCGCGGACATGGCGGTATTTCGCAGACATCGGGAGTTACATCCAGGGATTTTTGGGTTCAGAAGTCATGCAAATGAGAATAAGCACTGAAAGGGATTGGTCAGGAAAGTTTGGTGGGTGTGTTGTGCCAGGAGAGATTTTCTCAGATACCCTTTTTGCTGAGAGAAGAAAAGATAGCTATGGCTGTGTGTTTCAGAAAACAGATTGTTTGGATTTTAGGAGATTCGTGGATACATTGGTTGAAGGTGCGTGCAGAAAGCTGTGGAGTAGCTGTAGATCTTGGATTCCCACATGTGGAAGTACACTGGCATGGAGTACGTGGAATGAAGTGGTTTGACTTGCTACCTCTCAGTGCTACTTTGGAGACAGAGCAACATCCAGACATAATTGTAATTCATTGTGGAGGGACATGTGACTGGAATTTTTTTGCAATTTGCTATGAAAGAAGGACTTAGGAAGGTTATGGACATGTTTCCTAATTCTCAAGTGATATTTTCACGGATTGTGCAGAGACAAATGTAGCTTTGTTCTTCTTCATTTGGTCCACAATGGAAAAAGCAAGGCGCAATGTTAATAAGGCCGTTTGTGCCTTTCTAAGAGATTTTGGCATGTCTTCTTTTCACAATGAAAATATTATGTTTTGTAGTACATACATTTTTCGCAGAGATGGAGTCTATCTTACTTATGCTGGCAATCAGATTTTTCTGAGAAATGTACAAAATGCATTGCTACCTTTTTTGGAATTACAACAATTTTGAAGTAGATGTTAAGCATTTACAATTTTTGACTTACAAACACCACCCAAAGGCTCTTTTTAGAGCCACCACTTCTTTCCAGAGAAAATTACAATGTTTGTGATGGAGTAGCAACCCAATTTTTTTAATGTTCGCGAACTGTCCGCGGACTTCTAAAAAATACAAAGAGCCCTGCTTCATTTATTTTCACTTCTATTTTTTAACTGGGAAAGGCGGCTCTGAAAAGAGCCTTATTTTTTTTTGATTTTTGTAATTTTGTATTTTTTTTGGTTTTTCAGACACGACACACTAGGAGAGGAGGGTAAAGGAGGGTAAAGGGGGGGACACCAACCACAGGGATAAGAAAGGGCGAGCTGAGAGAGGAAGATGTAGCGTGGGTTTTATTTGGGTAGTGAGCAGGTCTTCTCGTGCTCTGAGACGATAGTCTCAAAAGCACTCCGAAGTCGCTCCCCCCTGCAGAGTACTGTGTCACAGTACATACAAACAACTGTGACCCTCGAAAGGTAAGGGTCATCAGCATTCTGTATGGCCTGTGAGGCAGCTTCAGAAAGACGCTGTCCCACAGAGGTAGTCCTTGTGGTGACAGGATCAGAAACAGAGGATGAAGTAGAGGAAATCAACCTGCTACGTTCTTCGCAAGGTACAACCCTGCGAATAGCCCCAGAGTGAAATGACCTCAGGTGTCGCTTTATAGTAGTGGTCCCAAAGCTGTAGTTACAGTGCTTCCCGTGACTGAGTATCATTTTGCACTCACTCATTGCAGGTAACATGGTTCGCACGGGCCTTAGGACAATTCCCATGAATGGTAAATAACCGCCACATCCAAGACTCACGCCCAGTGCGGGTAGTAGGGATTTCCTCTACCTCATTCTCATCATCCTCTTCTTCCTCCTCCGTATCCTCAGTCCTGTTCCCCTCTTCAGGCCCTTAGGGAGGTGGTGGTGGTGGAGGGGGTGGTGCTGAAGCAGGTGCAGCACCAAGTGGCAGTTCAGCAGCCAAGGATGCCATCTCGCTGATGGTGTAGTCTGCAGGTGGCAGCAAAAATCACTGTGTTCTGAAGAATAGCCAGAAACACAATGGGAATAAGCTCTTGGGCGTGGTCTTTTATAGGGGTGCTTGTGCGCGGTCCGCGGACATGCGCACTGTGCGCGGACAGATCGAACACAAAAAAAGGATCGGAAAGTTTCAAAAGGTATATAGAAACTCAAGATTGCTATGTGGGACTTGTGACATGGTGAGATTTTATTGAAAAATATTATGGATTAACTGAAAATGTACTTTTAAGTTGTTCGGGGACACGAACAGTGTCCGCATTTCAGGACACACGATGAGCATGGGCGCGGTCATATGATCTGTTTGCAAACTAGTCTGCGAAGGAAGCGCCTGTCCGCAGGACACCAAGTGAACAGAGATTGGTTAAAGCATGTGCATTGATGTCCTACGGACAATGTTCGGGTTCTGAAGTAATTAAAAGTGCGTCACAC
The DNA here is from genome assembly GCF_040938575.1 of Ambystoma mexicanum. Taxonomy (NCBI): domain Eukaryota; kingdom Metazoa; phylum Chordata; class Amphibia; order Caudata; family Ambystomatidae; genus Ambystoma; species Ambystoma mexicanum. The sequence goes on from NC_090930.1 coordinate 452,744,343, forward strand.
GTGAAACGAACATTTCAGGACACCGCGTGTGTACTTAGAACAGTTTAAACTTGGTAGCGAACAGTAAGGACAGATATAGTGTTCTTCAGGACACGTGTAATTTAGTTTATGTACGAACATTTCAGGACACCAATTGTGTTCTTAGAACAGTTTCAATTTGGCAGCGAACACTACGAACAGTTGTACTGTTGTTCAGGACACATCATTTTTGTTTATTTACGAACATTTCAGGACACCAATTGTGTTCTTAGGACAGTTTTAAGTTGAAAGCGAACATTACGGACAGACATAGTGTTTTTTAGAACACTTTCATTTTTGTTTCTTTACGAACATTTCAGGAAACCACGTGTGTTCTTAGAACAGTTTCAACTTGCTAGCGAACAGTACGAACAGGTGTGGTGTTCTTCAGGACACCCCCATTTTCGTTTATGTACGAACATTTCAGAACACTTGCACTGTCCGCGGACACTTTTATTGTTTTTAAAAAGAAAAACGGAAACTATTCACAATACAATATAAAAATTAAACTTTATTTAACATATATTAATAATTTATGACAGAGAAGGTCAGGCAGAAACAGAAACAAAAACAGGAGAATTTGGGGTTTCAACATGATTGTATTAGGTGAAGAAGGGATGGCAATCTCATCAAAACGTTTTGGATTATGGAGAGGGTTTGGGGATAATTGACTGGAATATGGTGAGGAGGGACAAGTAAATGTGGGGCAATGTATGATGTTTTTGTTTTAAAATGATCTTCAACAAAAGTTTTCAAATTATTAAAATTGGTCAACAGTAAATCAATTTTTTCTTTTATGTTGTCAAGCGTGTTTTCCATAACAGCTTCTTCAGAGGTAGTTTCTATTTTGTTATGCTCTGTACAAAAAATATATATATATATGTTAAATGTATACAAAATACTAATATTTAAATGGTTTATATTATAAAGTGTTTACCATTAGTTTCACTATCTTGTGACATTTCTTCATGTGGGAAATTGTCCTCTAGCCATTCCAGAGTACTAGACATTTCTGTGAGAAAAAAAAGAAAAAATAATATATTTTTTAATCTAATACAGAAAGTTTATAAATATATGAGTAAAATGAAGTACACTTACTATTTCTGGTAAGATAAGTCCTATGTACTCGGTGGGTCTGGTCTTGTTCTCAGTTCTGTTATGTCTGTGAGATAATTATGTTGGAAGCCAATTTATGTTCTTTTGGTATATTCCATTTCAGAACATATTGTATTTAAATGAATGGTTAGTGTGTTACATATATGGGTTACATTTCTTATGTATTACTATATATAATGTGTTTGTGTGCTGCTTTTTGAATTTGATAAATGATCCTATATTATGATATAACAATCAAACATACCCCACCACCCCCCCCCCCACAGTTTTTAGGTAGTGGTACTGTTCTCCAAACATGTCCGCGAACATTAAATACGTTCGTGGACATCACGTTCATAAGAAGAGATCTAGTCAGTTCCATATGACATGTATATAAAGTCAAAGTCATTATTGTTAAGTTTTGCTACTAAAAAACTATGAAATTCAGTGAAAAAACTTTGTTAAAGGGACGTTATGGTTAAGTTGCGCTACTAAAAACCTATGAAATTCAGTGAAAAAACATTGTTAAAGGGACGTTATGGTTAAGTTGCGCTACTAAAAACCTATGAAATTCAGTGAAAAAACTTTGTTAAAGGGACGTTATGGTTCCAAGTAAAACCGAAAAACCCTTGAAATTTGCCAGTTATGGTAAGCTAAGAAACCATAACTCGCGCCACCACCGTGCACTGCTAAGACTAACACCCAGGACATCAAAGATGACATCACAAATGTCATTGATGACATCACTGATGGCATCACATGTCTGGCTTACTATTTTTTCTTTTGCTGACATATCTAGGCCACATGGTTTTCTTCAGTAACAGTCAGAAACTAAGAATTTTATTTTATTTGTAGACATATCCTTCTAGTAGGTTCTTACAGTAATTCCCTTAGAGTACAGTCACATCATATGAAACATATACATATGGGAAAACACAAGCTTGAAAGACAGCAATCCTTTTTGTGCATAAAGATAATCACTAGACTTATGAGCACTTTCTGATAGTTCTGTCTTTCAAACATGTACATTTTGTTAAAAATCAATTTATTAGAAATGTTGATTATCACTATCCTACTTGCACTTGTCCTGGCCCCACTCTAATCAAATTCACAAAATATAAATGAAATATGGTTTTATGTAACTTCTCTACCTTCCTCCATCCCCTAATGATGTGTTTTTCGAGATTCCAAATTCTCCCATTTATGTTTTCCATTCCGATACCCAATTCTTTTCAAAAATACATTTCTTTTTTAAATTATAAATATCTAGTATTTTATGCTGTGATACATTCCTTTTTTTGAAGAAAAAAAAACAATGAATAGTCTGTCGACTATACGACTGTTCGGGGGTACCGTTTACGAAAGGAGCATAAACGGACATTGCGCTGTGTCCAGGAAGGTCTGGTTTGACACACTTTTTATTGGTCAGCGGACAGCACACCTGATTGCGGACATCCCTGCGCATTCCCCCAGCATCTCCCACTTGACAGGGTCTTGGACACACGTTGCCGCTGAGGCCATAGATGTCATCATGTGACCTCACCCGTGCAGTGTCACCGCGAACGTTTGAAACAAAACATTTTCATCCAATCTACAGTGCTTCAAGTTGAAAGGTACCCTTCCAGTGTTGCTCCTAGACTCATTCTTTGTAGATATGTAACATTTTTACAACTTTCCAATGCCTATTTTTTACTAGATAGTTTGCAGACAATCGTACCGTCCATGGAAAGTATATCTGAAGGGATCCACCTATTAATTTTAGGCATTCTCAGTCTGAAAATCCAGGAGCGAGCACCTGCCTGGAGGTCTTGCTATTTACCTGCTAGTTACCAATACATTGGGGCATCTTGGCCATCCCTCCTCCCCAGGACCACCACTACCACATCCAGCTGGAGGGCCTGGACGGGGGAACAGGTGCGGTGATGTAGAGGAGGATGACAAGGAACAGGAAGATGAGGTAGAGGAAGTTCCTACCTCCAGCACCCGGAGAGAGTCATAGGTGTGGTGTTTTTTTACCACCATTGGGCTTCCCAGGTTAAATGCATTGAGTGTGGGGCATACTCAGTCATAGACATCCTGGGCAGTACTCCTTCAGGACCACCTACAACCACCCAGGTCCTCTGGGAAAGGCAGTTCCTTTCTCAGGGAGAAGTAGGTTATCTTCCTCTATCCCATCTTCAACTGCTCCTGTGACCACACAGGCTACTCCTGTGGGACAGAGGATCCCAGCAGTTGCCTCGCAGGCCATACAGGAGGCTGTCGATCTTTACCTTTTGAGGGGCACAGTTGTCTGTATGTACTGTGACACACCACTCTGCAAGGGGGAAGTTTTGGAGTGCTTTTGTGGCTTTGATCAAGAGGCATGAGAAACACTGCCTCCTACCTTAGATTTAAGGCATGCCCAACCTCTGCCCCTGTCCATCTGCCGCTCAGTATCTGTGGTTGTAGCCCCTGCCATCCTTTCCCTCCCCCACCTACCTTCTTGCCTCTCCTACAAAAAGAAAAAACTAAATCCCCAAAAAATATAAAATCCAAAAAGACACCTTTTACAGTTAAAAATAGAATGAAAAAAACATCACATGACCTATTGCAGCTTGCATAGTCCACCGACAGTGGGATAGTCCATGAACATCTGGAAAATTCCAGCTGTGGGGTGGGGGAATTAAAATCAATTAACATGTTTTTCATTCAAAAATGGTGGCTCTTCAAAAAATGTGGGGGTTCATATACTGAAATAACAAATGTTCTAGTGAACTTGATTATTTTTTCTATCTTTCACAAAAACTGTTTCTAATTGTTTGTTCTGTTTTTGCTTTTTATTTACTACAACTTCTAAAGAATACTTCACTACATATTTCAAGTTTTCACAAAAACAGTTTCAATGCATTTTGGATATTCAAATGAAAAGAATGATTTCCAACATCAGTCAAATCTCCTCAAAAAATATTCACAATATCAAACTTGACATTTTCCTTGTAAAAAGTTGTCATTCCAACATCCTGCAAAAAAGCACATACATCTTTGTTCATATTGCGCTTCGTATTCTCGATTTGTGGACAAAATAAATTAGAACGTTTCCACATTTGTCTTCGAGCTATCCAAGAAAAAACAATCTTTGAATGTGGAAACAGTCCATTAACTTCACAAATGTATCCTTGATGGCAAACTGTAAGGAAATTCCGCTGGCATAATCCAAATTGTTGCCTCCACAGTGAACTACAATGATGTCCGGATGCTTTAAAGTAACCATTCTATCACAAAACAGGAGCAAGCCTGCCTACTTCATTCCTCAAACTCTATACCAAGAAACTTCACAATTTTCAAATCCAAGATGCACAGGTAATCCACACTGCTTACAGTACACATTTAACCAATGGATGCAAGAATCGTCCACCATCCAGAAACTTTGCTTCCTCAAAGTCATAGCCATAGACACATTCACTGTACACAAAAAAGATAACCCTTGCTACCCTGTCTTCCTGTAAATCACAACCACGACACCTAACTGGCTAATCCCCCATGTCTGCAGATGCCGTGACTGTCCATGGTTTTTACAGTCCCCTTTTAATGCCTGGCATCCTTAAAGGACCCTGATGATACATGCAATGTCAGGGGACTACCACCTTGTTTGCGGATGGCATGGCAATTTAAAGGGGGTGGGGAGGTTTAAAATCTATGCAATCATTTATTCTGCAATGGGGGCTCATAAAAGAGTCTTTTTGGTGGGTGTTTAAAAACAGCTTTTTTCCTTTTTCTGCTTCTATGTGACACATGCTAAACAGTACTCATGTGTTTTTTATACCTTCTGCAGAAACTGATTCAATTTTCTTTCTATTTTATCTCATTTTTAGAGCCTTCACCTACTAACAGATGACTTACTATACACTCCACATCTTCCCTTTTAATTTGTTCACACAAACCTTTTTAATGCATTTTGAATATTCAAAGGAAAAATCTGATTGCCAACATCAGTCTAATGCACTCCATCGCTTCGAAAAGTATTTACACCATCCAACTTGATATTTTCATTGTCAAAAGATGCCATTCCTAAACCATATGGAAAAGCACATACACCTTTATTGACACAGATGGAAACATTTCCATTAGGCTCTTGAACATATCCTGCATGGCAAACTGCAAAGATACTGCAGTCACATAGCACAAACCATTGCCTCCACATTGCACAATAATAATATCTGGACGTTTAAAGTGAGCCATACTCTCACAGAATGGTAATAAGGTTTCCCACTTAAACCCCCAAACTGCATGCCAGGAAACATTCACTTCCTCCAATCCAATAGCAGCAGAGGTGCCACAAGATTCAGGGTAAAGCTTCAATGAATAGATCCAAGAATCTCCCACAATCCATAAACTCTGCTTCCTCAAAGCCTTAGCCATAGCCATCTTCACTACAAACAACAAAGAAAGCACTTGCTACCCTATCTTTCTGTCTACCACACCCACAACCACAAAATCTGATGGGCTAACCCCCAGATGTCAGGGGACATCCACGACTGACCGTGGTCTCCACAGTCTCTTTTACATGCCAGACATCCTTAAAGAACCGGATGACACACCAATGTCCGCGGACTACTGCAGTGTAGGCAGACACCGTAGCACAAGGCAGCCCTTCTACCTTTTTACTTTTATGTTTGTAACACTCCCTTATAGGCTGCATTTAAACAGTCACACCTCTATCCACCAATCACATCCAAAAACTCTCCATGTAACCCTGTCATCTAAGATCAACACTTCAGATGTACACTTCAACTCTCAGAGTACATGTCTCCTGTTACCCACAGCCACCTGCATCGAAAACTACTGTGAAACTCTCAAAGATTTCTTATTGCAGCTTCAACAACATCTGCATTTAACAAGACATAGTACAGGTATGCTTATAATTTTTAAGAATTTTTTATAACACTTTTACAAATATATATATATATACTTACCAGTTACCCTGTGATAGACTTCTCAAAAAGCATATTCTCTTTATTAACCACACTATCAAATGTATTTCAGCACTCTGTACCTGCTCACATCAAATGCCAGCTACTTACATTTACAGCAAACATATTAAACTTCCACCCACCAAGTGCCACTTACAAATGTTCTAAACATCTTTTACATCTGCTTTTTCTTTCTTTTAGAAAAAAGCTAGACACATTGCTGCTCTAAATGCATATATTCATTTCCTTGCTTTCAACAAAATGCACCTAATAAAAAACCATTTTAAATGCACAGTTTTTGCATTTGTCATTCCAGATACATGTCATACTTTCCAACCTTTCTCATTACAACCTTTATAGTGCCACCATTCTCCATCTGCTCGCACATATGTTTATACTGCCAGAGTATCTATATACAACACCTCAAAGTACTGTTCCTTTATAACTACTACTATAAAACACCAAACACTGTTCTAACTACCATCTTGAAATGTATTACTAGTAGGCCACAGATGTTCCTCTATTCTTTAAAAACAGTGCACCACATATACAAATACACTGCAGCACAAACACAGCACTTCTTTTATTAAAATCACCAGCACAGAACTAACCTAGATAAGCATCGTTTTCACTCACCCATTTTTGCCCTGTTCCTCAGAGTTTCCCAAATAGCACTAATCATAGTCCAATTCTTCTAATAACATAGTTAATTTATTTAATACAACACCCATAACACAAATTTATTAACTTTTTTCCCAACAACTCCTCCTAACTTAATAAATAACAACCTCTCTTACTAAAAGTACTTTACAATTACCACATATACCCACTAACCTTCTTTTACAATTACAGGAAAAAAGAAGATTGATGAAAACAGCTACTGAAGAAAGAACACTCTTCACATCCTACAAAATAGTACAGTAATATAGTATGTTAATCTTTCTAAATGTAACAATGCACTTTCACTATATATTAGCCCAGAGTATTCGATTCTACACAACATTGTATTTCACTCTTTCTCATTATATTGCAACATTCACACTCTTTCTATTCCCATCTAAACATAGAAACAATAGCCACAAATGTCCAAACAGCCAGGACATACAAATAAAAAGAAATCTACTGACCCATACTACCGAAACAGAAGTACTGCTTTGGAAAACATGTGCCTCTAAAACATAGTCCAAAACTACTCCTACAAAACAATGTCACACCAGATGCGACAACTGTTAAATATTTGATCTCAACTTGTGAAGGAAGCCTAGAAAAAAGTACCAAAACCAGCCTAAATAATATAAAGTTATCTTTTAAATTTCTGCAACATAGAGAAGAACTGTATTACAAGGCCCAACTGCAACTTTTCAAACCTTGGAGAAAATAAGTATTATTAGCTGACCATGAATCATTTTAAGCTGCATTTAATGCACATTAAAGCAATATAACAAATGTCAACTTTAAACTATGCAAACAAATGTAGGGCAATGTCGTTTAAAGACACTCCTGAAGGCAGTCAACCTTCTCTTACAGAATGCCAAGAACCAATTGGAGAACCACTCATTCTAAATGAAGCAGAAATAGCCATGACTGAGGTAGAAAGTACCATGTATCAATCTAAATATTTTAAATTTATTTGAATACTTGTCAGTGCTCAAATAAATGATGAACAACTCACCTTTTCTCTAGAAGAAATCACTGAAGAAATTGAACATGGTTTTAAACAGGACACTAAAACATATTGCTGTAAAAACTCTAAATGATATACCTCAGCTCCTGTATGTAAGTGGGGAAGCTGGTTTGGGCATCTTAATTAAAATAACCAGCACATTTCTACAAGAGTTAACAAACAACAACCTTACAACTGTTGTAACAGCTCCCACAGGATTAGCTGATTTGAACCTGGGAGGTGTAACTTTACACTGACTACTGCTCCTCCCAGTAGAACGCCAAAACAAGTTAGAATATTACAAATTATCAGGAGAAGCTGCCACAGAAGTATGCAGAATTCTGAAACAAATGAAAGTGCTCCTGATAAATGAAGTAAGTATAGTTTCCAACCTCATGTTGGCTTTAGTTCACTTCAGAATGCAAGAAGTCCAAAAAACTGACTACGAAGAACTGTTTGGAGGAAAACAAGTTATTCTATTTGCTAACCTCCTACAATTAACGCTAGTAAAAGGTCAACCTATTTTCAAAACATTAGGACAAAACCAATGTGTAACATGCTCAGCAGCACTGGAAATGTAAATCTCTAGCAACATTTTCACTACAGAGAACTAACACAAACATGTGCCAGTCTGCAGATATCCCCTATGCTAACATGTTAAAAAGCATTAGAACTAGTCTGCTTACTAAAGATGAAAAATACATCTTGAAAACTAGACTGATCTATGAGCTATATAGACAAAACACATCTGCCGCTGAGTCGTGGAACAATGAAGTCAACAAATTGTAATTAATGCCAACCCTTCAAAGCTGTAGTCAATTCAATGATACAATAGTGAAAAACGAAATGCAACCCGTACTGCATATCAGCTCCACAGACAAACTAGAAGTGCATGGCAAGACACTCCCTATGTGCCAACAAGCAACAGCACAATCTGGAAATTACATTTGGGTTATTTTGTGGCCATAAGAGGGCCTGAAAAGGGTGATGGAGTGGAAAAAAGTTGATAAGGAGCTGTTTTTATAGGTGACAAATAGAAGTGCAGGTGCCGTCGAGTAAACTGTCAATGTTACTGTCTGTGGACGGCATTGGGAGTGGGGAGTATGCACTTGTTATATAGTTTAATTATATTGTGTTGTTTGTGGCCATTGGTCCGCAGATCCAATATGGTTACTATTTAAAAAATGCTGACGCACCTCACGTTTTTGAACGTCCAATCAGTGTGCATCTTTGGTGTCGACAGACTCCAAGACAGCCCCTGATGGGTCCAGAGGCATCCGCAGACTCCAAATCAGGAAATGAGTCAGCGGACCGGAAACAGATATCACAAATTTTGTTTCACCTACTTTTAGGCCATATGGTAAAAAACTACTGGACAGATTTACACCAGATTTGCGAAAGCATGCTTTCAGGAAAAAGCTGCTGCTCCTCGCGCAATTTTGATGAAAATAAATGTTTCCAATTGTGTCTATGAGAATTTTAAAAAATGTTGGGTCCCTCCCTATATATTTGCCCCCATGGACAAAACCGCACCAAACTTTCCCAGTTCTCTGTATACTTTTTTTATGCAAAGTTTGGTGGGAATTGGTTTAATAAACCACCCAAAAAGTGCTCTTTCTATGAGTTGAGCAACTTAACCATAACTACAGGACCACTATTGCAGACCCTGTAGCATATATATATATATATATATATATATATATATATATATATATATATATATATATATATATATATATATATATATATATATATATGTATATATATATATATATATATATATATATATATATATATATATATATATATATGTATATATACATAATCTTAGTAAGGTGCAGTTAAATTGTGCAGATTTAGTTGAACAAAACCCTTGAAATTCAGCAGATGTGGGAAGTCATGACCAGCGTACTCGGTGCGCTTCCGCTCATGTCGCCCACAAAGCCATTTTGTATGTCATTGTGAATCCATTCCCATAAGATATGTATGTGCTCATTTGCTTTGCAATGGGAATGCGCCGAGTTAAGCTGGTCATGAATTCCCACATCTACTGAACCAAGATATTTGTTGTGTTAAATCTGCACAAATTAACTGCACCTTAACTAAGAGTTTTTCAGTGAATTTCAAGGGTTTTGTTATACCATATATCTTTTACAGTTCACTTGCCATGGTATTCGGCCATATCCACTGTACATGTTCCCCCAATATGTTTCTTTTGGTCCCATTAGGTGGCCTCGGCCTTTGGCCGTGGCCACTCTACATGTCTTTCAGGCCCACTAGCCAATGAGCATGGCTTCATCTTTTAAAACACTGGCTTTCTTTTCCGCTCACAAGCCATGGATTTCATCCATGAACATTGACCTTGGCCTTTGGGCATGGCCCCTTTATATGTTGCCCTAATAGCTTTCTTCCAGTTCCACTAGCTATGGCATTAACGTCACCACTCTACATGTTGCGCCGATCGGTTTTCTAAACAGGTCCAGTAGCCATGGTCATCAGCACCAGCCTTTTGCTGTGGTCCCATGACATGTTGCCGCTATAGGTTTCATGGGGGCCCCCTAGCCATGGGCTTAGGCCATGGCCAGTGGCCATGTCGTTTAGCCATGGCCAGTGGCCACGTCGTTTATCCATGTCCAGTTTCCATATTGCACCATTCAGCTCCTTAAAGTAACCCAGTAGCAATATAGTTCGGCCTCACCCATTACCCACAACCTCTCTGTAGCTGTAACATTCTGCTTTTTTTTGTATTAATCACATTTTTTAACTGTATTAAAAAAAAACATGTTCCCATCCACGGTTAGTATAACCCTGATAATAATAATGTAATAGAAATAATCCCGGTTTTTCATAAAATAACCCTGGTTATTCATGTGACACACTTTCATTTCTGATGCTGTTTTGTACTTTAACCCCGTTTATAAAAAAAACGTTTGAATTCTGAATTTGGTCCCCAACCCCCAACAAACCCACCATTTCCACATGGTGTCCTCTTTCCCGCACCCCATCTCTAGTCTGATCACATTTCATCCTTTGTTCTCCTCCAAATGGTGTTTTTGTTCTTTTGGGCTAACCGTGCTTATTTCAGAAATAACCCTGGTTATCTCTGGCATTGAACAAAGCAAAAATGGCAGCTTTTTCAGTTGTGAAAAGCCTCTCTGCTGCAAAACACCATTGGAGATATAGCTATAAGATAGGGAAAGATTTGTTAAAAATTTCCAGGACAGGTTTGGGGTTATTCCATCCAGTAGTTTTTAAAATATTTGATGAGGAATGGGGTACCCACTTCTTCCAAATATGAAAAGCCGCAATTTTATGCTCTCTATGTGAGTGATTAAAGTGGTAATATCGGCAGGATACAAAAAAGAAAAGTGCAAAAAAAGCTATTTGGAGGAGGGTAAAGGTTGAAATCGAATCAGGCTAGAGGGGAGTAGGAAGGAGGACATCATGTGAAGTTGCAGAGTTGGGGGTGGTCTGGGGAGCCAGTTACAGTTCAAACATTTTCGCATTATTGTGGGAATACAGAGATTACTGCGGTAATAACGCAAGTTGTGTTCGGGAATGAAAATGCATCACATGAAGCAAAGAGGAATAGGGAGTAAAGGGAGGAGGTCAGGGAGGTCAAAATCAACTGAGGTGGGTGGGGGTACCCGGGGAAATGGAAGGAGGCACATGGGGAGCACCTGTGAGGACTTTTTTCAAGCATTACCGCAGTCATTATCAGGGGATTATTGGGGGAATAAAAACTGAGAGAAAAAAATAAATGGGGCGACATTTGTTGTGATCACATCTACTAGGCAGGGGAACTGGGTCTTTGTCTCAGTGGCTCTGGTCAGTGGGCCCCAAAGAAACAAATTGGTGCAACATGTGCAGCAGCTTTTGGCCACTTGCCATGGCTGAAGGCAATGACAAGTGGCCTTGAAAGAAACCTAGTGTATTAAAATATACAGTGGCACGGCCAAAGGTACTGCTCACTAGCCACGGCCAAAGGCCATGGCTAGTGGACCCTAAAGAAACCTATTGGTGCAACATGTATAACAAAACCTTCAAAATTCATTGAAAAAACTTTAGTTAAGGTACAGTTAAGGTGATCAGGTTTAATGCACCCTAATCCTTGAAATTCAGCAGATGTGGGTAGTGATGATCATCTTAACTCATCATCCTCCTGTTGCAAATCTCATGACACACACAGACCAAATGGAATTCACAATGGCAAATACAATTAGAGGCCAGCAAGATAGCTCATTGGATTGATCGCTTGCTGCTTCGATTGGTGTCTGAACTGCAGGGCCCTGGTTTGAATCAGGGAAGGCCAACTCAGTCTTTCAACCTTCTGATGCAGTTAAATGAGTACCAACTCAAATTGGGTGATATTATATGTGTATGTGTTATATGTAAAGTACTTAGACTTAATCGCTATATAAATAATTAGATCTCAGGTGTCATCAATGGGGGTACACCAAGTTAAGATCATCACTTATCACAACTGCTGAATTTCAAGGGGTTGGTTACGTTAAATCTGAACACCTTAGCTGTCCCTTAACTAAAGTTGTATCAATAAACATAGATATGAATGTAATTGGTCGATTTCTACCAAAGGCACATGAACAGACGTTTAAAATTACAACTATGAAAAGACACATTACGCATTATTTCACTCGGCCCCTACTACTGCCTGAAAAATCCTCTCTTCCCTTTTCAATCGCCCTCCTTTTTTTATCCCTGTCATCCCGACACCACATTCCAAGCAGGAACACAACACATTTACATTTAATATGGGATAAAGCACCCTGTACCATTCATTACCTGGATGTTGCATTTCACGGAGGAGTTCATGAATGAGGCCAAAGCTGGAGCCCCTTGTGCAAGGAAAAGCCATTGAAATCCCCAATGCGGCGCAAAGGGCCGCGCTAACCCTGGACGAGTTTACAGGGCCGCTACACTGTAATCGCATGGAAATTCTATGCGTACCCCGCTCACGGCAGCCAAAACGCATGAAAATGTACTCGTGCACCCCTCGGAATATGCGTACCCTGCTCGCGTCAGGTAAATTGCATAGAAAAAGTTCCCCCTGTGGTGTGGGCTGCCTGTGGGGCATGCACAAGGTGGATGGCCTGCCTGCGGGGCATGGGGAGGGTGAGTGGGCTGCCTGTGGGGCATGCCAAGGGTGGATGGGGCGCCTGCGTGAATTCTGGGGGTACGCAGGGAGTTTCACACGCGATAGGCCTGGCACGAGCGGGCTATGTGTATTTCGGGGGTGCGCAGGGAGTTTCACATGCGATAGGCCTGGCGCGAGCGGGCTACATGTTTTCCAGGGGTACGCGGGGAGTTTGACATGTGATAGGCCTGGCGCGAGCGGGGCACGTGTATTTCAGGGATGCGCAGGGAGTTTCACACGCAATAGGCCTGGTGCGAGTGGGCTATGTGTATTTCGGGAGTGCAAGGGGAGTTTCACACACGATAGGCCTGGCACGAGCGGGCTATGTCTATTTCAGGGGTACGCAGGGAGTTTGACACGCGATATGCCTGGCACGAGTGAGCTTCATGTATTTCGGGGATGCACGGGGAGTTTCACACACAATAGGCCTGGCACGAGCGGGCTATGCATATTTCGGGGGTGCACGGGGAGTTTCACACACGATTTGGCATTGTGGGCGCTCCTGGGTGTGCCCTTTCCCCCTCTCCAGGCCCTGCAGGCAGCCCACACCACAGGGAAGTACCCTACACCCCTGACCATGCCCTGCAGGCAGCCCACATGACACCATGCACTTGTGAGCCCCAACTCATGCCTCCACCCACCTACCATTGAGGGACACCTGCCAGCAGGCCCCGACACATGTCCACCACCCACCCACCATTGAGGGGCACCTGCCAGCAGGCCCCGACTCATGTCCCCCACCCACCCACCATTGAGGGGCACCTGCCAGCAGGCCCCAACTAATGTCCCCCAATGGGGGGCACCTGCCAGCAGGCCCTGACTCATGTCCCCCACCCCTGAGGGGCACTTGACAGCAGGCCCCGACTCATGTCCCCCATCCATCCGCCCACCCACCATTGAAGGGCACCTGTCAGCAGGCCCCGATATGTGGCCCGCCAAACACCATGTTCTAACAAAACAGACCCATGGGCCTAATTCCAACACAAATCCCTCTTCCCCAAGTATAAGCACACAACCATCCACTGCACCCACTCCCAAATTACCCATGCCATGAGAGCCTCAAAAGAACCACCATGGCCATGGAGAAATGTACAACAGAGACACACAGCGGCAACACATGACTGAGGCAATGCTCATTGAGACATGCACAAATACCAATGACAGTACACAACACCAATAATGAATATATATGATTTATATTAAAATACATAATGAAAAAACATAATGAAATATCAAACTTGTAAAGTAAGAAATGATGAAATGTAAACAAAAAATTCCAATGTAAAATAAAAATCCACAAGAGCAAAAAAGTGAAGTGGTCCATATCCAATGTCCAAAAAAATGTACATGGAAAAATTAAAATAAAACATTGATCCATGTGATGTAACAATAACAAAAGTATGTACAAGTCTTGAACTATATACACTGCAAGTCTGAAGGGTCCATGATGCCCAAACAAAAGGAAACTTAACAAACTTCCTATAATAATAACTATGTACATAAAGTGGAGCAAAGTCAATGAACTCCAAAATAAAGAAAAAACAAAGCAAAATTAACCCTAAATAACTATGTGCAAAGGTGGCGGGCAAGTCCAACGGCTCACTTGTTGATGTCCGGGGCCATGGCATCATCGAACTCCTCTTCAACGTCTTGGAGGCGGGCCTGTTTCCTGGCCCCGAGGTCTCGCAGGGATGCAGCCATGGCCTCCTCCACTCCCTGCGAGTTGCCTCGAGGCACTCAGCCTGCCTCAACGCCGTGCGCATAGAGTTCTCTGCCCTGACCATAGTGAGCCGTGCCTCTTCCGTCCGCCGCCGCTCCACATCTATTTGCCGGCCCAACCGCTGCCACACGGAAGACACACCCAATCCTGGGTCCTCCATCCCTCCGGCCGATGCCTGCCCCTGTGATGTTGATGGTCCCGAGCCCCCAGCTTGAGCCTGCTGATGCCGTGCATGTGCCCCGACTTTCAATGCCTGCACGTCCTCCTCCTGGTTTATAGTGAGTATTTCGAATGACATTTTTTAGAATGCAAATATGTCGTTTCTTTTTTTTATTTTTTTATTTTAAATGGGGGGGTTCCCCCCAAGCCCCTGTTTTTTTAGCACTTTATTTTTCTTACAAACCCCCCAAAAAACGTATAAAATAAAAAAAAAAATTGAAATTTGTTTTTTGACCAAATGTTTTTGACATATTTGCATTTCGAAAAAATGCATTCGACATACTGACTGGATACCCCTCCTCCTGCTGGGGTCCAGTTGTTGGGGTGGCCACCCCTGCTGGACCTCCGACTCCCGACTGTGGCAGGGATTTGTCCTCCACCAGCCTGGCCGCTGGGTCAGGGGCAGCTCCGTCGGAAGGAAGATGGCACGGAGGACGACTGGCGCATAGGGGGTTCACTTGGGGAGGGGGTCAATAGAAGTTCCAGCACACGGAGGAGCCCAGCACTGCTGACCCATCGAAGTAGGTCGGCGCGGTCAATGAGGCATTGAAAATGACGTGCATTGTCCACACGAGAACCCTGCACGTCATCCTGAATGCCATGTTGACACAACGCCACCCCTGCCAGGACAGGCTCAACCCGGTCCCAGATACCCACGTCCGTAGGGAGAGGGAGGCCAGTTGTTGTTCGCGCATCCCCTCCCTGAAAACAGGTCTGGACAAAGGCATCCTTACTGGTGCGGGATGATGCAGTCACAGGATTACATACCAGCACCTCCGCGGCGGCCTGTGCTGCCTCCTGTCCCTGCCCCAGTACTGCACCACTAGCACCAGTGGAATGCCCCCCTCCAGGCCCCATGTGTGGGCCTTCCATGGCCTCCTCCTCAACCAAACCCCCCACAAACCTGGATGACTCTGTGCCATCTTTCTCCATAGGCCCCCTGTGGGGGCTCAGCTGCCCCTTCTGCTGCCGAGGAGTCTGCCTCCGACCTCCACCTCTTGGACCTACCCTCGGCAGCTGTGGCCGCGGATGCGGCACCAGACTCCTCACTCCCCAAAGAGATGACAACATGGGAGGGGAGCTGGCCTTGCGTCTCGGGCTGGCGGAGGGATCCATGCTGCTGTGCTCGACAGCACCGTCTCTGCCCTCTTCATCAGTTGACGCTGCAGACATGGAGAGACAGAACACAGGCATCAGGGCACTGTACAATGGTCTGATACACACATGACAGTTGCACATGAGTGGCAGTGTCAAACTTCACAGATGGCTTCACACTCCCCAACACACATATCATTTGAACCCACACACATGTGCAAATTAACAGGAATGTTGCAGCAGGCAGCAAGAGCCATACACATACAACAGCATGAGCATCCGAAGGTTAGCCTGACGTCACATGCAACATGGGGAGTGCTGAACACATGCACACACGCCACCAGGCACACATGCATCTGTACATCTCCACCACCTGTTACAGTGAAATCATTGGCAATTATGTCACATCTGCCAATCAGCCTCCTACATGTCTGTGTCACATGCATCCATGGCGTGTCACATTCGCACACATGTCAAACACACACACACGCGCATGTATGTCATACACGTACATGAAGGTGGAACCAGCATCCATGTGTCACACCCCAACCATGACATAGTACATACACAGATTTGTAAGCATGTGTGCATCCCCACATGCATTTGGGCATCATGCATTTCAACACATACACCCTTGATGTGCCTCACACATGACTGGACTCCCATTCGGCAGGATCATGTCCCTGTAATACACATCCGTACATGGGCCTTTTAAGACATATGTCCATGCTGCACACTCCTGGCACACCTCAACATGCACTGCGTCCAATCAGTACGCATGGACACTTAACGCTCAACTCCAGCTGGGTCTGCCTCTGCCTCTGAAGGACCTGGAGGTGGAGCGCTGGGCGTATACTTTCCAGGACCCTCATCTGGTTGTTGGTAAGGCAGATCCGGCACCCCTCTGCATGCGCTGCCTCCAAGAGGCTCCGGGTCTTGCTGAGGGTCCTGGACCTGAAGTCCTCCCAGCACTTCCGGACGTGTTGCATGTCGCGGGCTGCCACCCCCTCCACGTTGATGGCAGCCACAATATCCTTCCAGATCCTCTTCCGTCCTTCATTGTCAGCCTGTGGTCTTCCGAAGAGGGCATCATAATGCACCAGGACTTGATCCACCAGGACACCAACCCCTGCGGCACTGAAGCTGGTAGCCCTCTGCCTCACTGGCTGGGGGTTGGCAGTGGTCTGTGATGGTGTTTCCCCCGACATGGCAACCCCCGAGGCAGGTGTGGGTGGGCAACTGGGTCCTGGTGCTGGGCTGTGGAGCGATGGAACTTCAGTCAGGAGTCTACTGTTCCAACAGGGGTGGTCACAGCAACTGAACCCCTGCAGATGGCTGGCGTGCAGGCACAAATAGCAGGGCACGTGGCCAGCAGGCAGGCAGGCAGCAGCAGATGGCAGGTGGGAGCAGGCTCAGGGCTCTGGGGGCAGGAAAATGGCCTTCTGGGCAGGAGCGTGCTCTTCTGTGTGTTGTCGCATGGCCAGCTTGATACAGAGTGATTTGCCACATAAAAAAACTGCACACCAGCGTGTAATTTGAGGAAAAGTCCTTAGCGCATAAGCAAAGTGATTCTACATGTGAAAAAACTGCGCGTCCGGGTGTCACTGCGTGTAATTGGAGGAAAGGCCCTTAGCGCGGAAGCGCGTATGTGACGCGGCACGTGTGGGCAGGGTTCAAAGGTACGCGTGGGATGCCATTTTCTTGTACGTGCTTTTTGTGGAGAGCGAGCGGGTGATTCTTGTACTTCTTGTCGGTTCACATGCGATTACTCCACAACGGTTCCAGTTCGTACTGCTTGTATACTCAGACAGCGTTCAATTCTTCTTTTGGTGGGGGTGTTGCCAATGCGTCTTTTTCACATTCTTTTTCCAGGCAGACGGTGAGTCGCGGACATATCTTTCGACTGTGGTTGCCCCTGTGTGTCGCATACCCATTCAGAGGTCATTGTAGCCTGCGTGTACCACACGTATGCTTATTTTTGTGTTTCTGGGTGCCACAGCATAGTGCGGGTCCTTTATTCCACGCATGTGGGCTACCAGGGGTCGCGTGCACATTCAATTTTGTTTTCGGGGTGCGTTGCGTGACCCGTCATCTTCCCCCAGGGGTCACAGACAGCCTTGCTAGAGCACTAGGGTACGTATTCCATCTAGTACCCTGCCCCCTTTACCCAAATTGCCAAGGACAATCGTTTACTGCACCTCCCATTCGCACAAGAACATCAGTGCCATGGTTGGGAGGCGACCAAGTGGTAAGGGAGGCAAAGGTGGCCGACCTCCAAGAGGTGTCCGCGGTAGGGGATGTGGTCAGGATGTGCAGGGTGGCCCAAGAGGCCAGTGTGTGGAGTACCAATCAGAGACACCTATGTCCACCCAATGGGTCGGGGAGATGCAGCTGACACCATCCCAGCTCAGGCCCTGTTAACCCGGCCTATATTGTTCACTGAACTGGCCAGGGATGACTCACAGGCCGACTTCCGAGTCACCTAGTCAAAGCCACGTGTGGCAGTGAAAGTTGCTGTCACGTGGATCTGGGCAGCAATGTCATCTGCTGCCCCAAGTAGCCAGGGTGAGGAGGCTGCAGGGGCAGCTGCAGCTCAATCCACCCCAGCTCTGAGTCACCCAGTTGGGACAGTGTTGGTCCAAGACCATCACACCAACGTTGGTCCTGCCAATATCACCCAGCAGCCAATGCCTGCAGTGAGACCTTTGGTCATCTTGCCTTTGGCTCCTTCCAGTGCCCAGTCCACCAGCGTTTCACCCCTAGTGACCAGAGCGGCGTCAGCCACTCATGGTCTGCACCACCTCTCAAGAGGAAGAAGGGTGCTCTTGCGGTGCAGGCTGGGACCCCAGACACGGCTCCCCCCTCCGTCAAGGAAGCAGAGTTTCAATGATGTGGATCTGGACGCACTTGTGGGCTAAGTGTCGGCCCGTGGCCGTGAAATTCTGGTGACTGCAGGGTGCAAGATTATGACTGCTCAATGTAGCGGCCACTGGCAGTGCATCGCGGACCAGATTAGTTTCCTTGGATTCGTGAGGCGCACAGCTGATGATTGCTCTAAGCGGTGGAATGACCTCAAACGCAGAGCAAAAAACAAGCTGGCTTCCAATCATGCCTCTACTCTGGTGACTGGCAGTGGGTCTCCAGCAGAGGAGGAAGTACTCACAGAACATGAGTCAATCGCTGAAGGCTTCATCAAAGCGTGGGAGACCTACCAGATCTTGAGGCAATATCCGGTGAGTGGCCATGCATGTGTATGCAAACCATGTGTATGTTGCTTGGGTGATGTGTTCTGATTGAGTGCCAGGTGAAGCTGTGTAGTCATGAATGCTATGGGTCACCCATGTGGTGCCTCCAAATCATTCCCTGGCCCTGGGTTTGGGTTTTACAGTATCCTTTCTGACCGCAGTTAACAATTTGTATCTGATTACTGCACTACACCTTCAACAGCCATCATGCCACAACATTGTTGATACTGTTTTCCTGTTCATTCTGCCTGATTGATGGAATCATTTGCATGATTAACACACATTTTTGTGACGTTCTGCCCCAAATTCACCATACTTCAGACATAGATTTCACCCCACAATGGTCCAAATTTGTTTACTTATTATGGGAATTATTTCAAAAATCAGGCTGATTGACTATTGTGCAGCTACACATGCCCTGCACACAATCACTTCGGGCCCTGTTTGAATGTTGAACATGACAATTGACTTCTCTCATGTCCAAGTGACCAACCATTGATTTATTGGTAAACACTGGCTTTGTTGGATCATGCAGAACATGTGTTGCTTTTCCTGGAGTCCTCAGTGTCTGCTTTTTGGCTCCCCTTCCACTTCATTGCCAGTGAATGCATGCCAGAGTTAGTGTCATGTATTCAATGTGTACATTGTGATGCCTATGTGTGTGGGCTATGCTGCTCATGCCTGTCTTCATTACTTTTCTTTTATGTTTTTGCAGGTGATGAGACACTAGATGCTGTTGAGGAGCAGGAGATGGTGCAGGGGCAGAAGTACTCACAGCCCCAACCCGGCACCAGTGGAGGACGTGGGGTGGTGGTGGGTGAAAATCCATTACTCCTACAGACCATCCTGTCCACGGGTGTCCCTGGGTACACCTCCGAAGATCTCTATGCGTCAGGTTCTGAATCTAACATCGAGACAAATGTGCTGTCGCAGGTGAGTGTTTCTGGCAGGGATGCTGTTCTGTCCCTCTATGGGGCATTCAGTGTTGGAAAGTCTGCCTGTGGCGGTTACGGATGCAGGGTCACACTCTACTATATTTTCTCCTGTTCCTGGGCCAGCAGATCAAAGGAGGAATGCAGTGCTGCAGTCTCAGGCAGTGCCAGCACAGCAGGGTGCACAACACCTTGCCCCAAACAGATGTGGTGCCCACCAACGCGGTGGCCGTGCACCACCAGGCAATACTATGTGGGAGAACTCCATGTATACTATTGCAGCACAACAGGCGGTATCATGTGAGACGATGGCTCAGGCCGTGGATAGGGTGGCCACTTCCATTCTCCCACCTGAAAGGCAGGTGGAGCCCCAGCAGCAGGCAACAGAGTTCATGTGCCGCTCACACAGGGAGGACATGTTGGCGTCCAACAGGGACCGACGGGCTGGACTGGAGACTCTGCGCACAGCCATATCTGCAGAGTCACAGGCCAACACGGATGCCCTGAGGTTAGAACACAGGTCCCTCAGAGATACTCTGGGTGCACTTGAGGTGTCCCAGAATACAAGGTCAGAACAGCAGCTAGAGCAGCTAACACGCACACTCTCAGCTGAGCTCCAAGCAAACCTTGAGGAGATCTGGGCATCACACGAGGCCTTGCAGGCAGAAATCTGTGCTACCCATGAGGTGCTGCATTGGGATCTCCGTACCATCATCCTGCAGAACCAAACCTTCCAGACCCGCATGCTTGCTGCCATGGAGGAGCATGCCAGGGCTTTGCATGGTCTGCCTCCCATATCACGCACACCTTCTAATGTAACACCAGACGGTGATGACAGCAACGGCAATTCTCCCACTATAGGGTAGCCGTGCAGGCCATGAGCCCAATGAGGTTTTTTTTAAAATGTTTATTTTTGTTTTTTCATATTTAAATACCTCGCTATGCTCGGCCCTGTAGCTATGGGCCCGGGCATTACCTGACTTACCCCCCCCCCCACACGGCCCTCAGCAAGGGTCCTGTTGCTTAAATAGTCCTTGTGAATTAATGGCTGTAGAGAGTCACATAAAAGTACTATAGTGAAAGCTGGAATTCGTTGCAGTACTTTCTCAAGTAGTAGGCATTGTGATGTCGCTTCTGAAGCATAATATCTAATTACAGAGCATTGAATGTCATTGTTTTAAAAAGGTCTGTTGTGTTGTCATAACTAGCCTGTACTAAGAATCCCTTTCCATTCTTTTATAGAGATATTACAGGCTGATTTGTATTATAACGAGATATTCTCCAAGAACAATAATAGTCTTATATTTTAATTAATGCTATAATTATACTCAGATTGGTTTTGAGTAGTTGACATGCTAACGATTATTTGAGAGTATTTTACCATATAATAAGTCAGAAAGCTCCAATTCCGAAGATTATTTCTGATAGCTCTGCCAGCACAATTATTGGGACACATGTTTTAATACAAAGATAGTACTTATACTATCAACACATATTTTTGTTTCATCCATACCTACGGCGAAATCCGCTAATACATTTTTCAAATGTACTATTTATGCCAGGATTTCATGATGTGTGGAGAGGACAAGTTATGTCCAGTTGCTGCTAATGTGTTTCATATGCGAACGCATTAGTAATGAAGTTGCTGTTATTTTCTCAGCACAGCAGTTCCCGCAATCTAACTGTGTGACTACTATTCCAGAGGCTAGTGCAGACTCTCCAGGTGAGCAAATACTGCAGCTGTCACAGAGGGAAACCTGCCAGGCAATGCACGGATCCAAGAGGGCCTTGCATCCAGGAAGCTTCCATTGCTATGGAAACTGTTTAGAGTTTATTATTTATTTAGAGCTTTGCTTAACGAATCACACAGCAATTTACAGAAGGAAATTACATTTTTTTTGAGTCATTCATGCTTGAGGGTCAAAAGGGGCCCTCAAATTCAGATTGATGATGTGATCATGGAATGGCAACAGGGAACAGGGAAACAGAAAGGCATGCCCAGTCCAATCCGACAATCTACCAAGAGTAGACCAAAAGCCAGACTATTTAAAAATGCTACGAGTTTTATTTAGACCTGTCTCGTTTTCCACAAGAGATACAGTGAAAAACAAGGACACAGCCCCAGAAACTGGGCTTAGCGTTTTCTCTGGATAAACAGTGTATAGGTACACCCAGCAATTTTCAACATTACCTTCTTGCAGCCTCTTTCCAATGGGAACAGAGGGAGTGAAATTGGATAAGAACGTGCATTTTTCGCAAACATGCCTGCTTTCTATGTCCCCATCTTGTACGTACTCTAGCAAATGACACCACGACAAATGTGATGGTGCTCATTAGTTATCTAAAAGTGTGTCACTTTCTCATCACTCCTTTCAGGACATTGGGCACATATTTCAAGGGAATTGTGGCATTGCATGTTGCTTTGGGGGCTCAAGCTTATGAGTTGAAAGGCCAAGCAGTGGCCTTCTTTTCATGCCCAGCCTTGTTAACTATGTTTCCCCACCCACCTTAAATGCTGATGTTGTTGTGTAATACACATCTTGAAGAGTAGGACTGTTTGACAGATCTTTGGAACTATATACTTTATAGACTCTAGATTACTGCCTTATTGCTTTCTACCTCTGAATGTACACCATACCCACAACCATAAAACCTGTTGGGCTAATCTCCCGATGTCGACGGACATCCATGGCTGAACGCGGTCTCCGCAGTCTCCTTTTCCTGCCAGTCATCCTTAAAGCACCTGGCTGATAAACCGATGTCCACTGACTACTACAATGTATTCGGACACAGTACCATAAGGCAGCCCTTCTACACTAAGCCTATTCTCTTTTATAACCACTCTATCAAATGTCATGTATTGTAGCACTCTGTACCTGTTCATATCAAGTGCCAGTTACTTACATGTACAGCCAACATATTAAACTTCCACCAGAAATTCCAGAAATTTTCTAAACCTATTTTACATCTGGTTTTTCTTCTTTTAGAAAAAAGTTAGACACATTGCTGCTGTAAATGCACATATGCATTGTTTTACTTTCAACAAAATACTCCTAATAAGAGACATTTTTAAACGCACAGCATTTTCCATTTGTCATTCCATATAAATGTCTTACTTTCCAACCTTTCTCATTACATCCCTTATAGTGCCACCATTCTCCACCTACTCACACATGTGTATACTGCCAAAGTATTTATAGACAACACTTCAAAGTACTGTTCCTTTACAACTACTACAATAAGATGCCAAACAGTGCTTCAACTACAATCTACCAATGCATTACTACTAGGCCACAGTTTCCCTATTCTTTAAAACACTGCACTACATTAAAAATACATTGCAGCACAAACACATCACAGAACTAACCTAGATAAGCATCTTTTTCACACACCCATTTTTGCCCTGTTCCTCATAGTGTCCCAGACAGCACTAATCATAGTCCAATTCTTCTAACAACATAGTTAATTTCTTTACTACACCACCCATAAAACAACTTTATTAACTCCTTTTCCCATCAACTCCTCCTACCTTAATAAATAACAACCTTTCTTACTAAAAGTACTTCACCATTATCACATATACCCACTAACGTTCTTTTAAAATTACAGGAAAAAAGTAGAATGATGAAGACAGCTACTGAAGAAAGAACACTCTTTACATCCTACAAAGTAGATACAGGAATATGGTATGTTAATCTTTCTAAATGTAACAATGCACTTTCACTGTATATTAGCCTTTTATTCGATTCTACACAACAACATTGTATTTCACTCTTTCTCATTATATTGCAACATTGACACTCTTTCTATTCCCATCTAAACATAGAAACAATAGCCGCAAATGTCCAAACAGCCAGGACATTTTAAAAAGAAAATAATTCACACATACTAACGAAACAGAAGTACTGCTGTGGAAAACATGTGCTTCTACAACATAGCCCAAAATTACTTAATAATCATATAAATGTATCATTTAAGTCTCACAACATATATAACTATATTACATGGCCCTGCTACAACTTTTCAAACTTTGGAGAAAAGAAGTATTATTAGTTGACCATGAATCATTTGAAGCTGCATTCAATGCAAATGAAAGCAGTATAACAAATGTCAATTTCAAACAATGCATACAAATGTTAGACCCTGAACCCCAACACGAGGAAGAAATTGAAGGTCTACTACATAAAGACACTTCTAAAGGCAGTCAACCTTCGCTTACAGAAAGCCAAGAACCAATTGGCGAACCACTCATTCTAAATTAAGCAGAAATAGCCATGACTGAGGTAGAAAGTACCATGTATCAATCTAAATATTCTAAAGAATCTGAAGAAGACTTCTCAGTGCTCAAATAAATGATGAACAACTTACCATTTAGCTTGAAGAATTTGAACATAATTTTAAACATGAAACTAACACATTTTACTGTAAAAACTATAAACTATAAACCCCTGTACCTGTATGTAAGTGGTTTGGGCAAAACATTCTTAATTGAAATAATCAGCACATTTCTACAGGACTTAACAAACAACAACCTTTCAACTGTTGTAAAGCCCCCACAGGTTTAGCTGCTTACAACATAGGAAGTGTAACTTTCCACTGACTACTGCGCCTCCCAGTAGAACACCAAATTAAGTTAGAATATTACAAATTATCAGCAGAAGCTGCCACAGAAGTATGCAGAAATCTGACACAGATGAAACTGCTCCTGGTAAATGAAGTAAGCATGGTTTTGTTTTGCGTCTGTTTGGCCCTAAGGGGAAAACACTAACACTTACGTCTCCCCAGCCCCTTGCACAGGAAATAAGTAATTGGACTCAGACTAGCAGAAGAAACACAAATACATCATATAAGGTTATAAAACGGCTCATTATAGGCCCTTTATTTATGCCATACAACTATACAAACACCAATAAACATAGACAAACAAAAATATATATAGATTAGAATATAGGTAACTTCACCGTTAGAAATAAAGCAGAAGAAAACTTCATCTTGGCCACCAGCAACACTGCTTAGTCCCTCAGCAGGTAGGTAAAGAGATTTCTGTGTCCAAAAGGGTCTGAAGCGGAGCGTCCTCCATTTCAGCAAGACTGCAAAACCTGGGGTTCAATATCCAACTAACTTTCTCTGTGATGCCCTCTCCTTTATGGGGAATCCCCCCTTCCCAATTTTGTTCTGCCCTCAGCCAAAAAGCAGATCACAAGTCGAAGAGACAAGGGTGGAAAAATCCAATTAGAAGTGGAAAAGCCCAGTGCCCCTCTCTCTCGCATGCATTCCCAGACCCCTTATTATGCCTCTGAAGTGAGCTCCGACTCCCCTTCTGTATTCATCCTGCAATGTACAATACAATATCTATTCTCCGCAGTTAGTCCACTTGCATAATATTTTTGTGACCTTGCTCTGTTCTCCCTGCTACTTATGTATTCTGTGATGCCTGCAGAAACGCAGACTTTATTACTGTAATGGTAGATGAGTGTTCATAAATAGCTGTGCATCAAAGCCATGTTATTCTGGATCACATTGTTCACACTAGCATTACAGGTTTCCAACCTCATGTTGGCTTTAGTTCATCTCAGAATGCAAGAAGTCCTAAAAAATGACTTTGAAGAACTGTTTGGAGGAAAACAAGTAATTGTTTTCGAAGACCTCCTAGAATTAACGCCAGTAAAAGGTCAACCTATTTTCAAAACATTAGGACAAAAACAATGTGTAACATGCTTAGCAGCACTGGAAATGTAAATCTCTGGCCACATTTTCACTACACAGAACTAACTCAAACATGCCCCGGTCTGCAAATCTTACCTATGCTTACATTTTAAAAAGCATTAGAACTGGTCTGCTTACTAAAGATACAAAATACGGCTTGAAAACTAGACTAATCAATGAGCTATACAGACAAAACACATCTGCCCCTGATGTCATGGCACAATTAATTCAACAAATTATAAAATGTATGTCCTTAATGCCAACCCTTCAAAGCTGTAGTGAATTCATTGATACAATGTTGAAAAAAGAAATGCAACCCATACTGCATATCAGCTCCATAGACAAAGTAAAAGTGCACAGCAAGCCACGCCCTATGTGTCAACAACAAACAACCCAACTAAATAGCTTAGAAAAATGTAAAAGTCTGGAAAATATATTTGGGGTGATTTTGTGGCCAAAAGAGGGCCTGGAAAGGGTTGGGGAGTGAAACAAAGTTGATAAGGAGCTGTTTTCATAGGTGAAAAAAAAGCAGTGCAGGTGCCGCTCAGTCCACGGTCAATTTGACTGTCTGAAGACGGCATTGGGAGTGGGGAGGTTTAGGATGAGTCTTGTTATTTGAAGGTGTATTGTAGGCACTTGTGTGGTTTAATTCTGTTGTGGTGGTTGTGGCGAGTGGTCCGCAGATCCAATATGGTGACCATTTCATAAATTATGATGCACCTCACGTTTTGGAGCATCCAATCAGTGTGCGTCTTCTGTGTCACGCTCTGATTGGTCCAAAGGCATCCGCAGACTCCGAATCAGGAAATTAGTCAGCATACCGTTCCAAGATGTCACTAATTTTGTTTCACCTACTTTTGGGCCCTTTTTTAAAAAACTACTGGACAGAATTACACCAAATTTGTGAAAGTACACTTTCAGGAAAAAGCTGCCACACCTTGCGCAAGTTTGGTGAACAACCATACAACCGATTGGAAAGTAGGCGCAAGCAAAAAAGGTTTCCATTGTGTCTATGAGAATTAAAACATTTTTGGGTCCCTCCCTATACATTTGCCCCCCTAGACAAAACCGCACAAACTATGCACAATCATTCTGAGTTGGCCATATACTTTTTTATGCAAAGTTTGGTGGGAATTCGTTGAACGGCGCCAAAGTTATAAGCTTCCCAAAAAGTGCTCTTTCTATGAGTTGAATAACTTAACCATAACTACAGGGCCACTATACCACTATCGCAGACTTTGTATTAAAGCCAAATGCTGTGGCCATCTAGTGGGACCAAAAGAAACATATTGGGGGAACATGTACAGTGGATTAGGCCGAAGGCCATGGCAAGTGGCCTGTAAACAAAATATGGTATAACAAAACTCTTGAAATTCACTGAAACAATCTTAATTACGGTACAGTTCATTTCTGCAGATTTAACACAACAAATCCCTTGATTCAGTGGATGTAGGAATTCATGACCAGCTTAACTCGGTGCATTTTCATTGCAAAGCAAATGAGCACATACATATTTCAAGAGAAGGGATTCACAATCAAGTACAAAATGGCAATTTGTGGGGGACATCAGCGGAAGCGCACCGAGTATGCTGGTCATGACTTCCCACATCTTTTGAATTTCAAGGGCTTTTTCGAGTTAAATCTGCACAACTTAACCTGCACCTTAACAAAGGTTTTTCAGTGAATATATATACATATATATATTTATATATATATATATATGAATATATATATATATATATATATATATATATATATATATATATATATATATATATATATATATATATTACATGGCCACAGTAGTGGCCATGTAGTTATGGTTAAGTTGGTGTTTCCATAGGAAGAGCACTTTTTGGGCGGCTTATAACTTTGCTCTCCCTGGATGAAACCTCCCACACTTTGCAAAAAAGGTATTTGGGTCACTCCGAAATTTTATGCAAAGTTTGGTGAGGATTCGTCCAGGGGAGGCAAAGTTATAGGGGGGGGGCCCAAAACTTTTTATTTTCCCATAGACTGAATGGGAAAAAAAATGTACTCGCGTCTACAGCCCAAACCGCTGGACGGATTTTCACCAAATTTGGACCAAGAGCAGCGGCTTGGTCCTGAAAGCATGGTTTTGCACATTTGGTGAAAATCCTTCCAGTAGTTTTTTTTAAAAAGACCAAAAAGTAGGGCAAAAAAATTAGTGATATCTGTGTTCGGTCCGCGGACGGACTTCCCTGTTCGCTCCGCGGACAGTGTCCTGATTGGCCAATCGGCTTGCGTGATGTTCGCAGACATGCAACGTGTTCGCTGATTGGACGGCGTGGAGCGTGAAGCGCGTCAGATTTTTTGTAGCACCCGCCATCTTGGATTCGCGGTCATCCGTGGACAGCACGGTGAAACTTTGTTCAAAATTTGTATTTAGTAGAGTGTGTTGGTGTGTAGGAGTGTTTAGGGAGGGTGGGAGTGTATGAGATAGGATGAAAGTTGTGTTTGTGTATGTGTTAGACGTTCTTTTTGTGTTCGATTTGTCTGCGAACATCACAGGTGTTCTGAAATGTTCTAAATAAACTGAATGGAGGGTGTTCTCAGGACTCAATATGTGTCAGTTTTGTTCGCAAGCAAACTGAAACTGTTCTAAGAACACTCGCAGTGTCCTGAAATGTTCGCAAATAAACAAAATGGGGATGTCCTGAGGACACTGTCCGTATTGTTCGTTTTCAAGCTGAATATGTTCTAAGAACACTCGCGGTGTCCTGAAACGTTTGCAAATACACAAAATGGGGGTGTTCTGAAGACGTTGTCGAACACTCGCTGTGTCCTGAAATGTTTGCAAATATGAATGGGGTTTGTGGCTGGCAAGTTCAATGTGTTCTAAGAACACTCGCGGTGTCCTGAAATGTTCGCAAATAAACAAAATGGGGGTGTCCTGAGGACGCTGTCCGTATTGTTCTCTGTCAAGTTGAATGTGTTCTAAGAACACTCACGGTGTCCTGAAACATTCGCAAATAAACAAAATGGCGGTGTCCTGAGGACGCTGTCCGTATTGTTCTCTGTCAAGTTGAATGTGTTCTAAAACACTCGTGGTGTCCTGAAACGTTCGCAAATACACAAAATGGGGGTGTTCTGAAGACGTTGTCGAACACTCGCTGTGTCCTGAAATGTTCGCAAATATGAATGGGGTTTGTGGCTGGCAAGTTGAATGTGTTCTAAGAACACTCGCGGTGTCCTGAAATGTTCGCAAATAAACAAAATGGGGGTGTCCTGAGGACGCTGTCTGTATTGTTCTCTGTCAAGTTGAATGTGTTCTAAGAACACTCGCGGTGTCCTGAAATGTTCGCAAATAATCAAGATGGTGGTGTTCTGAAGACGCTTCTAAGAACACTCACGGTGTCTGGGGAATGTTCGTAGGGGGTGTCCTGAAGGCGTAGTCCGTATTGTTCTCTGGCAAGTTGAATGTGTTCTAAGAACACTCGCAGTGTCCTGAAATGTTCGCAAATAAACAAAATGGGAGTGTCCTGAGGACAATGTCCGTATTGTTCTCTGTCAAGTTGAATGTGTTCTAAGAACTCTCGCGTTGTTCTGAAATGTTCGTAGGGGGTGTCCTGAAGATGCTGTTCGTATTGTTCTCTGTCAAGTTGAATGTGTTCTTAGAACACTCGTAGTGTCCTGAAATGTTCGCAAATAAACAAGATGGTGGTGTTCTGAAGACGCTTCTAAGAACACTTGCGGTGTGCGAGGAATGTTCGTAGGGGGTGTCCTGAGGATGCTGTCAGTATTGTTCGTTGTCAAGTTGAATGTGTTCTAAGAAAACTCGCAGTGTCCTGAAATGTTCGCAAATAAACAAGATGGTGGTGTTCTGAAGACGCTTCTAAGAACACTTGCGGTGTGCGAGGAATGTTCGTAGGGGGTGTCCTGAGGACGCTGTCAGTATTGTTCTCTGTCAAGTTGAATGTGTTCTAAGAACACTCGCGGTGTCCTGAAATGTTCGCAAATAAACAAAATGGGGGTGTTCTGAAGACGTTTCTAAGAACACTCGCAGTGTCCTGGAATGTTCGTAAGGGGGGTGTCCTGAAGGCGTAGTCCGTATTGTTCGCTGGCAAGTTGAATGTGTTCTAAGAACACTCGCAGTGTCCTGAAATGTTCGCAAATAAACGAAATGGGGGTGTTCTGAGGACACTGTCCGAATTGTTCGTTGTCAAGTTGAAAGTGTTCTAAGAACTATCGCGTTGTTCTGAAATGTTCGTAGGGGGTGCCCTGAAAACACTGTCCGTATTTTTCGCTGACAAGTTGAAAGTGTTCTAAGAACACTTATAATGTCCGCGGACATTAAAAGTTTCCATAGACCATAGTTGAAATGTTTGACTCTATGGATGTGAAATGCTGCGGTGGTTGTTGCCCTGGCAACAACCACCGCAACGTATCACATTCATATTTGCTTATAACACTGGGTGAAAAACAAATGTATAAGGAACAAAGGTATTAGATCCTATGGATGTGATATGCTGCTATGGTTCTCCTTATTATTGTATATACTGTTTGGTCTAGTAACCGGAGTACATGTATTTCTTGTTAAATTTCTGTGATAAAAGAAAATAGCATGCTAGTATTAGTATTTTGTAATGACTTATTACATTGTATAATCAATATATATATATATATATATATGTTTGGACCCTCTTATTTAGTAGATTACTAATCAGAGTACTATGCAATTTGCTCAGTTTCTGTATTTGTTGCTAAAATCATTGGGTCTGTGGGAGAAAAAAAAATCTGGGTGACTTACCTTTAACACTATGTCTAACTGAAGACATGAGGTTGTTCACTTGACCTGTATTTGTAACTGGTCTAGGGAAACCAAATCGGCAGTTGGTGTAGTATTTCCCTTTGTTTTTGTATTTGCAACGACAATATTTTGCACATTTGTGTCTTTGAAATTCTGATTGAATTTCACAAGTGACATATTTTTCAATAAACTGTAAAACAGTGGCATCAAAATTTAGGAGCATCTTTAATCCATAAAAGCATGTGGATATGTGGTGCTCCTCTGGCTTGGTATTCTTTTCTCCAAAAGAAGTGTTGCACTTCTCCAAGGGGAGGAACAGTTTTATTACAAATAAAATATAGCATAGCAATGAAGCGATGGTGAAAATATCTTGAAACATGAACAGGATCCAAAGAACAAAGTTCTCCAGATGTTAGTATATCTATGTTTGTTTTGTTTTTATTTGATACACGTAGGAAATCATGTAAATCTTCCCATGCATATTCTGCACAACTTAATGTAACAAACCAAGTGGGTGGGCCAAGGTTTCTGACCATACAAAGTACATCTCCATGACATCGAAACCAGTACTCTTTAGTACCATGCATATTTGCTAATAGATTTGCAATATTTGATTGTAAAACCTCATCCTTTTATTGTAATAATTGTGTAGCTGTTATATTTTGAAAGTGTGATCCTGATTTTAATATGTGTGCAACTCCGTAACATAAAGTTGCTAGTTCACTTTCAAAGAGTAGGTGGAATATGTATTCCACATTTTGTCTAAATCTGGGATCTTCAGAATACATCCGTAAGGAGCGGTATTCTGAAGCTGATATTTGAATAGGTCTATCATCATACCTTCCTCCTTTGCCAGTAGGAAAGAGTAGAGGAAAAGCACGTGCTCCTATACTTTTTTCCCATATGCTGATTGGCGATCCTTTTGTTTGACACATTTGGTAAGTTTCTAGTACATCTTCTACGGTGTCATTACAGTGCAAAGGATGAATTGTATAATGGTCTAAAGTATTTGATATTGTAGCAGGATCTAGTAGCTCAAATTGACCAGTTTCTTGTGTTTCTTGAATTATTTCAGTTGTATCCTTCAAGTTTTCTTCAATGTTAATTTCTTTGTAATATTCATTATTCTCTTTAAGATATTGCAAGGCTTGTCTAACTTTATGTAAATCTACCAGCTGTTGCCATATTTTTTTGTCTTTTGTAGGTACTCCATTTACTAAGATAATTAAAGATTGCTGTATTGGACGTTGCACTCCTAGAGTATGCACATTTTCCTTTAGATCTAATGGTAAATAAACTACTTTTCCACGAATGCCTTTTACCATTTCAGAGGGAGGTAATTTTGCTGTTTTTGGTTCAAGGCGTATTATTGCTTGAAATGGGTGTACTGTTTGAATTATGATGCTCTCATATAAATTAAGTTGTTGTAGGGGTTTTGGTACTGGGTATAATTCCAAATTATTTGTGATAGAACGTGAAGGAGTTTGGTTGTTGTCAAGTTTTGTAGTGCAGTAACTGCAAAGTATTAAGGGCTCAGTTATTTCGTATTTGTTTTCTGCTACAAGGTAGAGAGCTAATTCAAACCATTTAGAATCTTCATTGTCTTCTATTTTGTATGAAAGGTCTACAGTTTTTGTGTTACTTTTATAAAAAGTTCTACGGCAACATACACATACATGGTTTGGTACTTCAGCTGATGTACTTTTAAATTTTAGTATTTCTTTTTTGTATGTGTTTAGCAAAAGGTTGCCATGTGTAGAATGGTTGCTTAATTGGTTTAAAGCTATTTCATTTTGTAAATGGCTTTCACTTCCAAAATATTTTTTCTTGATATAGTGAATTTCTTCAAGTAGGTCTTTTGCTGTACCATGTAGAAGGATGTTATTTAACTTTGCTAGTGCTAAAGCAGGACTTTTAGCATATTACAGTTTATAGACTAGATTTCATATAGTTGAATGATGTGTTGATATCCTTTTGATATCATGGAAAGTGGTTTTACAAGTAAGTCCTTTAATGCAGGCCAATGAATGTCCTTGTAGTCCTGTGTACTGGACAGGTATCCATATTTTGCAGTAATTTAATTTTGATTTTGTCTTTGCTTTTTACATATTTATTGAGGAATTGGCGTAACGATTTGAAACATTGTTTGGGAATGTTACACATTGACGTGCATGGCCATTTGTACACTAGACGTTCTGATTCAGTTGAATGGAGGGGTAATTCTAAGTTTTCAGGGCATATTTTTGTAAGGAGTACTTCTTGTTCCATTATGGTATTATTTGCTTTTTCATAACCTCGACCACTGCTATGTATGGCAATTGTATTTGTTTGCTTTTGTTTGTACGCTTCTTCATTAAAATATGGTTCTGTGCTCGTAGTGTGATTCCATTCACCTCCGTAGATACTTAAGAAGTTCTTTCTGTTGACATTTCGCTTATTGAGAAGTCTTTTTTGTAATTTAGTTATTAGTTTTGTTAGTGGTTTCATTTTGTTTAACAGTAAAATAAATAACTTTGTTTTGAGAAGAATTGCACTATCCATAAACGCTTCTAAGATTAATTTCCTACGATAGGTTTTAAGCATTGAACCTGATTTCACTCCTGTTTTTATAAGATTTTGAAGGACTTTGTGACGGTACATTTTGGCTAAAATACTTTTCTTGGTATGCTTACTTTGCACTGTATTAAAATATGAAGAAGTAGTTTTATCTGTAGTAATAGCTGATTTTCTGTTAATTGTTTTTTGGTTTGTTTTACATTTTGATAGAGGAGGCAAAGTTTTTGTACTTGAAACTTCTTGTGTTTCACTAAATGACTGTATTAGCTGTTTTGTTTCAACTTTTTTTTACAAATTCTGCTAGAGATGGATGCTTATGTTGGACACTTTTATTTTCATTTGCTCTACTTTTGCGTTGCTTTCTAGGGAATTGACTTTTGGTAGGTATTCTTTAGGGTCTGTTGAAAAAAATAAAGAAGATATGGGTTGGGGTGTTCTGGAATGTGTGTGTGCTGTGTGCATGAGTGTTTGAGTAAGATGATAAAGATGTATGTAATGGTGTGTGATTGTGCATTGGGAACTACAACTAGTAGGGATAGGTATTCTTGAATTTATGTGTTACTAAACTGGGGTTCAGATGACAAAAAAAAAGTAAGCTAGTGGTGTGGAAAAGTACAAATAGTAAATCTAATGTATACAATTAAAACAGTTGTTTGTTCTATAATATGAAAATTGTAGCGGATCAGTTGGGTAATTTGTGCGTCCAAAAATAGGAATTTGTTGGCCATTCTGGCTGTAAATTGCTGTTTAAGACATGGAGATTTTTGGACAAAATGGTACACAATCTCTATTTTTAGGCACAGAAATAGCTTGTATTAACGTTATAGTATGTTTGAGTAAAAATACAAATATTATGGTGATATTCTACTTACTTTTTTTCTTAAATTAACAGGTAACTTCTTAGTTCTTCTTTGTTCTTTAAATTCGGCTGCTTCTTTTCAGGAGACTGGTCTTCTCTGCAATTGTAAAAGCTTCAAATTAGTAACTTTGTTTGTATATAGCGCTGTTTTTAATTTAGATATTGATTTTTTTAATTGAAATCCTCAGTGCCTTCTTTAAAACCATTAAACTAATTTATTTACATACGATACATTGCATCAGTTCAGTACATATGATATGTTCTTAATGGACAAATTGCATTGAATGG
Organism: Ambystoma mexicanum; assembly: GCF_040938575.1. NCBI lineage: Eukaryota > Metazoa > Chordata > Amphibia > Caudata > Ambystomatidae > Ambystoma > Ambystoma mexicanum. The sequence continues at coordinate 452,778,614 of NC_090930.1, forward strand.
CTAACTGTAGCAAAAAAAAAAATATCTTTACTATGTCTTGTGAAATTCATAATATACCAGTGAATACCACTATTTCTGTAACTAAGCTGTTCTAGGTAATAGCGCCTCAATGTCATGTCTAAATTAAAGTAATTAAGTAAATAAATAAATAAAAACAAAAAATATGAAATTGTATAAGTATTTTTTTAAAGATTTAAACATAAATTGTGCTTGCATGCAATTTTGTTTGAATATATGTAGTCTATATATTTAATTTAAAAAATGTTAGTTTAACATGATGTGAGTGTGTGTGTATAAAGAAAGTAAATAGTATAACGGTTTATAAGTGATAGTTGATTTTAGGAAATTGAAATAAATACAGTAAATTAATTACAGATTACAGAAGCTAAAAGTCTGTTTGAAAATGTGTTCATCTACTGTACAGAAAATATGCATACCTGAAGTTAGTGTTCATGCATATGGATATGTATGGAGCTGCAAGTAGAAATCGTCGAGACTTGTGCAGTATTTCTGGTAGATGGTGCTTGCCAATGATATGACACTTGTACTCAGAGAGATTCACAGTACATTTGCAGTGCTGATCTATGATGATGCAGTTAGATGTAGAGGTCTTGAATGTGATTGGTGCATGGTCATGTGACTTCTTAGCTACATCCAATGAGGGCATGGCAGAGGGAGTGAAGTAGAAATGGTAGAAGGGCTGTTCATGTTGCGATATGTCCGCGGACATGGCGGTAGTTCTTGGACATCGGGAGTTACATCCGGGGATTTTTGGGTTCAGAAGTCATGCAAATGAGAATGAGTACTAAAAGGGATTGGTCAGGAAAGTTTAGTGGGTGTGTTGTGCCAGAAGAGAGTTTCTCATATACTCTTTTTGCTAAGAGAACAACAGAAAGCTATGTCTGTATATTTTAGGAAAAAGATTGTATGGATTTTGGGAGATTCATGGTTATATTGGTTGAAGGCGCGTGCAGAAAGCTGTGGAGTTGCTGTAGATCTTGGATTCCCACATGTGGAAGTACACTGGCATGGAGTATATGGAATGAAGTGGTTGGACTTGCTACCTCTCTGTGCTACTTTGGAGACAGAGCAACATCCAGACATAATTGTGATTCATTGTGGAGGGAACAGTTTAGGACATGTGACTGGAATTTTTTTGCAATTTGCTATGAAAGAAGGACTTGGGAAGGTTATGGACATGTTTCCTAATTCTCAAGTGATATTTTCACGGATTGCGCAGAGACAAATGTGGCTTCGTTCTTCTTCATTCTGTCCACAAATGGAAAAAGCATGGCTCAATGTTAATAAAGCTGTTTGTGCCTTTCTAAAAGATTTTGGCATGTCTTCTTTTCACAATGAAAATATTCTGTTTCGTAGTACAAACATTTTTCACAAAGATGGAGTACATCTTACTTATGGTGGCAATCAGATTCTTCTGAGAAATGTACAAAATGCATTGCAACCTTTTTTGGAATTACAACATCCATTTTGAAGTAGGTGTTAAGCATTTATAATTTTTGACTTAAAAACACCTCCCAAAGGCTCTTTTCAGAGCCACCACTTCCTCCCAGAGAAAATTGCAATGTTTGTGATAGGGTAGCAACCCAATTTTTTAAATGTTCGCAAACTGTCCACGGACTTCTAAAAAATACAATGGCCTTCTTCATTTATTTTCACTTCTATTGTTTAACTGTGAAAGGCGGCTCTGAAAAGAGCCTTATTTTCTTTTTGATTTTTAATATTTTGTATTTTCTTGGTTTTTTATACACGACACTAGGAGAGGAGGGGAAAGGAAGGTAAAGGGGGGGACACCAACCACAGGGAAAAGAAAGGGCGAGCTGAGAGAGGAAGATGTAGAGTGGGTTTTATTTGGGTAGTGAGCAGATCTTCTCGTGCTCAAAAGCACTACGAAGTCGCTCCCCCCTGCAGAGTACTGTGTCACAGTACATACATACAACTGTGACCCTCGAAAGGTAAGGGTCATCAGCATTCTGTATGGCCTGTGAGGCAGCTTGAGGAAAACGCTGTCCCACAGAGGTGGTCCTTGTGGTGACAGGATCAGAAACAGAGGATGAAGTAGAGGAAATCAACCTGCTACGTTCTTCGCAAGGTACAACCCTGCGAATAGCCCCAGAGTGAAATGACCTCAGGTGTTGCTTCATAGTAGTGGTCCCAAAGCTGTACTTACCGTGCTTCCCGCAACTGAGTATCATTTTGCACTCATTGCAGGTAACACGGTTCTCACGAGCCTTAGGAACATTCCCATGAATGGTAAATAACCGCCACACCCAAGACTCACGCCTAGTGCGGGTAGTAGGGTTTTCCTCTACCTCATACACATCATACTCTTCTTGCTCCTCTGCATCCTCACTCCTGTTCCCCTCTTCAGGCCCTTGGGGAGGTGGTGGAGGGGGTGGGGGTGGTGCTGAAGCAGGTGCAGCACCAAGTGGCAGTTCAGCAGCCAGGGATGCCATCTCGATGATGGTGTAATCTGCAGGTGGCAGCAAAAATCGCTGTGTTTCGAAGAATAGCCAGAAACACAATGAGAATAAGCTCTAGGGCGTGGTCTTTTATAGGGGTGCTTGTGCGCGGTCCGCGGACATGCATGCTGTCCACGGACAGATCGAACACAAAAAAAAGTTGGAAAAGTTTCAAAAGGTATGTAGAAACTCAGGATTACTATGTGGGACTTGTGCCATGGTGAGATTTTATTGCAAAATATTATGGATTAATTTAAAATATACTTTCAATTTGTTCGGGGACCCGAACAGTGTCCGCATTAAGAACACGCGATCAGCGTGGGCGCGGTCATATGATCCGTTTGCGAACAAGTCTGCGAAGAAAGCGCATGTCCGCAGGACACCAAATGCACAGAGATTGGCTAGTGCATGCGCGTTGATGTTCTACGGACACTGTTCGGGTCCTGAACTAATTAAAATTGCGTCACACATGAAACGAACATTTCAGGACACTGCGTGTGTTCTTAGAACAGTTTAAACTTGCTAGCGAACGGTATGGACAGATATAGTGTTCTTCAGGGCACGTACAATTTAGTTTTTGTATGAACATTTCAGGACACCAATTGTGTTCTTAGCACATTTTCAACTTGCTAGCGAACAGTAGGGACAGGTATAGTGTTCTTTAAGACACCTCCATTTTCGTTTAGTTACGAACAATTCAGGAAACCGCGTGTGTTCTTAGAACAGTTTGAACTTGCTAGCGAACACTACGAACAGGTATAGTGTTCTTCAGGACACCTCCATTTTCGATTACGTACGAACATTTCAGGACACCAATTGTGTTCTTAGAAGAGTTTAAACTTGGTAGCAAACACTACGGACAGATATAGTGTTCTTTAGGACACGTTATTTTATTTTTTTTTACGAACATTTCAGGACACCGCATGTGTTCTTAGAATAGTTTCATCTTGCTAGCGAACAGTACAAACAGGTATAGTGTTCTTCAGGACACCTCCATTTTTGTTTATTTACGAACATTTCAGAACACCTGCACTGTCCGCGGACACCTACAAGAAACTATTTACAACACAATATAAAAATTAAACTTTATTTAACATATATTAATAATTTATGACAGAGAAGGTGAGGCAGAAACAGAAACAAAAACAGGAGAATTAGGGGTTTCATCATAATTGTTATTAGGTGAAGAAGGGATCGAAGTCTCATCAAAACGTTTTGGGTTATGCAGAGGGTTTGGGGATAATTGACTGGGATATGGTGAGGAGGGACAAGTACATGTGGGGCAATGGTATGAGGTTTTTGGTTTAAAATGATCTTCCACAAAAGTTTTCAAATTATTAAAATTAGTCAACAACAAATCAATTTTTTCTTCTATACTGTGAAAAGTGTTATCCATAACAGGTTTTTCTGAAGTATTTTCTATTTTGGTATGCTCTGTACAAAATATATATATATATATATATATATATATATATATATATATATATATGTATATATATATATATATATATATATATATATATATATATATATATATATATATATATATATATATATATATATATGTTAAATGTATACAACATAATAATAATAATTAAATGGTTTATATTATATTATAAAGTGTTTACCATTAGTTTCACTATCTTGTGACATTTCTTCATTTGGGAAATGCTCCTCTAGCCATTCCAGAGTACTAGACATTTCTTGAGAGAAAAAAAAAGATAATATATTTTTTTATCTAATACAGAAAGTTTATAAATATATGAATAAAATTAAGTACACTTACTATTTCAGGTAAGATATGTCCTATGTACTCAGTGGGTCTGCTCTTGTTCTCAGTTCTGTCATGTTTGTGAGGTAATTATGTTGGAAGCCAATTTATTTTCTTGTGGTATATTCCATTTTAGAACATAGCGCATTTAAATGAATGGTTAGTGTGTTGTATATATGGGTTACATTTCTTATGTATTAGTACATGTAATGTGTTTGTGTGCTTCTTTTTGAATTTGTTAAATGTTCCTATGTTATGATATAACAATCGAACATACCACCCCAGAGTGTTTAGGTAGTGGTACTGTTCTTCGAACATGTCCGCGAACATTTAATGAGTTCGCGGACATCAAGTACAGTAGAAGAGATTCAGTCAGTTCCATATGATATACATATAAATTCAACGTCATTATTATTAAGTTGCACTACTAAAAACCTATGAAATTCAGTGAAAAAACTTTGTTAAAGGGACGTCATGGTTAAGTTGCGCTGCTAAAAATCTTTCAAATTCAGTGAAAAAACGTTGTTAATGGGACGTTATGGTTAAGTTGCGCTACTAAAAACCTATGAAATTCAGTGCAAAAACTTTGTCAAAGGGACGTTATGGTTCCAAGTAAAACCGAAAAACCCTTGAAATTTGCCAGTTATGGTAAGCTAAGCAACCATAACTCGTGCCACCACCGTGCACTGCTAAGACTAACACCCAGGACATCAAATATGACATCACAAATGTCATTGATGACATCACTGATGACATCACATGTCTGGCTCACTCTTTTTTCTTTTGCTGACATATCTAGGCCACATGGTTTTCTTCAGTAACAGTCAGAAACTAAAAATTGTATTTTATTTGTAGACGTATCCTTCAAGTAGTTCTTACAGTAATTCCCTTAGAGTCCAGTTACATCATATGAAACATATACATACGGGAAGACACAAGCTTGAAAGACAGCAATCCTTTTTGTGCATAAAGTTAATCAATAGACTTATTTTACTTGCATCAAAGTTGATTAGAAATAGACCGTCAAGTGTACGTAAGCGTGATAGTGCTACGTAGCTCATGCCTTCTTTAAAGACTGTGTTACCAATATCTATCATTGCTTTGTCTAGGGTAAGACCTTGTGATTTATGAATCGTGACTGCGTATGCAAGAGTTAGAGAAAATTGTTCTCTGCGTACATACATATCTTTGAAGAGAAGGAATCTAGCTGTTGAGCGTCCTATCCTTTTTACTTCTGAAAGTTTGTCAAAGAGTACATTGACAAACTGAATTTTGTTGTCACGTTGGTATGTTTGAAAGCCAACAACTGTACCTAGTGCTCCATTAACTAGTCCTTAGTCCACGTCAAGGTTACGTTTAAGCATTACTCTGCAATTTAAGGATAATTTTAACATCTTTTCTAAGCCTGCTGTGTTTGAGATTTGTTTTTTCTAAATTATTTAGTCTTGTTGTGGCTTGGTCACACATGGGTAGTGTCATACCATGTGCATCTAGTTTGTGTGTGGCGCTAATTTCCATTATTGGTTGCATTTCTTTACTTAACATTATTTCATTGAATTTGAGACAGCTTGAAAAAGTTGGCATTAAGGCCATACAATTGACATTTTTGTGGGCTAATTGTTCCATAACATCTGTAGCACATGCATTATCGCCATAAAGTGCATTAATGTGCCGGGTTTTCAATGTTGCTTCTGCTTCTTTAGAAAGTATACCAACTCTAAAACTTTTTAAAATGTTGGCATAAGTTAGATCTGCAGATTGGCGCATGTTTTCTGTTAATTCTCTGTATTGGAAATGTTGCCAAAGGTTGACATTTCCAATGCTGCCAACAGTTTTACGGCAGAGTTTGTGCCCTAATGTTTTAAAAATAGATTCACCTTTTACTGGTGTTAATTGAAGCAGATCTCCAAAAGCAATAATGTGTTTTCCTGCAAAGAGCTCTTCATAGTCTGTTTTGAGTACTTCTTGTAATCTGAGGTGAATCAAAGCTAACCTCAGGTTGGAGACCATGCTCACTTCATCTATTAGTAGCATTTTCATTTGTTTCAATACTCTGCGTAATTCCATTGCAGCTTCTGCAGAAAGTTTGTAATAGTCTAATTTGTTCTGGTGTTCTACTGGTAATAGTAGTAATCGGTGTAATGTAACACCACCTATGTTGTAGGCAGCTAGACCTGTGGGGGCAGTGACAATAGCTGACAGTTTGTTGTTTGTCAATTGTTGAAGGAACTTACTAATGATTTTGATTAGGAATGTTTTTCCAGAACTAGCTTCACCACTGACGTACAGTAGTATAGGTTTATAATTATGGCAGGAACATTCGTTATTTTCATGTTTAACACCATGTGCAATTTGTTTTGTTACTTCTTGAAAAATGCTACTTTGCTCATTGTTTAGTTTTGATTGTAGTATAGTTAAGTCTTCCTTATCTTCATACTGACACATGGTGTTTTCTACTTCTATCATAGCTAATTCTGCCTCATTTGTTATTAGTGGTTATCCCAGTGGTTCTTGGCTTCCTGTTACAGAAGGTTGACTACTGTCAGGAGTATCCTTATCTAGTTGGGCTTGGAGTTCTTCTTCATGTTGCTGTTCATTCTGCAACATTGTTTTGTACTGTGTAAAGTTTACATCAGTTATAGTGCTTTCATTTGCTTTGAAAGCATCCTCAGATGAGTCATAGTTATCTAGTAATTGTTCTTCTTTTCTCCATGGTTTGAAGAGTTGTAGCAGGGACATGTAATATACTTCTTTATGTTGAGGAGTCTTCAATGACAATTTGATATGATTAATTACATTTGGTTTAGCTAAGCTGCCTTCACAGTCTGTCACTCTATATTTACCTTTTTTTTCATCAGGTTTCATATTATTTTTGTATGTGTAGTTTTGGGCTATTTGGTATAGACACATGTTTTCCAAAGTATTACTTCTGTTTGGGTAGTATGTGTCCAATAAATTGTTTTTTAAAATGTCTTGGCTGTTGGGATCATGTTTGGCTATTGTTTCTATATCTTCATATGATTTTAGAACTCTTTTTCTAGATATAGCTGGACCAAGACTTAGCCATACTATATTTTCAGATTTACCATACAATGAAGTACCAGTTAAACGATCAGCTGCTTCATAAGATGCACATTCTCTATGGGTGAGCATTTTTATGCCCAAGCTGTATAATTTCTGAGATACTGTTTTATCTGATGACAGGTCATTCCAGAGGTCTTGGAGCTCTGTCTTTTCTGCTTTAGTTAAGTATGCTGTGACATATCGTGCAACTGAAGTAGAATTGTCTGCAATGTACTGCACATCTATGTTTGCATTCCATAAGTGGGCAATGATTGCATTATAATCATTGATATATTTTTCTTCTTCTTTTCTTTTTATGTAATATGTATTTTTAGGTGACTTACCTTTAACACTATGTCTAACTGAAGACATGAGGTTGTTTACTTGACCTGTATTTGTAACTGGTCTAGGGAAACCAAATCGGCATTTGGTGTAGTATTTCCCTTTGTTTATGTATTTGCGACGACAATATTTGCACATTTGTGTCTTTGACATTGTAAAATGTGTGCATGAAGATCACTATTTGTGGATTCTGATGGAATTTCACAAGTTACATATTTTTCAATAAACTGTAAAACAGTGGCATCACTGTCTTGACCGAATTTAGGAGCATCTTTAATACATAAAAGCATGTGGATATGTGGTGCTACTCTGGCTTGGTATTCTTTTCTCCAAAAGAAGTGTTGCACCTCTCCAAGGGGAGGAACAGTTTTATTACAAATAAAAATAGCATAGCGATGAAGCGATGGTGAAAATATCTTGAAACATTAACAGGATCCAAAGAAAAAAGTTGTCCTGGTGTTAGTATATCTATGTTTGTTTTGTTTTTGTTTGATATGCGTAGGAAATCATGTAAATCTTCCCATGCATATTCTGCACAACTTAATGTAACGAACCAAGTGGGTGGGCCAAGGTTTCTGATCATACAACGTACATCTCCATGACGTTGAAACCAGTACTCTTTAGTACCACGCATATTTGCTAATAGATTTGTAATATTTGATTGTAAAACCTCATCCTTTTGTTGCACTTTTTGTAATAATTGTGTAGCTGTCATATTTTGTATGTGTCATCCTGATGTTAATATGTGTGCAACTCTGTAATATAAAGTTGCTAGTTCACTTTCAAAGAGTAGGTGGAATGCGTATTCCACATTTTGTCTAAATCTGGGATCTTCAGAATACATCCGTAATGAGCGGTATTCTGATGCTGATATTTGAATAGGTCTATCATCGAACCTTCCTCCTTTGCCAGTAGGAAAGAGTAGAGGAAAAGCACGTGCTTCTATACTTTTTTCCCATATGCTGATTGGTGATCCTTTTGTTTGACGCATTTGGTACATTTCCAGTGCATCTTCAATAGTGTCATTAGATTGCAAAGGATGAATTGTATAATCGTCTAAAGTATTTGATATTGTAGCAGGATTTAGGAGCTCAAATTGACCGGTTTCTTGTGTTTCTTGAATTATTTCAGTTATATCCTTCAAGTTTTCTTCAATATTAATTTCTTTGTAATATTCATTATTCTCTTTAAGATATTGCAAGGCTTGTCTAACTTTATGTAAATCTATCAGCTGTTGCCATATTTTTTTGTCTTTTGTAGGTACTCCATTTACTAAGATAATTAAAGATTGCTGTATTGGACGTTGCACTCCTAGAGTATGCACATTTTCTTTTAGATCTAATGGTAAATAAACTACTTTTCCACGCATGCCTTTTACCAATTCAGAGGGAGGTAATTTTGCTGTTTTTGGTTCAAGGCGTATTATTGCTTGAAATGGGTGCACTGTTTGAATTATGATGCTCTCATATAAATTAAGTTGTTGTAGGGGTTTTGGTAGTGGGTAATATTCCAAATTATTTGTGATAACATGTGAAGGAGTTTGGTTGTTGTCAAGTTTTGTAGTGCAGTAACTGCAGAGTATTAAGGGGTCAGTTATTTCGTATTTGTTTTCTCCTACAAGGTAGAGAGCTAATTCAAACCATTTAGAATCTTCATTGTCTTCTATTTTATATGATAGGTCTACAGTTTTTGTGTTACTTTTATAAAAAGTTCTGCGGCAACATACACATACATGGTTTGGTACTTCAGCTTATGTACTTTTAAATTTTAGTATTTCTTTTTTGTATGTGTTTAGCAAAAGGTTGCCATGTGTAGAATTGTTGCTAATTTGGTTTAAAGCTATTTCATTCTGTAAATGGCTTTCACTTCCAAAATATTTTTTCTGGATATAGTCAATTTCTTGAAGTACGTCTTTCGCTGTAACATGTAGAAGAATGTTATTTAAATTTGCTAGTGCTAAAGCAGGAATTTTAGCACAATACAGTTTATAGACTAGATTTCTTATAGTTGAATTATGTGTTGATATTCTTTTGATATCATGGAAGGTGGTTTTACAAGTAGGTCCTGTAATGCAGGCCAATGAATGTTCTTGTAGTCCTGTGTATTTGCGCACTGGACAAGTATCCATATTTTGCAGTAGTTTAATTTTGATTTTGTCTTTGCTTTTTACATATTGATTGAGGAATTGGCGTAAAGGCTTGAAAAATTGTTTGGGAATCTTACATATTGACGTGCATGGCCATGTGTACACTAGACGTTCTGATTCAGTTGAATGGAAGGGTAATTCTAAGTTTTTAGGGCATATTTTTGTAAGGAGTACTTCTTGTTCCATTATGGTATTATTAACTTTTTCATAACCTCAACCACTGCTATGTATGGATATTGTATCTGTTTGGTTTTGTTTGTACGCTTCTTCATTAAAGTATGGTTCTGTGCTCGTAGTGTGATTCCATTCACCTCTGCAGATACTTAAGAAGTTCTTTCTGTTGACATTTCGTTTATTGCGAAGTCTTTTTTTAATTTAGTTATTAGTTTTGTTAGTGGTTTCATTTTGTTTAACACTAAAATAAATAACTTTCTTTTGAGAATAATTGCACTGTCCACCAACGCTTCTAAGATTAATTTCTTACAATAGGTTTTAAGCATTGAACCTGATTTCTCTCCTGTTTTTATAAGATTTTGAAGGACTTTGCGACGGAAACATTTTGGCTAAAATACTTTTCTTGGTATTCTTACTTTGCACTATATTAAAATTTAAAGAAGCAATTTTATCTGTAGTGATAGCTGATTTTCTGTTAATTGTTTTTTGGTTTGTTTTACATTTTGATAGAGGAGGTAAAGTTTTTGTACTTGAAACTTCTTGTGTTTCAGTAAATGACTGTATTAGCTGTTTTGTTTAAACGTTTTTTATAAATTCTGCTAGAGATGGATGCTTATGTTGCACACTTTTATTTTCATTTGCTCTACTTCTGCGTTGCTTTCTACGGGCTTGACTTTTGGTAGGCATTCTTTAGGGTCTGTTGAAAAAAATAAAGATGGTATGGGTTGGGGTGTTCTACAATGTATGTGTGATGTGTGCATGAGTGTTTGAGTAAGATGATGTATGCAATGGTGTGTGATTGTGCATTGGGAACTACAACTAGTAGGGATGGGTATTCTTCAATTAATATGTTCCTACACTCAGGTCCAGATGACAGAAGAAAATAAGCTAGTGGTGTGCAGAAGTATAAATAGTAAATCTAATGTACACAATTAAAACTGTTTGTTCTATAATATGAAAATTCTAGTGGTTGAGTTGGGTAATTTGTGTTTCCAAAGATAGGAATTTGTCCACCATTCTGGCTGTAAATCGCTGTTTAAGACATGGGGATTTTTGAACAGAATGGTGCACAATCTCTATTTTTAGGCACAGAAAGAGCATGAATTAACTTTACAGTACGTTTGAATAATAATACAAATATTATGGTGATACTCTACTTACTTTTTTCTAAAATTAGGTTAATTCTTAGTTCTTCTTTGTTCTTCACATTCGGTTGCTTCTTTTCAGGAGAATTGTCTTCACTGCAATTGTAAAAAAGACAGATTAGTAATTTTGTTTGTATATAGCACTGTTTTTAATTTAGATATTGATTTTGTTAATGGAAATCCTCAACGCCTTGCTAAAAACCATTAAAACTATCTTATTTACATAAGATACGTCGCACCAGTTCAATACATATGATATGTTCTTAATGAACAAATTGTATTGCAATGACTAACTGTAACAAACAGAATATCTTTACTATGTCTTGTGAAATTCATAATGTACCACTGAATACCACTATTTCTGTAACTAATCTGTTCTAGGTAATAGTGCCTCAATATCATGTTTAAATAAAAGTAATTAAATAAATAAATAAATAAAAATATGTAATTGTATAAGTATTATTTTTTGAGATTTGAACATAGAGCGTGCATGCATGCAATTTTGTTTGAATATATGTAGTCTATACATTTCATTTAAAAAATGTTAGTTTAACATGATTTGAGTGTGTGTGTATAAAGAAAGTAAATAGTATAAAGGTTTATAAGTGACAGTTGATTTTTGGAAATTGGAAAAAATACAGTAGATTCATTTTCCAGATTACACAAGCTAAAAGTCAGTTTGAAAATGTGTTCATGTACTGTACTGAAAATATGCATACCTGTAGTTTGTGTTCATGCATATGGATATGTATGGAGTTGCAAGTAGAAATCTTGGAGACTTGTACAGTATTTCTTGTAGATGGTGCTTGCCAATGATATGACACTTGTACTCAGAGAGATTCACAGTACATTTGCAGCGCTGATCTATGATGATGCAGTTAGATGTAGAGGTCTTGAATGTGATTGGTGCATGGTCATGTGATTTCTTAGCTACATCCAATGGGGGAATGGCACAGAGAGTGAAGTAGAAATGGTAGAAGGGCTGTTCATGTTACAATATATCCGTGGACATGGCGGTAGTTCGCGGACATCGGGAGTTACATCCGGGGATTTTTGGGTTCAGAAGTTATGCAAATGAAAATGAGCACTGAAAGGGATTGGTCAGGAAAGTTTAGTGGATGTGTTGTGCCAGGAGAGTTTCTCAGATATTCTTTTTGCTGAGAGAACAACAGATAGCTATGGCTGTGTGTTTCAGAAAAAAGATTGTCTGGATTTTGGGAGATTCGTGGATACATTGGTTGAAGGTGCATGCAGAAAGCTGTGGAGTAGCTGTAGATCTTGGATTTCCACATGTGGAAGTACACTGGCATGGAGTACGTGGAATGAAGTGGTTGGACTTGCTACCTCTCTGTGCTACTTTGGAGACAGAGCAACATCCAGACATAATTGTAATTCATTGTGGAGGGACCAGTTTAGGACATATGACTGGAATTTTTTTGTAATTTGCTATGAAAGAAGGACTTGGGATGGTCATGGACATGTTTCCTAATTCTCAAGTGATATTTTCTCGGATTGCGCAGAGAATGTGGCTTCATTCTTCTTCATTAGGTCCACAAATGGAAAAAGCAAGGTGCAATGTTAATAAGGCTGCTTGTGCCTTTCTAAGAGATTTTGGCATGTCCTCTTTTCACAATCAAAATATTATGTTTCGTAGTACATACATTTTTTGCAGAGATGGAGTCCATCTTACTTACGCTGGCAATCAGATTTTTCTGAGAAATGTACAAAATGCATTGCGACCTTTTTTAGAAATACAGCATCCATATTGAAGTAGGTGTTAAGTATTTATAATTTTTGACATACAAACACCACCCAAAGGCTCTTTTCAGAGCCACCACTTCCTCTCACAGAAAAATCCAATGGTTATAATAGGGTAGCACCCCAATTTTTTTAATTTTTTGAATGTTCGCAAACTGTCCGCGGACTTCTAAGAAATACAAAGGGCCCTGCTTCATTTATCTTTACTTCTATTTTTTAACTGTGAAAGGCGGCTCTGAAAACAGCCTTATTTATTTAAGATTTTTGTTATTTTGTATTTTTTTTGTTTTTTTTATACATGACACACTAGGAGAGGAGGGGAAAGGAGGGTAAAAGGGGGGACACCAACCTCAGGGATAAGAAAGGGCGAGCTGAGAGAGGAAGATGTAGAGTGGGTTCTATTTGGGTAGTGAGCAGGTCTTCTCGTGCTCTGAGACAATAGTCTCAAAAGCACTCCGAAGTCGCTCCCCCCTGCAGAGTACTGTGTCACAGTACTTACATACAACTGTGACCCTCGAAAGGTAAGGGTCATCAGAATTCTGTATGGCCTGTGAGGCAGCTTGAGGAAGACGCTGTCCAACAGAGGTGGTCCTTGTGGTGACAGGATAAGAAACGGAGGATGAAGTAGAGGAAATCAACCTACTACGTTCTTCGCAAGGTACATCCTTGCGGATAGCCCCAGAGTGAACTTACCTCAGGTGTCGCTTCATGGTCGTGGTCCAAAAGCTGTACGAACCGGGCTTTCCAGGACTGAGTATCATTTTGCACTCATTGCAGATAACACGGTTCGCACAAGCCTTAGGACCATTCCCATAAATGTTAAACAACTGCCACACCCAAGACTCACGCCTAGTGCGGGTAGTAGGGATTTCCTCTACCTCATTCTCGTCATCCTCTTCTTCCTCCTCTGCATCCTCACTCCTGTTCCCCTCTTCTGGCTCTTGGGAAGGTGGTGATGGTGGAGGGTGTGGGGGTGGTGCTGAGGCAGACACAGCACTAGGTGGCAGCAGTGGAGCCACAGAAGCCATCAGGTTGAAGATGGAAATCTGCAGGTTGCAGCAAAAATCTCTGTGCTCTGAAGAATAGCCAGAAACACAATGAGAATAAGCTCTAGGGCGTGGTCTTTTATAGGGATGCTGGTGCGCAGTCTGCGGACATGCACGCTGTCCATGGACAGTTCAAACACAAAAAAAGGTTCAAAAGGTTTCAAAAAGTATGTATAAACCTATAATTAGTGTGTGGGACTTGTGCTATGGTGAGTTTTTATTGGAAAATATTGTGGATTACTTGAAAATGTACTTTTAAATTTTTTGGGGACACAAACAGTGTCCGCATTCAGAACACGCGATCAGCGTGGGCGCGATCACATGGTCGCTTCGCGAACTTGTTTGCAAAGGAAGCGGTTGTCCGCAGGACACCAAATGCACGGGCATTGGTTTGCGCATGCGCGTTGATGTTCAACGGACACTGTTCGGGTCCTGAAGTAATTAAAAGTGCGTCAGACATGTAACGAACAGTTACGGACAGGCGTTTGTTCTTAGAACAGTGTCAACTTGCTTGCGAACAATACGGACAGAAACAGCGTCCTCAGAACACCTCCATTTTCGTTTCTTTACGAACATTTCAGAACACCAATTGTGTTCTTAGAACAGTTTCAACTTGCTAACGAACAGTACGGACATGTATAGTGTTCTTCAGGACACCTCCATTTTCGTTTATTTACGAACATTTCAGAACACCAATTTTGTTCTTAGAAAGGTTTCAACTTGCTAATGAACAGTACGGACAGGTATAGTGTTCTTCAGGACACCTCCATTTTCATTTATTTACAAACATTTCCGGACACTGCGTCTGTTCTTAGAACAGTTTCAACTTGCTAGTGAACAGTATGGACAGGTATAGTGTTCTTCAGGATAGCTCCATTTTCGTTTATTTACGAACATTTCAAAACACCCGCGCTGTCCGCGGACACCTAAATTGTTTTTTTTTTTTAAAACGGAAACTAATTACAACTTAATATAAAAATTTTACTTTATTTAACATATATTAATACTTTATGACAGAGAAGGTGAGGCAGAAACGGAAACAAAAACAGGAGAATTAGGGGTTTCAACATGATTGGTATCAGGTGAAGAAGGGATGAAGTCTCATCAAAACGTTTTGGGTTATGGAGAGGGTTTAGGGATAATTGACTGGGATATGGTGAGGGGGGACAAGTACATGTGGGGCAATGGTATGACATTTTTGTTTTAAAATGATCTTCAACAAAAGTTTTCAAATTATTGAAATTGGTCAACAATAAATCCATTTTTTCTTTTATGCTTTCAAGCGTGTTTTCCATAACAGCTTCTTCAGCCATTCCAGAGTACTAGACATTTCTGTGAGAAAAAAAAGATATTATATTTTATTTTATCTAATACAGAAAGTTTATAAATATATGAGTAAAATGAAGTACACTTACTATTTCAGGCAAACACTTACTATTTCAGGTAAAATATGTTCTAAGTACTGTGTAGGTCTGGTGTTGTTCTTAGTTCTGTAGTGTCTGTGAGGTAATTATGTTGGAAGCCAATTTATCTTCTTCTGGTATATTCCATTTTAGAACATATTGTATTTAAATAAATGGTTAGTGTGTTACATATATGGGGTACATTTCTTATGTATTACTATTTCTACATATAATGTATATGTGTGTTGCTTTTTGAATTTGTTAAATGTTCCTATGTTATGATACAACAATCAAACATACCCCCCAGAGTTTTTAGGTAGTGGTACTGTTCTCCGAACATATCTGGGGACATTAAAAGAGTTCGCGGACATCAGGTTCAGTAGAAGAGGTTCAGTATGTTCCATAATACATGTACATAAAGTCAAAGTTATTATTGTTAAGTTGCGCTACTAAAAACCTATGAAATTCAATGAAAAAACTTTATTAAATGGACGTTATGGTTAAGTTGCGCGACTAAAATCCTATGAAATTCAGTGAAAAAACTTTGTTAAAGGGACGTTATGGTTAAGTAGTGCTACTAAAAACCTATGAAATTCAGTGAAAAAACTTTGTTAAAGGGATGTTATGGTTAAGTTGCGCTACTAAAAACCTATGGAATTCAGGGAAAATTTCGTCAAGTTCGTAGGCAAACAAAATGGAGTTGTCCTAAGGACACTGGAACTGTCCGTACAGTGAACATAGCATGCGTGCACATGCGCAGTACAAACTGGATTGCGAACATTGCGCCACTTCCTAACTGTCCGTCTCACTTATGTCGCACTTTGAAGTAGTAGTTTCAGAACCCGAACACTGTCTCTAGGACACTTGTGCGTATGCGAATGTTTGATTCTTTGCATTTGCTGTCCAGGGGACTTTCATTACGGGGGCGGATGTGTTGAGGACGGCATCTTGTGACCGCACCTACGCTGAGCGTGGTGACTAGTTTCTGCGGTTTGTGTGCTTCCGCAACAATAAAAATGAACTTGTAGACACAAGGCAAAGGATTGTGGAGTGTAAAAATGTAATTTCACACATCCCAAACAATAGGCCACCTCAGGAGTTGCTGTGTAAAATATGTGTACCGCTTTGTAGGGATGAAGATGGTCACGAGGGACACCCCTGCACCCCTACAAAAGGTCACACCCCCGAGCGCATCTTCATTGTCCTTCTAGCTATAGCAGATTGAGGTGCGTTGCCTTTACTGCTGTAGTGACCAAAAGGAAACTAATCGGTATGGCTTCCATTGCTGCTGTTGGGTTATTCGCCTCTGCACCACCCCAAACCCGCCACCATCACCACCTCACCAAGGGCCTGGAGAGAGATATATGGTGAGGATGTAGAGATTGAGGAAGACGAGGAGGAAGAGAATGAAGTGGAGGAACTCTGCACCAGGAGCACTCGGCGGGAGTCGTGGGTGTGGCGGTTGTTTTCCGTTTATGGGAGCGTACCAAAAGCACATGCGAACCTGGTGAAGTGTAACCAGTGCGACGTGGTGTTGAGTCACTGGAGATTTGGAGCGTACAGTTTTGGTACGACAACCATGAAGCAAAACCTCATTTCGTTCCACACTGCGGACATTTGCATGGTGGTGCCATGTGAAGAGCGTAGTTGTTTGAGTTCCTCCACAGCATCCTCGGAATCCAATCCTCCCACCACAAGAGACACTCCTGTGGGGGAGCGCCTCCCTCCAGCTGCTTCACAAGCCATTTGCAATGCTGTGGACCCTTACCTTTCAAAGGTGACAGTAGTGTGCACGTATTGTAACTCAGTACTCTAGAGGGGGGAGAGATTTCGAAGTGCTTTTGAGGCTGCAGTCACCGAGCACCAGAAGATTTGCTCCTTACCTAAATAAAGATCACCCTTAATATTTCTCTGTTCAGTTGCCCTTTCTTATCCCCGTGGCTGGTGTCCCTTCCTTACCCTCCTCTCACCTCTTCTCCTAGTGTGTTGAGTGCTGTTAATCAATAAACGTAAAAACAACAAAAATGACAGAAAAGGCTCTTTTCAGAGCCGCCTTTCTCAATGTAACAATAGAACTTTGAAGTGAAGGCCGTAGACCCTTGCAGAGTTCAGCAAAAGTTTGCGGACAGTCGTAGAGAGGAAAAAGGGAGGGTGCAAGCAGAGCAAACTCAATAAAGTGTACATTGGGAGAATGTGGCGGCTCTGAAAAGTGCCTTTTGGTGTTCTGTTGTGTGGGTCAAAAACAGTGGATTGGGGAAAACGGATTGTCGATAGGTTAGTGTGATTGCAAAAGAGGGCGCAATGCATTTTGTAAATTGTGAAGAAACATCTGATTGCCAGCATATGTGAGGTGGACTCCATCTCTGCGCAAAATGAAACTGCTACAAAACGAAATGTTTTCATTGTGGAAAGAGGACATACCAACATCTCTTAAAAAGGCGCACACAGCCTTATTCACAATGCGTCTTGCTTTCTCCATTTGTGGACCAAATGCAGAAGAACTCAACCATATTTGTCTTTGGGCAATACGGGAAAAAATATTTGACAATTTGGAAACATGTCCATGAGCTTCGCGAGTCCTTCCTTCATAGCAAATTGTAAAGAAATTCCATATACATGGCCTAAACTGTTTCCTCCACAATGAATGATGAGGACGCTCTGTAAAGTAACACAAAGAGGTACCAAGTCCAGCCATCTCGCGCCACGCACGCCATGTCAGTGCACTTCCGCATGTGGAAATCTGAGATTTTTAGATAAACTGCACCTTCAACCAATGTATCCATGAGTCTCCCACAATCCAGATAATCTGTTTTCGAGCATGCAAAGCCATGGCTGTGTGGTGTCATGTGAGGGAGAAGACGGTCTTACTAAAGTACGTCGGTCAGAACACACCTACTGAACTTTATGGACCAATCTCTAGCTCCGATCATTCTCATTTACATGCGGCTCCACCCTTCAAACCCCGGTGGTGATATGTGCTGGCTGCTAACTACCACCATGTTCGCAGATATGTACAGGATCAGAGCTTGACGACGGTACATTAAAGTACTATTCCCCTTTTTCCCCTTTAAGGTAGGCTCTGAAAAGAGCCGTTTTTATTTTTATTTTTGGCCACATATCGTACAGACATGTGGTATTTTATGTATTTTTTTTGTATTTGTTGTCCTTGTTTTACTCTTGCAAATATTACAGAACCTTCTCTAAAGCAAACCTTATGTTCCAAAAGAACATCGCATTTCCCAAAGATGCGCATTGCTTGGAGCAATGCTATCGTGGCTACAAAAAAACATACCAACTCTTAGCATGAATGCACGCATGCCACGATTGATGATGCACCTCCCGATGCTTTGATCTGTACAGAAAACAGAAGCGTTGTTCCATTGTAGTCTCAAGAGTAAAGCAGAAAAAATAACTTTCGATGTTGGGAAGATGGTCATGAGTGCTTCAACCAACTGTGCCAAATCTGCCAACAAAGTACGTGAAGTCAGGTACTTCATTGTAGTGCAAAATTACCACATGAGGAGTGGTCATTCTACGCATGTCTCTGCAAACTTGCAGAATTGCCACAGCATTGGCATCAGTGTCAGCGCTTCACACCACCTCCACAACTCGCACAGCAAAATAGTGTGCCACATGCCTACTCTCGGCATAGTGTTGTATGCCTTGCACAAAAATGTCTCCAAGCAGCAAAACCGTGACCCTCTGCACCTCTGCCATTTTCAGTGTGCGCACCGTCTTTCGACACAAAAGAGTAATGTGAACATCTGATTGGCTGATGCCTACAGTTGTCTTTCCATGCAGGATTTGCTGTAGAAACCCGTATGTGACACGCCCCACCAGCGGACAAGCGTTGCCTACCTGCGGCACGTAACTCTTACCCAGTCCTTCCACCCTTTCTATAGCAGTACCAAAGTGCATCCCTCATTGGACACAACTAAGCGGGTGCACAATCATCCACAAATCATCGCTAATTTTAACTCCGTCATCAACATTGCGCACTTCAAAATTACTGTTGATGATTCTTAATGGAAATCGCATACCATTTTACGTACAGCTCCATGCATGTCCACATGGATCAGTATAGAGTACAGGTATGTACATTTTAATCAGAGTACATGTGGAAGCCTTTTAATTTAAAATAGACAAAATAATGCCGGTAAATTTCCATAGGGAACACATAACAACGCTCCTCCTTTTAAATTGCAAGATTGCCAATTTGTCATTAACAAATTGCATGACTGCTTACTGTCTTCTACATGACCTGTACATATGTTGCAAGCATGCCTATGTAGGCATAGCTCTCAACCATTTTTGTCTGAAAGGCAGGTGAAATCAGCCGATTTTGTTTTTGGCGGGTGAGACACCCATTGGAATGAATGGCCGTGCAGGAGGCTTGGTGGGTGAGTCTGCCCTTTACAAGGCGGGTGACACCCGCCAAAAGCGTGTGAGTTGAGAAGTATAATTTAGGGCCGACCTCAATTTTGTATGTGAAAATGTCAGAGTTCTGTACTCAGTACTGCCAACAGTATTACTACTTGCAATGTGATCATATGAGAATAGTAATCGCTCCCGATTGTGGTGCTGACATGTCCTTTTGAGGGTCTCCCGATTTTTGGACATTGTGCTTTTCTTTAAGAAGTAAAAAAATGTTTGCCCATCTATTACTTTGACCTATTGCTTACAAACCTCTCTCCTATGCATACTACACTTTGTAAAGAACAAGGCATTTGCAAACCCTCAAAAAATGTAGTTATTTTGAAGGACTTTCAAGTAACCATATTGAAAGTAGTATGCAAAGACTGCACAGAGAGAAGTGAAATGTGCACGGGGACTGGGTTGAAATATGAAAGTTGACGCCTCTGACAAAAGAAGTACAAGTAAAGTCTGCAGTATCATGACGGCTACAAACACACAAAGTAATTGATATTGTTTTTTTAATTCACAGTGAAGACTACTATCCTGAGAATCAACAGCATCTACACTGCAGACGACATATCCGAAGAAACCTGGTCATCTTGCACAAAAAAGTAAGTACAGTGCAACCTTCATAGTGTAACTACTCCTTAAAGAGGCTGCGTGGGTTATTTGTTTATTTTGGGCACCAAAGGAAGCATTCATTTGTAAACCACTCTACCTACAAATATCCATTTATTGAACAAAGAATAACAAGTGGAATGGCTGACAAATCCATGTGTGTTTGGTAGAAATAACATAGGAAATCCTTAGAAGGTTAGAGTGTGAAAATAAGTTGCGGTAGCAAGTTTTTGGCCTTTCGGATATTAATAATGGTGGTCACTGTGCGTTGAAACACCATGCCAACGAGCTTCCCCATCACACTTATGCACACATGCACACAGCATATATACATTGGACAGCAGACCAAAGTATACTTTTTTTCTCAACAGACACCAAAGAATGCCTACCAAAAAGCAGCTCTGTAGAAAGGAACACAGAATTAGAGCAAATAAAAATAAAGGTGCCCAATGTAAGCATCCACCTGCAGTAGAGGTAGTGGAGAATATTGGTACAAACCACCGAATGCAGTTGGGTAACGTAATAAAAGAAGTCTCAAGTACCGAAACTGTACCTCCTCCATCAAAAAGTGTCACAAAACACAGAAATGTTGTCAAATAAATGGCTGCAAGTACAGCTAACAATGTTCCTAATAAACCTGATAGCGAAGAAGAACCCAAAGTAAAAAAAAGTATTTTAGCAAAAATGTTTTGTCACAGAGTCCTTCAGAATCTACTAAGAAGAGGACCAAAATCATCCTCACCCCTTAAAACGTACCGTAGAAAGTTAATTCTACAAGCACTCGTGGATAGTGCAATCCTTCTCAAAAGGAAGTTGTTCATATTAGGGTTAAAAGGATGACAGCACTAACAAAACTAAGTACCAAACTACAAATGAAACTCAGCAATAAACGGAATGTGAACAAAAATAATGTTTTGCATGTTTGTAGTGGTGAATGGAGTCACACAACAACCACAGAGCCATATTTTAATGAAGAAAAATACAAACAAAATCAAACAAACACAATTGCCATCTATAGCAGTGGACGAGGGTATGAGAAAATCAATACTACCATCATGGAACAAGAAACACTGCTTACAAAACTATCTTCTGAAAACCCAGAATTACCTCTCGATTCAGCAGAACCACACCGTACAGTATACAAATGGCCGTGCACATCAATGTGTGCCATTCTAAACAAAGCTTTCAAATCTTTACGTCAGTTCCTCAATCAATATGTAAAAGGTAAAGACAAAAGTAAAATGAAAGTGCTGCAAAATATGGATATTTGTGTAGTGCGGAAACACACAGGAATAAAAGGACATTAATTAGCCTGCATTTCTGGGCCTATTTGCAAAAGTACCTTCCATGATATCAAAAGAATATCAGTAAATCGTTCCAAAGTAAGAAATTTAGTGTATAAAATATACTGTGCAAAAAGTCCAGCTTCAGAATTAGCCTATTTAAATACCACTCTTCTGCATGGTACACCCAAATACTTACAAGAAGAAATGGACCGTATTCAGAAAAAGTATTTTGGAAGTTAGAGCCACTTCGAAAATGCAATAGTTTTAGAGCAAAGTAGCGACAATTCTGCACATAGCAACCTTCTATTACACACATACAGAAAAGAAATACTAACATTTAAATGTTCATCGGCTGAAGTACCAAACCATGTGTATGTTGCCGCAGAACGTTTTACAAAAGGAACACAAAAAATGTGGACAAAGCATACAAAATAGAAAACAATGAAGACTCTAAATGGTTTGAATTAGCTTTGTACCTTTTAGCTGAAAGCAAATATGAAATAACTGAACGCCTAATATGTTGCAGTTAATGTACTGCAAAATTAGACAACAACCACCCTCCTTCACGTGCAATTACAAATAATTTATAGCATTTTTTCCATTACCAAAAATCCTGCAACAGCTCAATTGTATGAGAGCATAATAATTCAAACAGTTCACCCATTTCAAGCAATTATACACCTTCATCCAAATACAGCAAATTTACCTTCCTCTGAATTGGTGAAAGGCATTTGTGGCAAAGTAGTTTATTTGCCATTAGATCTAATGGAAAATGTGCAGACTCTAGGAGTGGAATGTTCAATAGATCATTCTTTAATAGTCTTGGTAAATATAGTACCAACAAAGGACAAAGAAATGTGGCAACAATTAGTAGATTTACACAAAGTTACACAAGCATTGCAATATCTAAAATACAACAATGAGTACTAGAAGGAAATAAATATTGATGAAAGCTTAAGGCATACGACAGAAATAATTCAAGAGCCATCAGAAACTGGACAATTTGAACTTCTGGATCCAGCTACAGTATCCACTCTTTTGGACCACTACACAATTAATCCATTGCATTCCAATAAAAGTATAGATGATGCAGTAGAAACTTACCAAATGCGACAAACTAAAGGGTCACCAATGAGTATTTGGGAAAAAAGTATAGAAGCATGTGCTTTTCCACTGCTATTTCCTACTGGCAAAAGTGGGAGATACGATGATAGACCAACACAGATTGGGGCATCAGAATACCGTTCATTACAAATGTATTTGCAAGATCCCAGATTTAGACAAAATGTGGAATACATATTCCACCTACTCTATGAAAGTGAATTAGCAACACTATGTTATGGAGTTGCACACATTCTTAAATCTGGAACGCATTTTCAAAATATGTCAGCTATGCAGTTAAAACAAAAAGTACAAGAAAAAGATGAGGTTTTACAATCATGTATAACAAATTTGTTTGCAAACATGCGTGGTTTGTTTGTTTGTTTGTTTGTTTATTTGGTATAGCGCAGAACCAAACCCGAAGGGGTAGCTGGGTGCAGACAATACAAGGATACTTGAGAACTTGGTTACAGGAAAAATACAGTTATACAGTTCACATTAGTAACAAAGGTGCATGTACAAGAAAATGCAAAACTACAGTTCAAGCTAGTTAACCAGAAATCAATTACAGTCATCTAGGGTCTCTAGAGCAGGTGGCAATGGGACGGTCGAGCTAAGTGTCATTGGAACGTATCCAGGTGAGGACTTTCCGCCTGAAGCTAGGGTAAGGTTGGTCCATTCTTAGATCCATAGGGAGTTTGTTCCAAGTTTGCGCAGCTATGACCGGAAAGCTGGAGCCTCCAGCTGTACTCTTTTTGTATCTAGGCACCACTAAGGTGTAGGCATTGGTCATTCTAGTGGGACGGTTTGAAGTTCTCTTGTTGACTCTGTTTACCAGGTAAGGGGGAGCCATATTGCTAAGACATTTGGAGGTGAGGGAAAGTGTTTTGAGGGCAATCCTGTCTTTGATTTTTAGCCAGTGGATATTTTTCCTAGAGGAGGAGATATGAGCTCTATTAGGACTATTTAAAGCTACTCTAATAGCGTTATTTTGGAGAGTTTGGAGTTTATCAAGGTTATACTTGTTAGATCCTGCATATAGAGCATTATAGTAATCCAACTTGGATATGATGAGTGCATTAGCTAGTGTAATGCAGCTAGTCTCAGTTAGAAAGGGTCTACAAGCTCGGATCAATTTGAAAGTATATGCAGTGGAAGATGCTAGTGAGTTAGTTTGTTTCTTGAAAGTGAGCGCTGAGTCGAGATAGACCCCGAGGGTTTTGACTGCAGGCATCACTTTGATAACATTATTGTCGATGTTGAATGAGGCATAGTTTGGGTCAAGTTTTTTGATGGCCAGCTCTGAGCCGAGGATCAGTAACTCAGTCTTGTCGTCATTCAGGCAGAGGCCGTGAGATGCCATCCATGCCTGAATGAGGAGGTATATCTTATTTACTAAGGCCGTGTCTTCCAAGAAGTTGCCTGAAAGGGGGATAAGGATCTGAGTGTCATCTGCGTAATTAGTGTAGATGATACCCAGTCTGTCCAACTTGTCAAACAAATGCTTAGTAAAGATGTTATACATCGTCGGATATACACATGATCCTTGAGGGACACCGCATGAAACTTGTGTGGGATCAGCGCTGCTAGGGGGGAGAAGACTCTCATTGTCCGGTTTGCAAGGAAGGATTGTACCCAGGTTATGGCATCACTTGAAAAATGAGCGGCGGAACTGAGGTGATTGCATAAGACTGCGTGATCTACCAAGTCGAAGGCCGCAGATAAGCCAAGGAGGAGTAGCATAGCTGATTTGCCATTGTCCTTCAACTCGTCAATTTGGGTCTTAAGGTCAATCAGGGCTGTTTCAGTACCATGAAGGGGACGGAAGCCATATTGCCGTGAGCCTAGTAGATTGTTAGTTTCTAAGTAGTCCTGAATTTGCATGTACGCTACTCTGTCAATAATTTTAAGCAGAAATGGGACGGTGGTGATGGGTCTGTAATTTGTCAGTATTGCGAGGTCAAGTGTTTGTTTTTTTAGCAAGGGAAGCACCCAAGATTGTTTTAGGTTATTGGGCACTAGGTTAGACTTAAAGGATGCATTGATGAGTTTAGAGATGAAGGGGGCTAGGTCTCTAGCTGCATCTTTTATAATTTGGCCAGGGCAATTGTCTCCTTTGCAGTTGGAAGGCTTTAGAGATAATATGATTTTTTCTGTCTCTATTATAGATATTTGTCTGAAGCTAAATGGGTGAGGGGTGTTAGGCTGGTTTGGAGGGAGCTGTGGCTGAGGTGTAGGCTCCGTTGGCAGGAGCAGGGAAGCTTTTTTATTGGCAATTTTGGTTTGGAGCAGGCTAATTTTACCCGCCAGGGCATTTTGTATATTAGTGCACCAGAGCTTATTTTTAGGAATGTTATCAGTCGGGGGTATGGGTGATTCCATTTCACAGAGGAGGGAGAAAAGCTCCTTGGTATCTGATTTGGCCTTAGATATTCTATCATTAAAGGTATTTCTTTTAGTGCTTATGATTTCCGTTTTATACTGTTTGGCGAGAGTGGCTAATTTAATTTTGTTCTCCTCAGTGGGTGAATGTTGCCAAATTGACTGCAGCTTTCTTTTCTGAATTCTTATGTATTTCAGGTGTGGTGTGAACCAGTTGTTTAGGTGACAAAGTTGTTTGCTTTTGCATATTTTGGTAGGGGCAATCAAGTCAAGTGCCTTGATCATCGTGCTGTTATAAGCTTCCACAAGCGAAGTGGGGTCTGTGATGTTATCTAGATTGTCGAGGAGGTGGGGTAAGAGTTGTTCTGCTGTGATGTCTTTTTTGCTTCTGGTGGGGAGTGGCGGGGCTATAAGTATAGGTTTGGGTCGGATAAGGTCAAGTGAGGCATTGAATACAATTAAATAATGGTCAGTCCAGGATTGTGGCATTATGTTGGTAATGCTAATGTTGCAATTCCGATCAGCAACCCAGTCTAGGGTCCTACCTTTGGCATGAGTAGGGGAGGAGACTTTTTGTGTTAGGGCATAGTCATTCAGAAGTGAGGCAACAGATAGAGCGTGTTTGTCATTACAGTCATTAAAGCCCAAGTTGAAGTCTCCCAGTAATAGAATCTGAGCGTGGTCTTTAGTATTATTAGTTAGGATAGTAGTTAGGTCGTCTTCAAAGGTTCCTAGTGGTCCAGGTGGTCTGTAGATGACATACATGGTGAGGGTGCGGTTACAAGAAAGGTGGAGTTTAGCAGTAAGGAGTTCACATGATGGAAATAGCAAGGTAGTGACTAATCTAATAGTTAAGGTAGATTTATGGATGATAACTAGGCTACCTCCTTTGGTGTTGGGTCTATCGACTCTTAGTAGTTGGTAGCCGTCGGGTAATGCTAGCATGATGGCAGGGCCAGCCACCTCATGGAGCCATGTTTCGGTTATGACTAGTAGGTCTAAATTCTCATTGGTTAAAGTGTCCGAGATCTCTGTAGCGTGGGCTACCATGGATCTAGCATTGATGAGTGACCCAGTTAGTGATAGGGTGCTATTTAGTTTAGTCGAGGGAAGTTGTTTATTTTTAGTAGGGGTGACTCTTTGTGAGGGTGACTGGTTAGTTGTTATGGGGGAAGGGTGGAGAGTTGCAGATTTGAAGTATTGCGAGCGTTTGTTAGCTAGATCGATATAGCCTCTATAGTTGTGGTGGGATGATGGTTCATGGAGACGGGACAATCTTGCCCTCAGTCTCATGTTTCTGTCTGTCCTTTGGAGGGTATGAGGCAGCGGATACAAGTGCCATGATGGTGAGGAGGATCAGTACAAGGTGTAATGTTTGGTCTTGGGTGATTTTCATTATGGTCGTGGGCAGGGAGGAGTTAATGATAGGCAAGTCCAAATTCAGGCTATAGGTGTAGACTGGTGCTGCGTGTAAGGGCGTGTAACTATATAAGTTATAGCAATTTGGTAGCAGGGAAGTCTAAGCAATTTAGTAAGAGACCGTATATTGGTAGTTGGTAATCTAGGCAAGTACAAATAGGCTGGTAGGCAGGCAAGCTGCCCAGTACAAGTGGTGGCAAACTAGACAAGTACAGATGAGCTAACTAGGGCAGTGTATCACCTAAATGTGAGAGTCCCAGCGCAGCCAAAAACACTTTAGAATACATAGAGTAACTAGGGCAGTGTTTCACCTAAATGCGAGAGTCACAGCGCAGCCGAAAACACATTGGGATTCATAAAGTAGCTAGGGCAATGTTTCACCTAAATGCGAGAGTCACAGCGCAGCCAAAAACACATTGGGATACATAAAGTAACTAGGGCAATGTTTCACCTAAATGCGAGAGTCACAGCGCAGCCAAAAACACATTAGAATACATAGAGTAACTAGGGCAGTGTTTCACTTAAATGCGAGAGTCACAGCGCAGCCAAAAATACATTAGCATACATAGAGTAACTAGGGCAGTGTTTCACCTAAATGCAAGAGTCACAGCGCAGCCAAAAACACATTGGGATACATAAAGTGACTAGGGCAATGTTTCACCTAAATGCGAGAGTCACAGCGCAGCCAAAAACACATTGGGATACATAAAGTAACTAGGGCAATGTTTCACCTAAATGCGAGAGTCACAGCGCAGCCAAAAACACATTAGAATACATAGAGTAACTAGGGCAGTGTTTCACCTATTGACGGCCATAAGGCACAGCACAAATCAGAAGGCATAACACAAATCAGGTGTGGTCTATTGGCGACCATAAGTGTAATAATGCTACTGGGAAGTAGGCGCTAAATGGCGCAGTAAGGCAAGAAATCCAGTTATAATAAGACATGCAAAGACATCAGCCACAAGACACAGTTGGCAGTGGGAGTAGATGAGAAAGGAGGCGGGTGACAGTGAACGTGGTTCAGGCTAGGGGCATGGTCATAGCAGTCAGGTTGCCTCGGCAGGACCATCAGTTCCTGTTGAAAAAGTGGTCACACATAAGTGCACTGAGGCAGATTTGTAATACTGTTGCAGTTCAGTGGCTGAGGAGGTACAAAGGAATACGGGTTTAGATGTCATGGAGACGTGCGTTGCATGATCAGAAACCTTGGCCACCAACTTGGTTTGTTACGCTAAATTGTGCAGAATATGCATGGGAAGATTTACATGAGTTCCTACGTATAGAAAAGAGCAACAAAAACAACATAGATATATTAACACCTGGAGAACTTTGCTCTCCAGATCCAGTTAATTTCTCAAGATATTTCCATCATTGTTTCATTGCAATGCTACACTTTATTTGCAATAAAACTGTTCCTCCCCTTGGAGAAGTGCAACAAGTCTTTTGGAGAAAAGAATATCAAGTAAGAGGAGCACCACATGTTCACATGCTGTTATGGATCAAGGGTGCACCGAAATTTGGGCACAACAGTGATAGCACTGTTTTGCAGTTTATCCAAAAATATGTCATATGTAAAATCCCTTCAGAACATACACATATTGAGCTGCATGGGCAGGTTTTACAATATCAAAAGATACAAATGTGGCAAATATTGTCGCCGTAAATACAAAAACAAAGATAAATACTACACCAAATGCGGCTTTGGTTTCCCTATACCAGCTACAGAAACAGGTGAAGTAAACAACTTCATGTCTTCAGTTCGACATAGTGTTAAAGGTAAATCCCCTAAAAACACGTATTACATAAAAAGAAGGGAAGAATCAAAATATATCAATGATTACAATGCAATCATTGCCCTATTATGGAATGCAAACATAGATGTGCAGTACATTGCAGACACTTCAACTGCTGTTGCATGATGTGTTAGAGCCTACTTAATAAAAGCAGAAAAAACAGAGCTTCAAGACCTCTGGGATGACCTATTATCAGACACAACATTATCACAGGAAGTGTACTGCCTATGCATAAAAATTCTCTCTCATAGAGAATGTGGGGCCTATGAAGCAGCAGATTGTTTAACCAGCACTGCCTTATATGGAAAATCAGACAAGTATGGCTCAGTCTTGGTCCTGCAAAATCAAGAAAAGAGTGCTAAAATCATATGAGGACATAGAAACAATTGCCAGAAATTATCCCAACAGCCAAGACATTCTAAAAAACAATTTACTGGACACATACTATCTGAACAGGAGTACCACTCTGGAAAGCATGTGTCTATACCACATAGCTCAAAACTTTGCATACAAAAATAATGTAAAACCCGATGAAAGCAGACGTAAATATAGAGTGACCGATTGTGAAGGGAGCTTAGTGAAACTTAACAAACGCAGCTTAATTAATCATGTGAAATTGTCATTAAAAACTCCTCAACAGAAATATCTATTTTACGTGTCTCTGTTACAACTTTTCAGACCATGGAGAAAAGAGGAAGACATACTAGCTAATTATGAGTGCTATGCAGATGCTTTCAAAGCAAATGGAAGCACTATCAGCAATGTTAACTTTACGCAGTACAAAACAATGTTACACAATGACCACCAACAGGAAGAAGAAATTCAGGCCCAACTAGATAAAGACTCTTCCGACAGTAGTCAACCTTCTGTAACAGGAAGTCAAGAACCATTAGGACAACCACTAATAGCAAATAAGGCTGAAGTTGCTATGGCAGAAGTAGAAAACACCATGTATCAGTATCAAGGAGATACAGAGGACTTAACTGTACAACAAGGAAAACTTAATAACGATCAGCGCACCATTTTTGAAGAGGTAACAAAACAAATTGTGCATGGCGTACAACACGAAAATAAGGAATGTACCTGCCAAAATTACAAACCTATACTGCTGTACGTCAGTGGTGAAGCTGGATCAGGGAAAACATTATTAATCAAAATTATCAGCAAGTTCCTTCAACAATTGACAAACAACAAACTGTCAGCTGTTGTAACAGCCCCCACAGGTTTAGCTGCCTACAACATAGGTGGTGTGACTTTACACCGATTACTACTGCTTCCAGTAGAGCATCAAAATGAATTAGACTACTACAAACTTTCTGCAGAAGCTGCAACGGAAATATTTAGAGTATTGAAACAAATGAAAATTATACTAATAGATGAAGTGAGCATGGTCTCCAATGTAATGTTGGCTTTGATTCATCTCAGATTGCAAGAAGTACTTAAAATTAATAACGAAGAACTCTTTGCAGGGAAACACCTTATCCTTTTCGGAGATCTTCTACAAGTGATACCAGTAAAAGGTGAACCGATTTTTAAAACCTTAGGCCACAAACTCTGCCGGAAAACTGTTGGTAGCCTAGGTAATGTTAACCTTTTGCAACATTTCCAATACAGAGAATTAACTGAGAACATGCAGCAATCTGCAGATCTCACTTATGCCAACATCTTATAATTATTAGAGTTGGTGTACTATCGCAAGAAGCACAAGCTGTATTGAACAAGTGTGCACTTTATGGCGATAATGCATGTGCAACTGATGTTTTGGAACAAATAGCACACAAAATGTCAATTGTATGGCCTCAATGCCAACTCTTGCAAGCTGTTTCAAATTCAATGAAACAATGTTAAAGAAAGAAATGCAAGCAATAATAGAAATTAGCACCACAGACAAACTAGACGTACATGGTTTGACAGTACCCATGTGTGAGCAAGCCACAACAAGACTAAAAACACAGCTGGGTTGGAAAAAGCATTGCAATTATCATTAAATTGTAGAGTAATGCTTAAACGTAACCTTGACGTAGAGCAAGGGCTAGTTAATGGAGCACTGGGCACAGTTGTTGGCTTTCAATCATACCCACGTGATAGCAGCATTCAGTTTGTAAATATTCGCTTTGATAAAGTTTCAGAAGTGAAAAGCAGAGGGCGCTCAATGGCTCGATTTCTTCTCTTCAAAGTCAGGTATGTACGTAGAGAGCAATTTCTCTAACTCTTGCATATGCAGTTACGATTCATAAATCCCAAGGTCTTACCCTAGAGAAAGCATTGATAGATATAAGAAAGACAGTGTTTAAGGAAGGCATGAGTTACGTAGCATTATCACGCTTACGTACACTTGACGGTCTATTGCTAATAAACTTTGATTCAAGTAAAGTAAAACCTGATATTTCTTGCATTCTAGAACACAATAGATTGTATTCACTGTACACCCCTCATCTGAAACAATAACCTATTCCAGATAAAGTGAAACGTGGTCAAAGAAAAGTAAATGAAACAGAAATGCAACAGAATGCAACAGGAAATTCGTAAAAAAATAGAAAAGAAGCTAAAGTTTCATCAATTGCCGCAAACATAGAAGAACCTATTAGGCAATGTAAACCAGGCAGTTCAGCAAAGAAGCAACAGAAAAACCAAAAAATGCACTCAGATACTGGCCCATTCAAATTTACAAATGAAAGTGGGGTAACTTGCTATGCAAATGTAGCAATGAATATTCTATTTCAATTGCCACCAATTGTTAACAATATTTACCTGTACAGACCAATTGTGTTTGCAAATGTTAGTGCTGCATAGAAATGCAACAAGCAATCCTGACAACACATACAGCGTTCATGGAGTAAGCCAACAATTGGACGGCTGTGCTGGAATGGTGAGATTCACTATGAACTCACAAGAAGATCCACAAGAATTTCTAATGTACATACTATTAGTATTGGAAAACAAAAGCATACCTGTAAATGAAATCTTCCAAATTTAGTACATGTGGAAACATACATGCACTCTCTGTTACAAAGTGATACAGGAAGAAATCCCAAATGAGCGATTTGTGTATATTTCCATACCAAATTGTGAGAGCATTCCATTTCAGCAACTTGTACACAATGCAAACCATGGCAGCTTATGTAGTATTTGCAATTCAGATAATCGCTCTACCTTACTGATACAATCACATAGTGCCTACATAATACTTATGCTTCTACGTTATAATGCAGATGGCACCAAACAACTGCAAACTAACTGGTTTTACACACGGTCAAGTGTCACTTGGAAAAAAAAACCTATACTACAGTAGGAATAATCTACCATGCAGGAGCTACAACCAATGCAGGTCACTACACTGCATACATCAAAAAGAATTCTGAATGGTTTGAATGTAATGATAGCACCATTACTCTAAAGCAGAGGTTGTCAGCTAACCTAACAAATGCATATCAATGTTCTTGAAGCCAAAATTTACGAAATAATGTGTACTTCAAAATTGTCAACAAAGGAAGTGAAAGACTACAAACAGTTAGACTATGCCCCCACAGGTATCTAACTACCCAACAGGATGGAAGAATGACACAAATAAATGATTATCACAGATCGTTGGAAACAAATGTACAGGCAGAATATGCCTATACGTATCTAACTGTTGTTAAAAATTGTCAGGAAGGCAAAAAAGAAAACATTAATCTGAAAGATACAGGAAACAGGATATGTCAACGACACAAATGAATGAGTATCACAAATCTGTAGGAACAAATGCACAGTTAGAATACGCTTACAGGTATTTAACCACCCAACAGGATGGAAGAATGACACAAATAAATGATTATCACAGATCTCTGGAAACAAATGCACAGGTAGAATATGCCTATAGGCATATAAGTGTTGTTAAAAATCAGCAGGAAGGCAACAAAGAAAACATTAATGGGAAAGATGAAGGAAACAGGATGGAACAACAACACAAAAGAATGAGTATCAAAAATCTGTAGGAACAAATGCACAGTTGGAATACGCCTACAGGTATCTAACTGTTGTTAAAAATGGGCAGGAAGGCAACAAACATAACATTGATCAGAAAAATGAAGGAAACACTGAAAGAAAAAAATGAAGTACTTAGTTGCATAAGAAATGATGTTTTTTTTTAAATCTGACAAGGATGTTTTTCCCCAGACCCAAGGATTAGAAAAGCAAACACAGAAACTGAGCGCAATGCACAGTACACTGATTTGTAAACTAAATAAGAGGGTCTAAAAAAAGTTAACTGTCTATTATGCAATGTGGTAAATGTGTTTCATCACAGAAATGGAAAAAGTGATATTTCCGCCAAGTACGAAAACCAATTTAAAAAATGTGTATGGATTCTGAACAAAGTAGGGAGTAAGTATATTGGCAGGCATTTTCTACACATGGGAATCTACTCGTCTAATCTATGGTAGTAATATGCTGCAGTGCCTTTAGGCTGGCCTTTCGTCTGCAGTGAGTAACCTACCACCTACGCCTTACAACCAAGTTTCAAGGAGTACAGTTCCTATCCACAACCATCGCTGCCTATGTAAAACATGGTCCTTGTAAATTAGCTGCTTATAAATTTACTTTTCTGACCATCGTCTGCACCATGAAGTGAAGAAACTAGGGCATCAAAACAGCAACCACAATCCACCACACCCATATTAACGTGTAACTCCACTGCTTATGACTTCAGCCTTGCATGCATGGGCTTTAGCCAAGACTACAGGGTCTCCCCACAACCACCTCAGTGATGTGTGGTAGTGGGGGTTATTCTATAGGTGTGTTATCCTTCAGTAACTCTGCCCAGAGGCTTCCCTCCTAGGTGTATGTCTGTAGATCTTACATGGGATGGGTGTGCAGTGTCTTCCAAGTCTAGTACTTACCACTTTGTTCTTCATTGCATGGCCTTTGGCCATGCACCCAAGACTCCATGCACTCCCCACAACTTGCAATCAAAACGCAACACTGCGAAGGCCATGCATCCAAGCCACAACCACCAGAGCATGTGCCACCCATGGCGGCGTACTAATAAATATAATGATAACCATTAGAAAAAAATATGCATTCATGGCATGTTGTCAATTTCCATGTTCCCTAACACCACACGTGTCCTTACAAATCTAACAACTCCCCCGTGCACTGCACGGGCTGAAATACTGGCCTTATTGGACCACTCATTTTCTGTGCGTACAAGGAGGCCACAGGACTTACATCATAAAGTAGGTATAGGTGTACTATTGTGCAGGATCTCCCCACAACCACCTCTTTGTTCTTGGGTGCACCCAACAATGCACACACTCAACACGACTTGCCAATGAAAATGCAACACAAGAGGTGTATGAATGGGTGCCACATGCGGCGGTGGTTGTGGCCAAGGCCTAGAGTCTTGGAAGTAAGGCCTTCGGCCTTCGGTCGACGGCCATGCATCCAAGACTCTAGCCCCTGGCCACAACCACCATAGCATGTGCCAACCATGGCAGCGTACTAATGAATATAATAATAGGCATTGGAAACAGTAATGTATTCACAGCATGTAGGCAATTTCAATGTTCCCTAACACCACACGTGTCCTTACAAATATAGCAACTCCCCCATGAAGTGCACGGCCTCAAATACTGGGCTTATTGGACCCCTTCTTTTCTGTGCGTACAAGGAGGCCATAGAACATACGCCATTAAGTAGGCATAAGTGTACTGTGCATACACGATGTCCATACACATACCATCACGATGACCGAACCCCAGAACAAGTGCAATAATCACCCATATGTAAAGACTGTAGCCCCTGGACACTACCACCGTAGCATGTGCCACCCATGGTGGCGTACTAAGAAATATAATAATAGCCATTGGGAAAAATAACGCGTTCATGGCATGTTGTCAATTTCAATGTTGCCTACCTATGCCCGTGTGCTTTCAAGAGTTACAAATTCCCTGTCCACTACATGGACTGAAGTGTTACAAATTTCCTGCCCACTACATGGACTGAAGTGCTATCGTTATTACCCCCCACATTTACTGTAGTACAAGGTGTCCATAGAAATTACATCATGACGGCCGAAGAACAAATGCATAGATCACCTATTTCTTACTGTGTGAACCGTTCCCAATGCTCTGTGACACAGTAAAATAGGGTAATGAAAAAAACATGTGTACGCTGGTTGTTGCTCATCTTTCCACGGATCCACGATGTCAGGTCCATCCAAACCATATGATGCAGAACACATCTCGCATCAGCCAATGGGCAGAAACGTTGCGTGTACGCGGTCATGAGGGCAACCCCTTAGCCAATCGGTTTCTTGTTCGTCGACCGAACAGGGAAGTGTGACCGCAGAGCGAACATAGATATCACTAATTATTTCAGACCTACTTTTTCATAATTATAAATAAGCGTACTGCATGTATGGTGGCAAAATCTACAAAAGCATGCCTTCTGGACCAAGCCCCTGTGCCTGCCGCAGATTTCGTCAAAATCTGTCCAGCGGTTTCACTTGTAGCGGTGTGTAAAGTTTTTCCCCCTTTCAGTCAATGGGAAAAAAAGATGTTTTGGGACCCCCCCTATAACTCCGCTCCCTTGGACGATTTCTCACCAAACTTTACAAAATTCAGAGTGGCCCATATACTTTTTTTGCAAAGTTTGGTGAGGATTCGTCCAGGGGGAGCGGAGTTATAAGCCGCCCAAAAAGTGCTCTTCCTATGGAAACAGCAACATAGCCATAACTACATGCCACTAAAATGGTCTAGGGAAACCAAAGCAGCATTTGGTGTAGTATTTCCCTTTTTATATTTACGACGACAATATTTACCACATTTATGTCTTTGAAGTTGTAAAATTTGTGCATG
This sequence comes from Ambystoma mexicanum, assembly GCF_040938575.1. Taxonomy (NCBI): domain Eukaryota; kingdom Metazoa; phylum Chordata; class Amphibia; order Caudata; family Ambystomatidae; genus Ambystoma; species Ambystoma mexicanum. Next base: position 452,813,799 of record NC_090930.1, read on the forward strand.
AAGGTCACTATTTGTTGTTTGTGAAAGGATTTCACAAGTGACATATTTTTGGATAAACTGCAAAACAGTGGCATCACTGTCCTGACCAAATTTAGGAGCAATCGTTAATCCACAAAAGCATGTGGATGTGTGGTGCTCCTCTGGCGTGGTATTCTTTTCTCTGAAATAAGTATTGCACTTCTCTGAGGGGAGGAACAGTTTTATTACAAATGAAGTGTAGCATAGCAATGAAGCGATGATGGAAATATCTTGAAACATTTTACAGGATCTGGAGAGCAGGGTTCTCCTGGTGTTTTTATATCTATATTTGTTTTTATTTTTGTTTGCTATGCGTAGGAAATTGTGTATATCTTCCCATGCATATTCTGCACAACTTAATGTCACAAACCTAGTGGGTGGGCCAAGGTTTGTTATCATACAGTGTACATCTCTGTGATGTCGGAACCAGTATTCTTTTGTACCATGCATGTTTGCTAAAAGATGTGTAATGCTTGACTCTAAAACCTCATCTTTTTCTTGCAATTTTTTTAGTAATTGCATAGCTGACATATTTTGAAAATGGGTACCTGATTTTAATGATTGTGCAACTCCATAGCATAGAGTTGCTAGTTCACTTTTAACGAGAAGGTGGAATTTGTATTCCACATTTTGTCTGAATCTGGGGTCTTCAGAATACATTCGTAAAGAGTGGTATTCTGATGCTGTTATTTGTGTGGGTCTATCATATCTTCCTCCTTTTCCAGTAGGAAAGAGTAGAGGAAAGGCACATGCTTCTATACTTTTTTCCCATATGCTGATTGGAGATCCTTTGGCTTGTTGCATTTGGTACATTTCCAGTGCATCATCTATGATGTCTTTAGAGTGTAATGGATGAATTGTACAATGGTCTAAAATATTGGATACTGTAGCAGGATCTAGAAGTTGAAATTGACCAATTTCTGATGACTCTTGAATTATGTCAGTGGTTTCCCTTGGGTTTTCTTCAATATTAATTTCTTTGTAGTATTCATTGTTGTCTTTTAGATATTGCAGGGCGTGTCTAACTTTATGTAAGTCCACAAGTTGTTGCAAAATTCTTTTGTCTTTTGTAGGTACGCCATTTACTAAGACAATTAAAGATTGATCTATTGGACGTTGCATTCTCAAAGTTTTTACATTTTCTTTGAGATCTAATGGCAAATAAACTACTGTGCCACAAATGCCTTTCATTAAGTCAGAGGGAGGTAATTTTGCTGTTTTTGGTTAAAGGCTTATTATTGCTTGAAATGGGTGCACTGTTTGAATTATGATGGTCTCATATAAGTTGAGTTGTTGCAGGGGTTTTGGTAGTGGGAATAATTCCAAGTTATTTGTGAAAGAACGTGAAATTGTTTGGTTGTTGTGAAGTTTTGCCGTGCAGTAACTGCAAAGTACTAAGGGGTCAGTACTTTCGTATTTGTTTTCTGCTATAAGATAAAGAGCTAATAGGAACAATTTGGAATCTTCATTGTCTTCTATTTTGTACGCTATGTCTACAGTTCTTGTGCTATTTTTATAAAAAAGTCTTTCAGCAACACACACACACATGGTTTGGTACTTCAGCGGATGTACTTTTAAACTTTAGTATTTCTTTTTTTTTATGTGTGTAGTAGAAGGTTGCCATTTGTACAGTTGTTGCTAGTTTGTTGTAAAGCTATTGCATTTTGTAAGTGGCTTTCACGTCCAAAATATTTTCTTTGGATATGCTCTATTTCTTTGAGTAGTTGTTTATCTGTACCATGTAGAAGATTGTTATTTAAATTGGCTAGTGCTAAAGCAGGACTTTTGGCAAAGTACAGTTTATGGACCAGATTTCTTATAGGTGAATGATGTGTTGATATCATTTTGATATGATGGAAGGTGCTTTTGCAAATAGGTCCAGAAAGGCAGGCTAATGAATTTCCTTGTAGTCCTGTGTATTTGCGCACTGGGCAGGCATCCATATTTTGTAATAGTTTCATTTTGAATTTGTCTTTGCCTTTCACATAATGATTGAGGAACTGGCATAAAGATTTGAAAGCTTTTTTGGCAATGTTACACATTCATGTGCACGGCCATTTGTAGACTGGATGTATTGGTTCAGTGGAATGGAGAGGTGATACTGACTTTTCTGGGGATGTTTTTGTGAGCAGCGTTTCTTGTTCCATAATGGTATTTTTACGTTTTTCATACCCTCGTCCACTGCTATGTATGACAATTGGGTTTGTTTGCTTTTGTTTGTATGCTTCTTCATTGAAATATGTTTCTGTGCTTGAGGTGTGACCCAATTCACCTCCACAGATGTTTGAGAAGCTATTTTTTTTTATATTGCCTTTATTGAGAATTATTTTTTGTAGTTTAGTACTTAGTTTTGTTAGTGGTTTCATTTTGTTTAAAACTAAAATAAATAATTTACTTTTGAGAAGGATTGCACTGTCAATGAGAGCTTCTGGGATTAATTTTCTATGTTAGGTTTTAAGGGTTGTGCGTGATTTCTCTCCTGTTTTTATAAGGTTCCGAAGGACTCTGTGGCAGAACATTTTGTGTAAAATAATTTTTTTGGTATGCGTACTTGCCACTTCATCAGGATGCATAGGTGTAGTGTTAGCAGTAGTGGTAGCTGAAGTCTTGTTAATCACTTTCTGTTTTCTTTTACATTTTGAAAAAGGAGGCAACGTTTCTATAGTGGAAGCTTGTTTTGTTTTGCTTAATGACTGTATTATCTGTTTTGTTTGAACTTTTTCTACAAATTCTGCTAGAGGTCTATGCTTGTTTTGGAGAGTTTTATTTTGATATTGTTTACTTTTGCGTTGCTTTCTACGGAGTTGCTTTTTGGTAGGCATTCTTTCGGGTCTGTTGGAGGAAAAAAAAAGTGTGGGTTGGGCTGTTGTGCAGTGTATGTGTGCTTTGTGCATGAGTGTCTGAGTATGATGGTATGGATGTATGTGGAGGTGTGCGATTGTGCAATAGGCAGCTACATCAGGTTGGGAAGGCTATTCTTGTATTTGTGTGTTCCTATATTGCGGTTCAGATGACAATTCAAAGTATGCAGCTGGTGAGGGGAAGCACTAATACTAAATCTAATGTTACAGGGTTAATACAATTGTTTGTTCTATAATATTAGAATTCTACTGTGTTTGAGTAACAGAACATTATGGCAGTATTGCACTTACATTTTTGTATGGAAAGCGTAGGTTTCTTCTGAATTCTTGCTCGTTCTTCAGACGCTGCGGCTTGAAGTTAGTAAATATGTGTGTTAATAGCACTGTTGTTAATGTCGACATTGATTTCTTTGTTTTTGCAGTAGTAGTGCTTTCTGATAACTGAGCATAGTATGTACATGCACTTTCATTTGCCTATGTGCATCCTGTATATTTTACTTAGAATCTGTTAGTTGAATGTGCTTTACTAATGAGTACAAAAGTAAGCGCACAGAGCACATGTTGCTTTTTAAGGCGGCGTTACTGGATGTTAGGAGATAGAAGAAATGATCATATGCTTTTTTTGCTATTTTTACAGGGTAAATGGCAGGAACTGTACAGAAAAGCATGAAATGTATGCATTTGTGAAGTTGTGGGAAATAAAGCAGAAGGATTTGATGTAGAGGCAGTGGTGTTGTTTCAGCTGGGAGTCTTTAAAATGATATTGCTTATCTGTGTGCATTAATAAAGATGCATGTACTGATCCCAGCTCTTTGTCATTTTATAACACAATACAAAGCCTTTTTCCACAATTCTACTGTTATTTCTCTCATTTTTTAACATGCAATCACACTTTTTTTAGATAGCTGTGTGTGTAAATAAAAATTTGGAGAGCAGACAGGTTTTCAAGTGACACTTGATCGTATCAGATGGGAGCAATGACAGTAAGTTTGTATTACAGGTTATACAGGGTAAGTTGCAGTTACTCTGTTTATATGCATTCATACAAGAGCTGTAAATGTACTGTGCAGAAAATATGCATATCTGTATTTTGTGTTCATGCATGTGGATGTGCATGAATTTGCAAGTAGAAATCTTGGGGAGTTTTATAGTAGTTGTTGCTGTAGGTCCTTTGTAGTCACCGCCCAATTGTACTGAGAGTGATCAATAGTACATCTAAAGTGCTGATCTGTCAAGATGAACTTAGATGTAGAGTTCTTGCATGTGATTGGTGGATGGCTGTGTGACTGCTTAACAGTAGTCAATGAGGAAATGGAGCAGAGAGTGAAGGGGAAATGGTAGAAGGGCTGTCCCATTGTTACGTGCTCTAGGGACACCACGGCTGTCCGTGGACAGGGCATGCCACATCCGCGGTTTCTCAGCAAATCCAGCATGGAAACGGGACTGTAGGGATTAGCCAATGAGGTGTTGAGGTTATGCTTTGTGTTGAGAGAGGTTGTGTGTAGTGAAGATGGCAGAGGTTGAGAAAATCATGGTGTTGGTGCTTGGAGATTTGTGTGTGCATGATTTGGAGCAGTATGCACAATGTAGGAATGTGGCAAAAAATGTTGATGTAAAAGGAGTGGAGGTGGTGTGGAGCACTGTGCCTGGTTTAAATGTGCAAGCAATTGTACAAGTTTGTAAAGATATGTGCGGGGTGAACAGTCGACATATCATTGTTCTGCACTGTGGAGCATTGCATTTGGGCTATGTCAATGCCCCTACTTTGTTGGAATATCTGCAAAACTTGGTTCAGGCAGTAATGAAACTACTTCCAAATGCCAAAATATTTTTTCTGGTTTGATACCTAGGGCAATATGGGACAATAGTTCTGTTTTTTGTCCTCAGCAAAATGTTGCTAGGTGGTTAATCAACAGAGGCATGTTTGCTTTTATGACTGCAGCAGGCATGTTCTTTTGCAACAATGACAGCATTGACTCTGGTAATGTTGATTACTTTAAAGAAGATGGCATGTCTTTATATTTTATGGGAAATGCCATGCTGTTTTGGAATCTAAGGATTATTTTGGAGAAGCTAATGTGAAGATTTTTGGAGGAAAAAAAAACAAAAAATACAAAATAAAAGGTGTTTCTGAAGCATCTGCAAAAACAACAAAAATGGCTCTTTTCAGAGCCAACCTCAAAGGGGAAATGAGGCACACTATTTAAATGTTCATTCCCCATGGTCAGATTTTTTGATTTGTCCACGGACAACACATATTACGGGCATTATGAGGTTGAGAGGCATGCAAATGAGACTTAGCACAGCAAAGGATTGGTCAATAGGGGTTACTGGGTGTGATTTGTGAGCAGAGACTTTCTCAGAAAGTTTTTTTCCTGAGAGGACAGCAGATAGCTGTGGCTATGTGTTTTAGAAAGCAGATTGTCTTCATTTTGATAGACTCATGGATAAATTGGTTGCAGGTGCATGCAGATCACTGCAGAGTGGCTGTACATCTTGGATTCCCTCATGTGGAAGTGCTGCGGCATGAAATGCGTGGAATGAAGTGGCTGGATTTGGTACCTCTTTGTGCTACTTTGGTGTCACAGTGTGTCATCCAGATATTCTTATTATTCATTGTGGAGGGAACAGTTTAGGACATGTATCTGGAATTTCTTTGCAAATTTGCAATGAAAGAAAGACTTGGACATGTTTCCAAACTCCCGAGTAATTTTTTCTCGTATTGCGCAGAGACAAATGTGGCTGTGTTCTTCTTCATTTGGTCCACAAATGGAGAAAGCAAGACTCAATGTCAACAAGGCTGTTTGTGCCTTTTTGAGAGATGTTGGCATGTCCTCTTTTCACAATGAAAATATTATATTTTGTAGCACACACATTTTTCGCAGAGATGGAGTACATCTTACTTATGCTGGCAATCAGATTTTTCTGCGAAATGTACAAAAAGCATTGCAACCCTTTTTGGAATTATAGCAATCCATTTTGCAGTAGGTGTTGACTATTTACAGGGTAATTCATAGAATTTCGCACAAAAGTGGCGCACGCGGCTGGCGCACAGTGTCCCCGTGCAATACACTGCGCCAGCCGCGTGCGATAAAATCCATTTCATCGCACAGCGTATTCATGGATTTTAGCCTCCAAAACCAGCTGTGGTGCAGAGTGGTGCAGTGACCCTGCAGCAGCGCCAGTTACGCCCCCAAGAACGCCCTTGCGCAAGGAAAAGCCATCAAAATCCCCAATTCATCGCAAATGTCTGCGCTAACCCTGGACCAGTTCACAGGGCTGCCAAACAGCAAACGCCAAGCAGGGAACGTGTATTTCAGGGGCGCGCGGGAAGTTTCACATGCAAATTCAGCAGGGTACGTGTATTTCAGGGGTGCGCGGGAAGTTTCACACGTGAATTCAGCAGGGTATGTGTATTTCAGGGGTGCGCAGGAAGTTCCACACGCGATTGTCCTGGGTACGTGTATTCCTGGGGTGTGCAGGAAGTTTCACACGCAAATTCAGCAGGGTACGTGTATTTCAGGGGTGCGCGGGAGGTTTCACACGCGATTCCATCAGGGTACGTGTATTTCAGGGGTGCGCAGGAAGTTCCACACGCGATTGTCCTCGGTACGTGTATTCCTAGGGTGTGCGGGAAGTGTCACACACAAATTCAGCAGGGTACGTGTATTTCAGGGGTGCACAGGAAATTCCACACGCGATTTTCCTGGGTATGTGTATTCCTGGGGTGTGCGGGAAGTGTCACACACAAATTCAGCAGGGTACGTGTATTTCAGGGGTGCGCGGGAAGTTACACACACGATTGTCCTGGGTACGTGTATTCCTGGGGTGTGCGGGAAGTTTCACATGCGAATTCAGCAGGCTACGTGTATTTCAGGGGTGCACGGGAAGTTTCACACGCAAATTCAGCAGGGTAGGTGTATTTCAGGGGTGCGCGGGAAGTTCCACAAGCGAATGTCCTGGATAAGTGTATTCCTAGGGTGTGCCGGAAGTTTCACAAGCAAATTCAGCAGGGTACGTGTATTTCAGGGGTGCGCGGGAAGTTCCACACGCGAATGTCCTGTGTACGTGTATTTCGGGGTGCGCGGGAAGTCTCACACGCAAATTCAGCAGGGTACGTGTATTTCAGGGGTGCGCGGGAAGTGCCATACGTGAATGTCCTGGGTATGTGTATTCCTGGGGTGTGCGGGAAGTTTCACAAGCGAATTCAGCAGGGTATGTGTATTTCAGGGGTGCGCGGGAAGTTCCATACGCGAATGTCCTGGGTACGTGTATTCCTGGGGTGTGCGGGAAGTTTCATAAGCAAATTCAGCAGGGTATGTGCATTTCAGGGGTGCGTGGGAAGTTCCACACGCGATTGTCCTGGGTACGTGTATTCCTGGGGTGTGCAGGAAGTTTCACACGCAAATTCAGCAGGGTACGTGTATTTCAGGGGTGCGCGGGAGGTTTCACACGCAATTCCATCAGGGTACGTGTATTTCAGGGGTGCGCAGGAAGTTCCACACGCGATTGTCCTCGGTACGTGTATTCCTAGGGTGTGCGGGAAGTGTCACACACAAATTCAGCAGGGTACGTGTATTTCAGGGGTGCACAGGAAATTCCACACGCGATTTTCCTGGGTATGTGTATTCCTGGGGTGTGCGGGAAGTGTCACACACAAATTCAGCAGGGTACGTGTATTTCAGGGGTGCGCGGGAAGTTACACACACGATTGTCCTGGGTACGTGTATTCCTGGGGTGTGCGGGAAGTTTCACATGCGAATTCAGCAGGCTACGTGTATTTCAGGGGTGCACGGGAAGTTTCACACGCAAATTCAGCAGGGTAGGTGTATTTCAGGGGTGCGCGGGAAGTTCCACAAGCGAATGTCCTGGATAAGTGTATTCCTAGGGTGTGCCGGAAGTTTCACAAGCAAATTCAGCAGGGTACGTGTATTTCAGGGGTGCGCGGGAAGTTCCACACGCGAATGTCCTGTGTACGTGTATTTCGGGGTGCGCGGGAAGTCTCACACGCAAATTCAGCAGGGTACGTGTATTTCAGGGGTGCGCGGGAAGTGCCATACGTGAATGTCCTGGGTATGTGTATTCCTGGGGTGTGCGGGAAGTTTCACAAGCGAATTCAGCAGGGTATGTGTATTTCAGGGGTGCGCGGGAAGTTCCATACGCGAATGTCCTGGGTACGTGTATTCCTGGGGTGTGCGGGAAGTTTCATAAGCAAATTCAGCAGGGTATGTGCATTTCAGGGGTGCGTGGGAAGTTCCACACGCGATTGTCCTGGGTACGTGTATTCCTGGGGTGTGCAGGAAGTTTCACACGCAAATTCAGCAGGGTACGTGTATTTCAGGGGTGCGCGGGAGGTTTCACACGCAATTCCATCAGGGTACGTGTATTTCAGGGGTGCGCAGGAAGTTCCACACGCGATTGTCCTCGGTACGTGTATTCCTAGGGTGTGCGGGAAGTGTCACACACAAATTCAGCAGGGTACGTGTATTTCAGGGGTGCACAGGAAATTCCACACGCGATTTTCCTGGGTATGTGTATTCCTGGGGTGTGCGGGAAGTGTCACACACAAATTCAGCAGGGTACGTGTATTTCAGGGGTGCGCGGGAAGTTACACACACGATTGTCCTGGGTACGTGTATTCCTGGGGTGTGCGGGAAGTTTCACATGCGAATTCAGCAGGCTACGTGTATTTCAGGGGTGCACGGGAAGTTTCACACGCAAATTCAGCAGGGTAGGTGTATTTCAGGGGTGCGCGGGAAGTTCCACAAGCGAATGTCCTGGATAAGTGTATTCCTAGGGTGTGCCGGAAGTTTCACAAGCAAATTCAGCAGGGTACGTGTATTTCAGGGGTGCGCGGGAAGTTCCACACGCGAATGTCCTGTGTACGTGTATTTCGGGGTGCGCGGGAAGTCTCACACGCGAATTCAGCAGGGTACGTGTATTTCAGGGGTGCGCGGGAAGTGCCATACGTGAATGTCCTGGGTATGTGTATTCCTGGGGTGTGCGGGAAGTTTCACAAGCGAATTCAGCAGGGTATGTGTATTTCAGGGGTGCGCGGGAAGTTCCATACGCAAATGTCCTGGGTACTTGTATTCCTGGGGTGTGCGGGAAGTTTCATAAGCAAATTCAGCAGGGTATGTGCATTTCAGGGGTGCGCGGGAAGTTCCACACGCGAATGTCCTGGGTACGTGTATTTTGGGGTGCGCGGGAAGTCTCACATGCAATTTCAGCAGGGTACGTGTATTTCAGGGGTTCCGGGGAGTACTACATGTGAATTGGCCTTGTGGGTCCTCCCAGGTGTTCGCTCTACAACCTCCAGGCAGCCCACACCACGGGGGACTACCCTGCACCCCTGCTCATGTCCCGCAGGCAGCCCATCCACCATGGGCATGCCACCCAGCCAAGCCACATGTCACCTTGCACTATTGATGAACAACTGATGTCTCCCAGCACCCCCAGCCCCCAGCATCCAGGGGCACCCTCGACCAGGCCCACACTCACGTCTCCCAGCACCCCCACCCCCAGCATTCAGGGGCACCCTCCACCAGGCCCACACTCATGTCTCCCAGCACCCCCACCCCCACCCCCCACCAGTCAGGGGCACCCTCCACCAGGCCCCACTCATGTCCAACTCAAGTCCCCCTGCACCCCCACCCCCCAGCAGTCATGGGCACCCTCCACCAGGCCCACACTCATGTCCAACTCATGTCCCCCTGCACCCCCACCTCCCCCAGCAGTCATGGGCACTCTCCACCAGGCCCCCACTCATGTCCAACTCATGTCCCCTGCACCCCCACCCCCCAGCAGTCATGGGCACCCTCCACCAGGCCCCCACACATGTCTCCCAGCACCCCCACCCCCCAGCATCCAGGGGCACCCTCCACCAGGCCCACACTCATGTCTCCCAGCATCCCCAGCTCCCACCAGTCAGGGGCACCCTCCACCAGGCCCCACTCATGTCCAACTCATGTCCCCCTGCACCCCCACCCCCCCAGCAGTCATGGGCACCCTCCACCAGGCCCCACTCATGTCCAACTCATGTCCCCCTGCACCCCCACCCCCCCCAGTAGTCATGGGCACCCTCCACCAAGCCCCCACACATGTCTCCCAGCACCCCAACCCCCAGCATCCAGGGGCACCCTCCACCATGCCCCCACACATGTCTCCCAGCACCCCCAGCATCCAGGGGCACCCTCCACCAGGTCCCCACTCATGTCTCCCAGCACCCCCACCCCCAACCAGTCAGGGGCACCCTCCACCAGGCCCCCACTCCTGTCTCCCTGCACCCCCACACCCCAGCATCCAGGGGCACCCTCCACCAGGCCTCCACTCATGTCCAACTCATGTCCCCCTGCACCTCCACCCCCCAGCAGTCATGGGCACCCTCCACCAGGCCCCCACACATGTCTCCCAGCACCCCCACCCCCAGCATTCAGGGGCACCCTCCACCAGGCCCACACTCATGTCTCCCAGCACCCCCACCCCCACCAGTCAGGGGCACCCTCCACCAGGCCCCACTCATGTCCAACTCATGTCCCCCTGCACCCCCACCCCCCAGTAGTCATGGGCACCCTCCACCAGGCCCACATTCATGTCCAACTCATGTCCCCCTGCATCCCCACCCCCCAGCACTGTGGGGCACCTACCAGCAGGCCCCCACACATGTCCCCCAGCCAACATGTCATCACAATCTAGATCCCTGGGCCTAATGGGCAGCCTCCAAATGCCAAACACCCACCCGAGTATTGCATCCACCCACTTAGAAATGGCAATTACATGATACAACGCCAATGGCAAGTTTGTAAATGAACACATGTCCCTCACATACACACAATGGGTGTCAGTGAATGTCAAAACCCATATCATGATATGCATGAAACCAATGAGATGATACTATACATTGAAGTTTGAAGAAAAAATATGTATTAAAAGCAACATAAATTGAATCAAAAATAAACAAACGAAAATGGGAATTAAAAAAAAGAAAGCAGCATGTCCGTAAAATAATGTAAAACCACAAATCATAATCCAAAGGAAAGGTGTCCAAAGTCACAGTTCACAAAAATAAATTCAATGGAAAATTAAAATCAAAAACCATTGCTCCAACTGTAAATCATTAAAAAAGAAATAGAAAATCCAACAGTCAACTATATACAGATAAACAATCCAGGGTCCATGATCCCAACAGAAGAAATGAAACCTATCTAATAACACTACCTAATAAAAAAAAAACTATATACAAAAATGTGGTCCATTGTCCAAAAGGTCCAAAAAAAAAATGCAAAACCAAAGGAAACCTAACACTAACTACAGAACTATTTACAAGGGCAGCGGGCCAGTCCGACGGCTCACTTCGGGATGTTCCGGGCCTGGGCATCATCGAACTCCTGCTCAATGTCCCGGAGGCGGTCCTCCTCAATGGCCCCGAAGGTCCGCAGGGCCGTCGACATGTTCACCTCCAACTCCCTGTGGATTTCCTCGAGGCACTCGGCCCGCCTCAGGGCCCTCCCCATGGAGTTCTCCGCCCTGACCATCGTGAGCCGTGCCTCTTCCATCCGCTCTGCATCTATGGCGTGGCCCAACCGCTGCCACATGGAAGACACTTCCCGTCCTGGGTCCTCCTGCCCTCCGGCCGATGCCTCACCCTCCGATGTGGAAGGCCCCGAGCCATCATGGCTCCCACTTCGTTGCTGCTGCTTTTGTGCCTCTGCCCGGGCCCTGGCTCCTGCTGCCTGCACATCCTCCACCGGCTGGGGTGCAGTCGTTGATGTGGCCACCCCTGCTGGATGTCCGACTCCCGACTGTGGCAGGGATGCCTCCTCCGCCAGCCTGGCTGCACCGTCAGAGGCAGCTCCACAGGGCACCCAGGTGACTAATGGGTGGGAAGAGGGCACGGAGGACGACTGGCGCATAGGGGGTTCAGTTGAGGAGGGGGTCTGAGCAAGCCCCATCAAACGGAGGAATCCGGCCTGGGTGGCCTGTCCCAGTAGGCCGACGCGGTCAACGAGCCATTCGAGATGACGTGCAGTCTCCTCATGAAAAGACTGCAGGTCACCTCGCATGGCCCGTTAACGCAACGCCACACCAGTCAGGGCAAGCTCAACCCGGACCCGGATAGCCACGTCTGCAGGCGGAGGAAGGCCAGTTGTTGTGAGCTCATCCCCTGCCTGAAAACGGGTCTGGACGTAGGCATCCCTGCTGGTGCAAGATGATGCAGTGACAGGATCAGGGACAGGATTGTACAGAGGCACCTCCGCGGCGGCCTGTGCTGCCTCCTGTCCCTGGTCCTGCACTGCACCACTAGCACCAGTGGAATCCCCACCTCCAGACCCTGTCTCTGTTGCTTGCACGGCCTCCTCCTCCACCAAACCCCCCACCAACCTGGATGACTCTGTGCCATCTTCCCCCGTTGGGCCGTGTGGGGTCCCAGCTGCCCTTTCTGCTGCCGAGGAGTCCAACTCCGACCTCCGCCTCTTGGACCTCCCCCCGGCAGCTGCAGCCTGGGATGCGGCACCGGACTCCTCACTCCCCGACGAGATCACAACCTGGGAGGGGAGCCGGGCCTTGCGTCTCCGGCTGACGGTGCGATCCCCGCTGCTGTGCTCCACAGCACCTTCGGCACCTTCTCCGTCCTCTTCATCAGTTGATGCTGCAAACAGGGAGAAATAAAACACAGACATCAGGGCACTGTACAATGGACACATACACACATGACAGTTGTACATGAGTGGCATTGGCAAACCTCAGACATGGCATCACAATCGCCAACACACATGTCATTTCAACTTGCACACATGAGCCATACCACAGCCATATCGCAACTGCCAGCACCATCCGTACACATACAACAGCATGAGCAGGCAAAGGTGAGCCAGACAGCACATGCAACACAGGGAGTGCACTACACATGCACACACACCACCACACTTGCATGCATGTGTACACCTCTGCCAACTGTTGCAGTGTTCAGATGGGCATCCATGTCACATCTGCCAATCAGGCTTCCACATCCCCCTGTCACATGCATCCATGTTGCATAACTGTTGCACCCTTGTCAAATACACACACATGCACATGTACACAGTGCTGATACATGCAGCTGAAAACAACATCCTTGTGTGACATCACGAACATGCATACTTGCATACACATTCATCCAAACATGTGTGCCCACACAACTGCATTTGGCATGCAAGCCTACACACACAAGCACCATCCATGTCTCACACATGACAACCCTCGCATGTGTTAGCCTCACGGCCCTGTACACCCCCACCCATACTCGGCCCCATACAAACACATGTGCAACCTGCACACTACTGGCACATCACCACACGCACAGCATACAATCATGATGCATGTACACTTACTGCTCGCCTCCAGACAGGTCTGCCTCTCAAGTACCTGGACGTGGAGCGCTGGGTATATGCGTTCCAGGACCCTCATCTGATCATCCGATCTGATCATCCGACAAGTGGCCCCGGTGCCCCTTAGCATCTGCTGCCTTCAAGAGGCGCCGGGCCTTGTTGAGAGTCATGGACCTGAAGTCCTCCCAGCGCTTCTTGACATGTTGGAAGTCGCGGACTGCCACCCCCTCCGCATTGATGGCAGTCACGATGTCCGTCCAGATCCGAGTCCGTCCTTCCTTGTCGGCGCGTCAACTTCCGAAGAGGGCATCATACTGCCCCAGGACTTGCTCCACCAGGACACCAACCTCGGTGGCAGTGAAACAGGTGCCCCTCTGCCTCTCTGGCCGGGGGTTGTCAGTGGTGCCAGATGTTGCAGTGCCCGACATGACAACCCCAGAGGCAGGAGTGGGTGGGCAACTGGGTCCTGGGGCTGGGCTGTGGAGCGATAGAATCCCAGTTGGGAGTCTTCAGTTCCAGCAGGGGTGGTCACAGCAACAGCACCCCTGGTTGATGTGCAGGCCGCAAATGGCAGGGCACGTGGGCAGCAGGCAATCAGGCAGCAGCAGATGGCAGGTGGGAGCATGCTCGGGGATCTGGGGGGCAGTAATTCGGCCTTCTGGGCAGGAGCGTGGTCTTCCGTGTGCTTACGCGTGGCCAGCTTGATACGGAGTGATTTGGCACGTGAAAATCAAGCACGTCTGCGTATAATTCGAGGAAAGGGCCTTAGCGCGTAAGCGCGTCAGCACACGTACACGAATTCATTGGCCCAAAGCCCAACAGCGCGTATGCGCGTCTGTGACGTGCGTGCGCAGGCGTTTCCCTGTACACGGGTGCATGTTACACGTCCAATGAATGCGCGTCAGAGTGTCAGCGCCTGTAATTGGAGGATGGGGCCTTAGCGCGTACGTGTGGGCATGTTTAAAAGGTACGTGTCGAACGCCATTTCCTTGTACGTGCTTTTCGTGGAGAGCGAGTGGGTGAAATCTGTACTTCTTGTCGGTTCACACGCGATTTACTTCATGCCGTTCCAAGTCCGTACTCCCTGTTACCTCTGACAGCTTTTTCTCTTTTTGTCTGTTTCCTGGGCCTGTTTCCTCAAACAGCGTTCACTTCTCCTGTTGTCCTGTCTCCTCAGACAGCGTACAATTCTTCTTTTGTCGGGGGTGTTGCCAACGCGCACACGCTCGTATTTTACACGCGATTTTTCTTGGCAGACAGTGTTTTGGTGTTTCTGGGTGCCACAGCGTAGTGCAGGTTTTTTTTTCCACGCGGTCTAGGAGGGGTTGCGTGCACATTATCTCCCTTTTTCGGGGTGCCTGTGCGTTCGTGACCCGTCATGTTCCCCCAGGGGTCACATACAGCCTTGCTAGAGCACTAGGGTACGAATTCCATCTAGTGCCCTACACCTTTGACCTCCAATTGCCAAGGACAATAGTTTACTGCAACTCCCATATGCACAACTACATCAGTGCCATGGTTGGGAGGCGAGCACGCGGTACGGGTGGCAAAGGTGGGTGAGCCACAAGAGGTGGCCGTGGTGGATACGGTAGGGGACGTGGCCAGGACTTGCAGGGTGCCCCTAGACCCCCATGTGTGGGTGACCAGTCAGGAACACCCAGGCCCTCCCCCCCTGGTTGAGGGTAATGGCTGACACCATCCCTGCTCAGCCCTTGTTGAACCAGCCCATTGTGGCACCAGACCTGGCACTGGGTGACTCCATGGCTGACTTCCAGGTCAGCAGGTCTAGGCCACGTGTGGCGGTGCACATTGTTGTCACCAGCCCACGTGGTTCAGGGGCAGCTATGTCATCTGCTGCCCCAAGTAGGCAGGGTGGGGAGGCTGCAGGGGCAGCTGCGGCTCCATCCACCCCAGCTCTGAGTGTCCCAGCCAGGACAGTGTCGGTCCTAGTCCATCCTGCTGACGTTCCCCCTGACTACATCACACTTCAGCTAATGCCTGCATCAAGTCCCATGGTGAGTGTTCATTCCCACACTCCTAGTCCACAGTCCACCGGGGCTCCTGCCCCTAGTGTCCAGAGCGGCGTAGGACACTCAGTATCACCACCACCTTCCAAGCGGAAGAGGAAGAGTGCTCGTCCAGTACAGGCTGATGCCTCAGACACAGCTACACAGTCCGGCCCACCAAGGAAGCCCAGCTTCAATCGGGTCGAACTTGATACACTTGTGGAGTATGTGTCCGCACATGGCAGCAAAATGGTGATTACTGCAGGATGCAAGACCACACCTGCACGTCAGGTACACTGGCAGACCATTGCGAAATTCATAAGTGCCCTTGGATTCGTGAGGCGCACAGCTTATGATTGCTACAAGCGCTGGAATGACCTTAAGTGGAGGGCAAAGAAAAAGCTGGCCTCAAGTCATGCCGCAACTCTAGTGACTGGAGGTGGGTCTCCGGCAGAGAACATAGAACTCACTCCACATGAGTATGTTGCTGGGACCTATGTCGCGGAGGAACAGATCCTAGGCGTGGGAGACCTGCCAGATTACGAGGCATTGTCCGGTGAGTGCACATGCATGTGTGTGTCATCCATGTGCATGGCGTGTGTGTGAGTGCTTCTGATTGAGTGCCAGGTGAGGGGGTGTGTGCCTGAGTCGTTTGGGTCACCCATGTGCTTCATCCAATACATTCTGCGCTCCAGGATTTGGGTGTTGCAGTATCCCTTCTGGCAACAGTAGATATTCAGCCCAACCTCACACCAGTTGCCCTTCAATTGTCATCTTGCCACGACATAGTTGCATATTATTCTGTATTCATTCAGGCTGATTGTCTGCATTCCACCACTTTCACTAGGCATTTCTCAGTCCTATTGTCACATGTGTGACATGGCTAGGGTACATGCCATCTGTGTGATGGCATGTGTCATGTATGTGTATTGGACATGCCAATCACAGGCCAATGTGTGATGGCACTGCTATGCAGCATGCAGCAAATGTGTTGGTCTTCCATCTTGGTGTCATCAATGTGTGCCATTTGCCTCCCCTTCATACGCAGTGACAGTGCATGCATGGGAGGGTTGCAGTCATGTGGTACATGTGTCAATGAATGTTAGGGAGAATTCTCTGTTTAGGCTGAATTTCCTAACCTAGTGAGTCCCCCAGCAACTTTGCTGGATTTCTGGAGTTTGTTTTTTTCCATCCTGCCAAGAGTGAGACTCTTTTCCTCTCACTCTTGGACATGAATATGTGTAATTCCTTTGAATGTCAATGTGTTCTATGGGCTATGGGGTCGTTTACCCCCTAGGGTCTCATATGTTTTTCTATGTGTGTTACACCGCAACCTTTGTGCCGTAACACTGGGGCGTCCTAGCGGACCTCCACCATACACTCCATACCCGGGGACTGACTACTGTCTCCCCGGGCATGTAAAGTCATCATTGGCTTTACTAGACCTAAATTTACTAACAGAACTAGTACAAACCATTGTATTGTGGATGTGCTAGTAGGGGTAATTCGATTACTCCTGGATCTGTTACTCGAGGGGGCACTGTCCCGTCCCCCCTCGTCGAGTTTTGGCTGGTGGCAGTGGAAACTACTTGTTATGTTCGACCCCGAACATAACCCTATGGGATTCGACCCATTGTTGGAGATTGATACTTTTCCTCGTTAATCTCTAACGTACCACCGGTCTACTTATCTTAAATAAGTTTATCGGATGGTATTTTCTGCCAGAACTCGGTTTTTAAAATGGCGTCTGTGTTCGTCTCTGTGACTCCTAAATCAAAGGTCGAGCCCTTTGTTCCACTTTTG
This sequence comes from Ambystoma mexicanum, assembly GCF_040938575.1. Lineage (NCBI taxonomy): Eukaryota > Metazoa > Chordata > Amphibia > Caudata > Ambystomatidae > Ambystoma > Ambystoma mexicanum. The sequence continues at coordinate 452,830,854 of NC_090930.1, forward strand.
GCGGGCCTCTGTACAGAGACCCTCCAAAGTGGGGCCATTCTGTCTGGGTTACCACAGGGGTGTGGGAGGGGGTTTAGGCACCCTGGACCGAGTTGCCTTGCCAACTCCAGTCGCACTCTGGTGTGATTGGCCCAAGTGGTGAGCCTCCCCGCTCACCACTTAGCGAGTGTTGATTGACAGCTAGGCTGAATGAATGGGCGTTTTATGCATAAAAGCAGGGCTTTTGGGACTGGATCTTCAGAAGTCGCCACAGGACCTAAGAATCCGACGAGGGTAACGCTGAGCCGACCTGCAACGACGACACCTCCCGGTGGAGCCCTGCTGAACCGACTCACCACTTCCCGATGACAGAGGAGATCTCCCTGCCGGAGAGTCTCTTCCCCTGACTGGTGGGAACAACCAGTCCCCTTTGCTTTTTCTTCGCCTCAGGACGCGGTGGTCGAATTGCCCGTGCAGAGCACCCCGGCAACCGGATAGCCACTACCCCTGTACCGCAACCAAAAGGTGGTGCCTTGTGACGGAGCACTCTGCGGCTGGTCTCTTCCCTGGTGGTGCACCGGACTTCATTTTTCTTCGACGACGAGATCATCTCTACTCTTGGCAAAGACCCGACGTACATTCACCACCAGGAACAACTTCCACCGCTGGAGCTGCTCTCCACAAACAAGGTACCGTGTCCGCCTGGCTTCCCTTTCGATCGGTTCGAGTGAGGTGTCTTAATCCTCGCCTTTCCGTTGGGTCGCCTCAAAGCTATCTCACGTATTGTTCTGAACTGGTTCAATCTGCCGATAACAATTTGCTACAAAGACTCGAACGCATTTCCACTAGAGACTTTTGGGACTTATCACCTTGCCTCTCTCCGAGTGGGCCTGGCCTCTGAACTTTATGATCTATTGTGGTTCTTGCCTTCTTGCCTTGCATTTTTCCCGTGAAGTATTGAACCGTGTTGATTTTGTAACCTGCTTATTTTTCTCTCCCTTCCTAACTAATATCAGAGTGCCATCTAGGTTGAAGTATACACCTCTGTCTGAAAATAAGTGATACCAGTAGAACCTAGACTTGTTGAAATATTGTTAGGGGGATTGATCGTTTCTTCTTTGTAGAGTAATTGTGATTGAATTGTTTGCCGTGATAGTGCCATAGTGTTTTCTATAGATGTTCCGTTATAAATAAATACCTTAATATCTTTACACTGAAGCCTTGTTGCATGTTTGCTTATCTTACTGTGAACAATTGTCCTATATTGTATACTCCACATACTGCTTAACTCTTCTTGAGAGAAGTCTGACTGCTCAGCCACAGCTACCAAGTGAATCTGTGTGGTACAGACTGCTACCAAGTGGGTTTACTGTCAAACACCTGTAGTCCTAAATCTTTTGCAGTGGTCCCAGAGGGAACTGCACAGGTTTCCGCCTAACAATGAAGTACTGTTTCTGTTGCTTCTCAGCCCGAATTGTGTTCCATGTTGTTAATGCCTGCTCCCATTTCTTTTCTTTCATGTCTTTGCTGGGGATGATGCACTTGATACTGCTGGGGTTGTGGAGATGGTGCAGACCCAGGAGGGGTCTCAGGCCCGACCGGGCACCAGTGAGGGACGTGGTGTGGTGGTGGGTGAGAACCCACATTTGCTGCAGGCCATCATCTCAAGGGGTGTCTCTGGGTGCACCTCCGCCAAGCTGTATTCAGGTGTCGATTTGGATGATGAGACCTATGTGCCGTCGCAGGTAAGTGTTTCTGGGAGGGATTCTGTACTGACCAACCCACCTGCACCAGGGGTAAAACCCTCAATGGGGATGTCAGTGTTTGTAGGTCCGCCTTTGGTGGTTACGGATGCAGGGTCACACTCCGCTACATCTGATCCTGTTCCTGGGCCAGCAGATCAGAGGGGGAATGCAGTCCTGCAGCCTCAGGCAGTGCCGGCACAGCAAGGCGCAGTTCGCCTTGCCCCAGACAGGTGTGGTGCCCGCCAACGCGGTGGCCGTACGCCACCTGACAATACCGCATGGGAGCAATCCATATACGGTATGGCAAACCAACAGGCAGCATCAACTGAGATGATGGCTCAGGCCATGGATAGGGTGGCCACTTCCATTGTCCCCCAAGAAAGGCTAATTGAACGACTACAGCAGGCAACAGAGTCCATTAGCCAGTCACACAGGGAGGACATGTTGGCGTCCAACAGGGACAGGCGGGCGGCACTGGAGACTCTGCGGGAAGCCATTTCCATTGAGTCCCAGGGCCACAGGGAAGCCCTGAGGGTGGAACTCTGTCAGCTCAGGGCAACTCTGGTTGAGCTTGAGGCTTCAGCTAACACGAGGACAGAACAGCAGCTGGAGCGGCTCACATGTACGCTCTCAGCTGAGATGGGGCGGAGGTCCGGGCATCCCATGAGTTGTTGCATGGGGACCTACGCACAATTATCCTCCAGAACCAGACCTTCCACACCCGCATGCTTGCTGCCATGGAGGACTAGACTAGGGCTTTGTGTGGGCTGCCTCCCATAGTGCCACCACCTCCTGATGCAGCTGCAGAGGGTGAGGAGATCGACAGCAGCGATTCTCCCACAATGGGGTAGCCGTGCAGGCCATGAGCCCATTGAGGTGGTTTTTTTTTGCAAGATCCACACAGGTGGGTTTTGGTGTGCACCCTGTCCTCGGACCTCCTAGGTGGCCTTCCCCACCCCCCCGGGCCCATTAATGGCCATTTTTGATATATATTTTTTTTAATTTTTGATTTTTTGGACAGTGTGTTGCCTTGTGTGGCTCCCATGGGCATACGCTGTATTGTGGCTGGGCACATGCTGGCTTGTCCTGAATTTGGGTCAGATGCTTGGGTTTGTGTGACACACACCCCTCCTGCTTCCCGTTTCCATGGGCTTGCAAAAGTTGTGCCCACGTGACATTGACTTACACGGTGACGTTGGACTCCCATTTGATGTGTGGGCAGTCTGGAGTCAATACTGTGTATACATTCCTAGTGCATATTGTTGTTGTATTGTACACTGCATGGTGTATTGATATGTGCCTCTGCATCCTTCTCATCCTCCTAATTTGCAGGTTCATTTCTCATGTCTTCACAAGGCGGTCTACTTTGGAACTGAAGTCCATGTTGTAAGCAATGCACCTACACTCTTGCGTGGCGCTAACACTGTATAGTTGGAAGTGTTTGAATTGCTGGCATTATCAGGTAGTGAGGCTACCAATTTTTTACGTCTGTACTGTCATGTTTACGGTAGGTTGGAGGTTGTGTAGATGATTGGTATTTTTGGTAATTATTTGCTAATGTGTGTTGTTGGTCCTGCATTACTGTGAGCATTTCATATGTGGCCAGTTTCCATTAGGGACACTGTAGTTGGTGACACTTGGGTCATGCTGTGGGGATTCATTTGTTTGCTCTCACATTGCATGACATGCCATGGTGTGTTGTGTGGCCGTGACGGGGGGGGTTGGGTGACATGGCACTGTTCTCATGTTGTATTTTGTAAGTGGGTATTCATTTTTGCTGCATGGAAGTGTGTCTTTTGATGACACTGCATTGGTGGTGTATGTGTAGGTAGGGATGCACACATTGTGACACTTCCAGGTGAACAATCTCAGGCTGCTATGGTTCTGACAGTTGACTGTCCCTTGATTCATCAGAATTGTCAGGTTGAGTCATCATTGATTGTCAGATGGTATGTGCCAGGGCTGTGTGCACTCCACAGGGGTGTGCTTTCTATGTGAAGTAATTAGCTACCAGCTGTGTACGGGCTGCCTCACCCCGTGCCCTTTGCCCTCCCATGCGCAGCATGTGGTTGGGGATGTGGGGGCACCACCATGTCCACAGCCAGGCCTCGGCGTGTTACAACATTGTGCAGGAAACATGCTGCCACTATGATCCTGCACACTACTGGGGGAGCGTATAACAGCTGCCCACCAGAACGGTCAAGGGAGCAAAAGCGTGACTTGAGCACTCCGAATGTGCGCTCCACTATGCCCCGTGTTGCTGGGCTGCCCCTTTTGGGGTGGGGCCAAGCCTGATTTGCATATGGTCTTTTCTCTTCTGTAATGGCTTGGCAGGCGAAGAACGGTGGTCTGGAGGGTTGCCCAGAGCAATGCCAGTGGTTAAGATTCATTCTAAACCTTCCAGCCATCACCTCTTTGTTTTTGCTTTGTCACCCCGAGTGGGACGGGTATGCCCAGACGTCGGTCCCGTGCCTGCTGGGCCTAGAGACCCAAGCTACTCCTCACTGCTGAGCCCCAACAAGGGTGAAACATGTTTGGGGATGCTTGTGGTCTCGTGCAGAAGGGATGTGACCTAGCAGTTCGGGCTGGGCTGCCCCTTTTGGGGTGGGGCCAAGCCTGATTTGCATATGGTCTTTCCCCTTCTGTAATGGCTTGGCAGGCGAAGAACGGTGGTCTGGAGGGTTGCCCAGAGCAATGCCAGTGGTTAAGATTCATTCTAAACCTTCCAGCATCACCTCTTTGTTTTTGCTTTGTCACCCCGAGTGGGACGGGTATGCCCAGACGTGGGTCCCGTGCCTGCTGGGCCTAGAGACCCAAGCTACTCCTCACTGATGAGCCCCAACAAGGGTGAAACATGTTTGGGGATGCTTGTGGTCTCGTACAGAAGGGATGTGACCTAGCAGTTCGGGCTGGGCTGCCCCTTTTGGGGTGGGGCCAAGCCTGATTTGCATATGGTCTTTCCCCTTCTGTAATGGCTTGGCAGGCGAAGAACGGTGGTCTGGAGGGTTGCCCAGAGCAATGCCAGTGGTTAAGATTCATTCTAAACCTTCCAGCCATCACCTCTTTGTTTTTGCTTTGTCACCCCGAGTGGGACGGGTATGCCCAGACGTGGGTCCCGTGCCTGCTGGGCCTAGAGACCCAAGCTACTCCTCACTGATGAGCCCCAACAAGGGTGAAACATGTTTGGGGATGCTTGTGGTCTCGTGCAGAAGAAATGTGACCTAGCAGTTCGGGCTGGGCTGCCCCTTTTGGGGTGGGGCCAAGCCTAATTTGCATATGGTCTTTCCCCTTCTGTAATGGCTTGGCAGGGGAAGAATGGTGGTCTGGAGGGTTGCCCAGAGCAATGCCAGTGGTTAAGATTCATTCTAAACCTTCCAGCCATCACCTCTTTGTTTTTGCCGTGTTGCAATATGGGCTGTGTTGTATTTTACCTCGGGAGGCGTGATGGGGTTCCGAATTGGCGTCATAATGTGTGTGCTCAGAGGGTAGGCACTGTCCCCTGGGGAGGTGGTGATGGGGATCATTAGTGGGGTATTGGCATTACTCTGTATCTGTCATGCATGCGTGTGCTGTGGCATTTCTACTCACCAAGCAGCCATGCATCGCCATGCCACCCAGCTTCCATGTCCCGGTTTAGGGTTGACATCCTGTAAATGAAGCTGTCGTGGTTGGACCCTGGATAGTTGGCATATACTGAGGTGATGATTCCCTTGGCATCACGTACTACCTGGACGTTGATGGAATGCCAGTGCTTGCGGTTTATATAGATGTGCTCAGAGTCCCTGGGGGGACGTAGAGCCACATGGTTGCAATCAATGGCACCTAGCACTTTGGGGAATTGTGCCACCCTGTAGAAATCCTGGCTGACAGCCTTCCTTTCTGCAGGTGTTCTGGGCAGGTATATGTGCCTGCGGACAGATGGCCGTGCAGTGATGATGGCCAACACCTGCTGTAGGCACCGTGACTGTGTGGCCTGTGACACCCCCCCACTATGGCACTTGTCCGCTGAAATGATCCGGTAGCCAAGAAGTGCAGTACATTGAGGACCTTCTCCAGGCGGCTGAGTGCTTGGGAGCACAGGGTGGGTGATGTGAGGTCATCCTCCCACTCACTGACCAGGTCAAGTATTATGTGTGGTGGAAACCTCTACCTCCCATACACCTGGTCATCAGGCATACCAAATAGGCTGGTTCTGGGTTTGAAGATTCTGGCCCTGACTATCCTTCTCCTTCTCCTGCGGTATCCCACGGCCACTGCTGCTAGGAACGGTATATTCATCCTGGCGTCTGAGCTTGTTTGTTGTTTGCGCACTCTTTTATGCTGCGCGGGACGTGCGCCTGCTTCATGCTGCCGTACGTGTTTCATGATTGGACCATTTCTTTTTTTGGCGCGTTGTAGGCGACCATTTGAATCTTCCCGCCCACCCCAGGAATACACGTAACACGCTCTCCCAGACCCAGTCGCAAGTAAATATTCCCGCCCACCCCTGGAATACACGTACCCCACTCTCACAGGCCCAGTCACGTGTGGAACTTCATGCACACACCGAAAAATACACATACCCTGCAAATTCACGTGTGAAACTTCATGCGCACCCCGAAATACACGTACCCAGGGCAATCGCGTGTAGAACTTCCTGCGAACCCCGTAATACAGGTAGCCTGCTGGTATCGCGTGTGGAAGTTCACGCGGACCCATAATACACGTACCCTGATGGTATCGCGTGTGAGACTACCCGCGCACCCCTGGAATACACGTACCCAGGCAAATTGCACGGGTGGGGGGTGGGGGTGCTGGGAGACAGGAGTGGGGGCCTGGTGGAGGGTACCCTGCATTGCTGGGGGGTGGGGGTGCAGGGGGACATGAGTGGGGGCCTGCTGGCAGGTGCCCCACAGTGCTGGGGGGTGGGGGTGCAGGGGGACATGAGTTGGACATGAGTGGGGGCCTGGTGGAGGGTGCCCTGCACTGCTGGGGGGTAGGGGTGCAAGGAGACAGGAGTGGGGGCCTGCTGGCAGGTGCCCCTGACTGCTGGGGGGTGGGGTGCAGGGAGACAGGAGTTGGAGCCTGGTGGAGGGTGCCCTGCACTGCTGGGGGGTGGGGGTGCAGGGAGACAGGAGTGGGACATGAGTGGGGGCCTGCTGGCAGGTGCCCCTGACTGCTGGGGGGTGGGGGTGCAGGGAGACAGGAGTGGGGCCTGGTGGATGGTGCCCTGCACTGCTGGGGGGTGGGGGTGCAGGGAGACAGGAGTGGGGGCCTGCTGGCAGGTGCCCCTGACTGGTGGGGGTGGGGGTGCAGGGAGACATGAGTGGGACATGAGTGGGGGCCTGCTGGCAGGTTCCCTTGACTGCTGGGGGGGGTGCAGGGAGACAGGAGTGGGGGCCTGGTGGAGGGTGCCCTGCACTGCTGGGGGTGGGGGTGCAGGGAGACAGGAGTGGGGGCCTGGTGGAGGGTGCCCTGCACTGCTGGGGGGTGGGGGTGCAGGGAGACAGGAGTGGGGGCCTGCTGGCAGGTGCCCCTGACTGGTGGGGGGTGGGGGTACAGGGAGACAGGAGTGGGGGCCTGGTGGAGGGTGCCCTGCACTGCTGGAGGGTGGGGTTGCAGGGAGACATGAGTGGGACATGAGTGGGGGCCTGCTGGCAGGTGCCCCTGACTGCTGGGGGGTGGGGGTCCAGGGAGACAGGAGTGGGGGCCTGCTGGCAGGTGCCCCTGACTGGTGGGGGTGCAGGGGGACATGAGTTGGACATGAGTGGGGGCCTGGTGGAGGGTGCCCTGCACTGCTGGGGGGTGGGGGTGCTGGGAGACATGTGTGGGGGCCTGGTGGAGGGTGCCCTGCACTGCTGGGGGTGGGGGTGCAGGGAGACATGAGTGGGACATGAGTGGGGGCCTGCTGGCAGGTGCCCCACAGTGCTGGGGGGGGTGGGGGTGCAGGGGGACATGAGTTGGACATGAGTGGGGTCCTGGTGGAGGGTGCCCTGCACTGCTGGGGGTGCAGGGGGACAGGAGTGGGGCCCTGCTGGCAGTTGCCCCTGACTGCTGGGGTGTGGGGGTGCAGGGAGACAGGAGTGGGGGCCTACTGGCAGGTGCCCCTGACTGCTGGGGGGTGGCGGTGCAGGGAGACAGGAGTGGGGGCCTGCTGGCAGGTGCCCCTGACTGGTGGGGGTTGGGGGTGCAGGGAGACATGAGTGGGACATGAGTGGGGGCCTGCTGGCAGGTGCCCCTGACTGCTGGGGGTGGGGGTGCTGGGAGACATGTGTGGGGGCCTGGTAGAGGGTACCCTGCACTGCTGGGGGGTGGGGGTGCATGGAGACATGAGTGGGACATGAGTGGGGGCCTGCTGGCAGGTGCCCCACAGTGCTGGGGGGTGAGAGTGCAGGGGGACATGAGTTGGACATGAGTGGGGGCCTGGTGGAGGGTGCCCTGCACTGCTGGGGGGTGGGGGTGCAGGGAGACAGGAGTGGGGGCCTGCTGGCAGGTTCCCTTGACTGCTGGGGGGTGGGGGTTCAGGGAGACAGGAGTGGGGGCCTGCTGGCAGGTGCCCCTGACTGCTGGGGGGTGGGGGTGCAGGGAGACATGAGTTGGACATGAGTGGGAGCCTGGTGGAGGGTCACCACAGTGCTGGGGGGTGCGGGTGCATGGAGACAGGAGTGGGGGCCTGGTGGAGGGTGCCCCTGGATGCTGGTGGGTGGGGGTGCTGGGAGACATGCGTTGGTGGGCAGTAGTGCAAGGTGACTTGTGGGCTGGCTGGGGGGCATGGCTGTGGTGGATGGGCTGCCTGCGGGACATGTGCAGGGGTGCAGGGTAGTCCCCTGTGGTGTGGGCCGCCTGCAGGGGCCGTGGAGGGTGTAGAGGGAACAGCTGGGAGGACCCACACAGCCAATTCACGTGTGGGACTCCCCGGCACCCCCGAAATACACTTAGGCTGCTGGATTCACGTGTGGAATTTTGCCAAGCACCAGGAGTACACGTACCCTGCTGAAATTGCGTGTGGAACTTCACGCGCACCCCGAAATACACGTACCCTGCTAATTCGCGTGGGAAACTTCACGCGCACCCCGGAATACACGTGCCCAGGCCAATCACGTGTGGAACTTCCCGCGAACCCCGTAATACACGCACACGCTATTTTTCACACAGCGGGTGTCCGTGTTTGTCGGTACCCCTTTGCACCCCATTTGTCCTAGAGGGCAACTGTATGGACCATTCATCATAGCTGTATATGGGTACTTTTTGTTAGCGCACATTTTGGCGCACATTTATTTCAGGCGCAGGGACGCTACCACCTGCTTTCTTGTGGAGTACTTGGTTGGCCCTGTGCGCGTCTTTCACCGTGCGTTGGTTTGCCCTATTCGATTCCATGAATACGAGTTGTAGGCCTCCTGTACTTCCCCCGTGACGCCCCATATTTTCACGCGTTGTTCCCCATTCCGAGTGTTACGCCCCGTGTTCCGCCTACTTTTGTGATGTGCGCCGCGCTATGTGCGATATCGCAGTGGCCGTGGCGCACGCCGTTGGATGACCTGTGTGCCGGCTTTTTCAGCGCACATCCGACTTTTTTCTCACGCACAGACTTCCATGAATCGATGTGCGCTGGTTTCCCTGCGATTTTCGCAGTTGCACTGCGAATTTCGCACTTTTACTGCGAATCGCACGTTTTGGCACCTCTGCGCCGGAAATTTCGGCGCACATTAATTCCATGAACCGGCCAGTTAAAGTTTTTGAAACACAAAAAAACACCACAAAAAAAGGCTCTTTTCAGAGCCACCACTTCCTCCCAGAGAAGAGTGCAATGGTTTTAATAGGGCAGCACCCCAAAGTGTAAATGCCTGCACACTGTCCGTGGACTTCTAAAATACACAGTGCCCTGCAGCATTTCATTGACACTTCTGTTTTTAAACTGTGAAAGGCGGGTCTGAAATCACAAAATCTCAAAAATGTTTGATGTCATCTTTGATGTCCTGGGTGTTAGTCTTAGCAGTGCACGGTGGTGGCGCAAGTTATGGACAATTAGTTTAGCATAAATGGCGAATTTCAGGGGTTTTTCAGTTTTACTTGGAACCATAACGTTCCTTTAAAAAAGTTTTTTTTACTGAATAAAGTTTTTTTACAGTTTTTTTACTGAATATATATATATATATATATATATATATATATATATATATTCACTGATAAAACCTTTGTGAAGTTAAGTTGTGCAGATTTAACTCAACAAAACCCTTGACATTCAGCAGATGTGGGAAGTCATGACCAGCGTACACAGTGCGCTTCCGCTGATGTCCCCCACAATGCCATTTTGAATGTGATTGTGAATCCCTTCTCTTATAATATGTATGTGCTCATTTGCTTTGCAATGGGAATGCGCCGAGTTAAGCTGGTCATGAATTTTTGTGTTAAATCTGCACAAATGAACTGCACCGTAAGATTTTTTCAATACATTTCAAGGGTTTTGTTATACCATATTTTGTTTACAGGCCACTTGCCATGGCCTTCGGCCATATCCACTGTACATGTTCCCCAAATATGTTTCTTTTGGTCCGACTAGGTAGCCAAAGCATTTGGCTGTGGCCACTCTACATGTCTTTTTCAGGCCCACTAGCCAATGTGCATGGCTTCATCTTTTAAAACACCATCTTTCCTTCCTGATCACAAGCCACGGATTCCACCCATGACTATTGACTCCGGTCTTTGGCCATGGCCCCTTTACAAGTTTTCTCAATAGCTTTCTTCCAGTCCCACTAGCTATGGCCTTTAACTGTAACCACTCTACATGTTACTGCAATAGGTTTTCTAAACGGGCCCACTAGCCATGGCCTTTCGGCCATGGTCATTAGCCCCAGCCTTTTGCCGAGGTCCCTTGACATGTTGCCGTTATAGGTTTCGTGGGGGCTACCTATCCACAGGCTTTTGCCACACTATAGCTAAGGTGTGCAGCACGAGCCATAGGAAATCAAAAAATTCTATTTCTAATAACGTTTGACTTGCACGACAGATCTGGCTGACATTTTCCAAACAAAATGTTTAGCACTGGCCGCCGAACTGGAAATTATGGGAAAGATTTGTTAAAAAATGAAAAAATTATTAGAAAGCAAGAAAATGATGTTTTAGGCCTACTCTCTTTCATCTCCAAAAGAGTAGAAGCTTTTATTAAGCCAAAACCTGCCTACTGCCATTCATTCATTCCCTCCAGCGCAAAACCCCATGGAGGGAATTGGACCAAATGAAAAATAACTTGGACACAAAGGGCCTCATTACAACCCAGGCGTTAAGGGGTTAACGACGCCGTAAAAGGTGTCGGCGCCGTTAAACCCTTCACGCCTGATTACGAGGTCCCTTTGCGGGTTGCACTTTAACGCCTGCTTTTAGCAGGCGTTAAAAAACCAATCCGCAAAGGGACCTAGGAGCTAATTACAGCACCGTAATTTACGGTGCCGTAATTAGCGCCTTCCCCATTCCCATTCAGCCCTATGGGGCAAAAATGGGAATGGGGAAGGGCCATGGCGGCATGGGGAATTACCGCCCCGCCAACCTCGGAATGGGGTGGTAATTCCCCATTCCGCCATGGCGGAGTCTGTAAGTTACCGGCATGGACCATGGTGCTATTAGCACCATGGTCCAACGCCTGGGTCGTAATGAGGCCCAAAGTGTTGACTTTATTTTTTCCGGGACAGGTTTGGGGAAATTACATCCAGTAGTTTTTAAAATATTTGATGCAGAATGGGGTTCCCCCTTCTTCCAAAAATGAAAGCTGCCATTTTTTTCTCTCTATGTGAGTGACTAAAGTGGTAATATCGGAAGGATACAAAAACGAAAAGTGCAAAAAAGCTGGGGAGCCAGTTACAGTTGAGACGTTTTCGCATTATTGTGGGAATACAGGGGAAATCTCCAAAGATTACCGCAGTAATACCGCAAGATGTGTTGGGGAACAGAAATGCATCACATGAAGCAAAGAGGAATAGGGAGTAAAAGGAGGGGGCCAGAGAGGTAAAATGCAACTGAGGTGGGTGGGGGGACCTGGGGAAGTGGAAGGAGACACATTGGGAGTACCTGTGAGAACTTTTTCATTTTCAAGCGTTACTGCAGTAATTATCAGGGGATTATCATGGGGAATAAAAACTGAGAGAAAAAGATAAATGAGGAGACATCTGTTGTGATCACATCTACTAGGCAGGGGGAACTGGGTCTTTGTGTCAGTGGCCCTGGTCAGTGGGCCCCAAAGAAACATATTGGTGCAACATGTGCAGCAGCCTTTGGCAACTGGCCATGGCTGAAAGCCATGACAAGTGTGCTTGAAAGAAACCTGGCATATTAAAATATACATCACTTCCCACAACCGCTGAATTTCAAGGGGATGGTTGTGTTAAATCTGATCACCTTAACTGGCCCTCAACTAAAGTTGTATCAATACATATACATAGGAATGTAATTGGTCGATTTCTACCGAGAGCAAATGAACACACGTTTAAAATAACAACTTTGAGAAGACACATTACACTTTATTTCACTCATCTCCTACTGCTATCTGGAAAATCCTCTCTTCCCTTTTCAATCACCCTCCTTTTTTCTCCCTGTCATCCCTACACCACATTCCTACCAGGAATGTTTGCAAACACATGTTCTCTGCTCTCAATCATATGCTTACCACAACACATTTACATTATATATGAGATAAAGCACCCTGTACCAGTCATTCATTACCTGGATGTTGCTTTTCACTGAGGAGTTCAGGAAAGAGGCCGAAGCAGGAGCAACTTTATAAGCTCAGAGAGCTCTGAGGTGACTTGCAATATCCTTTGCATTATACAATAGCACAATCCAATTGAAAAATCAGGCACAAGGTGTCTTGCTTAATCTAACACAAGAGACTTTCCTATTGCCAATCCACATAATCAATGCAGAACATGTTTGGATTTTAAAAAAGCGAATATGCAGCTCCTGATGTGTTACAGGAAATAGTTTGAACAGTTAACAAAATGTATGGGAAGATGTTCAGTTAACAAAATGTATGGGAAGATGTTTTTCATTTTGTGCTTTAAAATAAGTAATAACACGTAGATTCTTGCTCACATGTGACAAACGCCAGCAGTGCACAAATTAAACATTCTTCTATATATTAGTACCACACACGGGGCCGACTGCAATCTAAAAGTGACATTGGAGCAAATGAGCGGGTTACCACAGCAGGAATCTCTTACCTTCAGTGTCGCTGGACGCTCTTCCTAACGCTCCTTCCCCTTCCGTGCCTCGCCTTTCCAATCCGTTTCAATTTGACATTGTCTTCTGCCTGCATCATGCATGTTCTACTCCAACCTTTGTTCACCGTCGCTGCACTCCGGAAAACTTCAAAAACATTTGCCATGGCTCAGTAAGCTCAGCATAACATTCCGGACCACTCCTACTGCATTCCTCAAACCTTCTGCCATCAAAATGAATCTGCTTGGTATACAAACATTAGAGGAGTGGCTTGAGCATACAAGCTCAGAAATGGAAGACAGACAAAGCACAATCATACACCCCACTAGTCTTCTATTTCTACTTGTGTGTCAAATCCACAAAAAATACATGCTACTGTGGGCAGCACTGATTTAGATGCAATGGAACTGCATAGGGGCTGAGGCAAAAACACAGTTTGCCACCAAATGGGCAGTCAGCACTGTTATTTCACCTTCCTAGGAAATGTAGAATTTAATTCACACTTTAACTGTTTGCCATGTTTGTTCTGTATTTTATGTTGTTTCTTTTTTTTGTGTGAATCATATTTAATATTCTCCTACATCTTTTCGTGTTACTGTGGTCTCTCACATCTTCTTCAATGACATCCAACCCACCTCGTATGTATTCATAATGTTTTATTTATATCAGTCATTTTTTGTGTCACTAGCAACCAATTACCAACAATTGTTTGATGTTAATGCTTGAAAAAGCTGTGTGTGATTTGGATGGGGGAGAGCAATGGGAATGATGGTAATACAGATTTTCCATACATTTGTTACAGAAAGTCATGATTCTATTAAAGACTCGAAGGTGAAAGATTATGCTCTGACTTCTCTTTACTCACTCGAGCAGCATCAGTTATATCAACAAACATGAAAAACAATAACCAATAAAACTACAAATCCCAACAAACCCATCAAATTTGTAGTCTGTTTTTCATAGGTTGTTCTGGTCACGTGACTTTATTCCCCAATCACGCTTCTCCTATCCTCTATAATACGCTCTTTCTCCATAGTCCTTCCTCTTTCTTTTGCTGAACAAATTCAAACTTGCGCCCCAACCGGTAGACGACTTAACTCTCCCTTATATCCTTCGCAAGGCGTCGTTTTCTGCTCCGTCCCTGAAACTAATATAAACCATTACAATCTCATTATGAACGGGTGGGCAATCACATAACAGTATCATTATCATATCAAATACAACATTGCATTATTTTCCAAATATCATATTTATGCATTTTTATAGCAGCGATTGAAATTGGGTGGAATAATCTTTTGCCTCCAAGTCTTTAATAGAATCATGACTTTCTGTAACGAATGTATGGGAAATCTGCATTCTATGTCAATATTCTGAGGCTCAGATTATGCTTGTTTAAAGCTTACTTACCACCAACGACGCTACTTGCTCTACTGGTCTAAAATACTAATTCTTAAGCATCTCCTCATTAGACAAGTCTGCCGCCTTCAGAATATCATCCAGACGGGTTCCGGCCATAAAAGCAGACGATCATAGCACCTCATGTGGAATGTGCCCCGAACTGACTCACATCTATACCTGCCTCAGGCATGCACCACCTTACCCATCTAGACAAAGTGGCTGCTGCTACTGCTCTAAAAGGTTTTCTAATGGCTATCAGCAATTGATATTCCCCAACAGGTCTCACCCTATTCACTCTCTCTTCATACACTTTCAAGCATCTAACTGGACACAATTTTCGTTTCCCAAGAAAGGTCATGTACTCAACAAATTTAATGTTAGTCTTCGTTCTCTTCTCTACATAAAATACTACCCCTGAAGGTGAAAAGGATTTCCTATTTACCTCTAAAGCCTTCACATCGGACACTTTCTTACATGAAAGAAGACAAAATAGAGTAGTTAAATCAGCCCACAACGCTTTCCTAGACAAAAACTCATTGTCTGTTCAAGTCTCAAACATCTTTAATACCACACTCACATCCTATAAATGAGAATATTTAGGTACAGGCGGTCTCATTCATTTGATCCCTTTCAGGAGCCTACATACCAGAGGGTGCTCACCTACCGGTTTACTCTCAATGTACACATGGCCTGCCGATATCGCTGATCTATAATTATTAATGGTCCTGTAAGCCTTCGCCTGAGCCGCGTGCGCTGCTACAAAATTCACTATGTGAACTACATCTGCTCGTACGGGATCAACTTTTCTCTCCATACACCAATCACTCAATTTACTCCATGCCACTATATAGGCCTTCCCTGTAGCCGACACCCATGACTCTCTGATAAATTCTTGAGCTGTCCCTGAAAGTCCAGGATTAGCCCAACCTCTCCTGAAATCGCCCAAGCTATGAGGCTCAAGTTCCCTGACCTCACCAACGGATCAATCTCTCCTGCTGGATTTAACTATATATCCTCTCTGTCTGGTAACCAAATTTGAGCCTCGTAAGACAACTCCAGAAGATCCGGAAACCAAGCCTGACCTCTCCAGTCTGGTGTTATTAAAACCACTGAGGCTTCTTGTCGCATGATTTGTGCCACTGTGTGCGCTATCATGGCGAACGTAGGGAAAGCGTATTCTCTTGCTGGTCCCAAACCTGGAGAAATGCATCTGTCGCTATCGCTTCCGGATCCGGACTCCAGCTGTAAAACCTGGAGATATTCCTGTTCAGCCTGGACGCGAACAGAACTGTCTGACATGGAGCCCTCTGATGCATTATCTCCTGAAATATTGAGTCGTCCAGCTGCCAATCGCTGGAGTCCCTCAAGTATCTCACATTCCAATCTGCTACCAGATTGAGATCCCCTGGCAGATGCTCCGCTCTCACGCTTATTCCCTTCTGGAGACATATCTGCCAAAACTCTTTGGCCATCTCCGTCAGCCTCTTCAATCTCGTTCCGCCCAGTCGATTTATATATCTGACTGCTGAAACATTGTACATCTTCAACAGAATGGCTGCTTCCACTCCTTCCTGGGTCCAACATTTCACCGCGAAGGATCCCGCCAGAAGCTCCATGCAATTGATGTGGAGACCCAGCTCCTCGCTCGACCATCTACCTCCTGTCGATTGGTCTCCACAGCTGGCTCCCCATCCCCATCGGCTGGCGTCAGACTCTATCACCAGCTCCGGGGATGAGCCAAATATCGCCCTGCCATTCCATGCCTCCATGTGGTAGTACCACCATTCCAGTTCCAATCTCACTTCCTGCGATATCATCACTTTCTGTTTGTAAGATAGACCTCTCCTGAGATGATCTATCTTCAGCCTCTGCAATGCTCTGTAATGCAGAGGCCCTGGAAATATTGCTTGAATTGATGATGACAGACGGCCTACCAGTCTCGCTATTTCCCTCAATGAAACCTCTCACTTCCTCATCATACTCTTGATCTTTCTTTACTGAATTCACCTTGTCTAATGGAAGCTTGAGAATACCCTGAGTTGTCTCTAACCTGAACCCCAGGAATTCCATCTCCTGCACTGGCTCTAGTTCCGACTTCTCACAGTTTATCAAAAATCACAGTTGTTGTAGGAAGACAGTGGTTACCCGAACCTGTTCTACTAGAATCTGCTTGCCCAGACACATCAGACAGATATCATCCAGATAAATGATCATCCTGATCCCCTGCTCTCTCAGATATCCTACTACAGGTCTCAAAAGCTTGGTGAAACACCATGGCGCTGACGCCAGCCCAAATGGAAGACATTTGAACTCCCACTTCTGTCCCTTCCATACACACTGTAATAGCTTTCTCTGCTCTGCCTGAATGGGAATCGTTAAGTATGCATCTCTGAGAGCTATCCTTGTCAACCAATCTCCCTTCTGGAGAACATCTCTTAACTGATGAATCCCTTCCATCTTGAAGTGCCTGTACACTAGGAAGTAATTCAAACCTTTCAGGTTTATCACCGGCCTTACTTTGTTTTTCCTTTTCACTAAAAACAGATTGCTTACGAAACCTCCCGGAACTTCTGAGGCAGGGCCTATTGCGTTCTTGACCCTGAGTAACTCTATCTCCTTGTCTAGAAGCTCCTCGTCTTCTCCGATGAACCTTATTTGCCTTGGCAACGCTACCTGATATGGTTCTTGCCAGAATGCCAACTGAAAGCCTTGAACAGTCTACCTTGCCCATGCATCTGAGGACAACTCCGCCCATTTCTCTACATGCAGCTTCACCCATTCCTCCTACCGGAGGAATACTCACATCCAACCTTTTCTACCGGCCTTGCTTCTCTCACCTGAATTATTCTGGTGCTGTTGCCTGTTATTGCTCCTCCCACCTATACCCCTGCCTCTTCCCCTGGAAGGGAAGAAGGGGTTGGATCTTCGATCTTACTGTTTCCAATTAGCTCTGTCTCTGTAAGAGCCTCTATACTGGCTACGGCTGGTCGAGTGGCCCTTTCCTCCTCCAGCCCTGGCAAAAACCTTTCGGCCGAATATTTTCTTCAGAGAAGATTGGGCTCTATCCATCGAGACATATGCACTGGCGAACTTCGCCATGTCCTTAATGAACAGGTCCGCAAATAGCTTGCCCTTTGCTGCCATTGCCTGCTCTGATGTCACCATCTCACCCAGCATGGTGTCCAGTTTCATTAGGATGGACCTCCTCCTCTCAATGGCTAATGCCGTATTAGCATTCCCCAGCAGACAGAGGGTCCTCTGAGCCCAACCAGCTACAATTTCTAGGTCCATGGGCTCCTTCTTGGCTTTTGCCTCTTCCGCCAGCTGCCAGATTCTTATAATCGGCCCCAGCATGTCCAACAACTTATCTTGGCAGGACCTCCAGGACCTGTCAATGCCCCTCTTCACGTCCCTGCCATACCTGCCCAGGAACGTAAGGATTCTGTCATCGATTTCAGGGGTCTCCGCTACCCCGTCCGGAACCCTCGGTCTCGGGCACTCCGCTTTCAGTTTGGATCTTGCCTGCGTGCTCAGCGGCACCCTCAACCGTCTCCGGATGTACTCTGCAATTTTCTCCGGAGGGTACCACTCATTGGACCTTGGATTTACAAGGTTGTCAGGATCGAACTTGTCTCTGAGAGGGTCCTCTTCTTCCCTCCTTCCTCTTTTACTCTTAGGCTGGCCTTCATCTTCTTCTGGGGAGGTCTGATGTTCTGATGAGGTGAATTCCTCAGATCTGGAACTGCTCCTGCAATAGTCGTTATCCAACTCGCTTGAGCTTGTGACTTGCCTCTCACGAGACCTCACTTTCCTTTTCCCCGAGCTGGATATGCGGGGTGAACCCGGGGGGGTCTGGGGGCTACGGTCTCTGCAGGTTTTATGTTTTCTTCATCCCTTTCTTCCTGTGTGTCTTGCCTTGCAACAAGGCAGCCAGGCCTCGCAAATTGCCCCTCTCTCCATGGGGCCTCTCGGTACTCTCCATTCTCAGGACTGCTCACTCACACGCAGGCCGCTGATGTGAGGACCTTCATATTCTTCTGAATAATCACTCATATTAGTAGTCCCTTAATAGATGTATTTGCAGTTTGCTTGGGCTGCCCCCATCAAAATATATATTTTATAGTGTAGCTTAGCGAGTCTCAGTATCAATTAGCAGTTTTTCATGGGACTGAGCCCGTCAATGAGATCTTGTACAATCTCTTAATGGCTCCTCCCCAGCAGGCAGAACAATGAGGGGTCTATATGACTTCACCTAGCTGAGCCAGTCTTGTAGGCATCAAATTCAATTTTTTTGCCTGCAGTACCTGTTTTCGCCACCAGATGAACAGAATTGCTGCTCTTCTGTGCTACAGCAACACAACGCTGTCAAATGATAGATCTGTTTGATCTAATTGCCGTGGAATGTGCAACTCTCCCGTGCGTACTCCGAGAAACCTGCCTCTCACAAGAACGTAAGTTTGCAATGGTGCCGGAAGCCAAAGAGTCCCGTTGCGCCGTTGCAAACTTCCGTAGTTACAGTGCCTCCTAACGAGGCAAAGCTGACGCCGGAACGAAAAGTCCTGTCGCGTCCTCCCCTGTGGATATGCTCCGCCAGTCACTACCACGCGCCGCGTGTCTCCTGCACATTTCCCTATGCGCGTGTCACCTAAAGCACAATTATAAATATAATCATTATTAATCCCATAACAATACATATAAAAGTAAAAATATGTGTCACTTATTTCAGCTGGTCGAGCAGCAAAGAAAGAGGAAGGACTATGGAGAAAGAGCGTATTATAGAGGATAGGAGAAAAGTTATTGGGGAATAAAGTCACGTGACCAGAACAACCTATGAAAAACAGACTAAAAATGTGATGGTTTTGTTGGGATTTGGAGTTTTATTGGTTATTGTTTTTCATGTTTGTTGATATAACTGATGCTGCTCGAGTGAGTAAAGAGAAGTGAGAGCATAATCTGAGCCTCCGAGTCTTGACATAGAATTTGCAATCAATAGATCGAAATGCCATATTGCCATATTAAAGCTGTGCATTCACTACTCATGTAATTCCAGTATCTTAACCAAATGTGCCTTCATTTACTTGCTTAATAAGGAGCATATGTAACCTTGCACCGAAGTCCTGTTAAAAAGAAGCATTTGCAAAGCCCACAGATGTGGCTGGTGTATAGCTATTATGGAGGCATTAGTTTGGCACTGCTGTCACATACCTGGGTAGCGGTGCACGGTATAAATCAACATAACTTGCTTGGGATTTATAGGGAAAGAAACTCGTATTTAATCCTCATAAAAATTTGAACCCAGCAGTGTGCTTTGACCAAAATATTTACCTTGCAATTATTCTCACTCGCCTGCAACTGCAGTGCTCGTAGGTATAAACTTCAAAGCAGTTAAGTGTGGTGTGCATGGTTATAAAATTATTTCACTTTACTCATGATAAACTCTGATCTGGGGTACACATGCTTGTGATTTTCGAGTAACTTTGAAACGTGCCTGCTCAGCACACAAAACTTCATAGGAGCCAGCAGTTGTGTTAAACCATACTTTTAGCAGTCGACATGCTCAGTAATGTACCCATTGCTGAATCCACCCTTTAAATTTCAACTGTGGTTTTGATGCCTGCATGTCATATCCCCATTGCTGGTGCCCACCATTTCGGCGTTTGCAGATGTGCATTGTACAGGAATGCAATTAAATAGACTCTGAACGTTTTCCTTTGTGTTCACATCAAATGCTGTTTTTATCCCCTCTCCCAACATGGCCGCCAGTGAATCCTTTCCACCAATGGAATGGAACCATTCAATTCTTTCGACGGCAACTCCTGCTAACGATTGCGCAGGCGATAAGCAGAGTTGTTCCATGCAACCAATTGACAATGCTGACGACACAACTATTAGTGTCCTGCGAAGTATAGCTAGGATGTTAATAGCAATAAGCCCCTCGCCGTAGAGGCATTACAGAGTCAGGTAATGCACTAGGGCCTTCGTTAAGGCCCTCGGGTGTAACTTTGGGCTCCAGGGCATTACCTCACTTGCTAATGCACCCCCACCCCTACAAGGGGCTTATTGCTTAAAAGATCTTTGTGACTTAATGGCTGTAGAGTGTCAAAGACAAGTATTTCAGCAACAACTTAAACGTCTTGTCGCACTTTATTTATGTGCTATAGTGACAGCTGGAATTCGCTGCTGTGCCACAAGTAGCAGTCATTGTGATGTCGCTTCTGAAGCGTAATAACTGATGGCAAAGCATTGATATGTCATTTCTTTACTACAGGTCAGTTGTGTTGTTACAACTAGCCTGTTCTAAGAAAACCTTTCCAGGCTTTTATAGAGATATTGCAGGCTGCTTTGTATAATAACGAGATATTCTCCAAGAACAATATTTGTCTTATATTGTAATTAATGCTATAATTATACTCAGTACACAGATTGGCTTTGAGTAGTTCACATGATAACTATTGTTTGCGAATATGTTACCAAATAATAAGTCAGAAAGCTCCAATTCTGAACATTATTTCTGATAGCTCTGCCAGCACAATTATTGGGACACATTTTTGAATACAAAGATAGTACTTAAAATATCACCGCATATTTTTGTTTCATCCATACCTACGGCGAAATCCGCTAATACATTTTTTAAATGTACTATTTATGCCAGCATTTCATGATGTGTGGAGAGGACAAGTTCTTTCCAGTTGCTGCTAATGTGTTTCATCTGCCAACGCATTAGTAAAGAAGTTGCTGTTATTTTCTCAGCACAGCAGTTCCCGCAATCTAACTGTGTGACTACTATTCCAGAGGCTAGTGCAGACTCTCCAGGTGAGCAAATACTGCAGCTGTCACAGAGGCCTACCTGCCAGGCAATGCACGGATCCAAGAGGGCCTTGCATCAAGCAAGCTTCCATTGCTATGGAAACTCTTTATAGTTTATTATTTATTTAGAGTTGTACTTATAGAATCACACAGCAATTTACAGAAGGAAATTACTTTTTCTTTGAGTCATTCATGCTTGAGGGTCAAAAGGGGCCCTCAAATGCAGACTGTCGATGTGATCGTGGAATGGCAACAGGCAAACAGAAAGACATGTCCAGTCCAAACCGACAATCTACCAAGAGTAGACCAAAAGCCAGACTATTGAAAAATGCCACAAGTTTTATTTAGACCCGTTTGGTTTTCCACAAGAACTACAGAAACTGTGCTTAGGCATTTCTCTGAATAAACAGTTTATAGATACACACAGCAGATTTCAACATTACCTTCTTACAGACTCTTTCCAGAGGAAGTGAAATTGCGTGCAAAATGGTGAGAATGTGCATTTGCCGCAACCATGTCTCCTTTATATGTCCCCGTCTTGTACATACTCTAGCACAGAGGTCTTCAATCTGTGGGGCGCACCCACCTTGGGGGGCACGCCACCATGCCTGGGGGGGCGCGTGATGCCTGGCAGAAGTCAAAAGAGTAACGCTTTTTTTTTTCTCCTTTTATTTTTTCCCTGACGCACTGAACTGAGCATGTGCAATAGGGAGCCACTGGCTCCCATGCACATGCTCAGCGAGTGCGATGTGGTGGGGGCGTGGCTATGAAACAGGAAATAAACGCAGCCTGGACGTGCGCTTTCCTGCATTTGGATCGCGCGTCCAGGCTGGGCTGCGTTGTGGTGTCCTGTGTTCCTTGCTGTTGCTGCTGCCGCCTGTGAGAGGCAAGTGACCCCTTTATATACAACGCGGCTCCCCCAGGGCAATCTGCCATTGGGGAGCCGCGTTATTAATACAGTACCGGTCCCCCCTTCGCTCCTCTCCCCCTCCGTCCCCCACATTAGGCGGCATGGAGGAGAGGAGGCGAGCAGGGGACCGAAACTGCTCTGCCGGTGTTTTTTTACAACGCGGGCAATCTGCCATGGGGGAGCCGCGTTATTAATGCAGCACCGGTCCCCCCTGTGCCCCTCTCCCTCTGCAACCCCCACATTAGGGGGCATGGAGGAGAGGAGGCGAGCGGGGACCAAAACTGCTCTGCAGAGATCAGGGAAACATGATAAGTGCGGTAAATAACTTTCACAGAGAATGTACAGACATTTCTATTTTTTCTTTGGACTAAAGCGCGAAGCCATCAGGGAAAAAATAAATACGCCTACATTAACATTCTTTGTTCCTCTGAGGCACGCACTGCATACTCTCACCACTAAAAGCACCTCCCAATCTAATAATTATCTTTAAAGGATGCAAATTACTTAAAAAATATTCCCACTTTGCAGGCTTGGAATCACAATGTGTTTGCTTTGGGGAGGAGGAGAGGATGCACTTAAGGCAGAGGTCTTCAATCTGTGGGCTCCAGCAATCAACCATGGGGGAGCTGCGTTATTAATACAACACCGGTCCCCCCTGCGTGTGATGCAGTCAGCCTTCCCTGATGCCTCCAGGCCCTCTAAGTGAGGAGATTGGGTAATCAATTCAGTAGTAAAATTGGGCATTGAAGCCTCGCAGGTTTGCTGGGTTACACTTATGAGCTGCCCTTCCAAACCTGCACCAACTTGATCTCTGAATGCTGTTTCTGCGAATTCAATAATGCTAAGCTCATGTATCTCCCTAAATCACTGGTACAATTCTTATTCAGCATAATAGTGTGGTCAATAAGTGCTGTGCCTTTAATTGGTGTGATGGACTTTATCTCTGTGCTATTTTCAACGGATTTAACAAAATATTAGTTGTGAATTCTTTGGACAGCAATCAGGGACTGGGTAAAGTTTGATTCGTGGTCCCAAGCTTCCTGTTACATCAACAGGCCAATGAAATCACTACCGCACTGTGAAGGGGTTGCCGCCGTATTGCTGATCTGTCCTCTGATATCAGTACAGAATTGATATCGCGCTTGAAAGACAGCCAGTTCGCCCTACAGTTGGATGAGGCCACTGACATATCAAAAGAAGCTCACTTGATTGCCTATGTGAGGTACTGGCATGGAAAGGAGATGTTGGAAGACTTCTTGTTTTGTAAGCAAAATTAAGGGCAGAGCAACTGCACCTGAACTCTTTGAAATTTTAAACAACTTCCTAAATTCCAACTGCCTAAAGTGGGAGGCGCGTGTTGGTATTTGCACGGATGGTGCTCCTTCAATGTGTGGTGCTAGAGCTGGGCTAAAAGCAAAAGTATTGGCAGTAGCTCCACATATTATGTGGACACACTGCATGATACACCGAGAAGCTTTGGTTGTGCGCAATATGGGGCATGAACTGACACAGGTTTTGACTTCTGTTGTAAAGATCGTAAATTTGATTAAGATGCACCCCACAAGAGCCTGTCTGTTTGCCACCTTATGTGCAGAAATGGGAGCTGACCATGATGCTTTGCTGTTTCACACAGAGGTCAGGTGGCTATCCAGGGGAAAGGTTTTAAATCACATCTATGAACTCAGAAACAAAGTGAGACACTTTCTCCTGGAGTTAGACCACACAAAAGCAGAGCCTCTGTGTGATCCACGCTGGCTTATACTGTTGGCTTACCTTGGCGACATCTTTGAAAAGCTAAATTTTCTAAACCTCTCCCTGCAAGGCACAGAAACCACATCATTTGCCATGAATGCTAAAATATCGGCATTCAAGAAGAAGCTGGAGCTTTGGAGGAGTAGGGTTGATATTGGCCTAGCCGATGCGTTCCCATAATTAGAAGATGCTCTTGAGGAGACGGAGTATGATATTTCATGTGTTTCTGAAGTAATTGGAAACCATTTAAATGCTCTCAGAAGCAGTCTCGAAAAATACTTTCCTGACGACAATTACAACATGAATGACTGTGTGGTTCAGCCTTTCCTAGCTGACGTAGGAGCCCATCTCCCAATACAACTTCAGGAGGAACTAATGGAGCTCCAAAGTGACCGCCTACTAGAGAGCCAATTCAGAAAATTGTCTTTGGGTGCATTCTGGCAACATGTGTCTGCAGAGTTTCCAACTTTATCGAAATGTGCAGTCAATATACTTTTACCTTTTCAGCACCTCATACCTGTGCGAAATTGGGTTCTCTGCACTTGCAGTCCTAAAGACAAAATATTGGTCAAAGCTGGAGGTGGAAGAAAGCCTGCAGTTGGCTATTGGAAAAATTGAACCCAATATTGACAGGCTGGCTGGTGAAAGGCAGGCCCACCCTTCACACTAGTTCTCCTGTATGCCACTGTCCAACTTGCAAGTGACAGCATGTTGTTGTTCTTGAGAAACAAATTGTTACAGCACTTGCATAGCAAATGTTACTACCGGACAGCAATATTGGGTGTTTTCGTTTGTGTGAAATAAATATCCAACACTATTTTTAGTCGAGTCCTCTATATTATAGCAAAATAATCGGAATGCTTTGTTCACAAATATTTGTCCTCTAATCTGATTTGAATCATTGCAAGCAATGATTTTGAAACATGGTGTTTGGCATTCACTCCTTCGTTAGGGGCACCATTCTACTCCAGCGCGCAATAACCGTTCGCAACCGAGTACAATTTTGGAGTCCATGTGTATAGGGGGGGCCTGGGCTGGAGAAATTTTTCTTAGGGAGGGCTCGGGGTCAAAAAGTTTGAAGACCACTGCTCTAGCACATGACACCACGACAAATGTGATGGTGGTCAGTAGGTGTCAAAAAGTGTGTCACTTTCTCATCACTCCTTTCCGGACATTGGGGCAATATTTCAAGGTAATTGTGTCATTGCATTTTGCTTGGGGGCTCAACCTCAACAGTTGGAAGGCCAGGCAATGGCCTCCCTTACATGCCCAGCCTTGTTAGGCTATGTTTCTCCACCCACCTTAACTGCTGATGTTTTTGTATACTACACATCTTGAAGAGTAGGTTTATTATGAATTTTGCAATGAAAATTTGTTCATGATTTATTAATCCATAATTGGAAATGAGTATATCAAATGAAACGGGGTCATGCTAGATTATTCTGTCATTATTTATGTGCATATTATGTCATTTTATTTGCTTTGTGTATGGGCACTTGCCAAAGGCCCAAATAGTTTGCATTACATTGGAATGCCATAATGGACCAAGGCGTACTGGCGTCCAACTTTGTTTTTCTCTTCACATCAAGTAAGTTTCTCCCTTTTCTCAACGCTGATGAAGTGCCTTACGCAGCCGCATATCCTGCCTTTCCTAGCGGTCACACCTGTGGAAACCGACAGTCATTATCGTTATTTTCTGGGCTGCCATTTCCCCCTCTGCATCGGTCCAGAAGGAAACATGGGCTACTCAGGGGCCGTGAATCTCCTGCTGGCTGCACAGCAAGCCTGATGATTAGCATGAAACTTCACTCAGTGCCTGTCCCCTATATTTCTCCCCCCCATACCTATGCTACCTATTCCCACCCGAGTGTGCACTTCATTGGACATTACGAGCTGTGACATCACAGTTCAAGATGATGCACATATCCTAGGTGGCACCTTGGCCCAACATTTTACCACTGATCCCACTGATCCCAACATCACAGGTTTAGACACTGAACACTTCCCCTCTGAACTCAGCATTTCTCTGCAGGGTGCAGTTGCGAACCCACCCACTGAAAAACACAACCTACTTAATCCCAGAAGGGAAGATAACACTTTGGCCCGTGCCATGAACTCACTTTGGTTTGCCCCCCTGCCTGAGTCTCTCTGTTAACCCCAATAACTCCACTGCTGGATCACCTATCACAGATGATATATTTTGATCCGGATCCCCTGGGAACTTTCTTTGCAACCCCCACCCACGAGGCGTTCTTAGGGGTGCCTTGTTGAACACACAATTTCTCAAAAAGCACTCCTTAGACATCCATGACTACATCCTAGACATAGTCTTAGACATACTATCACTAACAGAAACCTGGATCACTGATGCCAGCGGCCCCATGAAGTCAATAGCTACCCCTGAGGGTTACTACATCCCTTGTCAAAATCGAGTCGAAGGCCACGGGGTGAGGGACTAGCAATCATTACCAAAAATCAATTCAAATGTTTTGACTGTGAAATCCTACATGTGAAGATGACCCCAACCACCTGCAGCTCTGTGCACTTTATTCTTGTCTACCATCCTCCGACTGACATGCCAAATTTTAACAACGAGATTACACAAATCCTTGGTGACAGAAATGGCACAGGTTGTTCAGCATTACTAGTTGGGGACTTCAAACGGTGGCATAATAACAGTACAGATAAAGACTATATCGATTTAGAATCGGCACTAAATAACATTGAATGCCTCATTCACCACAGCAACCCCACTACTGACAAAGGAAACATGCTTGATTGGGTAGCTTCTAGAAATTTACTAATACAGATTGATAGCACCATTCCATGCATCTAGTCTGATCATTATACCATAGTTTTTCAAATACATCTCTCTCATCCTCCTCCAAAGATTAACAATCCTCTAAAGAAAACCAAGAGTCACAACTTTAATAAAGTATGCACAACGAATCTGCAGGAATGCATTCACGAGGTGATGTCGCTAATCTCAAGCATAGACTCAGCGTCCACCTTAATTGATATCTTCAAATCTACTCTATAAGCTATGCTAGACAGAGTGGCATCCCTTTCAGCCAAGATAGTCAGGGACAATGTGTCACCTAAAAAATGGTACACACCGGAATTCAGCTAATTGAAAAAAAGTTAAAGGAGCACAGAAGCTAAGTGGCTCAAATGCCCCTCTCTGGAAAAAGACTGAAAAAGTGTAAAAGTCAGCTATAGTCGAGGCTAAAAGAAATGTCTTCAATAAACAGATTGAGGAGTGTTAGGGAGAGTTCTCAAGAATGTGTTAATTTCCTTTACCTTTTGAGAACCCCAGCAACTTTGCTGGATTTCTAGGATTTGATTTTTTACCTGGGAAGAGTGTGAGCTTTTTCTTCCCACTCTTCCATGTATTTTGATGTGTGTTTTACTTTTGTGTTCTTTGGTTATGTCGTTTTAAAACAACTCCATAGGTATCATATTTTTCTTATGTGTCACACAGCACCTTCAGTGCAGTGGCAGTGCAGTGGCACAGGGATGTCTTTCAGGCTTCCCAAGGTTTAAATACCTCCTCTGGGACTGACTACTGTCTCCCAGAGCATGTAAAGTTAAATTGACTTTACTAGTCTTTTTAAATGTACAGACCCAGCACACACTGTCTTCCTATAGAGTGCTGGAGGGGTTGCCCAGCATCCCCTGAGTCTGGACACTCATGTAACAGTCATATGTTACCCTTTCCTACTTTAAATGGCTGGTGGCAGTCGTTTTAAACAAACTACTATGATTGTTCCTGACTGCTAACATCGGTAGCTAAAAATCAGTTCAGCCATGTTTTACAATATGGCACCCAAGACCTATCTGTAAAAACAGACTCTGGTCGACTTTTTTTGCCATTTCTTTTAGGAAAGGTCTGTCTAGTGTCTGACTCTGTGCGCCAAACCAGGTTTGTTCCCTTTGTTTGTTGGCCTTTGACAGGCTTCAGTGCTGAAGCCCTCCTCTGGCACCTGAGTGTATGGGGTGGACAGGATGTGAGGGAGGTGACCAAAAATCCCTGTGCTTAGTCTCCTAGGAGACCTGAATGCACTCTGACATGAATGGCCATCTGGCTGTCCGGCAAGGAGAGCCACCCTGCTCTGTGAGTGACAGCCAGGCTGGAATGAATGGGGGAAAACTGTTTAAAAGCAGGCTTCTGGGACTTGGACAGGAAAGTCGACCACTGGAACGAGAGAACCCAAGACGAGCTGAAGGAAGACGACAGCTGCAACTCCTGGTCCAGAGGTGAAGCCCTGCTGCAGTTCCGAATTGCCTGAAACTCCATCGTCAGAGAAGCCCTTCAAGGTTGACTTTTTCCCTTCTGTTTGGTGGGAACAATCAACTTGTAAGCTGCCTGGACACCGTCCCCATCCTGGTCGAATTTTCTGCAGAGTGCTGTAGAAATACGGATAGCCAGTGGGAAGGATACCAGTTTGTGGTCTTAAAGGCACTCACACCTTAAACCGACGTTTGGCCAAACTTGTGGCCTCGTCCCTGGGCAGTGCAGGAACCTACCGATGTCCTCCTTCTTGTCCCCATGACTGAAGCCAGGAACAGCAAGATCTGCAGGAACTGCCAAAAACAACTGCCTCCGCTACAGCTCTTCTTCACTTTAAAGGTACTGTGCAAATGCAGTCTGGAAATCTTTTCGGCCATGGTGAAAGTTTGTGAAACTTTCCCAACTTTGTAGGCTTGTCCTTCCCTAAACCAACATCTAACTTTTCGTCTGATCAAATTCTTCTAATATCCATGGCAAAGACGTAACCGTTTACTATCAGAACTGTGCTATCCTAAACAAGACTCTGAACCATTGACTTTGGCCCAGGCCTATTGAATTGAATTGCTGGTTGTAGTGAACAGAAACCCTTTGCCCTGCCTATGAAAGTTTTTGTGCCTTGATTTCTTTTAACCTTGTCTTTTTACCCCTTTTAAAAGTAACTGAAGTGCCATTTTGCTCCTACTTCAGGGGAGGTAAACTTGTTCAGTAACTTATAGGTTGTGTATTTGTAGTATATTAGTATATGATATTGTGCTGCTCTTGCTAGTGTAATGTTTTCCGAATGATTGTGTAAATACATGTATATTCTTTTACCAAGAAACCTTTAGTACATGGTTATTTGAATCATTGTAATTGTTGGTCCACTTTTGTAACCCCTTGTACTGCTCACTTTACTCTTGAGATAAGTCTGGCTGATCCGCCACTGCTACCACAATACTGTGTAGGACAGGCTTGTACCAAAGGTGAAATTGTACTGACACTTGTTGTCTTAATTGCATGTAGTGGCCCCAAAGGGTACTGCATGTGATTCTGCCTAAAAAGGAGGCCAGTAACAACTCCAAAAAGTTGTTTGAGATTCTCAAAATGTTAGAAAATCGTAAAGCCCAACTACCACCTAACACTCCACAGACCAAGACTGTGTCAGGACACATATGACTTTTGATGCTAAAATACATGCAGCGACAGCAAATATCCAAAATAACTTACAGAACAACACGTCTAAGGTGCCCCCACCCTGAAAACATCAACTAAATTTGATTTTCTACCTGTTACTATCCCAGAGATGATTAAGCTCGTGTTGTCACTACATCCTTCTGCATGCCTATAGAATACCATTGCTCCAAAATTGATCCTTGAGCACAAAGAAATCGTTGCCTCATTTCTAGTAAGATTTGTAAACTCATCTTTCCATAACAACGCTGTTCCTGAATATATTAAGAGAACCACCATTAATCCTTTGGTTAAGAAATCGGGTTTAGACCCTAATAACCCAAAAAACCTCAGACCCACCCCAAACTGTACATTTTTACCGAAAATCCTGGATAAAACAGCAACCTCTCAACTTCAAACCTTGGTTGAATCCTCTAACATTCTGCATCCTAGGCAATCTGGTTTTAGACCCAGTTACAATACAGAAACAGCCTTAATTGATCTACAAACCCACTTATTGAGCATCACCGATAAAGGCAGCTTGTATTACCAGCCCTATCATCAGCGTTCAACCTCTTACATCATGAACACCTCCTGCATACATTAAACAATGTAGGACTATTTAGTATGGAAACCTTCACCTGGGTACAATCATTTTTGTCAAATCGGACAGCAAGAGTCTGTTTGGGAGACGCCTCCCCTTCCCTCAGTATCTTCTATTCATGGTGTACCACAAGGGGCTTGTATGTCCTGCTTCTGATCAACCTTTACATTAAGCCCCTGTGTAACATCCTAGAAGAGTCTGTAACCTTTTTCACCGATTATGCTGATGATACTCAGCTGGTTGTCCAACTCTGCAGTGGCTACGACCACTACCTGACAGCCCTTGAACCAGTGTACTCCTTGGTGGAATCCTGGATGAATCACAACTGGATGTGCCTGAACTGTTACAAAACAGAACTACTGCTCTTTGACTCCCTTCAGGCACGAGTCAAACTCAACCCCAGATACCAGTCCTTTAAGATCCAAGACTGTAGTATCTGAGTCTCCAAGACAGTTAAGACCCTAGGCTTCCATTTTGAAGTCTCACTTAGCACAAATCCGCATACCAACCAGGTTGTTGCCAATTGCTCTGACTATCTTCACCTAGCTCACTCTTACACTGTTCCCTTCTTTTCTTCACTTAGGTCTGATTCATGGGTTCTTCAAGATCCTCGTCGCCAATGATATGATCTGCTCTGGGACAAATGAATCAGGGGTCACTCTGCAGGTAAGACCTTTACTTAAGTTCAAGGTACAAGTTCAGGATAACAGAATATGAAGGAAGATAAGTTACATAGAGGGAGAACCCTCGCCAGCCTCCTCACTCTCGGCCAGGCTCACTCCAACTGACATACAACAAATATCCAGGGTCATTCACACCACAACATTCCACAGGCATACATTCCACCAGGCATTCTATCAACAAGCATGTATGCAGGACCAAGGGGAGGGAAACACAAGTCATAACACACAATTTATAAGCTAAAACTAATGCATTAGAGCACATTTGGGAGAAATAGCACATGAGGAGGGAGACAAAAGCTTGTAGTTGTTCTTTGGTTATTTTCCCACACATTGACTGCTCATGGCCTTGTTAATCCCTATGGCCATTCCCACCCACTTCTTACCCTCCCTCGCCAAAACACATCCTTTTAGGATCTCTTTGAGCTAGGTTTACCAAGCCTTATAATCAAACATTGAGCTTGAGTGTAAACGCAGACTTCTGAAAGTTAATGACTTAGTTGGGGCTGCATATGTCCAACTGGTGTAATACAAAGAAAGTCCACATCTCTGATTCTAGAAGGTCTGTCAACTGGCTTTCGACCAAAGACAAAATATTCCTCAAATCAGTTTTACTGACCCTCCACCAAGCAGCCCCTCAATACCTTATCACTAGATCAGTGCCTTAAGTGGCACTACAAATCGAGCCGGGGCTCATCGAGGGGGCGTGGCCTAACAGCGGGGGTCCTGTTGCCCGTGAGGCCACGCCCCCTTGACAAGCCTTGGCTCAATGGGCTACTGGCACCCCTGCCAGGCAGCCTTTTGTAGAGATCAGCACCCTCTCCCCATGGGGGAGAGGGTGCTGATCTCTGCATTTGTTTTCTATAGGCTTGCCTGGCAGGGGATAGCGCCTCGCCTATTCAGCCTTAATGGTGGCGCTGCCCTTCGCCAGCTGGGGAGGGGCAGCGACACCATTAAGGTTGAAAGGGTGAGGCCGCTGGAAGCAGAGGCCTTTTTCTAAATACTGAAACTCCCGCGAATCCGCGGTAGCTTCAGTATTTAGAAAGCAAGGCCTCTGCTTCCAGCGGCCTCACGTTTTCTCTATAATGGTGGCGCCGGCCCACAGGCATCCCTTGATTAAAGGGATGCCTCGCAGGTGCGGCGCCACCATTATGGCTGAAAGGCATTTTTTCTGAAGCCTGAAGCTCTCGCACACGAGCGAGAGCTTCAGGCTGTAGAAAAAAAGCCTTTTCGTGTAGTGACTGGGGCTGCAAGGGGAGATTGTTGGGCCCCGGCAGGGCCCCGCCTCAAAACGAAATTTCGGAGCCTGCCGGGGCCCAGCCCCGGCAGGCCCCGGCCCACTTACAGCCCTGCACTAGATTCACCAGAACTACCTCCTGTCACCCTTCTAGAATGGCCAACTCTAATCTCCTCCTGGTGCCCAGGTTTAAAAGTTCTATGTCGGGTGGGAACAGCTTTCCTGTTAAAGCAGCACAATACTGGAACTCCCTTCCACCACCTTGCAAGGAGGACCTCCCCTAACGCCTATTCAGAACTAAGACAATCCATTGGCTCAAGACTCACGACACATAACAACCTCTTGCTCTCTTGCTACCCTAATGCTCCACCACTGTGATTGTAAATATGTACATTTAGGTTGTCATCTGCTCAGTGTAGTCGAGACAACAGATTTCATGAGACAACCGATTTATTGTATAAGTATTACCTATATTGTATATTTCTGTTACCCATGCCTCATCGGCGTGCATAGTTTCTTTTTATGCATCCAGCACTGTAACCATGGCTGGACTTCATTTCTTGTATGTAACCAAGCTTTGCATTCCTCTTGTTGTCTCTGCGCCTTGCTACCCCGCTAGGGGTTAGGTGCGCAATATAAATAAATAAATACTAAATACAAATAGCTTAACAGGTCTGCCTTCAGTCTACAAGCACTACACGTGTTCTTCACTGAAGTCCTGTTAAAAACAACCATTAGCAAAGCCAACAGTTTTGGCTTCTGTATAGGTATTAGGCATTTGGCATGCACTGCTATGAAATACCCAGGTACTCACAAAATGTTGCCGCTGCTACCATCAATGGTCTGCTAATACCACTATGGCAGTGCCTGGCAAGTTCCTTTCCAATGCCTACACAACAGCCACAACCTTTGGCATTGCCAATGCTTGTTTTTCTTTGCTAATATCAAAATGTTTGATTTTTTGGTGAAAGCATGAATGTGCTTTTCATCGAATAATGCAGGCTTTTACCCACATATTGTGTTGACCATGGAAGTGTGATCTTCACATAACAGGTGATTTGTATCTGAATGCAATTTTGAGGCCGAGTGCAAACATATCAAAAGCCGAGCAAGACTGCAGACGCAGGTAAGCATCTAAGTGAACGCATCCAAACGAGCGTCATTATTCATAAGAATGTGCTTCAAAGAATATGTACATCATTGAAAGCTATTCACGAGTATAATACTCTCATCCTCTTTAGTTGCACATTTTTTTAACAAACAGTTTCCATAGTTACAACTGTGAGATATTTTAAAATCGTTGCCACTGCGGTTTGCGGACAGATGTAAATTGGAGTGCATAGAATTCATAAATGTTAATAACTCAAAGTGTTAACTGCTAATTATTAATAGGCTTGCATTCATCTTCCGCAGAGCAGTGTGAAGGAAATGGCTAGTTAAGGGCCACTGCAGGTGTTAACCTTCAAATGAGGGTAATATGTCTTAAATTTCAATTAAAATACCCTCGATTCTTCTTAAAAAAGAATCTCGAATAAAAGGTTAATAATGGACTTTCTCCATCCTCACGGTTCACATTACTCTGCCTGCTAATATATAATAAGACAATGGAAGTAATGGCGCCATCCGATACCTCTATGCCCGGTAGAATGAGTAAATACTGTGAATCCGTGTGCTTCTAGGTCGAGTGTTAATGCAACATGTAATTGTTTGGTATGAGAACTTTGACAGGAACATATGAAATCCTGGCTAGCATGGGTAAATGGTCAAGCCTCTGACAAAACCAAAAAAGTAAACAACAGCACACACTGAACAATCTAGGCCAGTGGTAGTCAAACTTTTATATGCCGAGTCCCCCTTCAGTAAACATGAGGTTGCCGAGCTGCCCCCCTCCCTTGAGTAGAAATATTGCTGCAGCCCCCCTCCGCCCGTTAAAATCAGTCGCAGTATTCCCTTTTGGAAGAGCCTCGCGCCCACCCTTGACACCCTTTGGGCCCTTTGGGGGGCCAGACCCACAGTTTGGAGACCACTGACCTAGGCTGGAATTCCAAAGGTGCAAACAGGTTAAAACTCCCAACCAATATTCAGAATAAAGGAATAAATAATGCTAATACGCAAACCCATTAAAAACAAAAATGATCTAAATATTATAAAAATCAAGCAAATAAAATTCTACAAGGAACACAAATATTTTGGTGCACATCCACGAGAGTAAATATTTTTTGTTTCGGTTGTCCAGAGAAAATCAAAGAGTTGCTCTGCTATCCAGTGGTAGATATAAGCACATGAGAGACACTATTTTCCTGCTGCACCAGACTAGGGTCACAAAGAATCCAAAGCCAATGAGTGAGCAGAGTCACAGGACCAGCTTTGCCCTTGTCTGAAAAGTTGCCCTCTGACTTATTCCTTTTTATGGATACAATATCTTCTTACCAGTGGGTCAAATCCCAAATCCCTGGCTGCACCCCATAAGGGCTTCTTCAGGCGGAGTACTGTTCCCAGGTTCCTGCTGAAAGTAAAGAAAAGACAACATGAGGAAGTGTATGGTAGAAGACAATGGTCGCAGCTGTGTAAGATTTCCACAGAAATGGATTGGATCTCAGGGTATTGCCCCGTCATACAGGAAAAGTGAAAATAAGGGAAAATCATGACATTATTAAAAAGTTCCAAAGTGGAGAAAGGAGCAGCAACTCACCAGGCAAGGGTCATAGTCCGGATAGTCTCCACAGCATTGGAAACACAAGAACGCCAGCCGAGCACAAGCCAATAAAGATCCAAGCCACTAAGGATCTCATGTAATGTTGTCTGTTTCCTAAGTAGGCTCGAGGGCTTCTGCCGATGACCTAGAAGGTTATTTTCCATTATCTTCCATTATAATTCATCATCAACCACAGTCAGGTAAACCAAAGAAGCCATCCACAAATTGAAAATGTAGCCAGCAGAAGTTATTAATTTAATGTTTGACCAATAGTCCAGTAGGGTCTCAGGGGTCTTTTATGTGCTGCTCCTGAAATAACTAGTAGACAAAAGGAGTCCATCTACCCAGGACACTTGGACCTTAGCCCCTGGTGTGTGAAAGTCCAAGAGATCTATCAAGTTTCTGTTACACCTTAGGCAGGGCCTTTGGGGTCAGGGCTCTCAGACTGTCATGGGATAAGTGTGACTTCAATCGGGGATGGCTATTGTACAGATACACAGGGAGCTGAAGACAGCAATGTCTAAACCACATGCTCCAAGTGGAGTCAAACATGGGTGCAGAGTTCAGCTACAAAAAAAGCAGAAAAAAAAGAAACACATTTAGGCCTGTAGACCAAGGACCACCCATTGTTACTGCACTGCTGCATTGTACCTGCTACCCAATTTGCTGCCACTCACATATATGGCCCTACAGATTTTCAGGCTTCTCCTGCTTGCTTCTATCACCCATGACTGGTGGACCATTTGTCAGAAGCAGTGAAAGGAAGTAGGTGGCAATTCATCTCACTCACTGACCACTTCTCACGGTTGTTCTGCGCCTAGTGGGGAAGAACAAGACCAGGCAGCTAAGGAAGAGCCTGATTCCCGCATTGATTGTTGTAGACAAGCATGTTTTTCAACCGGCTTTTGAGTATATGGTAAGCCTCGGATTCAGGAGTATTTTCCAGGGCGACACATTGGTAATTCCTTTATTGATAATTAAAGGGGTCTCTGAAATTGGGATGCTAATATGTGCTTTTTTT
Organism: Ambystoma mexicanum; assembly: GCF_040938575.1. Taxonomy (NCBI): domain Eukaryota; kingdom Metazoa; phylum Chordata; class Amphibia; order Caudata; family Ambystomatidae; genus Ambystoma; species Ambystoma mexicanum. The sequence goes on from NC_090930.1 coordinate 452,866,309, forward strand.
TCTTGCATTGCTGTGGGTGCATAATGCACAGGCATGTACATGCACAGTAAAGATGGAAGAGGGTGCACAATAAGGGTCAAGACGTTGTTATTGGAAGGCTGTGTCCAGCAGATGCGTTTTACATTCATGCCGGAATCTTTTGTCTGATGCCTCCGTTCTTATTTATACCGGAAGAATGTTCCAACGGTTTATAGTCATAATACCGAACTTATAAATCTCAAAAAAAAAATCTAAAAAAAAAAGGCCGGAAAAAAAAAGATCTAATTTTTTTTTATGACAGTTTTTTTCGAAATGGGGGGGTTCCCCCAACCCCCCTTTTTTCTATTTTTTTTTTATTTTAACCCTTTTTTACTTACCTGACCCAAAAAATACATATATAAAAAAAAAGAAAATTCGATATTTTTTTTTCGCCCTTTTTTTTCGAGATTTTTGTTATTCGAGATTTTTTTTTCGCCCTTTTGACGGACCACCTGTTCCAACATATAGTTTTATAGATCCATCCAAGCACTTCAAGGTTGCAACTACTGTGCTTGATGCTATGTGTTTACAACAAATAAAAAGATAGCGAATGAAATATGAACGAAAACAAATATAGATTTTTTTTAAAACTGGGGGGGCCTGCCCAAAACCACCCATTTACCCACGCTTCTATCTCTACCCGAACCTCCCCCACACCTTTTAAGTACTTACCCACATAACCCATACATTTATTTTTCTGTATTTTTTCGTTAATATTTCATTCTTTTTTTTTTTCGTTATAATCACTGGTCACCATATGTCTCTTGATGATGGAAATAAAATGCAGCTAGAGTTTTTTTTGTCAGGGCTCAAGATGCAGAGTAACTTAGAATTGATGCTGTGCTCACATGGAAGCAATTTCAGGGTATTCAAGGTGGGTGAAATGGGTCCCAGGATTTCAGAGGCAGATGCATCTGGATGCCTTGTTCTGAAGAAGTTGCAATTGAAACATGGATTCCTTCATTAGTCACATGCAAGCAGAGTTGCACAAGTCCAGTCGAGAGAGCATGAGTGCCTGGCCAATGTCGATTGTATGCAAGAAGAATAGATGTTGGAAGGTTTTCTTCATCATTGCTGTGACGAATTAACTTCTGTCATGCAGGAGTACACAGGAGAATGGAGGCCAACGTGCTGACTCAGCACTCTTACTTCCAAAAAACAAGAGCCAACACAATCATAAGGGTAAAGCATTCACAGTTAAGAGATATATCTCCTTCACCTTTTGTGATAATGTGGGCAAAAGGAAGGCTATACTCTCAAGAGAGATTCAACAACAACACAAACAGTGACGTATAACATTCCAAAATAAAGCAATGTCCAAACAAGGTTCTATAGAATATATATGTATATTTTAACCAAACACATACCGCATGAAATAACAACCTACTAGAAAACACTATACAAAAATCACTCCTGAGGAAAGAACACAGAATAAGCCTGGATAACAAGGTATAGCGCAGCAAGAAATCAGGGGTGACAGGCAAGTAAAAGCTACAAAAGGATATGCTTACCTACTTGGTAAAAGCAATCTGGATTCTGCTCTAAGCACAGCCCATAAACTGCACTGCTGGATTTAAAAATCCAAATGGATAAGGTCCGTAACTCTGATAACCTAGCCATCCTCCTCCTACTAGATCTCTCAGCTGCGTTTGACCTAGTAGACCATAACATTCTCTGCCATCACCCCAGTAAACACTTCCATTTCGCCACTGAAGCCACCCATGGGTCAAATCTTTCCCCAGTGGTCACACCACTAGAGTATTCATCTGTGAATCAGCAGCCAATCCCCATCCCTGCTCCACTAGGTGTCCCGCAAGCCTCCTGCCTTTCACACACACTCTACAACACATGCACAAAGCCTCTATTTAATCTCCTGGACACACCGGAGATCATCTACACAATCTTTGTGGATGATATCCAAATACTCATCCCCATCACAGGCGATGACGCCTTTGACATTGTGACTATCAACACAGTGTACACTAAAATCCACAACTTGTGCTTAAATGATGATAAAGCAGAGTTCCTCAGGGTTGGCTCCCCATACCGGCTCACACACATGGATGCCTCTTTTTCCTCCTTCAGCAGCGATTGCAGGACCAAACTCCCATCCTAAATAAATCAAAACTTTGGGGATCCACCTCGAAGTGGATTTGTCCATGACCAAGCAAGTCAATGTCTTAGCATCGTCTATGGGCTACGCTGCCAGGCTCATCCCTCTGATTAGGAAATTCCTATCATTGAGCAAATGCCTCACACTCGCACAAGCCTAATTCTCACAAAACTGCATTACTGCAATGTCTTACTCATGGGCACCACTGCTGCCAACATATCTAAACTTCAACTACTGCAAAAAAAGGCACTTTGTACTGCCCTTGGTTTAAAACAATTGGATTGCATCACAGCAACCAACCGCAAGACTCAATGGCTCGGCATCAAAGCCTTTGGGGACTTTAAAACTTTGTCTATCACATACTAATGTATCTATAAAGAGGCACCCCTATACTTCAACAATTGTATTACCCAAAATGTCCCAGTGTGACCGCTAAGATCCAATGCTAGCACATTGTTGGTTTCTCACCACGTCAAGAACATAAGAGCCAGCGGAGTCAGTTTCTCCGTTATGGCTCCATCTCTCTGGAATTCCTTGCCTGCACATATCAGAAATGAACAATCCTACACTACCTTAAAAAAACTAACAAAAACACGAGTTGTTTGATAAAAATTAGTACCATCTGTACTCTTTTGCTATCACTACTAATCCTTTGCTGCTTTATGTACCCCCCTTGCCTATTTACTGTACCAAACGTTGTGATACCCTTTTATCTGGGCAATACATACATGTAAAAAAATAAACTAAAATAAATACATATTTTTAGGTACAAAATAGATAAAACTGACCTACCGAGTCTCTAGTTCCTAAAGATGGACCAAGGGGGCAGTTACCAGTCCATAATACATTTTTGTGGTTATTAATCTTCGACAGCATTAAACCAGTCTTTGAGCTGTTGTGACAGTGGTTCAAGCCAAGTTCGGGTGCAGTGAACCATGTCGATCAAAGCAGCGAGTTGGCATCATGGTGCTGAAAATCAGGAGTTCAGGGTAGTTTTGAAGGCAGCATTCGAGCGTTGCAGTTTGGAGCTCTCACTAGGATCAGTCCGGGTCCAGCATGTTTGAGTGGGGGTTGTAAGCTCGGGATAGGAACGGCAAGTGACTCCTCTGTGGTTAGAATATAGGGTAAGCGATAGTTCAATTCAGTGATGCTGATGCTGTGGTGTTCAGTTAAAAAAGCTGCAGTTCAAGGTTGAGTCAAGTCCAGTTGTTTGTGTAACAGTTGGCTTGAGTCAGCAAGTGGCACAGTAGTTGTTTGAGTCGGGGCCCGGTGTTAAGCAGTTGATTCAATCCGAGCAGGTGACAGGCCCCGCGAGGCTTGATGCAGCATCAACATGGTTCGAGATGCAAACACGCTGGTTCGAAAGAGTTCATTTGAGTGCCTATGCCTTTGCTCCAAGGTTTAAATGTTGGAGTGGGGCCATGTAATGCAGTACTCTGTAGAATTTTAAATGATAACTGTACATGATTCATTAGACTTGGTTTGGTTAGTTTCACTAGGATTCCTTCACAAGTTGAAACTGAATATAGGTGTAGTGTTTGGCAATGTCGTAGAGACACCAGTTTTCCAAAGTAGTACTTATGTTTGGGTAGTATGTGTCAAGTAAATTGTCTTTTAAAATGTCCTGGCTGTTGGGATCATTTGTGGCTATGTTTTCTATCTCTTGGTACGATTATAGTACTCTTTTTCGGTATGAGACTGTTCCAAGGTTCAACCAAACAATGTACTCAGATTTGTCATATAAGGCTGTACCTGTTAAGCGGTCTGCATCTTCGTAGGACCCACATTCTCTATGGGAGAGCATTTTTATACCAAAACCATACAATTTCTGTGATAGTGTTCTGTCAGATGATATGTCATCCCAGAGGTCCTTTAGCTCTGTTTTCTCAGCTTTGGTAGGATAGGTTATGACATATCTTGCAACTCCAGTGGAATTGTCTGCAATGTGTTGTATATCTATGTTTTCCACGTGAGGGCAATGATTGCATTGCAATCATAGATGTATTTGGATGCTTCATCCCTTTTAATGTTGTATGTATTTTTAGGGGATTTGCCTTTCACGCTGTATCTAACAGAAGACATCAATATATTTACTTGTCCTTTTTTGCACACTGGCCTATGGAAGCAAAAGTGACATTTGGTATAGTATTTCCCTTTGTTTTTATATCTATGTCAGCAATATTTTCCCCATTTATGTTTTTGGAAGCATAACACTTGTGTATGTAAGTCCCTTTGTGTGGTTTCTGAAGAGATGTCGCAGGTAATGTATTTTTCAATAAACTGTAAAACAGTGGCGTCACAATTATGGCAACATTTTGGAGCAACTTTTATCCACAAAAGCATGTGGATGCGTGGTGCTCCTCTGGATTGATATTATTTTCTCCAAAAGAAGTGTTGCCATTTTACAGAGCAGGAGTAGTTTTATTGCAGATAAAATGCTGCATTGCTATGAAGCAATGGGTAAAGTTTCTTGATACGTTTACATGGTCAAGAGAACAGAGTTCTCCTAGTGTTTTTATGTCCATTCCATCTTTATTTTGGTTTACAGTGCATAAGAAGCCATGCAAGTCATTCCATGCGTACTATGCACAACCAAAAGTAACAAACCATGTGGGTGGGCCTAGGTTATTTAGCATAGAATGTACATCAGCGTGACATCGGGACCAGTGTTCGTGTGTGCCACGCATATTTGCCAAGAGATTTGTGATACTTGACTGCAAAAGTTTATCTTTGTCTTTTATTTATTGAAGCAGTTAGGTAGCGGATATGTTTAAAAATTTAGAGCCTGTTTTTAATATGTGCGCAACTCCATAACATAGAGTTGCTAGTTCACTTTCAAAGAGGAGGTGGAAAATGTATTCAACATTTTTCCTGAATCTGGAGTATTCAGAATACATTCGTAAAGAGCGATATTCTGATGCACTAATATGTTTGGACCTTTCATCATATCTTCCTCCTTTTCCTGTAGGAATGAGTAGAGGAAAATAATGTGCTTCTACACTTTTTCCCCATATGCTAATTGGGGATCCTTTGGCTTGATGCATTTGATATGTTTTTAATGCATCATCAATTGTGTCTTTGGAGTGTAGTGGATGAATTGTATACTGGTCTAAAATGTTGGGTGCTTTAACAGGATCTATACATTCAAATTGGTCAGTTTCTGTTGACTCTTGAATAATGTGAGTGGTGTCTCTTAAGTTTTCTCCTATGTTTATATCTTTGTAGTATTCCTTGTTTTCTTTTAGACATTGTTGGGCTTGTCTAACTTTTTTTAAGCCGACTAGTTGTTGCCAAATTATTTTGTCCTTTTGGCAGACCAGTGGGTATGTGTGGTAATGGTGAATTACTTTTACGCAGCAAGGCTTATATTTATACTGGGAGGAGGAGTGGATGGGACAAAGTTAATAAAATTGGTGGATGGTTAAAAATGGTTGCTTTTAGGAGCATTTTCATGAAAGTTAAGAAATGCGTATATGTGCATTTGTAGAAGCTCTGTAACATTTTGTAAAAGAGAAGAAAATGTGATGGAAACGATTTGTAGTCCACTTTTAAATGGCAGTTGGTGCATGAAAGTTTAATGTTTGAGGAGTATATGCATACTTCCCAACATGATGCATTCTAATCTGTAGTTGTTTATGTAGTCATAGAGTTTTTGTTTGCATTATGGGACTTGTAGTTACACGTTTACCATTGTGAAAGTTGGAGTGCAAGTCACAGAATGTAGAGAAAGATGTAGGACTGCATAGGCAGCTGAAGATGGGAATGGGTTATGTTAGGAAGTATACATGTACTGTTAATATATTAAACTGGCACACGCCGAGCGCCAATTACAAATGGTGTACACATCAATTTTTTCTGCGTTTACTTTGTTATATGAAAAAGTGACAGTGCTGCTGGAAATGCAGATATGCATTTTTTAACTTTCTTAAAAAGGCTTCCAATATTTTTGCTAAAAGCGCAGCATTTCATATGTATGTTTGATATACATGTCACATTTTTGAATTGTGAAGTTCAGTCGTGCTTTTTTCTTTGCATTGTGAGACTTGTAGTTTCAGTTTTTAAGTGGGCGAAGTCAATTGGAAGTGACACAATGCAAATGAAAAAAGAAAGACTTAAGAAGCACCTATAGATTGTAATGGGCGATGTTGGGATGTATGCATGTGCTGCCAACATGTTAAACTGTGAGATACTAAGTGCAACGTCAAAATGGTCTACAAGTCTATTTAATCTGTTTTTCCCTTGTTTTATGGAAAAGTGACACAGTGCTACTGTACAGCCACATATGCATTTTTTTACTTTCATCAAAATACTTGTAAACATAAACATTTTGAAACACAGAACATTCTAATTGTTTGCTGCTTCTTGTGAGCAGGTATTGAATGCTGCACTGCATGGCATTTGCTAGAGTGGTAAAAAAAGAGAATATGCTTATTGAGAAACTTATTACAGGGTAAGTAGCAAGAACCCTCTCTCTCTATATAAATTTATATATTTGTGAAAGAGTTCAAGAAAACCTTTTTAAAATATAAGCATACCGGAACTATGTTTTGTTAGATGCAGATCTTGTTGAATTTGGAAATAGAAATCTCAGGCAGTTGCACAGTAGTTTTTGATAGAGATGTCTTTCATTAACAGGAGATATGTACTCTGAAAGTTAACGTGTACATCTGAAGTGTTGAATTGAGATGATAGGGTTAGGTGTAGAGGTTTTGGATGTGATTAGTGGATGGATGTGGATGGATGTGTGACTCTTTGAAAGGAGCCAATGTAAGTGGGTCCGCGGACACTGTGGTAGTCCGTGGATGGCACGTGCCACATCTGGGTCTTTTGTGTATGCCTGGCATGGAAAGGGGACTGTGGGGAGTAGCCAATCAGGTATTCTGGGTGAGGTGTACAGGAAGAGAGGGTATTAGGAGTGTTGTTTGCAGCAGTTGTGAGACGAGTGATACTGGCTATGGCAATGTGTTTGAGAAGGCACACTGTGTGGATTCTGCAGGGCTCTTCCATTCAGTCATTGAAGGTATATGCTGATAATCATGGCATCCTTGGAAATATTGGATTGGCAGAAGTGGAAGTTTCCTGGCATGCAGTTTGTGGCACAAACTAGGCTAGCGTGCTTTCATTCCGTGAGAGTATGGCTCATTTAAATGTCCAGATATTGTGATTGTCCATTGTGGTGGGGACAGTTTGGGTTTTGTGACTCCAGTGTCTTTTGAAGTTGCTCTGAATGATTTTTTAAAAAGCCTAATGCAACTGTTTCCTGCTGCTCACATTATTTTTTCAGAAATAAATCAGAGACGCATATGAAGATGTCCAACAAACTTTATCAGTCCTCAAAATGAACAATCAAGGCAGATTGTCAATAAAGGTGTATCTGCAGGAATGTCATGATTTGAGAATGATAATATCAATTCTCATGGTGTGAATTTTTTTTGCCCAGATGGAGTTACCTTCACAAATGTCGGAAATGCAATTTTCCTTTACAATCTAAGGAATGCATTGAAGAGGTTCCTGTGAGGAAAAACAAACATAAAAGCAAAAAAAAAGGGTGTTTGTTAAAAAATCCCCCCAAATAAAGATTCTTTTCAGAACCACCACTAAAGATTAAAGAACTTGTATTGTGTTTAATTTCCACCCCCAGACCCTTCATTTGGAGGATCTGTCCACAGACAGCATGGTAATCTGCGGACGGCACGTGCCACATCCAGCACTTGTGAGGTTGCCTGGCATGGAAAGGGGACTGTGTAGACCGGGGAGTGTCAATGGTGTCCGCGTACATCGGGGGGTAAACCAATCAGGTTTCCTGGGTCTGGTGTTCAGGAAGAGAGGGTAGCAGGAGTTTTGTTAGTAGGAGTTGTGAGAGGATTGATAATGGCCATGGTAATGTCTTTCAGCAGGCAGAGTGTTTGGATTTTGGGGGACTCTTGGGTCCACTGGGTGAAGGTGTATCCTGAGCATTGTGGAATAGCCAAAAATCTTGGATTTCTTGAATTGGAAGTGCTCTGGTATGGAGTGTGTGACATGAAGTGGGTCGGAATAGTTTGGGGAACGTGACTGGACTCTCATTGCAGTTTGCAGTGAAGGAGACATTGGGAAAGATGAATGAAATGTTCCCTAATTCCAAAATATTTTTTTCACGATTTGCCCAGAGACAGATGCGTTCCAGTTCATTTGGTCCGCAAATGGAAAAATCGAAGCACAAAATCAAAAGAGCTGTGTTTTGTTTTGTTCGTGATGCTAGCATGACATCCTTACATAATAAGAACATTAAATTTGAGACGGACAACATTTTCCAGAGAGATTAGTCCATCTAACTGGTGTGGGTAATCAGATTTTAGTAGAAAACATTCAAAATGCTTTGAAGCAGTTTCTTTGAAAGTGAGAAGAAATTATGAAAATGAGGGAAATGTTTTCTTAGTTCAGTTTCTAAAATCACGAATTAAAAAAAAGATATAAAAGGAAAAAAACACAAAAAACAGTTATTTTAAGAGCCACCTTTTTTGAGTGCAAAACAATTGTAATGATCGCAGCTGTCCCACGGCCGGAATGTTGCACATGTCCACGGACTACCACGCTGTCCGTGGACTATGCAGGTTGCGCAAGGAGCCTGTGTTGAACTGTGAAAGGTGGCTACTAAAGGAGCCTTTTTTGTATTTTTTGGCATTTTTTCTCAAGAGAGGCAAGGTTGGGGAGAGAAGTACAGAAGGGGCGCCAAACACAGGGACATAGGGGAAGGTGGAGATAGGAAGATGTTGGGTGGGCCTTAATATGGTAGGTGGCAGCGTTTCTCACATTTCTTGCCCGCAGCCTCAAAAGCACTCCAAAACTGCTCCCCCCTACAGATCGGAGGTGCACAGTACATGCACAGCACTGTGACCCTTGAATGGTAAGGCTCAAAAGTGTTCTGTATGGCCAGTGAAGCCGCTGCTGGGATCCTCTTCCCCAAAGGATTATCGTTTGTGGTGACAGGAGCAGATGAAGATGATGGGGTGGAGGAAATCAACCTGCTCTTACCTGAGTTTGAAATCGCCTTTCTCAGAGCACTCTGGTAGGCCATTCGGTGTTGCACCTCATGGAAGTAGTCCCATAGGAATACAAGCCAGGTTTCCTGCGACTGAGCACAAGTTTGCACTCAGTGCATCAAAACTTGCTTGCACAAGCCTTTGGGGCATTTCCAACGGTCGCAAATTGCCACTCCCAGGACCAACTCCAAGTACTGGTGACAGGGACTTCCTGAACTTCATCCTCTTCTTCTTCTGGATCGATCTCTGTATCACTGCACATGTTCCCCACTCCGGCACTTTAGGTTGTTGAGGTAGTGGTGGGGGTGGCTGGGAAGGAAAGATTGCCATTGCAAAAGCAGGTGCTGTCTCCTGGATAGCCAGATTGAGAATGAGGAAAATTAATGGGTGGGGCCCTTTAGAGGAACCGCCCAGGAACAGTGGTGCTGTCCACGCATTACCGAGTCTCAAATAGGCATTGAAAAGTTGCAAAAGGTTGTCAGATCAACATAGAATGGGTCTAGGAGCTGTGCAAGGTAAGGTTTCTGCTTGAAACACCCTAGATTGACTAACTAATTTCAACTGTCAGTAGCCTCGGACACCATTCGTGGACACAGGGACATCATCATGGGACTGCGCCCCTGACGTCCTTCCCCGGACACCCTTTAGGCGTGAAATTTCAGCACACATGTAATGGATGTCTGTAGGACATGCATGGTGCACGTGGACTAATTGAAAGTGCCTCATGCGAACATGGACATGTCGGGACATTCCACCTGTCCGGGAGGACCTCTGTTTTGAAGTGTGGACACACCAGACAGTCACAAGGTCCGCAGACTCCTACTGGGAGTTTTTAAAAGAAAAAGGGAATACCACACAACAATACACAAAACATTTGTAGTACAAAAAATATATTTATTTATGAAAGGGTTGGGGTATCGGAATGGGAAACAGAAATGGGGGAATTAGGCATTTGTATACAATAATTGTGAAGGGAGGAAGGGACTAAGGTTTCATCAAATTGTAATTTGATTAAAATGTTCAGAATTTGATGGGGATGATTGCTGGAGACAAGAGGTACAGGTGAAAGTAGGACAGTGTTAAAGAAAATGTTTAATCAGATGATTTTGGACGTATTGTACAAGTTCATTAAAATCATTACTGAGTTTATGCAGTTTGTTTGACGAGTTCTGGATTTCAGTATTTACATTCCGGGATACGACTTCTATTTTTGATTCTAAGGACTGTAAATAATCAAACTGGTGTGTGCTTTCGTCATGAAAACTATGTACTGTAAGACAAATAGAAATAATTATTTTAGTAAGGTGCGAACAAAGTACATTATTTTTTGACACTAAAATATGTATTGTATTCCATTGGAGATGTTATTGTCGTTAATTTCCTCTCTTGGGAAGTTCTCTTCTAACCATTCAAGTGTGATTGCCATTTCTGTGAGAGAAAAAAAAGGGCTTCTGTCTTAAAACAGATGTTTATGTAATAAACGTTATAAAAGAGAAGTAAATGCAATGCAATTACTATTTAATGAGCATGTCTTGTCCAGTAAGCACCTGCTGTTTCTTAATTTGTATCCAGAGTTGCACTGAGGATATTATAAGAACTGCACAGTTATGGTTTGTGATTGGTGCATTACATTGCAATGGGCCTCATTACGACCCAGGCGGTAAGTTACCGCCTGGGCCTTCACTTTACCACCATGGCGTAAACTACGTTTACGCCATGGTGGTTGGCGGACTTACCGCCCCATTCCGACCTTGGCGGGGCGGTAAGTCCCCAATCCCCATTTACCCTTCCCCATTCCCATTTTTGCCCCATAGGGCATAATGGGAGTGGGGAAGGCGTTAATTACGCCACCGTAAATTACGGTGGCGTAATTAACTCCATGGTCCCTTAGCGCCATGGATTTTAACACCCGCTAAAAGCGGGTGTTAAAAGCTCCATGGCGCTAAGGGACCTCGTAATTGGCGGTAAGGGGTCGGCGCAGCTAACGCTGGCGTAAACCCCTTACCGCCAGGGTCGTAATGAGGCCCAATGTGTCTTACACAAAAAAATTGTATTTTTAAATGTGCGTATTTGTACAAAAAGGTATACTTGCAAGTTGTAAACAGCATTTGCGATTTTAGGTACATCTGTTTGTTGGTTGATGGGTGCATCTTTTTTGGGTCTCCCCTATGATTTTGAGGCTTGTAAATGCTGTCTGATGTCCACAGACTGCCGAGATGTCCGCAGACTTCATATCTTCCACATTGGTGGGGTTGTACATTATAAGGGATTTGTAGCAGAGTAAAGGTGCACTAGTAAAAACCCAAGAAAATCACTGTAAATCTTTGTTAAAGGGACGTTATAGTTACAAGTAAAACTGAAAAACCTCAGAAATTCATCAGAAATAAGCTAAGCAACTATAACTCATGCCACCAATGTGCACTGCTAAGACTAACACTCAGCACATCAACGATGGCATCACAAATGTCATTGATGACATCACTGATGACATCACATATCTGCGTCACTTGTTTGTGTTTACTGACATGATTAGGCTAGTTTATTATTTTTACTGTCAATGAGAATTTCCAAAGTTTAAAAGGTGATATATATCTGCACATTAACGTTTTTATATGTTCTTAAAGTACTTTCCATAGGGTTTGATCTCAGCTCATGGTGCACATACATGGGGCAAAAAGCAGGCCTCAAACACACAATTTATTTGTATTCATAAAGATACACTTTAATGTTATTAACATGTTCTGGGGATGCTGTTTCTTACTTCCTTACTGTAGTGTCCATGTATGTGCCTCTGATTTGTTTGTATTGTGAGTCTTCATATGTACATATGTATTCTTTGTACTAGCACAAGTGCGTACCAAGTCCTGAATTGTTAGCTAGTTATAACATTACTCAAAACTCTGATAAGGTTGCATTTATTATTTTAGTAGCGGAAATCACAAGATTATAAACATTGTACATCTATGGTGCATGCTGTAACCATTGCCTATATGTATGTATGATAAGGTTTCTCTACTCACAACAACAATATAATATAATTATTTGTTTGCATGAGTACATTCTTTAATACATTAAGGGGCCGATTCATGGAACAAACGTGTGCCGAAAATCCCAGCGCAAGCAGGCGCAAGGAGGCGCAAGCGTGAGAAAGCAAGCGCACGCGCACACATGCGATTCAAGGAAGGCGCTGTGCTACTTTCCCACTGGTTGTGTGCCAAATCCGTGCATGGCGCACGCTGGCGCACACGTCTCCAAACAGCGTGCGCTAAGCGCACACCGAAAGCGCACATAGCGCAGCGCACACAATAAAAGTAGGCGGAACATGGGGAGTAACACGCGGAATGGGGAATAACGCATGAAAAAGAAGGCGTAACTGGGGAAGTACTGCTGGGAAGTACACGGAACGCCCACACGCACGCGAACCACATGTATTCATGGAACCGAATAGGGCAAACCCGCGAATGGGCAAAGACACGCACAGGCCTAAACACGTCTGCCACATGAAGGCAGGCGGTAGCGTCCCTGCGCATTACAAAAGTGTGCACAAATAAAAAGCACATATATACTGAGTGGGGTACATGTATTACTGGGGTTCGTGGGAAGTTTTACATGTGAAAGGGCCCTGTGCGAGTGGGGTACGTGTATTCCTGGGGTTCGCAGGAAGTTTTATACGTGATTGGCTCTGTGCGAGTGGGGTACGTGTATTCCTGGGGTTCGCGGGAAGTTTAACACGCGATTAGCCCTGTGCGAGTGGGGTACGTGTATTCCCCAGGTTCATGGGAAGTTTTATACGCGATTGGCCCTGCGTGAGTGGGTACGTGTATTCCTGGGCTCCGCGGGAAGTTTTACACGCGATTGGCCCTGTGCGAGTGGGGTACGTGTATTCCTGGGGTTCGCGGGAAGTTTTACACGTGATTGGCCCTGTGCGAGTGGGGTACATGTATTCCTGGGGTTCCCGGGAAGTTTGACACACGATTGGCCCTGTGCGAGTGGGGTATGTGTATTCCTGGGGTTCGTGGGAAGTTTTACATGCAAAAGGGCCCTGTGCGAGTGGGGTACATGTATTACTGAGGTTCGCGGGAAGTTTTACACACAATTGGCCCTGTGCGAGTGGGGCACGTGTATTCCTGGGGTTTGCGGGAAGTTTTACACGCAAAAGGGCCCTGTGCGAGTGGGGTACGTGTATTCCTGGGGTTCGGGGGAAGTTTTACACGCGAAAGGGCCCTGTGTGAGTGGGGTACGTGTATTCCTGGGGTTCGCGGGAAGTTTTACACGTGAAAGGGCAACGCCAGTGCGCGATACGTCACAGACGGGCTTACGCTCTAAGGGCCTTTGGTCCAATGAAATCGCGTACGTGTGCTGACGTGCTTTCGCGCTAAGGGCCTTTCCTCAGATTTCACACTGACGTGCACTTTTTTCACGTGCCAATTCACTCGGTATCAAGCTGGCCACGCGTACACACATGGAAGACCATGCTCCTGCCCTGAAGGCCAATTTCCTGCCCCCCAGGGCCCTGAGGACGCTCCCACCTGCCATCTGCTGCTGCCTGACTGTCTGTTGCCCACATGCCCTGCTATTTGGTGCCTGCAGATCAGCCATCTGCAGGGGTCCAGTTGCTGTGTCCACCCCTGCTGAAACAGAAGACTCCTCACTGGGATACCATCGCTCCACAGCCCAGTCCCAGGACCCAGTTGCCCACCCACTTCTGCCTCTGGGGTTGCCATGTGGGGCACATCTCCAGCACATCTACATCTGGCATCACTGACAACCCCCAGCCAGAGAGGCAGAGGGCCGCCAGCTTCACTGCCACCAAAGTTGGTGTCCTGGTGGAGAATGTCCTTGGGCATTATGATGCCCTCTTCAGAACATCACGCGCCAACAAGGAAGGACGGGAGGGGATCTCGGACGACGTAGTGGTTGCCATCAACGCGGATGGAGTGGCAACCCATGACATCAAGCACGTCAAGAAGTGCTGGGAGGACTTCAGGTCCTGGACCCTCCACAAGGCCCGGCGCCTCGCAGAGGTGGGCCGTGCATGTCTGAGTAACATCCAGATGAGGGTCCTGTAACGCGTAGGCCCAGCGCTCCACGCCCAGATCCTTCGGAGGCAGACCCGTCTGGAGTTGAGCCGTAAGTGGCCAAGGATTGCTGTGTGAGACAGGGCATGTTGCAGTGTGCTGGTAGTCTGATGCTTGCCTGTATGTGTGACATAGGCCATGTATGTGTGTGTGTGCAGGGACATCATAGTCATGCATGTGAGACCAGTTATGTGTCAACCACATGGTTGGTGCATGTGTTTTAATGCAACATGGGGAGCTCTATGCGGAATGCACACATGAAAGCATGGCTGTCTCTGTTCCTGGACATGGAGGGGGGTGAGGAATGGGTGCTGATGACATGTACATGTATGGTGCACATGTGTGTGTGTGTGTGTGTGCCTGAGAAGTGTGTGTGTGACTTTGAAACACCATGGATGCATGTGGCTTTGAAGGCAACATCTTGGTTTACAGGGGCCCTTCTACATGAATGTTAATGTTGATTGCGGGCGCCGGGACTGTTTCTGCATGTGTGTTGTGTGCATTCACCCATGTGTTGTGGAGGGACAAGATGGAAGTGAAATTTGACAGTGCCACTCATGTGTTATTGCTTCTTGTCTAGGGAATTTTGTACTGTACCCTGATGCTTTTGTTCTATGTCTCCCCCTACGCAGCGTCAAGTGAAGAAGAGGGTGGAGATGGCGCTGTGGAGCCAAGCGGCGGGGATGCCTCCACTGGGCGGTGATGCAAGGCCCAGCCACCCCCCCAGGAATTACCATTATCGGGGGCGAGGGGTTGGTGCTGCGTCTGCCACAACGGCTGTGGCGGAAGGGCTGGGTGAGACCCCACAGGGGCTTCCAATGGTGGAAGACGGTACAGAGACATCCAGGTTGGTGGTCTCCACAGAGGAGGAGGAGCCCGCTACTGAGCCACACATGGGGCCTGGTGGGGGTAGTACCACTGGTGCAAGTGGTGCAGTCCAGGGCCAGGGTCAGTAGGCAGCACAGGTTACCGCGGAGGGGCCTGTGCATGTCCCTGTCCTTGACCCTGTTTCTGCACCACCATGCACCAGCAGGGAGGCCCTGTCCCAGGCCTGTCTGCAGGTAGGGGAGAGTGCCATGACATCTGCCTCTCCACTACCTGCAGACCAGGGGTCCCATGAACGTATGGGCTCCGTCCTGATTGGTGTCGCATTGCGCACGCATGACATTCGTGATGACATGCGTTCTTCCTGGGCAGAGAGCGCACACCATCACAAAGAGCAGCATCGCGACGTGGCACTGTTGGGAGGGGCCCTGGTTGGTGGGTTCCTACATGTGACGCGCATTCTGGCGGACCTCTCCTCCTCTGTGGAGACTATGCGCCAGTCGTTCTCCCTGCCGTTTTCCAGCCCAGATTCCACCAGGACCCCCTGTGGACCTGGCCTGACCAACACAGCCAGCTTGGTGGAGATCCCATCCCTGCCACAGTCGGGATTCGGCAGTTTAGCAGGGGTGGACACCACAACTGGAGACCAGCTGATGGAGGATGTGCAGGCATCATCGGACAGGGCACATGGACAGCAGAAGCAGCAGCAGCAGGAGCAGGCTCTAGGTGGGCGTTGAGGCGGGCAGAGTGCCTTGAAGCGACTCGCAGGGAGTTGGAACAGGCCATGAGTGCCTCCCTGCGAGACCTCGGGGCCAGGGCAGAGGCCCGCCTCCGGGACATCGACATGGAGTTCGATGATGTGTGGCCCGGGACACCACAGAGTGAGCCACAGGACTTGCCCGCCGCCATTGTATATAGTTAGATAGTGTTAGGTTTCCTTTCCTTTTCTTTTTTATTTTGTTTGCACTTGGAAAATGCACCACGTTTTTGTATATAGTTTTTTATTAGGTAGTATTTTTGGTAGGTTTCATTTCATCAGTTGGGCTCATGGACCCTGGATTGTTCATTTGTACATAGTTCACCATTGGATTATTCACATTTTTTTTATTTTCACCATGGAACAATGGATTTCACTTTCTTTTTTCCCTTGGATTTGCTATGTTGGACTGTGACTTTGGACACCATTTCTTTTGGATTTCTTTGGATTATGATTTCTTGTTTTTTATTCTTTTACGGACATGCAGCATTTCTTTGATTATACCCATTGTTGTGTGTTTTTTTTAAAATTACATTCATGTTGTGTTTAATACATTTTTTTCTTCATACTTCGATGTGTGGTATTATCTCATTGGTTTCATGCATGTCATGATATGGGTTTTCACATTTACTTGCACCCATTGTGTGTGTGAGATGGACATGTGTTCATTTACATACTTGCCTTTGGGGTTGTATCATGTAATTGCCTTTTTTATGTGGGTGGATGCAATACTTGGTTGGGTCTTTGGGCTGGGGAGGCTGGCCATAAGGGCCATGATTGAGGATCGTCATGACGTGGGGGCAGGGGGACATGAGTGGGACATGAGTGGGGGCCTGCTGGCAGGTGCCTTGCACCGCTGGGGTGTGGGGGTGCAGGGGGACATGAGTGGGACATGAGTGGGGGCCTGCTGGCAGGTGCCCCGCACTGCTGGGCGGTGGGGGTGCAGGGGGACATGTGTGGGACATGAGTGGGGGCATGCTGGCAGGTGCCCTGCACTGCTGGGGGGTGGGGATGCAGGAGGACATGAGTGGGACATGAGGGGGGGCCTGCTGGCAGGTGCCCCGCACTGCTGGGTGGTGGTTGTGCTGGCGGACATGTGTGGGACATGAGTGGGGGCCTTCTGGCAGGTGTCCTGCACTGCTGGGCGGTGGGGGTGCAGGGGGACATGTGTGGGACATGAGTGGGGGCATGCCGGCAGGTGCCCCGCACTGCTGGGGGGTGGGGGTGCAGGGGGACATGAGTGGGACAGGAGTGGGGGCCTGCTGGCAGGTGCCCCGCACTGCTGGGGGTGGGGGTGCAGGGGGACATGAGTGGGACATGAGTGGGGGCCTGCTGGCAGGTGCCTTGTACTGCTGGGGGTGCAGGGGGACATGAGTGGGGGTCTGCTGGCAGGTGCCCCGCACTGCTGGGAGGTGGGGGTGCAGGGGGACATGAGTGGGACATGAGTGGGGGCCTGCTGGCAGGTGCCCCGCACTTCTGGGGGGTGGGGGTGCAGGGGGACATGAGTAGGGGCCTGCTGGCAGGTGCCCCGCACTGCTGGGGGGTGAGGGTGCAGGGGGACATGAATGGGACATGAGTGGGGGCCTGCTGGCAGGTGCCCTGCATTGCTGGGGGGTGGGGGTGCAGGGGGACATGAGTGGGACATGAGTGGGGGCCTGCTGGCAGGTGCCCTGCACTGCTGGGGGATGGGGGTGCAGGGGGACATGAGTGGGACATGAGTGGGGGCCTGCTGGCAAGTGCCCCGCACTGCTGGGGGGTGGGGTTGCAGGGGGACATAAGTGGGACATGAGTAGGGGCCTGCTGGCAGGTGCCCTGCACTCCTGGGGGTTGAGGGTGCAGGGGGACATGAGTGGGGGCCTGCTGGCAGGTGCCCCGCCATGTTGGGTGGTGGTGGGTGCAGGGGGACATGAGTTTGGGCCTGCTGGCAGGTGCCCCACAATGCTGGTGGGTGCGGGTTCAGGGGGACATGAGTTGGTGATCAGTAGTGCAAGCTGACATGTGGCTTGGCTGGGGGGCATGCCCATGGTGGATGGGCTGCCTGCGGGACATGACCAGGAGTGCAGGCTAGTCCCCTGTGGTGTGGGCTGCCTGCAGGGGCCATGGAGGGTGTAGAGGGAACACCTGGGAGGACCCACACTGCCAATTCACGGGTAGGACTCCCAGCGCACCCCCGAAATACACGTACCCTGCTCATATCGCGTGTGAGACTTCACGCGAACCCCAGTAATACACGTACCCCACTCGCACAGGGCCAATCGTGTGTGAAACTTCCCGCGAACCCCAGTAATACACGTACCCCAGTCGCACAGGCCCTTTCGCGTGTGAAACTTCCCACGCACCCCCGAAATACACGTACCCCACTCGCACAGGGCCAATTCCGTGTGAAACTTCCCGCGAACCCCAGTAATACATGTACAACACTCGCACAGGGCCAATCGCGTGTGAAACTTCCCGCGAACCCCAGTAATACACATACCCCACTCGCACAGGCCCTTTCGTGTGTGAAACTTCCCGCGAACCCCAGTAATACACGTTCCCCGCTTGCCGTGCTGGTACAGGGTTAGCGCTGGATTGGGGATTTTGATGGCTTTTCCCTGCACGAGGGGCGTTCTTGGGGGCATAACTGGCGCTGCTGCAGGGTCGCTGCGCCACTGTGCGCCACGGCTGGTTTTGGTAGCTCAAATCCATGAAAACGCTGTGCGTGGAAATCGATTTTAGCGCACGCGGCTGGCGCAGACAATCGCACGCGCACACTGTGCGCCATCCGCGTGTGCCACTTGTACTTCTATGAATTACCCCCTAAGTCGTTTATGATAGTTCTCTCAATCACCCCTAACATCTTGACACCCTTTAACAAGGTTTTTTCATTGAATTTCATAGGTTTTTATTAGTGCAACTTAACCATAATGTCTCTTTAACTAAGTGTTTCATTGAATTCCATAGGTTTTTATTAGTGCAACTTAACCATAACGTCCCTTTAACAATGTTTTCCAGTTAATATATATATATATATATATATATTTTACACGGCCTGCGGTAGAGACTGTGTAATTATGGTTAAGTTGCTCAACCGATAGGAAGAGCACTTTTAGGGCGGCTTATAACTTTGCCCCCCCCCTGTATATGGCCCTGTCAGATTCTCAGACGTTTGGTGCAGTTTTGTGCAGGGGGGCAAAGTTATAATGGAGGTCCCAAAAGCTTTGGTCTTTACCATAGACACAATGGAAAAACATTTGCTAACGCCTACAGCCCAAACCGCTGGACAGATTTTCACCAAATTTGTGGTAGGAGCAGCGGAGTGGTCCCGAGAGATTGCTTTTGTAAATTTGGTGTAAATCCGTCTAGTCGTTTTTTTTATTACGGCCCAAAAGTGGGTAAAAAACATTTGTGATATCTGGGTTCGGTCTGCAGACTCACTTCCCTGTTTGTTACGAGGACGGGCCTCCGATTTGGAACTCAGACATGCCCACTGTTTGGATGGTGAAAAGTATGGGGTGGGTCATATTTTAAAAACAAAACATTGCACTTGTCAAACTAATGAAACACTCTCTGGAGAGTTTAGAGGTGAGGAGTATGGAGTGGGATATGGCCTTAAAAAGCCCCAAAAATGGGTGGTTTTTCAACTCCGAAGTCCGCAAACAGTCTGAATATCCGGGGCAGTCCTGAGATGTTTGGGGACATATACGCCTATTTCTGCATTGCAGGGTGGGTGAAAAGCTGTTTTTGCATGGTTTATAAATTTGGCACCACTCAATGAAACTGCATGATATTCTGGAATTCCATTTTAGACCTGAATCTGAATGGTTCTGCAAAGTGTGGTGCGGTTTTGTCACTAGAGAACAAAATTAGAGGGGGGTCCCAAAATATCTTAAAGGCTTATAAATGTGGTGCCATTTGACAAATCTGCACACACGTTTGTAAAGCGGTTTTTGACCTAGATGTGAATGCGTTTGCAAAGTGTGGTGGGATTTTGTCAAGAGGGGGCAAAATTATTGGGGAGTCACATTTTTAGATGGCTTATTATTTTTTTGCTGTTTGACGAATGTGGAAAAAAAACGTTTTTAGAAAGACTATAGACCCAACCTTGAATATTTGGGCAAAGTCTGAAGGGATTTTGTCAAGTGGGGGCTAAATTATATGACTATTTTATGTGCGTACAAATTTGACACTTTTCAAAAAATAAAACATGGCGGATTTGCAGCAAACTCGTTTAAGAAGCATTGGCAAGGTCCTGAAAGCATGGTTTTCAAATGTGTCCATGTTTTATTTTTTGAAAAGTATCATAATTTAGGTACAAAGAATAGTGATATACCTTTGGTGACTGAGGTATAGCCTGAGGCCATGGCCAGTAGCCAGACTGTCCGGGTCATGACTTAAGGCCTAAAGCAATGACCCGGGCAATCTGGCTTCTGGCCATGACCATGAGGGACCAGCAATAGGGTTAAGTGGGCATGGACACCAGGGACTGGCTATGTGGTAACGATTTTCAAAATTGAGATTTTAATGGGAAAAAGAAATCTCCTTGTGGGTACAGGTTGAAGTGCTGGATGGGATTGCAGCAAATATGCACGAGGACGGTCAGCAAGAACTTCAAAGCATAGTTTTGCAAATATGTCCTGTTTTTTTATTTTTGCACTGTAATTTGATTATTGGGGCATGCGGCTTGGCTGAAGCTTTAGGATTGATTTGGCAAAGTATTCTGCTTGTGGTTTACAGCGTGAAGTGGTGGGCTAGATTACAACAAACATGCGCAACGAGTATTAACAAGCACCTGAAAGCATGTTTTTGGAAATATGTGTTGGGTTTTATGTTTCTAAAGTGTAAGAATGTAAGTAGAAACAACTAATGACATACATTTGGTGTCTGGGTAGTGGGCCCGGCACTCTGCAAATACAAATGTCTACTCTGATTTGCTTATTGGGGAATGCGGCATGGCTGAAGCCCATGGCCCATGTATTTGGACTGTCCATTACTGCAAGCCACGAGTACTGGCCATTAGTTACATTTTTAGGGTGTATTGAACACTGAGCTAGGATGCAGGATAGGTGCAGTGAATAATAGGGGTGGTTTGGTTGGGCTGGGGTCATGGTTGAGCCTTATGCCATATGTAATTGAATGATGATTTACAACCCAGCCTGTGCTGATGAGAACGACAGACATAAGTAAATGTTGCAAAAAATATGTTTCTTAAAGGAGGTTTATAGTTATTTCATATATATGAAAAGATGAATGATTAACTTATATACAGTGATGTAACACCACAAAACATTTTCACTTATAACAACTTATTAAATTGACAGAAATAATGTTGTTAAAGGAATGTTATGGTTGAGATGCATCCCACCCTTGGGACTCCTCTACTCTAGTAGTTAGCCAGTGGCATCCCACCTCTGCATTTCCCTCCAGGGTTCTCATGAGAAGTTGCCCATCAGAACTGCCCTGTCTATTTCTGCACTTCTCTCACTGCACAATGCATATGTGCATTTATAGGCGCCCTCTCTACAATTTGTTTCTATAAGTAAGGGAAATGCAGATGCAAAAGATTTGTAGAGGATTGTTAAGTGGCAGTGTGTGTGTGGAAGCTTAATATGGTCATAGGGTTATATGTACAGTTTTTGGACGTGATTGGTGGATGGATGTGTGATTGTTTGAAAGCAAGCATTTGAGGGAGTGTTACAAATTTAACATTAAAAAGGGTAGAAGGGCTGCCCTGTGCGATGGTGTGCATCTGCCATGCGGGTGTTTTAATGATCCATGGCCTGGAAAGGGGACTGTGGAGACCGCAAATAGTTATGAAGGTCCATCGATTATAGTCCTTATTGTATGCAAGAGAAACGTATTTGGGACAGAAAATACTTACTGTACTTTTATATTTTTTTCTAGTATACAATTGTCCATTATTCCCATCAGCATAACACAAAATGATGAGCTCATATTAAACTCTGAGGAAGTAGTTTTAGAACATATAAAACAGTTAATATGTAGGTGTAATGTACCTTTTACATCATGAGAATTCATTTTGTCAGTAAAAACAAAAAAAGAGTCTAATCAGGTCAGTAAACAAAAACAAGTGGTCCAGATATGTGATGTCATCAGTGATGCCATCAATGACATTTGTGATGTCATCTTTCATGTTCTGTGTGTTAGTCTAACCAGTGAACGGTAACGGTGTGAGTTATGGTTGCATAGCTTACCATAAATGGCAAATTTCAGAGGTTTTTCCATTTTACTTGTAACCATCACGTCCCTTTAACAAAGTTTTTCATTGAATTTCATAGGGTTTTATTCATGCAATTTAACCATAACGTCCCTTTAACAAAGTTTTTTCTGTGAATATATATATATATTCAAGGAAAAAATGTTTGTTGCAAGGACTTTGAGGTGAGAACCTAAGACAACAAACACCCTGCAATTCAGCTAAAGCCACCTTAACTCCACACCCCCATTTACGCAGAATATGACAACAATGATGACATCACAGATCACATTACTGATGACATCACTAACTACATGTTGTATGAGAACACTGATGACATTACAAATCACATCACTGATGCCATCACTGGTGTCAACACTAATTACATTTTATATAACTGATTACATCAATAATGGAATTAGACATAACTTCATTTATAAGTCAGCTCAGGAAAACTTTGATTACCTTAATAACAATTTAGGCCGTGTACTTGAAAATGGCAAAGGCTAGGGTCACTGGCCTGTACCAAAGGCCATAACTAGTGGTCGGTTAGTGTTCAAAAATGCCAATGTGCATGGTTAAAAGCCATGCCTAGTAGCCCATCACTGTTTTTAAATATACAGTGGGACAAGGTTGAAATCTGTAGTCAGTGGCCATTAAAATGTTAGAATATACAGTCGGCACCGCCAAAGGCTGTGGCCCCTGGCTAGAATTGTGTTGAAGATTATGGCTAAGGTACTGGTGTATATAATATACACTGGGCACAGTCAAAGGCCCTAGAGAATGGATGGTTAGTGTTGTATAATACACAGTGGGCACGGCCAAATGACATTGCTTATTGCCTTTTATTATTTTAAAATATACAGTGGACATGGCCTAAAGATTTACAAACTGCTCATGGTCAAAAAGAATGGCTAGTGAGGCCCATTTCAATGTTACAATATATAGTGGGCACAGCCAAAGATTTTGACCACTGGCCAGTATTGTGCTTAAGCCCATGACTAGTGTCTGATGAGTGTATATAATAAATAGTGGACAAAACTGAAAGTTGTAGCCACTGGTGAAGGCCAAAGTATGGTTGCTGGGCTGTTAGTGTTTTAAAATATACAGTGCACATGGGTGAAGACTGTGGCCAGTGTCCATGACTGAAGGCCATGATTAGTACTCATTAATTTGATAAATATATTTGATCATGCACACTTACCATGGCTGAAGGGCATTCGTAATGCCAGTTACTGTTGTAATGTAATTAGAGATGTCATCAGTGATGCGATCTGTGATGTCACCATTGTGGTCATAGGCTGTGAAACAGGGGTTCGAAGTTAAGGTGGCTTTAGCTGAATTTAAGGGATATTGTTGCATTAATTTCTCACCTTAACATTTCTGCAACTAAAGTTTTTTTCCTTAAATTTGAAGGCTCTTGTTACAAAATATTGCTCATCTTGACGTCCCTGCAACAAATGTGTTTTCCTTGAATTTCAAGGGTTTTGTTATTCCATACATAATTGACATCAATAATTCAGACAATTGGGCTAATGACAACGATGTATCATGTCTGCAAAGTAAAATAAACAGAAATTGTGCAACCAAATTCTCCCAAATAAACATGTTCACAACAAACTTTGTTTGCATATGTACTTATCTTTTTAAAGTGTATAGATTTATATGTAATGTTGATTAATAGAAAGTTATTAAAATGTTATAGTAACTGTGTACAGACTAAACTCAATGTATCTTAAAGTACATCTTTACAAGACTACTGCCCATACATATATCTACACAAGCTAAAATAACAAAAAATGACAACTTACAAAGCACAAGATAAAGGACAAAGGTATGGGAAGAAGAAAGGTAAACAAATAATAGATAAATCAAGGTACTGCTTTTAAAAGTTCCTGAAAGCTTACAAAGAAGTTCACCCACTAATAGACAAAAAGCATTGACAGAAAAAAGGAACAAGGTTCTTGGGAGAGGGGTATAACTGCAGTTACATAATATAGTGAACCAGAATGTGTTTTCCATACGCGCGAGTACACTGAAGTACAATGACGTGCTTGAGCTTTAATTGTTGACCGTTAGCTAAATAAACAAGAAGACTAGCCTCCATATAGCTGTAGCCACGTTGAGGAAAGGCCCAATCACTTTGAGCACAAAAGCTAAGCAAGATGCCCTGCCAGGAAATGTTTGAATCTTTACAACAAATTCAATACACTATTAAAAGGCAGTGGATGCAGAGACGCTTAATGATACTCTGACAGTATTACCCTAATGGATAAGGGAAGAATTATATACACAAGATTATTTCGTATGTCTTCAAAATATCACATATGCCTTTTGTATCCTGTAACTTACAGGGATTATTTTATATTCTTACAAAAAGAAACATAAAATCACTTTCTAATCTTTCCAAAAGATAGATAAATATATATACACATCACATTTTCGAATACAAGCAAAATAATGCATACATCCAATAAAGCATACAACATATACATGTGGACATGATTGGTTCTTTATAACAAAGATTACAAACAGGGAGTGTAATTTGTAAATAGCAGTAAGCAAAAATTAATCTAAATCTGTCACTAGTTTATCAATCTCCAAATCCTCACTAACTGGCTAATCTAAATTGACACCATCAATAGGCCAGTGAGAACCTAATCAAAGAACCAGGAGTCTACGTAGAGCCACAGTTATATGTTCAATAACTGCAGGGCCTCAATCTCTTGAGCCTCATTTACTTCCAGGGGGTCTTTATGTTTGGCAGTTGAAAATCCACGCACCATCTTCCTCAAGACCGATTAGAGTATAGCGACCAGTGAAGACCAAAACAAGAAGTATAATCTATGAAGAACCAGCACAGTCAACTTACTAAAAACAGGGGTGGGGCAAAGTTAGACAAAAAGAGTGTGATGAAAATAAAAATACAACTAATTGAAACACCACAACCCAGAATTCTTTCGTATGGTTGTACCACTTCAAAGAACACAAAACATAAAGAGAACAGACAAAGGCACTGCTCCCATACCCATATGTTTAAGAGAAGAGGGTGGGGATTTGACGAGAGCTCTACATAGCTGCTGACAATACATGTCTTGAGTAACTACTTTGAAAGCTGCATTGACACAGCTACGCGGCTTCGAGGCTGTTTGTAAAACGTAATCAGATCATTTAACAGTTTTGGATTTCCACTATATCGTGAATGTGTTAATTTTTCGAATGTTGTCCAAGTAGACAGTTTAAATTACAATTAGTACCCAACAAGAGATAATTGGATTGTTGCAAGCAGTCTGATTGGCCTTCACCGGGTCCTTAGAATCCAGACAAGGCACCGGTTACCACTACATCCCTTGGTGTTTGTTCTGTGAGTGGCAGTCATGGAAAGAGAGAAGGCACTACATGTACTCCCTTCTCCCTTTCCATAGCGGTTATTTTCTTTGCTTTTTCTTCTATATTTTTCATGGCGGTCATGGAAAGGGAAAAGAGACTATATGTAGTCCCTTCTCCCATTCCATGGCGCCCATCTTCTTTGTTTAGTTTTTTTAACTGTTTTAAATGGTCGCCATCGAAAGGTTGAATGGACTTGATATCCCATTCCATGGTGGACATCTTTTTTTTTCCAGTTGCGAAATACCGGAGTGTCTTGCAACCAAATAAAGACACTACTAGTACCCTGGGATGAAGTGGATGAAGACTTCCGGCAGATGCATTGCATCAGTAAGAAAATATCCAGGGAAAGCCTCTCGCTCATCGATTTGGTACAGCTGGAGATAGGAGAAGCACATCTGTAGACACTTCATGAAAAGTCTTCTCTCTGAAGCTAGACTTTCTAATAACTCTTCAAATAGAGTGTTCCAGTGCTGCCCGTGTTTGAAGACTCTGGCTGTTGCTAGCAGCATCTTTAATGGGTGGAGGTTGATTATGCATAACCGCCGTTCACAGCTACAGTGAACATATATGACCACATATAAGCCAAAAGACTGCAGCTCAGTATGAGCCAGATCACTTTGTGCAATCTTCAATATGCATTATCCACACCATTCCAGAAGAATTGCACCAGATGATTTATCATGATTGATGTTCCCAAGTGTTCAGATGGAATATTAGAAGAGCCACATCTAATTGTTTTCTTGAACAATGTTAGACATGTTTACATTTCCAACTGGTAAGGAAAACATAAAATAACAAAAATGGCATTTCTCAGAAGACAATGGGCCTCATTACGACCCAGGCGGTAAGTTACCGCCTGGGTCGTACCCTTACCACCATGGTGTAAACTAGGTTTACACCATGGTGGATGGCGGATTTACTGCCCCATTCCAAGGTGAGTGGGGCGGTAAATCCCCATTTCCCATTTTACCCTTCCCCATTCCCATAGGGCATAATGGGAGTGGGGAAGGCGTAAATTACGGTGGCGTAATTAGCACCATGGTCCCTTAGCGCAAAAAGCAGGCGTTAGTATCACCATGGCGCTAACGGACCTTGTAATCAGGCGTTAAGGGTCGGCGCCGTTTACGGTGCCGTTAACCCCTTAACGCCTGATTCGTAATGAGGCCCAATGCCAGAAAAATGAAGCCTCCTCTAAGAAACTCTCTGACATTTCTAAAGACTCTACAAAAAGAGTGTTCCAATGCTACCAGTGTTTGAAGACTCTGGCTTTTGCTGGCAACCCCTTTAATGGGTGGACGTTGATTATGGACAACCACCGCTCACAGCTTCAGTGAAGATATAAGACCACATATAAGCCAAAAAAGGCTGCAGCCCAGTATGGGCTAGACCATCTCGTGCAATTTCCAATATGCATCATCCACACCATTCCAGAAGACTTGCACCAGATATTTTATCTTGATTGCTGTTCCCAAGCTTTCTGACGGAACATAAGAAGAACCACATCTTAGTGTTTTCTTGAACAATGTTAGACATATTTAAATGTCCAACTGGTAAGGAAAACAAATATGACAACTATAAAAATACAATGGCCCTCATTACGTCCCTGGCTTTGGACCATGGTGCTAATAGCACCATGGTCCATGCCAGTAACTTACCGACTCCGCCATGGCGGAATGGGAATTACCGCCCCATTCCGAGGTTGGCGGGGCAGTAATTCCCCATGCCGCCATGGCCCTTCCCCATTCCCATTTTTGCCCCATAGGGCTCAATGGGAATGGGGAAGGCGCTAAGTACGGTGCCGCAAATTGCGGCACCGTACTTAGCACCAAGGTCCCTTTGCGGGTTGGTTTTTAACGCCTGCAAAAAGCAGGCGTTAAAGTCTCCAACCCGCAAAGGGACCTGTTAATCAGGCGTTAAGGGTTTAACGGCGCCGCCACCTTTTACGGCGCCGTTAACCCCTTAACGCCTGGGTTGTAATGAGGACCAATGCCACAAAAAATAAAGACTCCTCTCTGAACCTCTCTTGCATTTCTAATGACTCTTCAAAAAGAGTGTTCCGGTGCTGCAGGTGTTTGAAGACTCTTGCTGTGGCTGGCAGCAGATTTAATGTGTGGAGGTTGATTCTTCACAACCACCACTCACAGTTACAGTAAAGATATAAGACCACATATAAGCCAAAAAAGGCTGCTTTACAGCATTGGCCGGACCATCTCTTGCAATTTCCAATACGCATCATCCACATGTTCCCAGGAGACCGATCCAGATGATTTGTCATAATTGATATGCCCAACCTTTCTGCCAGAACATTAGAAGGGGTACGTGTTAGTGTTTTCTTGCACAATGTTAGACATATTCAAATGTCCAACTGGTGATGAACATATAAAATAACAAAAATGACAACTCTAAAAAGACAATGCCACAAAGAATTAAGCCTCCTCTCTGATCCTCTCTAGTATTTATAATAGCTCTACAAAAAGAGTGTTCCAATGCTATCAGTGTTTGAAGACTATGCCTGTTGCTGGCAGTACCTTTATTGGGAGGAGGTTGATTATGCACAACCACCGCTCACAGCTACAATAAAGATATAACACCACAGATAAGCCAAAAAATGCTGCCGCCCAGTATGGCCCAGACCATCTCGAGCAATTTCCAATATGCGTCTTCCATATCATTCCGGAAGACTTGCACCAGATAATGTATCATGATTGCTGTTCCCAAGCTTTCTGATAGAACATTAAAAGGGCCATGACTTCATGTTTTCTTGCACAATGTTAAACATTTTCAAATGTCCACCTGGTAAGGAAAACATAAAATAACACAAATTACAACTCTAAAAAGACAATGCACAAAAAATGAAGCCTCCTCTCTGAACCTCTCAAGCATTTCTAATAAATCTTCAAATAGAATGTTCCAGTGCTGCCAGTGTTTGAAGACTCTGACTGTTGCAAGCAGCATCTTTAATGGGTGGAAGTTGAGTATACATAACCACCACTCACACTTCAGTGAAGATATAAGACTACACATAAGCCAAAGCCAAAAAAAAGGCAGTCCAGTATGGTCCATACCATTGTATGCAATTTACAATATACATCATCCACATCATCCCAGGAGAGTTGCACCAAAAGATTTATCTTGATTGATGTTCCCAAGCATTATGACAGAACATTAGAAGGGCCACATATTAGTGTTTTCTTGTCATATGTTAGGCATATTCAAATGTCCAACTCGTAATGAAAATATAAAAATAACAAAAATGAAAACTATAGAAAAACAATGCCACAAACAATGAAGTTGCCTCTCTGAACCTCTGTAGCATTTCTAATAACTCTTCCAATATAGTATTCCAATGCTGTAGATGTTTGAAAAATGTGGCTGTTGCTAGCAGCACAATTAATGGATGGAGGTTGTTTCTGCACAACCACCCCTCACAGCTACAGTGAAGCCAAATAATGCTGCAGTCCAGTATGGGTGCAGACCATCTCATGCAATTTCCAATACACATCATCCACAACATCCCACGAAACTCGAACAAAATGTTTTGTCCAACTGGTGAGGAAAACATAAAATAAAAAAAATGACAATGCCCCCAAAAATAAAGCCTCCTCTATGAATCTCTCTAGCATGTGTAATGACGCTTCAGAAAGAGTGTTCTGGTGCTGCAGGCATTTGAAAACTCTGGCTGTTGCTCGCAGCACCTTTAATGGGTGCAGGTTGATTTTGCACAACCACCGCTCACAGATACAATAAAGATATAACACCACATATAAGCCAACAAATTGTGCCACCCAGTATGGGCCAGACCATCTCCAGCAATTTCCAATATGCATCTTCCATATCATTCCAGAACACTTGCACCAGATGATGTATCATGATTGCTGTTCCCAAGCTTTCTGATGGAACATTAGAAGGGCCACGTCTTAATGTTTTCTTGCACAATGTTAATCATTTTAAAATATCCAACTGATGAGAAAAATATAAAATAACAAAAATTACAACTCTAGAAAGACAATGCCACACAAAATAAAGCCTCCTCTATCTAACTCTCTAGCATTTCTAATGACTCTTAAAATAGAGTGTTCCAGTGCTGCCAGTGTTTGAAAGCTCTGGCTGTTGCTAGGAGCCTTTTTAATTGGTGGAGGTTGCTTATGCACAAACCCCCACTCACAGCTACAGTGAAGATATAAAACCACACAAAAGCCAAAAAAAACTGCAGGCAAGTATGGGTCAGACCATCATGTGCAATATACAATATGCATCATCCTTATCATTCCAAACCACTTGCACCAGATGATTTATCATGATTTATGTTCCCAAGCTATCTAACAGAACATTGGAAGGGCCACGTCTTAGTTTTTTCTTGCACAATGTTAGACATGTTGAAATGTCCAGCTGGTGAGAAAAACATTAAATAACAAAAATTACAATTCTAAGATACAATGCCACTAAAAAAGAAGCCTCCTCTCTGGACCTAATGACACTTCAAATAGAGTTTTCCGGTGCTGCGGGTGTTTGAAGACTCTGGTTGTTTCTGGAAACACCTTTAATGGGTCGAGCTTAATTCTGCACAACCACCACTCACAGATACATTAAAGCTATAACACCACATACAAACCAAAAAAGCTGCCCCTCAGTATGGGCTAGACCATCTTGTGCAATTTCTAATACGCATCATCCACATGATCCCAGAAGACTTGCACCAGATGATTTATCATAATTGATGTTGCCAAGCTTTCTGGTGGAACTTCAGAAAGGCCACAAATTAATGTTTTCTTGCACAATGTTAAACATGAACACATTTCCAACTGATGAGATAAACATAAAGGGGGTAATTCATGGATTCAAGTGCCGAAGTGGCGCACGCGGCTGGTGCACAGAGGGAGCATGCGCCAGCCATGTGCGCCAAAACCCATTTTGATGCACCACGTATTCATGGATTTAAACATCCCTGACCAGCCGTGGTGCAGCGAACCTGCAGCAGTGCCAGTTACGCCCCAACCCTGCCCTGTGCACCAAAAACATCAGCACAAATCCCTACATGGCGCAAAGGCCAGTGGGCCAGCATACAGCCCCAACCATGAAATTGTGCTGAAAACGCTACTCAGCCCTCACGCGACAAGCCAATCACATGGAAAACTTCCCTTGAACCACTCCGAATACGCATGCCCCACTCGCGCCAGGCCAACAACCGCGTGGAAAACTCCCCGCGCACCCCTCAGAATACACGTACCCCGCTTGCGCCAGCCGTATCGGGTGTGAAAGTCCTTGCGCAGCCCCGGAATACGCGTACCTCCCTTGCACCAGCCCATTCGCATGTGAAAGTCCTCGCACACCCCTGGATTATGCGTACCCGCTCGCGCCAGCCATATCACATGTGAAAGTCCTCGTGCACCCCCATAATACGCGTACCCCACGCACGCCAGCCCAATTGCATGTAAAACTCCCCGCGCACCCCTCAGAATACGCGTACCCTGCTCGCACCAGGCCAATCGTGTGCAAAACTCCCTGTGCACCCCTCGGAATGCGCGTACCCCGCTTGCGCCGGGCAAATTGCATGGAAAAAGTCCCCCCTGTGGTGTGGTCTGGCTGCGGGGCATGGTCAGGGTGGATGGGGTGCCTGTGGGACATGGGTAGGGTGGATGCGCTGCCTGCGGGCATGGGTAAGGGTGGATGGGCTGCTTACGGAGCATGAGGAGGGTGGATGGGCTGCCTGGGGGCATGGTCAGGGTGGATGGGTTGTCTACAGGGCATGGGGAGGGTGGATGGTCTGCCTTCGGGGCATGGGCAGGGTGGATGGGCTGCCTGCGGGGCATGGTCAGGGTGGATGGGCTGCCTGCGTGGCATGGGTAGGGTGGATGGGCTGTCTGCGGGCATGGTCAGGGTGGATGGGCTGCCTGCAGGGCATGGGGAGGGTGGATGGGCTGCCTGCAGGGCATGGGTAGGGTGGATGGGCTGCCTGTGCGGCACGGTTAGGGTGGATGGGCTGCCTGTGGGACATGGTCAGGGTGGATGGGCTGCCTGGGGGGCATGGTCAGGGTGGTTGGCTACCTGCGGGGCATGGGTAGGGTGGATGGGCTGCCTGCGGGGCATGGGTAGGGTGGGTGGTCTGCCTGCGGGACATGGGTAGGGTGGATGGGCTGTCCGTGGGGCATATCCAGGGTTGTAGGGGGCTCCCCTGTGGTGCAGGCTGCCTGCAGGGGGTGCATGTGGCCCCTCACCACACGGGTGCACAAATATGGGAGTATGCGAGTGCGCTTTTCACGCAATTCCGCTGGCACGAGCGGGGTATGCATATTCTGGGGGTACGCAAGGACTTTCACACGTGATAGGGCTGGCGCAAGTGTGGTACGTGTATTCTGGGGGAGTGTGAGGACTCTCACACGCGAATGGGCTGGCGCGAGTGGGGTATGCGTATTCTGGGGGTGCGCAAGGACTTTCACACGCGATAGGGCTGGCGCAAGCAGGGTACGCATATTCCAGGGGTGTACAGGGACTATCACATGCGCTTTTGCAGTGTGGGCCCTCCCGGGTGTGCCCCCACTCCCCATGCCCCGCAGGCAGCCCACACCACAGGGGACACCCCTAAAACCCCTGACCATGCCCTGCAGGCAGCCCACACCACAGGGGATACCCCTACAACCCCTGACCATGCCCTGCAGACAGGCCACACCAAAGGGGACACCCCTCCAACCCCTGACCGTGCCCTGCAGGCAGGCCACACCACAGGGGACACCCCTACAACCCCTGACCATGCCCTGCAGGCAGGCAACATGGCACCATGCACTTGGGAGCCCTAACACATGTCCCCCCACCCCCAGTGACGGCAACCTGCCAGCAGGCCCCGACTCATGTCCCTCCCATCCCACCCCCAGTGACTGCAACCTACCAGTAGGCCCCGACTACTGTCCCCTCAGACCCCACTAAGTGACAACAACCTGCAAGCAGGCCCCAACTCATGTCCCCCCCACCCCACCCCCAGTGACGGCAACCTGCCAGCAGGCCCCGACTGATGTCTCCCCCACCCCACCCCCAGTGACGGCAACCTGCCAGCAGGCCCCGACTCATGTCCCCCCCTCGCCCCCAGTGACCACAACCTGCCAGCAGGCGCCAACTCATGCCCCCCCCAGTGATGGCAACCTGCCAGTAGGTCCCGACTCATGTCCACCGACCCCTCGCCCAGTGCAGCAACCTGCCAGCAGGCCCTGACTGATGACACCCCCACCCCCAATGACAGCAACCTGTCAGCTAGCCCTGACTCATGCCCCCCCCACCCCACCCCCACTGACGGCAACCTGCCAGCAGGCCCCGACTCATGTCCCCCCATCCCACCCCCCCCAGTGAAGGCAACCTGCCAGCAGTCCCCGACTCATGTCCACCCAACCAACACATTGTCACAACATACGTACATGTAGCAAATGTCCCCCCAAATCCCACCCCTCACTCCCCCCACAGTGCAACTCCACACCCATCCATCGACCCCACTTCCCAGTACAGGCCCCATGGCATGTCATGCACATACATGCACCCAAAGACATGCCCAACATGGCCGCACAGCAGCAACACATGACTGAGGCAATGACGACTGACACATGGACCAAACCAATGAGAGCACACAACACAAATATGTGACTGATGAAAATGTATTAAAAAACAGAAATCTCTCAAACGAAAAACAACCTTGACAAGGAAAAATAAATGAATGTGAACTGAACTGAATGTCCATGGACACCAAACTAAAAATAAAATTAAAGGAAGCCTATGCCTAATTAACTATGTACAATGGCGGCGGGCTTAGGCAGGTCCACAGGGTGCCCTGGTGGCATCTGGGCCGGAAGACGGCATGGAAGACTACTGGCGAATAGTGGGTGCAGAGGAGGAGAGGGTCGCAAGAATGGCCAGCACATGGAGGAACCCTGCGACAATGAGCCGTCCTAGCCAGTTCAAGATGGCACACAGCTGCTCATGATGATGTGCGTTGTACTTCCTGGAATCACGCACATCATCACGAATCATGCGTGTGCGAATCGAGACACCGACTAGGACGGGCTCAACCCTGTCACGGATTGCCTCATCCACAAGTAGAGGAAGGTCAGTTGATGTGGACACATCAGCTACCTGCAGACAGGCCTGGAATGAGGCATCCCT
The DNA here is from genome assembly GCF_040938575.1 of Ambystoma mexicanum. Lineage (NCBI taxonomy): Eukaryota > Metazoa > Chordata > Amphibia > Caudata > Ambystomatidae > Ambystoma > Ambystoma mexicanum. The sequence continues at coordinate 452,899,850 of NC_090930.1, forward strand.
GCTGGTGCAGAGAGATGCAGTCGCAGAATCAGGGACAGGATTATGCACAAGCACCTCCGTGGCGACCTGTGCTGCCTCCTGCCCCTGTCCCTGGACTGCACCAGTGGAATCACCCCCACCAGGCCCCACGTGTGGGTCTAAAGTGGCCTCCTCCTCCTTCTTACCCACCACCAACCTGGATGCCGCCGCACCATCTTCTGTATTGTCCTGCCCCTGTGGGGGCTCACCTGCCCCTTCCGCTGCCGAGGAGCCCACTTCCCACCTTGGCTTCTTGGGCCTGCCCTCAGCAGCTGCGGCTATAGTGGCGGACGCAGCACCAGTCCTCTTGCTCCCGGAAGATGGCATAACCTGGGAGGGTGACTGGGTCCACAGCGCCGTCTCCGCCCTCTTCTTCACTCGCTGCTATGGAAAGGGAGACATTGAAGACAAGCATCAGGTGACTGAACGTAAGTCTGCCAGACACAAAGCAAATGCACATGAGTGTCATTGTTGTATGTCATAGCCATCATCACCTTCCACAACACACAGTTCCTTGAAAGCAACACAAATGCTCATACACCACCGCACAGTCATGCATCCGTCTGTGTCCACCTCCCATCACAAGGCAATCATGGACAGCTAGTCCACAACAGTCAATGCACACATCGAGATGTGCATGTGTCATGCATCCATGGCGTTAGCCAGTCACACACTCAACACTATGTAACACGCACATGTACACCATGCATGTCCATGAGGGTGACATCAGCATCCATGATTCACACAACAGACATGGCCAGGTACAGATACAGGCATGCGAACATGTGTGCGTCGTCACATGTAGGTTCACATCATGCATAGCAACACACACACCATTGTTGTTTCACACGCTTGACCAGACTCACATGCTTCTCTGTCATGTCCCTGCACACAGACATCCATACATGGTGCATGCCAGACATACGTCCAAGGTGCACGCACCTGACACACCTCAACATGCACTACGCTGGAGATGAATACATGGACACTTAACACTCGACTCTGGATGGGTCTGCATCTAGAGGACCTGGTGGTGAAGCGCTGGGTTAATGTGCTCCAGGACCCTCATCTGGTTGTTGGTCAGCTGGTCCCGGCTCCCCACTTCACCACCAGCATCAACGAGGCGCCAGGCCTTCCTGAGGGCCCTGGACCTGAAGTCCTTCCAGCGCTTCAGGACACGGTCATAGTCGCGGGATGCCACCCCCTCCGCATTGACGGCACCCACGATGTCCTTCCAGATCCTCCTCCGTCCATCCCTGTCGAGGCAAGAACTTGAGAAGAGGGTCATAATTCCCCAGGACTCGCTCCACCAGAATACCAACTTCATTTCCTGTGAAGCTGTCAGCCCTCTGCCTCTCTGACTGGGGGTTGCCACTGGCCCCAGATGGTGTTGAGTCGGACATGGCAACCCCAGAGGCAGGTGTGGGTGGGCAACTTGGTCCTGGGGCTGGGCTTTGGAGCGATGGTGCACCAGTCGGGAGTCTTCCGGGTCAGCAGAGGTGGTCTCAGGTACAGGATCCCTAGCGATGGCTTCTGTGTAGGCACCAAATAGCACGGCACGTTGGCAGCAGGCAAGCAGGCAGCAGCAGATGGCAAGTAGGAGGCTGCCCGGGGCTCTGGGGGGGCAGGAAAATGGCCTTCTGGGCAGGCGTGTGGTCTTCCGTGTGTTGTTGCGTGGCCAGCTTGATGCAGAGTGAATCCGCACGTGAAAAAACAGCACATCAGCATGTAATTCGAGGAAAGGGCCTTACAGCTTTAACGCGCCAGTGATGTTACGCGCGTGGGCGTTTCCCTTGGCACGGGTGCATAGTGAATCTGCACGTGCAAAAACAGCACGTCCGCGTGTGAATGCGTGTAATTCAAGGAAAGGGTAAGTGATGTGACGCGCGCAGGTGTTTCCCTCGGCACGGGTTAAAGTTGAGCGTGGCCCAGCAGTTCGCTGTATGTGCTTTTCATGGAGACCGATGCGTGTGTTGCTACCTCTTGTTGTTACACGCGCCATCACTTCACAGTGGATCGAGAACGTACCTCTTCTTTTGGCAGGGGTCTTGCCTACATGTGCTTTTCTTTCCCACGCTAGTCAGACGCTGAGTCACACACGCTATTTTTCCCACTGTGGGTCCCCTTGTGTATCGCTTACCCGTTTTCGACATCATAGTAGCCTGTGTGTCCCATGAATATGCGTTTTTTGTGTCCCTGGGTGCCACCGCGTACTGCGGGAGGTTAATTCCACACACGTGGACTACCGGGGTTGTGTGCATGGTTTTATTGCAGTTTTAGGGTGCCTGAGTGAACCATCATTTTTTCACTGGGGTCACATACAGCCTTGCAGGCGCACAGGGGTGCTGTTTACATCTAGTACCCCACCCCCTTCACCCCAATTGCCCAGGACAATTGTCGTGTACACCTCCCATTGGCACTACTACATGTGTGCCATGGTTGGGAGGCCACGAAAGGTGAGGGGCGTCTCAGTTGGGCGTCCTCCACGTGGTGGGTGCAGTCAGGGACATGGCCGGGGTGACCAGGGAGTAGGGGAGTCCAGGGTGCCCAGGGTGGATATAGAGGGGGAAGAGGCAGGGGTGCGCCACTTCGGCAGGATGTTTTGCCATGTGTTGGTGCAGTCATGCCTTCACCCCCTGCGGCTCCGTGAGATGCAGCTCTTGCATCTGACACTGGTGCCCATGTGACCCGGCAGTCAGTTTCATCGACTGCCACAGGCCCAATGGTTGTAGTAGCTGCAGGTGCAGCTGTGGCAACCACCACCCAGGCTCAGGGTCAGCCAACGCATGATGAGTCGGCACCTGATGACTCCCAGGTGGATTTACAGGTGGTCAGGAGGCACAGGCAATGTGCGCGCTGGGCGGCTCCAACTGAGACACATGTCCCTGGGGCAGTGTTCTCATCTGCTGCCCTGACCAGCCGGGTGTTGGCAACTGCATAGGCAGATGCAGCCAACACCACCCCGGCTGTGAGTCTGCCAGCCAGAACAGTCTCGGTCACAGACCTTGTCACAGCGGCTGTTGCTGCACTGGGTCCAGTCAAGAGCACCAAGCAGCCACTGACGCAAGTCAGGGCTTCCATCCTAGTTCCACCTGCCACTCCCTTGGTCCAGTCCACCAGCGCCACTGCCCCTACTGATCAGGGCAGCATTTGCCAGTCAGGGTCCAAACCACTGCACAAGAGGAGGAAGGTTGCTCCTGCACAAGAGGTTGGGACCCCAGACATGGCTCCAGCCTCCGGCACGTCGAGGAAGAAGCCTTTCGGCAAGCAGGAACTGGACTTCCTTGTGGGCTACGTGTCGGAACACAACCGTGATATGCTAGTGGACCCAAATTATCACACTACGCCTGCCCAGCGTTGGGACCACTGGAAGCATGTTGCGGAGGGTGTTCGGACATGAGGTTCGCACAGCTCAGGAGTGTAAAATGCATTGGTAAATGTTGATGGCCCCCTCCTTTTGTGTTTTCAGGAGTGATCTTCTGTTTAAATTTGGAATCTTTTATGTGGCCCTGGATTGCATGGTGGCAACCAAGAAAATAATGTTTTTTCCCCTGAAGAAAGTTCATGGAGTTATTGCTAAGAAGAACTGAAACATGTCGGGATCTGTTTATGTTTGAGTTATAACACCCAGAAAGGGTATGAGGTGTCAAAGCCATTTGTATGGTTTTTACTACAACTGTTAAATGTGGATATATGTATGTGAGTTTAGTGCTTTAGTTGTATTTTATATCTACCATGTGTTTTATGTTGGGTCATGTTCATGCAGAACATTTTTATGAGTTTTTTAATGTATTAAAAATGTTGAGTACTGTGTATAAATGTTACGTACTTGGTCTATTCTTTCAAGACTATAGGTACATGGAGGTTTTTCACCAGACTATTGGTATAGATCAGTAAATCTGAAAAAAATCTAAACTGTCTCCTTTATATAAAAATATTTGTGGTCAACCTCTGACCATGTGAGAGAGGGGGTACCCAAAGGGGTATTTTGCCTTTACTAAGATTTGATGTGTCTTTCCACTCAGCACTCAGACTATGTCATCGCATGACTGAAGTGCATGTGTGTTCTGCCTGCATGCGGGTACTCCATGCAGGCATGCTCCCTTGCCCCTCTACCCCCCTGAACCCTAATTTCACCATGGCACTGGTGGGTAACATGTTGGACTTCTGCAATGGCCTGTTCCACGCTCCTGTGTACATGCACACTTCCCCCTGCCAACCTGCCAGACACATGCTCTGGGGTACATCCTTTGTCCTTGATGCAGGGTGTCTCACTCGGACTGTGCAGATGGTAGATGCTCCCTGGGGACCTGAGTGCGCATTCATGCTCCATGTGCATTCCATGCATGCTCCTATGTGTCCTTGGCAGGATGATCATTGTAGTACATGTCCAGGATGACATACATATAATGGCATTTGCTCATCCATTCCATGCTCACTCTGGCTCAGTCCTGCATCACGCACATGTTTAAGGTGTCATCATCTGTGTGGGGCACAGGCCTCCTCCTGTTGCAGGCCCCCGACTCTGTTCAACTTGTGTAGTGCCTTCTGTAAAAATGGGTGTACTACAGAGGGTTTATCATGTGTCCTGCTTACTGTCCGATTCTCATCTGCTGTGGTGTCAGTTGACTCAGATGATGCAATTGACGCTACTCAACACTGTCTGCCAATACACAGTTCTCTGGTCAACCTTTCACTGCTATGCAATGCCTCCCTGCATTTACACTAAGGCGGGGTTGCCTGTAGCCATGCAACCCATTGCATGCACATTGCACATGATGCCTGAACTTGCCCTTACACTGCCTCCATGTTTATTGATTGACATCATAAAGTACTTGTTGTAGATACTCGGTAACGTACACATATTCTGCACTGCACCAACCCACTTCTGAGCCATGTTACACCATTCTACATGCCTACTCACTGCTGCAATGTCAAAGTGACCTGGCATGTATGATCAGATTGTCATCCCTTCACTGTCATGAAAGGCACGGGCACAGGTGCATCTTGTGACACATGTACTCAGTATTGGAACACCCTAGCAGGTGTTTAGCAAAGTTGATTGGTCATTCAGCGACCTATACCAACTGGTATAGGCCACAGATTAATTACAGCCTGCCAATCGGGTCGAATGACTGTGGAGCTGCCTGCACGTGTGTATGTGTACACTTTCACATACATCAAAGCAAGCAGCATTGTAGCTGCTTGCTTTGCTGTATAGGATGCTGTTCATATTCACCATATGGGTGTATATGAACACAGGTGTATTTGAACACTTTCACATGTACATATGCAAGCAGCTTCAATGCTGTGTAGTGCAACATTGCAGCTACTCGCTTATGTGTGTGTGAAATTTTTATTTACATATGTGTTCTCTGCAGCTTTTTTGTTGAATGACTAATATGTTGTTAATTAATGTAAATGCTTCTGAGATTTCAGCACTGCGCCCGTTATGTTCAACAGGCGCAATCCTGAAGGTGCACTGTCGTGCAGTACGTGTATGCCCAGGCCCACTTAGCTAATCCGGTGGGGCCTGGCCGTGATGATTTGACACACTAAATAATGTTTTAGGGAACTATCAATGCACAATGTGCTGAATCAGGCCCTGAGGGGTGTTCTGGAGGCTTCATGGACCGGCAGCTCGGACCTACTGGGCTTTATGGTCCCTCATGTATGGTTGCAGGCCCTCGCTTTGCTCGGGACATTCACTATGTCTACATTGCCCATGACGCCCGTAACGGGCCGAGCTGCAGATTGATGATGCTGTATTGGTGATGATGATTTAGTGATGCATGTGTACATGCATATTACGTGTGTCATGGTGTGTTTGGATTCACTTGCAGCTGTGGCCATTTGGCTGTTCAGACATGCTTATGGTATGTGCCATCTCTTTGTTGCCATATGTCATTTCTGACTGAGATATGTGCCTGACAGAGGTGGTGTGTGATGGAGGTGATTGTTACGCTCACCTGATATCCCTGGGGCCGTCTGGAAGGCTCTGAGATCTGGAACCCTGGATGCGTAGTTGCCCACTGCTGAATAATGAATCTTAGTTATTTGTAGGGTGAGCTGTCCGTCCTGTGTTTCTTGTGCAGGGGCGCTTGATGATTGTTGGCGAGCTGCCTAAATTGCTTCCCTTGTGCAGTACACCTTCCTTGGGCCCAGGCCTGCTGTGACCCCGAATCTGCTGGTAGGCAGGTAGGTTTGTTAATTGCAAGTCTTTGTTCTGTTTATAGTGGGAATTTGTTAATGTCTTTATCTCCTTCTATTCAGGTGCAAAGGTCTTGATGCTGGCGTAAAACAGAATAATCTTGTTCTTGCAGGATTACAGGAAGATGCTGCAGACCAGGATCTGGACACGGTGAGCGTCACGCTGCGGGTTGCAGTATAACACGAAGCGTGTTCTGCAGTCCGGGTGTGGTTTATATAGCCAGGGTAAAGTAGCACCAGGGAAAGTAGTTCCAGGCCTGCCACACCCAAAACACTAGACCGCATGGCTTGGTTGTTAGAACTAGACTGAGTGAGTGCTTCCATGTTGGCTTTAAAGGCCCATGTACATAAATGGGACCTAGTTTGAACAGCCCTTCCTTCCTACATATGAGTCTGGTGCCAAAGGCGCCAGTACTGGCTCCAGGAGTCCTTTTACAGTGGTTTTAAGGTCCTCAGGGTTCTGGTGCGAGCCTGCTTGTGGCACAACATGTGCCCCCTCAAAGTGGTCATGACAGCACTCCCCCCCCCAAGGCCCCTCTCATGGTATCCTTCCTGTCCGGTCCGGGTTTGGTGGGGTTATCCAGGTGAAACCTCTTAATCAGACGTGGTGCGTGATTATGTTCACTTGGGTCCCAAGTTCTGTCTTGAGGCCTGTACCCTTCCCAGTCCACTAAATAGTATAGCTTAGATCTGGTACGTTTCGAATCCAGGAAGTTTTTAACTTCAAATTCAGGCTCTCCATCAACTAGCACAGGTTTTGGTGGTGTTATGACTTGGGTTCCTGGTTGTACAGGTTTTACAAGTGACACATGGAAAACGGGATGAATTTGCATGCTTGGTGGTAAGGCTAACTTGATGGCCACCGGATTTATCACTGATTTGATGGTATAGGGTCCTAGATATCTTGGACGAAAGGTCCGGATACCTTTTATGGGCACATGTTTTGATGCCAACCAGACTTCGTCTCCAACTTGGTAATCAGGAGCTTTCTTTTGATGCCGGTCCGATCATTTCTTTGTCTGTCTTTGGCTTGCAGTAAATGTTCATTTGCTATTTTGAAGGCTTGGGATATGCTTGTGTGTAGAGTCTTTACCACTTGCATTTCCAAGGTTGTTGGGGAGTCTAGTTCAGAGGCATGTGGATGTCTTCCCTATATTGTGTAGAACAGGCTTTGTCCCGTGCTGGTGTGTATGGAGTTATTGTATGCGTATTCCGCTATCCACAACAAGTCTTTCCAATTCTCTTCCACTTGATGCAGCATGCAAGGTAGATACTGTTCTAATGTCTGGTTTGTTCTTTCTGTTTGTCCATCCTTTTGGGGGTGATGGCTAGTGGATAATCAAACATCGATTTGTGCAATGGTACAACATTTCTTCCAGAAGTTGGATACAAATTGGCTTCCATAATCTGAGATTAGGACTGAGGGGAAACCACGCATTTTATAATCTGTTCAAGAAACGCTTTTGCCAGACCGGTAGCATTAGGAAGTCCTTTGAATAGAATGAAATGTGCTATTTTAGAGAACAGGTCTACAACCACCAGAATGGTATTAAAACGTTGACAGGGAGGTAAGTCCGTAATAAAATCAAGAGAAGGAGTATGCCAGGGAGCCGGTGGAATATCCAGTGGTTGTAGGAGGCCAGGTGGTTTCTGTTTTTGTAATTTATTCTGTGTACATATCGCACAGGATAGAACAAATCGAGCAATGTCCTTATGCCAGGTTGGCCACCAATAATTCCGTTTAACCTTGGCTAGCGTCTTAGTGATTCCAGGATGGCCTTTCGATCAGGGAATCGTGATAACCAGACATGGCCAATTCTTTCAGATCTTTACTTGGTAGATATAGTCGTTCCCTGAAGTAGGGTAATCCATCCAGAACCATGTGATGTTCATTTTGGGAATTCCATTTCTGCAAGATCTTGGGGTTCATTAAGGTTCGAATATTATCTTGAAGTTCAGAGTCAATGTGGTGTTTAGTCCCAGTAGTTTATCACTTGGGATGATGGCATCAGGGTTCAGGGTACTGTTTGTTTTCTCTTCAACACCCATACGAGACAAGGCATCGGCCTTCCCATTCCAAACTCCCGGTCGGTATGTTATTACGTAATCGTATTCTGCAAAGAATAGGGCCCACCGCAACTGTCGTGATGATTGGGCTTTTGCTGACTTTAGGTATTGAAGGTTTCGGTGATCTGTGATTACTGTGATGGTATGTCTGGCACCTAATAGATACTGCCGCCAGGCTTTGAAGGCTGATTTTATTGCCAACAATTATTTTTCTGTAATTGCATAGTTAAGTTCTGGTGGTGAGAATTTACGTGACCAAAAGGCCACAGGGTGTAATTGGCCTGCCTCTTTATCTCTTTGAAAGAGAACTGATCCCATAGCTACACTGGAAGCCTCAGTTTCCACCACATAGGGGAGATCAGGGCGAGGATGTTGTAAAATTAGCGCGGAGGTGAATCTTTTCTTGAGTTCTTGAAAGGCCTGTTCCGCCTCTTCAGTCCATTGGAATTTTTTGTTGTTTTTGCTCAGTAACGGTGTGATTGGGTGGACTATCCGTGACAAATCTGGAATAAATCGGCGATAAAAATTCACAAAGCCGAGCATGCTTTGTGTTCCTTTAAGTGAAGAAGGTGACAGCCAATTAAGGATGGCATCTACTTTGTGTAAATCCATCTTGACTCCCTTTGGAGAGAGAACAAAACCGAGGAACTCAATTTCGGTGTCATGGAAGGAGCATTTCTCGAGTTTAGCATACAGCTTGTGCTGGCGAAGTTTTGCAAGGACTGAGTGAACATGTTCCACATGATCTCTTTCAGAGGGGGAATACACCAGGATGTCGTCAATATAGACTAGGGCACAGACATCAATTAATTCCCATAATACATCATTCATGAAGTATTGGAACGCTGCGGAAGCGTTGCACAGCCCGAAAGGCATTACCTGATATTCGTACAGGCCAAACATGGTTTTACATTCATCCCCTTTCTTAACAGGTACAAGGTGGTGGGCTCCTCTGAGGTCTAGTTTGGTGTAGATTCAGGCATCCTTGACTTGGTCCAACAGTTCTGGGATAAGGGGCAAAGGGTAGCGTTTTTTTACTGTGATTTGATTAAGTGCGCGGTAATCGATGCAAGTCCTCAAATCTCCTTCCTTCTCGGGTACAAACAATAAGGGAGAGGCTGCCGTTGACTTTGACGGGTGGAAAAAACCAATTGGCCAAGTATTGATCCAGATAGGACTTCAAGTGGAGATGTTCGGTTTCCATAAGTGCCTAAATTCGACCACAAGGAACCTATGCGCCAGGTATCAGGTTGATCTGACAGTCATAGGACCTATGTGGCGGTAATGTGTTAGCCTGTTCCTTCTGAAAAACATCTTGATAATGCTGATATTCCTTTGGTAAGGTGTCCATTGGTTCCGCGATCCCTGGTGCTATTCCTTGAACAGATTTCAGGTTTGGCTCGGGTAGCAAGCATGGGCAAATTTGTCGGAAAAGGTCAGTCTCTTTGCATGCCAGTCTATGTGGGGATTGTGAGTTACTAACCATGGCATCCCTAAGATCAACCGGAACTGAGGAGCTTTGATGAGGTCAAATGTGATTGCTTCTTCATGTCCATCCTGACACAGAAGGGTTAATTATGTTGCGCATTGGGTTACTGCTCCCGAAGCAATTTCTGTACCGTCAACAGTAGTTACCTTTTCAGTTGTTGGTTTTGTGCATAAGGGAAGTCCCATTTCTGTTGCCAGGTCTCGATCTATGTAATTACCAACTGCTCCGCTGTCTATATATGCCTCTATGGCATGCATCCATGACAGTCGTTGGTGATTGATCAAGGTTACTGGAAGGGCGAAATGTGAGGTCTGTGACTCATCCTTCTCGCTCGACAAGCGGACCTCTACGCTTGCCGGGCCTGGTAGTTTTCCAATTCCTTTCCATCATCTTCTTTCTCTGTCGCGCCTACCACCTTCCTTGTAGGTTTCACTGGGCATTCTTTGAGGTAGTGACCCAATTTACCACAGTATAGGCATAACTGTAGCTGTATCCTCTTGTCTCTTTCACCCTGGGTTTAAAGGGGCCGTACTCCTCCAATCTGCATGGGTTCTGTGGTATTCTCTGATGGACGTTGAACATTATCTTTTGAACGTACGTACATGGCACCATTTTCGAGTCTACTTCGGTCTGTTCTTCAATCCTATAATCTGCGGTTCAACTAGGTTGATAAACTCTGCACAGTCTTTAGGTGGGTCTACCACTTGAGCAAGGACATCCTTCAGGTCTCCTTGTAGGCCCCGATGAAACAACGTGGTTCTTTTATCTTCTGGCCACCCGCTTCTACAACCAGTCTATTAAAGGTGTCAATATAAGTCAGCAAATCTTGATTCCCTTGGCGGAGGGACAGGAGCTCGTTATCAAGAGCTTATCCATGCAAGTGTCGAGCAAATAACTTTTCCATCTCCTGTTGAAAACCCCTGAAGTTCTGCAGTAATGAGTCATCCCGGCTCACTAAAGGTACCGACCAGTCTGCGGCACTTCCACTCAAATATGATAACACAAAGGCCACCCTTGCTTGGTCGTTTGGGAAAGCCCCAGGCCTACAAAGAAAATGGAGGTGGCACTGGTTCATGAATGTTGCGTACCTTCTGGGTTCTCCATTAAACCATTCTGATGGTGCCAGGGGTACTGCTCCCAGCAACGTTATCTGTACTGGATTGACTGATGATGGTGTAGCGACGGATGGAGCGAATGCGGGTAATGGAGCCTGCCCCGCCTGTGTTTGTAGGCGGGGGGCATCTGGAAGGCTCTGAGATCAGGAACCCTGGATGCGTAGTTACCCAGTGCTGAATAATGAATCTTAGTTATTTGTAGGGTGAGCTATCCGTCCTGTGTTTCTTGTGCGGGGGCGCTTGACATTTGTTGGTGAGCTGCCTGAGTTGTTTCACTGGTGTAGTACGCCTTCCTTCGGCCCAGGCCTGCTGTGACCCCGAATCTGCTGGTAGGCAGGTAGGTTTGTTAATTGTAAGTCTTTGTTCTGTTTACGGTGGGAATTCGTTAATGTCTTTATCTCTTTCTCTTCAGGTGCGAAGGTCTTGATGCTGGCGTGTCGGATGGAGAGACACATTTTCCTAACGGAATCCGTTAAGGTAAGTACATCGCTGTGCGGTTGTTTAATATTGAAAGCGAACCTGAATATGTCTCTCTTCCTTTGCAGATGTTGCTGTGGTGCTCCGGTTCGAAGCATGGCATAGCGCGATGGAATTCAGGTAAGACTGATGGAATTCAATGTTTTGGAAGCGCGGGTTCTAATATTGTTTTTCACTTTCTCGTTATTGCAGGTCGCAATGTTTGAACAGCAGCTTTGGTAGCGGTTCGCCGGAAGTCCTTCAGGTAGTACACACAGGTGAGTGATGTTTCTTCTTCTTTTGGTTTCCACAGATTGCAGCCCAGTTGAGATGCTGAGTGCTGGATGGTGTTTTCTCAGGTAAAACAGAACAAACAATTACAGGAAGATGCTGAAGACCAGGAGCTGGACACAGTGAGCGTCACGCTGTGGGTTGCAGAATAACAAGAAGCGTGTTCTGCAGTCAGGGTGTGGTTTCTATAGTAGTACCAGGGAAAGTAGTTCCAGGCCTGCCACACCCAAAACACTAGACCGCATGGCTTGGTTCTTAGAACTAGACTGTGTCGGTGCTTCCATGTTGACAGTGTTGGAACCTCCACCTGTGGTGGATGGGGACGCATGGTCACACTCCACACCAGTTGGTGATGTGCATGGGGCATTATTTCAATGGAGGGATGTAGTCCTGCAGCCGCGGGCGGTGCCAATCCAGCGAGGACCACAGCTCCTTGGGATCCTCAGATGTCCTGTCCGGCAACACGGTGGCCGTGCGCCACTGGGGTATACTGAGTGGGAGCAATACATATATGCCAATTCAGAACAACAGGGGGCAGCTATTGATAAGATCGCTCAGAGCATGGAACGTGTGGCCCAATCCGTACTCCCCCATGCTAGGCAGGTGGAGCCCCAGCAGCGGGGAGCGCAGTCCACGGCCCGCTCACTCAGGCTTGCATGGCGGCCTCAGACAGGGCACGGCGGGCTGAAATGGTGTCTCTGCATCAAGCGCTTGCTGCTCACACAGAGGCACACATTGAGGCCCTAAGGGATGACCATGAATCCCTCAGAGCTACTCTGGTGGTGCTCAACATGTCCCTGGGGCAGCGGTCAAACGAGAGGTTGTAGCAGCTTGAGAATACCATCTCAGCTGAGCTATGTGCATGCCGGGAGGTGCTCCAGATGTCATGGGAGGCCATGCAGGCAGAACTCTGTGTTACATGTGCTACCTTGCAAGAGGAAGCATGCGTATCATGTGCGGTGTTGCATGCTGACCTACGTGTTATCGCTGCACAGGACCATGCTTGCCAGTCCCGCAGACTTGCTGCCGTTGAGGGGCAAGCTGCGCATAGGCATTGGCAGGGTACTGTGCCACATCCACCTTCTGATTTCCATCCAGAAGGTGAGCAGGATGACAATTTATCTTCCACACAGGTCAGGCCGTGCAGGCGTTGAGCCCATGAAGTTTTTTTTTTTATCTCAACATCATCACATGTGGGTGTTGAGGTGCACCATGTACCTCCCCCTCCTGGGTGCCCACCCGGGTCATATGTGGCCATTTTTGATTTTTTTTTAAATAATATTGTTTGTCTATTGTGAATTCATGTGACGGTGTGGTGCTTTGTAGCTTTTGAAAGCATCCACTGTCTGTTCCAGCTGGGCCCATTCAAGCTTGTCTCGTGTATGTGTTTTTGGCTTGGGGTTCAGACACATATGCCACTCCTGCTTCCCCTTTCCATGGGCTTGCAAGGATGGTTCGGTGTGACAACAATTTACACAAGGGAATTGGACTGTCCTCATATCTGTGGCCTGTCTGCTGCTGTACTACTTGTGTTTACACCCCTAGTGGGGATTATGGATGTTTTCTCCACGGCATGTCTGCAATCAATTTTGTGAGTACATTTTTGAAATGTCCATTTATTTAAGTTGATTGTGATGTTTTTTTAATTTCTTTCCTGTGTACGTGCTTGATGCACTTCATGCTGTAGGTGGTAGCCTGCACCCTTTAGCTGTCAAAGTTACACTGATGGTGGGAGGGGGCCGCGTGGTGACAATGTCAAGTTGGTACGCGTTGAGTTCAGGCCCTGGGGATTGTGGCAAAGGAGGATGCATTAGGAATGTGACCCATGAGGCACAACTCACAGTCCAGTCCTCACCTGAGATGTCGGCCTATACTACTTCTCTGCCCTATTCCGTTTGGACGGCACGTTGTATCTGTCTTCCCTCTTGGACTTCGCTACTGCCTGACGGTGCAGTTTAACTACTTGACTGCAGCTCTTTTACTTGTTTTTCAAACTCTGGTGCCTTTAGTCCCTGTTTTTTCTTCCTGCTACTGTCCTTGTTGCAGATCTGTCCGCCTGTCTCTCGGGCAGTTATTTCCACGTACTCTTACACTGCCTCGGTTTGCCCCAGTAAACTTCTGTTCCACAGCATCTCTCTCTCGCTCCTCCTTTCTTTCATCTATTACATCCATACCTTTATGTTGACTTTGGCCTTTTACCAACTATTCAACTGTTGTGGCTCTTAACTTGCTGTCAGCTATTTCCAGCTATCTCGCATTCACTGTGCCTTACCAGACTTGTCTGTTTCTGCCTTTCCTCGTTCACACTATCAAGGATTGATTGGGTTTCAGCTCAACCATCCAGTTGTGCCAGCCTCCTTGGTTATTTTCTACTCAAGTTCCAGCTTTACTCATCAGTTGTGGCATCCTCATTGATTATTGTGTACTCAAATTCCTAACCATCCTGTTGAATCATTGTTCAACTGTGCAACCTTGGAACTTATCTATCATTCAGCTTGGACATGTGCTTGGACATATTCTTTGACATTAAGTCATCTACTGGAGACTCTTCCAGGGTTTTTCAGTGCCTAGAGGCTTTTCCCTGGTTTGGGGGTTTGGCTCCTTGGAGTTCTGTACTATTTACATGAATGGAAAAAGAACAAGGAAACCAAGGGGAAGGGGAATCCAGAAGCCAGGTAGACTAGAAGGAAGAAGCCGATGGACCCCAGAGACAGCTCTTCTGAAGGTTATGGTGATGAGGAAAAGAGGGAGGGCCTTTTGTTGTCGGACAGTACGCTTTGGCTACAGTGATTGGGCACTCTCTGACATTGTCAATGTGGGGTACTATGTACATGATGTGTTCTGCTGGTCGATGGCTGTTCCTGTGTTGGGTTTACTTTTCAGGTGTCAGGGGATTGGTGTGGTTTGTCACTAGGGTGTCCACATGGGCAATGTTCACATGTGATGTGTACAGGACACTGAGGGTCACTTGATTTCACATGCATGTATTGAGTGCATGTCCCTACTGACACACACACTTACACAATGCACAACCACACACATACAACCACCCTTCCATGCCCACACGTGCACACAGATTGCCTTCTCTGCCATGCTGTGTCCCTACAGCTCATGATCACTTACCATTTGCGGATCATGTACATGTGTCACTGGGTTATTTTTGTTGCTTCTCCATTTTATATGATGCTCAAGGTGTATCCCAAACACAATGGCTGCTCACTGTGTTGTGTGCTAAGCGGTGTGTTGCAGGGGACAAACACAGCACACATTTGTGGGATTTGCGAATTTGGATTAGCCAATGTGCATTCCAACAGACATTCTGTCTTTTGTTGATGGTACCGCTGGTGGAATGCATTTGTGTATGACTTTGTATGTGTGGGAGGTTGTTGGTCAGTCATTTCAACTGATTCCATGTCAGGTGTGATTGCCTCAGGCCTCTTTCCATTTATCACGTGGCACTTTGTATCTAATTTGTCATGTGTTGTGCTTTTGGTTTGCTCTTTTGCTGTTGCATTCCTTGTCATGGTGTGGCTGACGAGGGTGTTGGGGGTAGGGAGGGTTTGGGTGACATACCAGTGATTTTCATGGCCTGTTTTGCAGGGGGGTGGTGTGATATGCACCTTGCATGTGTTCCTTTTGGTCACACCGGATTGGTTATGTTTGAGTAGCTAGGGATGCACACAATATAGCACTTCCGCAGAAACATTCTCAGGGTGGGAAGATTGTAACAGTTGACTTTCTCCTTGTCATCATCGATCACCTGGTATGTGCCAGGCCTGTGTGCACTCCACAGGGATGGGAGTTTGGTTGAAAAATGTGGTTGGGTATGTAGGGGCACTACCATGTCCACCGGTAAGCCCCGCTGTGTTGCAAAATTGTGAGGGACACATGCTGCCACAATGATCCTTCACACTACTGGGGGCGCATGCAGTAGCTGCGTACCAGAGCGGTCAAGGGAGCGGAAGCGTGACTTGAGCACTCCGAATGTGCGCTCCACTATGCCCCTGGTTGCAATATGGGATGCGTTGTATCTTACCTAGGGTGTGGTAGGGTTCCGTGTTGGCATCATCATGTGGTTGCTCAGAGGGTAGGCACTGTCCCCTGGGGAGGTGAGGATGATTGTCATTAGTTGGGTTTGTGTGTTTGTCTGTGTGTGAAATGCATGCATGTGCACAGACATTTGTACTCACCAATGAGCCATGTGTCGCCATGCTTCCCAGCTTCCAGGTCCCGGCTGAGGGTGGACATTCTGTATATGAAACTGCCATGGGTAGACCCAGGATAGTTTGCATAGACAGAGGTGATGATTCCATGGGCATTGCATACAACCTGTATGTTGATGGAATACCAGTGCTTGCGGTTGCGGTAGATGTTCTCAGTGGCCCTAGGTGGACGTAGGCCCACATGGGTGCAATCTATGGCACCAAGCACTTTGCTGAAGTGTGCCACCCTGTAAAAGTCCTAGACCACGGCCTGCCTTTCTGTGGGTGTTCTGGGCATGTATATGTGCCTGCAAACTGAGGGGCGCACAGTCATGAATGCCAACACCTGGTGTAGGCAGCGTGACTGTGTGGCCTGTGAGACACCCCCAACTATGGCAGTTGTCCACTGAAATGACCCAGTGGCCAAAAAATGCAGAACATTGAGCACCTTTTCCAAGGGGCTCAGTGCTTGGGGGCACAAGGTGGGTGATGTGAGCTCATCCTCCCACTCAGTGACCAGGTCTAGGATGATATGAGGTGGAAACATATACCTACCATAGACCTGGTCATCAGGCATCCCAAAATGGCTGGTTCTGGGCAAAATAATGCAGGCCCTGGCTATTCTCCTCCTCCTGTGGTGTCTCACGTTCACTGCTGCGAGAAATGGGACATTCATCGCAGCTGTATAAACATGTTTGTTGTTTGCGTGCACTTTTATACTGCACGGGGACGCTTCCGCCTGCTTTCGTGTGATGGATGTGTTTCCGCCTGTGCGTGTATTTTGGTGTGCGTGGGTTTCCCCTATTCCATTCCATGAGTACGTGTTGTTTGTGAGTGTGTGGGCGTTCTGTGTATTTCCCAGCAGTACTTCCCCAGTTACTCCCTCAATTTCACGCGTTGTTCCCCATGCCGTGTTCTGCCCCTTTTTTGGTGTGTTCGCTACATGTTGTGCACTTTCGCTGTGCGCATTGTGCTCTGCGTTTGGGATGTCACAGTGACGTGTGCGCCCATGTGTGCTACGTGCTGTTTCGGCGCAGCTCCCTGGAAAAAATGCGCACAGACGACTTTCATGAATCGCCTGCGTGTGATTCGCACGCGTGCGTTGGGTTTTTCACATTTGCACCACCGAATTTGGCGCACGATTGTTCCATAACTCGGCCCCAAAATAACAAAAATGACACTCTAGAAAAACATGCCATAAAAAATGAAGCCTCCTCTCTGAACCTCTATAGCATTTCTAATAACTCTTCAAATAGAGTTTTCCATTGCAGCCAGTGTTTGAAAACTCTGGCTGTTGCTAGCAGCACCTTCAAGGGGTGGAGGTTGATTATGCACAACCACCGCTCACAGCTAAAGTGAAGATATTAGACCACACAAAAGCCAGAAAAGGCTGCAGCCTAGTATGGATCAGACCCCCTCGTCCAATACGCATCATCCAAGAAGACTTGCACCAGATGATTTATCATGATTGATGTTCCCAAGCCTTCTGACAGTAAGTAGAAGGGCAAAGTCTTAGTGTTTTGTTTCACATTGTTAGACATGTTCAAATGTTCAACTGGTGAAGAAAACATAAAATAACACAAATGACAACCCTAAAAGACAATGCAACAAAAAATGAAACATCCTCTCTGGCCCTCTCTAGCATTTCTAATGACTCTTCAAATAGAGTGCTCCGGTGCTTCAGGTGTTTGAAGACTCTGGTTGTTTCTGGCAACCCTTTAAAGGGTGGATCTTAATTCTACACAACCACCACTCACAGATACAGTAAAGCTATAACACCACACATAAGCCAAAAAAGGCTGCCGCTCAGTATGGGCCAGACTATCTTGAGCAATTTCCAATACACATCATCCACATATTCCCAGAAGACTTGCACCAGATGATTTATCATAATTGATGTCCCCAAGCTCTCTGGTGGAACATTAGAAAGGCCACGACTTAGTGTTTTCAATTTTTGACATATTCAAATGTTCAACTGCTGACAAAATATAAAATAACAAACATGACAGCTCTAAGATAAAATGCCACAGAAAATGAGGCCTCCTCTCTGAACCTCTCTAGCATTTCTAATGAATCTTCAAATGGAATGCTCCAGTGCTGCCAGTGTTTGAACACTCTGGCTGTTGCTAGCAGCACATCTAATGGGTGGAGGTTGATTATGCACAACCACTGCTCACAGATACAGTAAAGCTATAACACCACACATAGGCCAAAAAAAGGCTGCCGCTCAGTATGGGCCAGATCATCTCGTGCAATATCCAATATGCATCATCCACATCATTCCAGGAGATTTGCACCAGATTATTTATCATGATTGATGTTCCCAAGTTTACTGACGGAACATTAGAAGGATGATGCTACTCCGCCCAAAATGTCGGAAAACCGCGGCTACCACACGTCCAGAAACACATCACATTCCATTTGCCCAAACATAGCCGCAGCTGCACACAGTGCCATATCTACCCACTGGTAGCAATGCTTCGTGCCGTACGGCTGCTGGATAGCCGCAGATGATGACAACAATACCATCAACCCATTACAATCTCAAAAAAGAACATACATCATACAGACCCTGCTCATACAAACTACTAGAAATTCAAACTAGGAATCATTTTCCTGGAAACAGAGAAAGACTGCAGACATTGTGGCTGGTTTGTAAACTGTGTGGCTGATCGCAGACAGTTGGCTGTTTTGGTTACTGCCTTTTAAAATAAATATATAAATAATAGATGAGTCTTAGAAATATAATACATAATAGATCAGTCTTAGAAGGGACTCATTCATGAAGAAACTGTGTACTTTTTGCACATTGAGGCCTATAGCTGCGGGTATGGTCCAACAAACCAGCGGCTACAACCCTCCACAGTCGTTGCTGCCATTAACCGCACCTCCAATATTCAACAGCCCATTGGGCTACATCATAGCCACAGTTATTCATCTATGTTTAAAAAAGTAAATAATAACCTTCTATCTGAAAAAAAAGAAAACATAATCTGTTAAAAAATACACAGACTTTAAGAAACACAATTTAATACGCACGTTTTTATGACCCTCATATCTTGTATGCAGTGTGCCACATGCACTATATAAGATACAACATTTGTGCAGACAACACTGTTGTTCTCTTTCCACATACTAATCATTGGGTCTTTGGGAGAAGAAAATACAAATTGGATTAAAAAATACATTTAAAAAGTTAGGTGTGAGCAGTGTTTGTGCAGAATCAAACTCAACACATTAAAGGTGCTGCCACCAACAACCAGAGACTTGAAACACCTGCAGCACTCCATCTCAAAAATCATCAGAAATGCTCGAGAGGTTCAAAAAGAAGGCTTTTCATAAACTGTCTACAAATGTGCTGCTTACATCTCCAGCAGTACCACTAGCACCATGTTCCATGTAGCACTGCTGATAGAAATATCAGATTTTGCGCACGCCTATGAAAATTATACGAACTACCAGCCAAAGAAGTAGAGCGACTAAACTACCTAAAAAAGTGCCTACCTTCCAAAATAGCCATAGAGCCTAATATAGGCCTGACCAAATATAAAAGACCTAAACCTTACTCTCCTAGGCATACTAGTATGGACAAGCCCAGATCCAACATACCATATGCATCAGAAAGCCATCTACCCAATCTTAAAGGGGCCCTGATTAATGCTAGATCTTTAGTGGCACATGCAACCGAAATATCTGACATCATCTCAACAGATAACCTTGACTTACTGGCCATCACAAAAACGTGGTTACATGATGCCGCAGGCCCTGCCCTGTCACTGGCAGTCCCTGATAATTATACTATCCTGAGAGTGGACAGACATATCTCTCTCGAGGAGGATTAGCAATCATTGCCAAAACTAACCTTTCCATGAGATTAGCCACCACTTTCACACTGAAATCTTGTGAATGCCTTACTGTCAAAATACCTATTGCTAACTCCCAAACACTGAATATCCTTCTTATCTACAGACCACCAGGTCCTATTGGAACCTTCGCTGAAGACATCTCCATGACCTTGTCTAATAACTTAAAAAATACCTCTCAAACCTTACTGTTAGGTGATTTTAATTTAGGTTATAAAGATACTCAGGACACACATTCCACTGCCATGGCTAATATTTTGAATGAACTAGGCTTCACCCAGAAAGTTAATCTACCCACCCATGACAAAGGACGAACTCTTGATTGGATTGCAGAGTACAACTGTAATGTCACTATCACTACCATAGCTCCTCAAATCTGGACCGACCATTATCTTCTGTCATTCACACTGGCAACAAAATCGGCAACAGCTCAGACGACCCCGACTCTAACGTGGAACAAAAAAAATATTACAGCAGACAAAGTACTTCCGTATATACTACCAAACCTTAACTACCTACTTGATAAATTGGACCCTAATTCTTTAGTTGAACATTACAACAAAGCCATGACTATCGCACTTGACGACATTGCCCTGCACAAACTTAGGAAGAGTAAACCCAAAAAACACCTTAATACCTGGTTTACCCCACATTTAAAGAATGTAAGAGTACTCAAAAGAAAATGCGAAACTGCCTGGAGACTCTCTCCATCAGCAGAAAATAAAATAAACCTCATGAATATCTGAAGCCAATATAAGAAAGACATCCTCCTAGCTAAACAGGAGACTTACAATAATAGAATATCACAGTCCAAATCTAGTACTAAAGAACTGTTCACAATTCTAAAAGAACTAGAAACACCCATCCTACCGCAAGAAAATTGCACTAAAGATAAAACCTGGTGCACCAGCATTCAGCCCGCACTAACCAGCAAAGTATCTAATCTACAAACTAAAATTGCCAAAAAACAAGCTTCACTAGCACCTCAAACCATTACTAGCAATGATCCGCTTCCACACTGTAAACAAAAAAAAGTTTCAGCTTCTCAAAAGTCTCCCTCATTGAGGTGGAGAAGGTTATACTTGGACTCAAACCATCCAACTGTAAGGGCGACCACAGCCCAGCACAACTTATTAAGGATGCTGCTAGAGAACTTGTGCCCTTCATCTCTACTTCTCATTCATATCTGTTACTGTCCCTCATAATCTAAAAGAATCTTGGGTACTACTACTACTTAAAAAGCAAACTCTTGACCCAACTATACGGACAAACTATAGACCTATAACGACTGTGCCATTTCTCCTAAAAATATTAGATAAAGTGGCATACATTCAAATCCAGAACTTCCTGGAATCGAACCTCTTACTAGGATTTCTCCAATCTGGTTTCCAGCCTCAACATGGCACGGAAACAGCTCTAATTGACCTTAAGGCCCAAATAGATGAATTCAGAGATAAGGGCCAATCAGCCCTACTCCTCCTCCAAGACCTCTCGGCTGCATTCGACTTGGTTGACCATAAAGTCCTATGCAGTCACCTAGACTCTGCACCCCACTTCTCTAAGGAAGCTATAATATGGATTGAGTCATTCCTGAGTAATAGGACTATGAGAGTTTTCTCACCCTCAGCATCAGCAGAACCTATCCATATAACCTGTGGTGTACCCAAGGATCCTGTGTGTCGCCGACTCTCTATAATGTATTCAACAAGCCCCTCTTTGATGAAATGGACCATTTGGGTATCGCCTCCACAAACTTTGCAGACGATACCCAAATCCTCCTACCTCTCACTGGAGATTACTCCTTGGACCTGGCCTTGGTGAATAGAATTTATGGCATCATTCAGGCATGGATGGCCACTCACGGACTATGCCTGAACGATGATAAAACAGAGCTTATCATCCTAGGCACCACGGTCCATTTATCGAAATTAGGTCCAGATTATGCATACTTTATCATTGATGGCAATGACATCAAAATAGCCAAGGATGTGAAGACCCTAGGCTTCTACTTAGATGCCACCCTTAATTTTACAAAACAAGTCAACTCCCTGGCATCTGCTTCTGCATGTACGTGTAAACTAATCAGAGCAGGTAAACAATTTCTCTCCACTAAAAATTGTCTAATTCTCTCCAGAGCCCTCATACTCTCCAAATTGGACTATTGCAATGCCCTATACATTGGTGCGAACAAAGATATTATCCAAAAAATACAGGTACTCCAAAATAACGCTCTGAGAGCAGAATTCAATATAAATAGAAAGGAACACATCTCGTCCATTAGGAGAAAACACATATGGCTATCTACCTTCGACAAAATTCGACTCAAAACCGCTACCTTTACTCACAAATGGCTAAATAATAAAGCACCGCCATATTTATCTGATAGGATTATCAGAAAAACATCCCTCAGACCGACCAGATCAGCCAATTCCAACTGCCCCCTTGTACCACGCTTTAAACTATCCACCTTTGGGGGATCTAGTTTCCCAGTTAAGGCAGCTCCTCTGTCCCCCTTTGCCTAAGAGAACACCAAACCTTCACCAAATTCAGACAGACGATGACTGGCTGAAAGAAAATGACAAGTAATTGTTATGCTATAGCCTTACCACAGCCGCCTTTACCATGCAGATGCCAGCCTAAGCATTCTACTACACTGTGTACACAACTGTTCATTTTCTTTCTCTTTGTACTCCTCCTCTTCTCCTTGGATATTACTTCTATCAATGTGTAATTAGTCCTTACCAAACATTTACCCTGTATATTTTGTATATTTTGCCTATTACTTTATATTTGTCCCTTATGTAAATTGTATTGTCCTATATGATCCTTGATTTTATACCATGTACCCATGTAACTAAGCTGAACGTAATCTTATGTCTTGCGCCCTGAGGCCCCTGGGTCTGGTGCGCACTATTAATAAATTAAAAAAAACAAACAAACAAACACTATGTTTTGACCTTTCACAGGAGTTAACTGTCCAACATCTGTTGAAAATCCACTAGGATGATGTGAATGATACAGCTAAAGCCCAATGCGACAATAAAAAAAAATACTAAAATGAACATCATACATTGTACTAACTTACAGAAAACTCTAAACAGCTAAGAGTACTGCATAGCTGAAACTGCATTAAAATTACAACGAATACAATCAAATAAACCTTCAACCTCATTAACATGAATACAAAAAATAAATTCCTACATATGAATGCCAATGGTTGAACAATCTAATTGTGTAGGTCCATGTTAGTGAAAGTTAAAAAATACATTAAGCAATACTTTCCACACAATCAGAGCAGATGATTGAACATTATAATAAACACCATCTGATAGCACTAATTAATATAACTAAGACATTGAACACTTCAAATAAACCTTCAAACATGTAAATATATATTAACACTTACTTTCACGTCAGCCACACTCACTGCCATGGGCACAGTGAGAGTTCTGGAGTCAAAAGGATACAAATGCAGATAATGGTGGCTTTTATACTTTCCAAAATGAAAACCAATGCAACTACTAAAATGGATGACACATTTTCACTACAACCAATCACAAAGAGCTACACAAATAGAACAGTAACAACAACCAATAACAATGAAACTCACAGAAATCTAGTTTTTCCCCACCTAGCCTCTTTCATACTATTTCAGGCGGCTGCTGAACTTGCTTTGTGTGTACATTTTTCTGCAAGCCCAAAATCAAACTATATTGGCCTTCAAATCGAAAAAAGTGTACAACTAAGTACATAACATAACACAACCAAATCCAATTATGTACTGTAACATCCTTGTTTATTGCACAGAAAATGTATGCTTATAGGCGCAGCTATACATATATCCGCGGTTCCAGCCAAAACTAATAAAACACAGAATGGTATGAATGCAGCTACAAATACACAATGTTCCATTTGCCAAATATAGCCGTGGCTTCAAAATAGTACCGCATTTACCCACGGGAAACAACGGCAAGCACAGAGTGGCTGCTACATAGCCGCGGTTAAGCACAACAGTACCATCAACCAATCAAAAACTTCAAAACACACACATCAAACACACACTGCTCATACAAACTATTAGAAAATTCAAACTGGGAACCATTTTCCTGGAAACAGAGAAAGACTACAGATATCATGGCTGGCTTGAAAACTGTGTGGCTAATTGGAGACAGTTGGCTGTTTTGGTTGTGCCTTTTTGTGAGAAATGAAATATTAACATGGACCTGGGTATGAGAGATTTTACAATTAAGGACCTGATTCATGGAAGCATTTTATAATGGCGCAATCCAATAGGAAAACGTTCAAGGAATCAGTCCCTAAATGTTTTGGATTGTGGTGAATGCATTGGTACCAAGTTTTTCTGAAGTCTGGGAAGTAGAGGGCAGCCGGACGTCATACTAATTTATTGTGGAGGCAATGATTTGGGGAATGTAAGATGTGTGTCCCTTACTTTAATGATGAAACAAGACATGGGAAAACTAATGCAACTATTTTCTCAAACCATCTTTATCTTTTCCAATGTGACTCAGAGGCAAAAATGGAGATGGACCACCAAATTTAATGGTGAAATTGAGAAATCCGGGAGAAATGTTAATAAAGCAGTTTCAGTATTCATGAGAGACCACGACCAATTATGGATATCGAACAATAACATACAGTTCTACATGGTCAATTTCTATAGACATGACAAAGTACACCTAACTGATGAAGGACATGTAGTTTTCCTTCAAAACATCAAAACAGCACTCCAGATGTGTTAAAGCACTACACTCAGTGTACCCCAAAACAGTCCTGTTAAGAACTAGTTATGATATGTAAATACACAAATACAATAAAATAACAAAAACAAGGTTTTTATTATACCTGTGGTTACAGTTCATTGACTTTTATCATAACTGCAGTTACGAAAATTGGTTAAGAAGAGGGCTCACTTCAGCTTTTATACTACAATAGAACTTAAAAAATCAATACAATACAACACTATCCATGTACTTATGTAAAGTAGTTTAAGATAAAGATAGCATATAATAATACATAACAGTAAACTGGCTTGGCAAACATTTTACAGCCACTCAATATAATACCATAAGTGAGAAAACACAACCTAAAATGCATTGCATGGGGCATCTGAAACTAGAGTATGACTGCTCTGTTTTATATTTGTTTTTTTAAACTATTTTCTTGTCTTTTTCTGCAAAGGCTCAGATATACAAAAGTCTGGAAACACACACCAACATCACTTTACCTATACAAATAACTTTAAAAAAGAAGTGAAACACTGACACCACAAAATATATCGCTGCAGGCACAGAACTACTCTTAACCGTGGTTATCTGTAGTCTTAACATAGCCTCGAATATACCAGCACATTTTGGAAAAATGTCGAGAAAGAAAAGGCTTTCCTGCCCCCAAAGCCCCCACTAAGTGCCCCCCTCATCTGTGCCAGCTCTCTCCAATCCCCAGATGGCCATGGAATAACCCCAAACCATGCATGGATCGCTTACAGCCCAAGTTGTTTTGTACCTGGTCCAAATCCATTTAGCTTTTTGGGTTGTGCGTTTTGACAAAAATGTATCTTGTTTGTCTATGGGAAAATTAATGGGAAGTAGACCGCACTTTTGAAGAAAAAAAGATTTTGGATGCTTAATAACTTTTTTATTTTTTAACAGATCTTTACGAAACTTTGCAGTCTGGGGGGCCCATGGGTTTTTAATCACTTTTGAAATATTGGGAAAAACAGTTACTCGAATCAAACGTTAGAATTTTGAGGGGTTGGATGTATAGATAGCAGATGTCTAGATATATAGCAACTTTTTCAATTTTAATATTCTGACTGTCAGTAAACAAAACCACCTAGCCTATATATATGTTAATGAACAAAAACAAGTGGCCCAGATATGTGATGTAATCAGTGATGTCATTAATGACATTTGTGATGTCTTCTTTGATGTCCTGGGTGTTAGTGTTAGTAGTGCACGGTGGTGGCATGAGTTATAGTTGCTTAGTTTACCATAACTGGCACATTTCTGGAGTTTTTCAGTTTTACTTGTAACCATAACGCCCTTTTAACAATGTTTTTTCATTGAATTTCATAGGTTTTTATTAGTCTAACTTAACCATAACGTCCCTTTAACAATGTGTTTTCATTGAATTTCATAGGTTTTTATTAGTCCAACTTAACCATAACGTCCCTTTAACAAAGTTTTTTCATTGAATTTCATAGGTTTTTATTAGTCCAACTTAACCATAATGTCCCTTTACCAAACATTCTTTCAGTGAATTTCTTGTGTTTTTACCAGTGGATGCTATTTTCCTACAACTTACTAATATCACACTTACCCAATATAGCAATATCTGTATCCAATTTACAAAGTGCCACCTTAAAACTGTCATTTCCCACCTTCTAGAATCATTTTTAACACTTTTATACACTTTTTGCAACTATTTCAACTAGTTTTGCGTGTGTGCCCTCCACCCCCTCTGTCGCCCTATGATGCGTGTGTGCCCTCACCCCCCTCCGTCCTCCCTTGAAGCGTTTGGGCCCCCAAACCCCTCTGTCCCCCTGTGATGTGTGATGATGCCCCCATACCCCTCTGTACCCCCGTGATGTGTGTGTGCCCCCCACCCCCTCAGTCCCCCCTGATGCATGATGATGCCCCCACAACCCTCTGTCCACCCGTGATGCGTCTGTGCCCCCTCCTCTTTCCCCCTGTGATGTGTGCTGATGCTCCCCTCCCCCTCTGTCCCCCGTGATATGTGTGCCCTCCCATGATATGTGATGATGCCCCCCACCCCTCTGTCCCCCCATGATGTGTGTATGCACCCCACCCTTCCTCTGTCCCCCCTTGAGGTGTAATGATGCCCTCACCCCCCTCTGTCCCCCCTTGATTCATTGTGAAAACAGAAAAAGAATATCGAGGCTGAGTACCCCAAAAGGAAATACACCGAACACGGGTTACAAAGTACTTTATTTTATACTGAATCCAGTTACAAAAACAGAGCAAAATCAGATAGCTATCGGCCCTCAGTACAACACAACGAACTCCAGCGCGGTTCAGTGTGTTCAGTGAGAGACGCTGTACATTGGAATGCATTTGCTTTTTATACATTTAGTGTCCAGCCCCACTTCGGGTTAATATGTCTTTTAATACATCACCGATCTAGGGTTCATGCCAAGTCTCAAACAACTGCATATAACTGGTTTGCCATTAATACATGTATCAACAAGCGTATGCAATAACTGTGTTTTCTAAAGTTTTTCATGCAGGCCTTCTTAAACATGAATACAATGTAGTTTAAACAGACATTCTTCGTTCAGTATTTGAATACATTGTCTCAACATATGCTCGTGGGTTAGTTTCATTGCACAAGTAATCCTTCTACACATAGGTCAATGAAGGACAAGGTCTCAGTTCATGACCTCAACAAGTGGCCTGCAGGCAAATTACACATTAGCTATGTACAGAGGTCAAGACGGCCATGTTGTATTCTGGAATGACATCATCCACCATTTTAGCTCACAGGGTGACTTTTACACAACAAATCCTAAAATGGCGGTTTGACCTACAATGGCGGCTTACATGGATTTAAGGTCAGGACCTTGAAACACAGATTTCTTTTGCAAGCGGCTTTCGAGCAGCTTGGCGTAGGCCAATATTAATTATTAATATAGTTATTACAATAGGAGGCACATTATACTTTCTATTTCAACAAACCCTCCTTTTGGCCTATGCCACGTGCTAAAAACTACTTTGGATCTCCTTGCAAATAACTCCATGCATCATTGTCCATGCACCCTGAATCACTATCAGAAATATCTATTGCCATTAGGTCTTTTGCTAAAATATCCTTCAATACGTATTCTTTGGAAGTCTTATCTGGGGCATACACTTTATGTCCTATTGAACCTATCGCTTGTGTGCAACATCCCCCTAGTATCGAACACATACCAAGCAGACACTGAATACAGCAACAAAAAAACAACAGTATTCCCAAAATAATCAATAAGACCGAAAGAACCGTCCAACCCCAAGATCGCAAGAAGTCACAGAACCAAGTGCTCAGATCCCAGTTTCCCTCGGGAACATGCACTTCGGAACTAAGGACGTGCAGATTCTGTATTGCCTTGAAGATAGTTGGGGAGGAATCTGGTATGAAAACACAGCAAGCGGACCCCACTAATTTGCATACTCCACCACGCTCAGCTAGAATGACATCTAATGCCATTCGATTTTGAAGTGCTACTAATCTTATCGCCTTTTGTTCTAACGTCATATTATAGAGTATGTCCGTGGTCCGGTTGATAGTTCTCTCCAGTACTCTCGCTAGTTTTCTGATATCTTCTGAATTCGCTATCTGCCCCCAAAATGGCACAACTGATTTATTTATATCTCCCAAGACTTGTCTTGGGGTGTCACCATTCTCGTCCCACCGTGGACAAGCCTTTGAAACTTCTTTTGTACTATCTATAAACACCCCAGGTAACAGGATCCCTAAATAACAGGTTCCCTGCCAATACCTGGGCAACCACTGGAATGCTACATTACCGCAGACAAAGTAGAAAAGTTCGCCTACATACAAAGGTCTGTTCTCCCCAGTCAAATTTGCAACGTTGGCACAACCTAAAAATGTTCCCATTGACTGAGTTCCATTCCTCTGTATGCAAAAAGAAACTGAATCAGGGCTATGGTTAACAGTGTAAGAAGGAGGCATGGCATCCTTATTGCCTATCGGAGCCATTTTAAAGGAAAGCAAAGATTGGAAAGGCCGAGACAGTTTGTCAGAAGGCCTAATAGAAGCAACATTCGGTTTACTCGTATTTGCAAAAAGCGAGCATCCCAGGGGAGTCAAAACACGTTTCTCAAAACTATTCATATTGGTGCCATCAAAGTTCCCTGAGATGCTATCATTCCATTGGCCAAAGAACAGTGCTCTAAGAGAAGCATAGCAGGCAGTTGTCAACGGTAAAGGATGAATATACCAACCTAGCCCCTTATCCCCGTGCTGTGGTAAATGTGAGCAGACCCAGCAGTTGGATTTATTAAAAATGGCATGTGTAGCATTCATGATAAGTAGTAGAGTGTTATTGTGGTACCTTTGTCTGTGCTGGAAATCCCGAGGGGATAAAGTATGCAAATGTACAAAGGGAGTAGGAACAATGGGTGCACTTTCAGTAGGTAACAAAAGTTCTAAGGAGTGAGTTTCCTCGAGGTACCATAATCCTAAAACAGCGACTATTAAAAAACTAAATATCATTATAAGAATACAGCAATACGTTTGCGGGGCCCAGGCATTTTGTTCATTGTCCCGGTTGGTCACCCCCTTATTTACAAGTCGCATACGAGTGGTAGCAGTGGCGGCCATCGTAGTCTTCAGATGGAAACCCCAATGTTCGTTGCTGGCGACCCCCCGGTCGCGCGGCTTCTTAGTCCTTCCACAACCCTTAGCCAACAGAATCCCCTTTCTCAAACTTGGGCAAAAGCATGCCCTCGATGACTCTTTTCCTTCTCCGAATGCACAGCCGGACCATGCCGTAAGTCTATCAGATGCACAGCAAAACTGTGCCGTAAGTCTATCTTCGTGGTCGCAAGTTATATCGTACTTTTCCTGGTACTGATTGATCCGGAAACAATATGTCATCACTTCCTGCTGGAAGCAACGTGTCGGAGGAAAGTGAAGAGGCTGAATCTGAAACAGCCGTTTCCGGGTGCAAAATTTGTGGAGAGTGTGGAGACAAAATGGCAGCTTCCCCAAGCCTCCCGGGCTCAGAGATATTCTCCGACACACTCTTAGTGCTGCTTACTGCTTTGGGATCATTGGTTGCAGTATCAGCAAGGGGTTCTGTTTCTTCTGTAGCGTGTGGCACAGGGCGAGGAAGTTTCTTGATGTGCAACGCGTGGATCCAGTTCTTTCGTCCAGCTACCCGCACCGCTGTCTGGGTGACCAACAGGACTTGTAATGGCCCACGCCAGCGAGGCGCGAGACAGGAGGTGCGCTCAAATCATTTGACGAGCACCCAACTCCCAGGCCGTATGCCGTGGCACGGGCCCTCGTATCGCACAGGTAAAGCCTCTCGTACCTGATGATAAATCAAATACAGGTTTTTGGTCAATTGGCTACAATAATCTGAAAGTAGTACATTTTCAACATTCTTTAAAGTTCGACATTTTTGAAGGTTCCAGTTATTGGCATGTCTCCCCATCATCATCTCAAATGGAGAGAGCCCAGTCTTAGTTTCAGGGGTTGTACGCATGGCTAGTAACACGATCGGTAAGGCGTCCGGCCATTTAATTTGGTGCCGGCACACGTCTTAGCGAGCTTGTTCTTGATGATACCATTGTGTCTTTCTACTAGTCCGGCGCTCTGAGCATGTCCGGCCGAATGGAACCGTTTGTCAATTCGTAATGCTGTACATATCTGTAGAAATACAGCGGCGACAAAATGTGGACCATTGTCTGACCAGATAACTCTCGGCAAACCGAACCAGGGGAAGTATTCCTTTAACATGGTTTTCGCAGTGGTCATGGCTGTAGCATCTTTAACAGGGAAAGCCTCAACCCATTTACTAAAGGCACAAATGACCACAAGGACATACTTTAGATTGTTGCATCGTTCCATTTCAATGAAATGAAAGTGAATAACTTCATAGGGGACAGAAGGTGTGCCAAAACTTCCCCTTGGAGTTGATGTCCCCTTTCCCACATTGTATTGTAGGCAAATCATGCAGTTCTGGACATAGCGCTGGGCAATTTTTGAAATCTTGTCATTTGCCCAAACTTTTTCTAACATTTTCGTAACCTGCTGGGCACAAACATGTGTAGGGCCGTGTGTCATGACAACCATCATCATGACATAGGCGTCAGGTAACAGCCATTTTCCTACGACCATGTCCACCCAACACCCATAATCATCAAGTTTCCCCAAGCCTTCAGCCCACCTCTTAGACTCTTCCAGTGTGGCATCAACTTGGATATTCCGTACAGACCCAACACCCTCATCCATTACATAGGCATCTACAGTCTCCCTTGAATCATACATCTCCGTGAAGAGATCTGTAGCAGTTTGTCTAGCTATCTGATCAGCGAAAGCATTCCCTTTTCCAATATCATCTACCATCTTTCGATGTGCTGCACATTTCATAACTGCTAACTGAGTAGGGAGCGCAAGCGCTGAGAGTATTTGTACTATTAGGGAGCCATGTTGAATCTTGGTGCCATGCGAAGTTAGGAACCCTCTTTCTGACCAAAGTGTCCCAAAGTTGTGAACCACCCCAAAGGCATACTGACTATCAGTATATATGTTTACTGCAAGCCCTTCGGAAAGTTCACAAGCTTGAGTCAATGCTATAATCTCTGCGGCCTGCGCAGAATTATGCGTAATTATCTTAGTTTCCACACCCGTGCTCAATGTAGTGATTGCATAAGCGGCTGTGGATGTACCATCCGGACGTTTAAAGCAGGAGCCGTCACAAAACAGCTCTCTTTGCGGATTATCCAAAGGAGTATCTTTCAAATCAATTCTACCCTTTGTTTCTTGTTCGGTCGTATACAAACAATCATGTGACTCTTCATCGTCGCAAGTAGTATCTTGCAGAAAAGGTAGGAGTTCAGCCGGATTAAGGACACAACACCTCTTAATTTGAATGTGAGGAGCACACAAGATCAATTCATATCTTGTCAACCGTGCAGAAGTGAGGTGTTGCGTTTGGGTTCAGTTCAATAGAACATCTACAGAGTGAGGCACCATCAGGGTTAGATCATGGCCTAGGACCATTCCCTCACTCTGTTTTACAGACGCGGCAGCAGCAGCGACAGCGCGCAATCATCTTGGCAAAGCGCATGCTACAGGATCAAGGGCGGAAGAATAGTAACCGCACAGCCTATTCTTCCCGCCATGTTCCTGCGTTAATACAGCCAAAGCACATCCATCACATTCATGCACAAACAACACAAAGGCCTTTTCATAGTTTGGTGTGCCCAAAACTGGTGCAGAGCATAATGCAGTCTTAAGCAAGTCAAACGACTGCTGGTGTACCGCTTTCCATGGCAATGGTGAAGAAATGCCCTTCTTTGTCAAAGCCACCATCGGTTTGATCACTAGTGAGAAATTTGGGATCCACAACCTACAGTAAGAAGCCATACCTATGAAGGCCCTAACTTCCTTCTGTGTATTTGGGACAGACATGCCAGAAATGTGTTTTATTCTTTCAGGTGTCAATCTTCTTCCCTCCTTTGACCGGAGATAGACTAAATAGGCGACCTCCTGACAACAATATTGAAATTTTTTAAGCGAAGCTTTGTGACCATGCTTAGCTAGATGAATATGTAATAACACAGTGCCCTCCTTACAGGCACTCTCAGAGTCAGCAGCTAGAAGCAAATCGTCAACGTACTGAAGCAAAGTACAGGTAGAGGGCAATTCAAGGGTATCAAGTTGTTCTTTCAAAACCCTACTATAAATACTAGGACTCTCTGTGTACCCTTGAGGTGCACGAGTAAATGTAAACGAGCGTCCCCCTAAGGTGAACGCGAACACATATCTATTATCCTTGTGTATAGGAATACTAAAGAACATATTCTTTAAGTCCACAACACTAAAGTAAGTAGCTGTAACTGGAATCATGGTTAGGATTGTCGTTACATCAGGCACAATTGGAAATTGTGGTGCCACAACTTTATAAATGGCACGTAAATCAATTATAAAATGGAATGGAATTACATTATCGCCTTTCTTATCCACTGGTAAAATCGGACTATTACACAAACTTCCTGAAATTTCTTCAATCACACCGCGATGCACAAAATCGGAAACAATACTTTTCAAAGCTTGCTCGCCCTCAACCGAAATCTTATACTGGTGAATGTGTGGCAGTTCAATTCCATCTTTCAAAACTATTTTAACAGGCTCAATCTGTAAAACACCGACATCATTGTCGTCAACAGCCCACAAGCTCTCTGGTACATCAATGAATTCTGGAGGCAAAGGTCTAGTTAAAAATTGCAAAGCATAAAATTGCTGTGGTGAAATCGTCAAGCGCACTCCATCGGAAGAACAATAAATCACTGCATTTAATTCTTTTAACAAATTCAACCCCAGCAAGTTCTCTCCGCAATCCGAAGTCAACAGAAATGGACACTGGTCGTTAAGGGACCCAAAAAAATAGGTACCGGCATAGAAACCGGACAAACAACTGGTGTACCGTAAAACCCTACAGAAACATTGGCTTGCCCTGACAGTCCAATGTTTGGAACCCGCAAATGATCAATGGAACACTTCTGTGCTCCAGTGTCTATCAAAAACTGATGTTTCCTATTTCCCACCACCATTTCAACGTAGGGACCATTCTGATTGACGGGAATAGGTGTAGGTTCCAAACCATGCTTCGGGCAATCCTAACTAAACATAATATCATCAAAAGGAAGCTCTTCAGATAAATATGCAGCGGAAGGATGATCAAATATATTCCTGGTGTCCGCGCTCGGAGTCTGATTGTCCTGCGAAAAAGGTTGCTGAGGGTCCTGACCTCTACCAGGGCCCCTTACACCCGGGCGACCTCTGGATCGCCTACCCATATTACGAAATGTATTATTCGACCTTTGTTGAAGGACGGGGCATTGTGCTCCCCAATGACACTCTCGACGACAATAAGCACACTGGTTAATATTTACAGGACCCAAGGGCACATTCCCCTGAGGGACATATTGACCTCTAACCTGAGAACTACCCCCTCTGGGGCCCCTAACAATTTGCTGCAATAGCACTTTAGTTTTTAAATCACCTTTCTGTTTTTCAATCCTATCTTTTTCATTATTGACACGGTTCTCATAGTACTGAGCCATGTGCAGTACTTCTGATTGTGATCATAATTTGTGATTGGATGTCAGGCAGCAATCCACGTACAAATTTGTCCACAAATAATCTTTTCCCAGACTCTGTGCCTAAGTCTTGTCCACTGAAATCTGAGAATACCTGTTCGAACCAATTAAAAAACTCGGTAGCACCTTCAGACTTTCCTTGGACACAGGCCGCAAGCTTGTCCCAAATAATTCTCTTTTCGGGAATTATGGTTTTTAATTTAGCAATGATTCTATCAGGCAGAGTTAATATCACCTGTTGCGGTCTTTCGCCAGCTAGCCTTTCCTCATCGAGTCTGGTTATATTCGCCCATGGATCTCCCAACCCGGGTACATCGTCAATAGTTCTAACTTGTTTCCATAAATCTACGGGCAGGAGTACAGGAAACAACAGATCAATGTCACCTAAGGTGAACACTGAGGACTGCAAAACGGATTCCATCTCTTTATAGAACCCTGTCGGATTTTTCCTAATATCGGGGATAGATTGCCTAATAGTATTCACTTCCTGTCTTGAGAACGGGACGTGAACAAACTGTGATACATAATGTGCAGGAATGTTCACAGTGACTATATTATTTACAGCATCGTCCGCAACCTCAACATTCGGGACACATGTCGGAGGAACCTCTCTCATAGGCAACTGAGAAATAGGTGACTCCGAACGCTTACTAAGCAACAGAGCCAAGTCGAGCGCTAAGGCAGTCGAAGAAGTGTCAAGTGAAAAAGCTCTCTTATAAATGCTCAATAACTCTGTTGGACAACTAATCTTCCTTTTTACACATTCATCCTGCAGGTATTCTACCATTACCTGTATCACTTTCCTCTGCATTTCGAACGTATATTGACTATATGTGTCATACATCTCAACTGGAGTTATCGTTATGTCTGAAATCCATCTAATCGCGTCTTTCTTACAAATTCGCATTTCCTCCGATATCGGTTTACGACACGGAAGGAACCGTTTCTGTACATACATATTCTCCTCTTCGTCATCCTCATTCTGTAACTTTTCTAACTCCTTTCTATACCAAAATAACCTCTCGACATGCTCATTTACCTTCTCCACAGTGTCTCTAGAAAGCGCTGGAGTATTTAGATCCCTTAACCCTTGCGGAATATCCGCATTATTTAATCTTCCCCACATAACACATAGCTGAATCCCTAAACATTCAATAAAAACATTTTTCTCAGGAAAATTATCCGTATTACAAAGTGTGGCAAAAACACTGGCTTGATCATCCTTCTCCATACAATGCTTAGCCCATGCAATTAACTCATGTTTCTTCTCCGGCAGTACAGTATTGCGAGTGACAACTTGTGTTCCTGTACCTTGATCGATTACAAGCGGCTCAGGACCACTTGGAAGAAAGGGGGCAGGCAAATTCGATGGAGGTACTATAACTGGTGTGATAAAAAGAGGCAGAGGAGCAGGTGGAGGGACAAAAACCAGAGGAATAGGAACAACAGGTTGAGCAGGAAGAGCAGGAATAACAGCAGGAAGCGGTACAGCAGTGGGAAGAGGAACATACGGAGGTGGCGCAGAGGCACCAGGCCTTCTTTCATTTAATATTCTGTCAATAAACTCATCAGAAATATGAAAATCTTTAGAAGGATAGATTTTCTGAATTCTAAGTGAGAAAGCCCTATCCATATTTTTAGTCGCCTCAGACTGTTTTTCAGCATTCGTTCATTAGCTTATGTGAAATTTTGGGTCTGTGTTTGAGCAAGCCAGGGGATTTGACCCGAAATTTCACACAAGCTAATCAGCTTCAGATATACATCTGCTATTAAAGACACATATCCATTGGAGGGCAACACTTTGAATTGTTCATCATATATTCTGAGCCACGCCTTGAGAACGACCTGAAAGGTCGAAACATGTCTCGGCTGTCTAATAACCAATAAATTGGGATTTGAAGCCAGATTCATTTGTCTTTTGGATTCTTAACAAGAATTTTTTGGGATCTGCGCACTGAACGTATACTTCCATCATCATTTTCATGTTTATCTGTACTGGTGTTTACTAGGGGACGCCAGAGGAAGTGTATCACTGCAGCAGGCCATACCCCTGTATTTTTGTGGCATTAACTAGCGCACTGACTATATTACGACCCCCAGTTCTCCTTATATTGCAGATCAAGTCTGGCCCACACTCTTGTTAACCATTAATAGGAAAGGTGAACACACTTTTTGTAGTAGAGTTACAAAGGGCCAACCATGCAACAGGCTTTGGTCAATTTGGTACCAGCTTTTTGAAATTTGTATTCAGCAACAGGCCATAATTTAGATAAGATATTTTCAATGGGGGCTTGCAACACAAGCAAGCTAGACCTCAGGTTCACTGGGTTTGAAGTTGCTTTAGCATTCAGAAAAGGCTGGACAATCTCCTGAATGTGAAAAATACCTGCTGGTTTCTTTTTAAACGAACCTTTAATCTTATAAACTCCTCACATAATAGTTGGGCCTGTTTAAAAACTATACTCATTTCCAATCAACAGGACCGACAGAAGCCAGAACATTACAACCCAATCTCTGTGGGTGGATTTTCTAGGCAACGTCTACAGGAAATCCACTCCTCCATTCCCGTTTAGAGGAGTGGATTGATGATCATAACCTGATGCCTACTTTACAAGGAGGATTTAGGAAAAACAAGGGTGCAATTTTGGGAAAATAATACTCTCCGTGATCATGTGACTGTTGCCTAGATTTCCCATATTGAGGTAAAATAGATGGTATGTTATCATATTTGTATGTGTAGCGCTTCATGTCTCAATCAGACTCCTCCTGCTTATAAGCACAGTGAAGATAGCTATTATTAGTATGAAATGTAGTAGTATTTAATTTATCAACATCAGAAAGATGAAGGCTCAATCAACTCTGATGAAATATGAACTTGGAAAGTGCAGGATGGCTCATGTCAGAGTTGAGCTTTTAACACTTTCAATTATCCAACTGCGATGCTGTATGAATCATGTGTGCAGTTAAAAAGAAACATGTATTCGGATATCTACCCACCACCCTCTCCTTTCTTGATCCAGTCCTTTTAAAAAACAAAAATATAACACTACTATTATCAGGTTTTTTAGTGGGCCATGGCATTTTTCTTCTGCTTCTAAGCACTGTAGTACATTTTATGTGAATAGTAAATGTAACCACGAGAGCCAATACATTAACACATTCTCTGGTGTGCACATTTGGGGCCTGATTCACAGTAGCGTTTTATAATGGTGAAAACACTGTGAATCAGACACTTAAGGAGAAAGGGCTGGTGTGATAGATCAGCGGGTTAATTCCTCAATGCTGGCATCTATGTGTGTTCTGCAGGTCAGAGGGTTATATCCTAGCAAAGTATACTCATTCATTCATCCTTTTGAGGTAGACAAATGAGCATTCATTTTGGTTAATTAGTACTATTATTTGATATAATTGCTTTAGCGAAAGCGCTATATGAGATATGGATTATTACAAATGCCTAAGTGTTAGCATCAATAAATCCAATATACAAGCATAGGCTCAGAATTATGGCATTGGGGTAGATTTTATCTATTTTGTATGTATTTATTTTGTGTGTGCCATAGTTACATTAGGCTTTTCACACATATAAAACACCACAACCTAAATAAGCACATGTATAACAATAGTTGAACAATCATACACAATTAGAAATTTGAAAAACATTTTTCCCCTATCTTTCATTGAATACATACAGAAATCATCTAAAATAATTTGAATACCCCCTGAAAAGATCATAAATCACCCAAGCATTCTAATGCTCAAGAAAATACAATTTTAAAATACATGTTCATTAAATAGCATTTTTAAGAATCTCATAGCCGCAATACATAGGGCAGACTCTGGTTCACATAAGAGACAATGGGCCTCTTACGAGTCTGTCGGTCTGGAAACAAGGGTGCCGGTAGCAACGTGGCGGCAGCCTTTCCAGACCTGCAGAGTACAATTTTGCCTGCCAGAGACAATATCATCGGCGTAAAACAGGTAATAAACTGGGACTCAAATTTGATTGGATATATCTTTTATATAAATATAAAAGTTAAATATGTGTGTTTGTGGGCTTTTGACAAAGCGTGTGTTCCCTATACCATTCCACATTGTTTCACCAATCTGCACCAAATGTTGAACAGTCACCAATTAGGACCCTCCAGACATTACTGGGTATGTGACATCAGGACAACCGACCCCTTTCCCCTGGATTTTGCAAAAGTGAAAAATTGAGTGTGGGTTTGTATGTTTGTGGATTTGTGTATCTTCCCTATACAGTTCCACACCGTTTCACCAATCTGCACCAAATTGTGCACAGTCACCTGTTAGGACACTCTGGACATGACTGGCTACATAAAATTTGGACACCCCACCCCTTTCTCCAGATTTCAGCAAAAGCCAACATTTGTTTGTGGGTTTGTGGCTTGGCAAACCTTTGTTCTTATACAATTCCACACCATTTCACCAATCTGCACCATATTTTGCAGCATTACCTGTACCTATGAGGGAACCAAAGCCAGAGAAAAACTGGGTATATCAGCTAGTACATGGTAAGAAGAAAGGGGGCCAATACGCAGCCCTGACATAGTCCGCACATACTCTTAATCCAATTTGAGTATGTGTCACTCTGATCCAACCTCACTTTCAGCCTCGTGTCAGTCTGCAAAGTTACTAATGTACTCAGCAATGCCACAGGACATCCGTGCTCTTTTATTGTATGCCATAGGTTTGATCTTTTAAAACCAATAAGCACCACCAAGAACAACTTTCTAGGGTTCTGCAGATATACAACAGTTTTTGAAATACAAAGTCAGTGATCCCTCAACAATTGAATAAAGGGCATTATCACGCACTGAACTCACTTAAAACCATGTACAGTACTGGGAAAGGTTAAAATGCTGGATCAGCACAGTGCAGGGGGCAGTACACAGATCTAGCTGTCCCTGAAATATCCGCCCTCCATTCCTAGGACAGGGTGATGTGCCGCCTATTGATGACATAGATAGACCAGGAGAGATTCTAAATTCTTCACTCTTTCTGTCAAAGTTGTCTACCACTCAAACTTCTCATGTCTCATTCCTACCAGGTGTTTTTTCATTCAATATTTCTTAATCACAAGTAACAAGTTTATTCTTACCGGACCTATGGTATCTCAGACTAAAAAAGATTTGCTCATTTAAAAGGACAGTGAAGACTTGAATTAGGTCTGTTTGCAGTGCTTTAATGATCTATACTACCAAGGTATGTTATACTGTGGCACTACTCTCAGTTTGACAAGACCCAGGATAGGCTCTGCTGTGACCCTTTTACAGGTTATTTATAGGTGAACCGGTTTCAGTAGCCTTCAGGGGTTCTGGCCACCTTCTTCAGGATCGTCTCCAATTTTATTTTCCCATATGGTTACCAACGAATTACTTTTCATTATGTAAGAATGCGGCTTTATACTTGCTAGCCATAGTTTGGTCCCCATGTGACCTTGGATCAGGCTCACTCTCTGCACCTAGTCAGGAAATGTGAAAGAGCACAAAACAGACCAACTCAATTTCCATAAGAGTGTGTGAGAAAGCTTTTCAAGGGTTTTATCTAATTCAACGTATTGTTCTTAACGTCAACGTGGCACACTAACAAATGACGGAAACTTCAAGTGCTTGCTTCTCTATGTCATTCTAACAGTTCAGCGGTTTCTCCCATTCTGTACACAAACACAATACTTCATTTAAAATTAATTACTCTCTATGTTTCTAATGAGTCTCTCTTTCCATAATATGGCACCACCCCTTTCCGCCCCACTTGGTATTATGGAGTGTTTGAATCTAATGCTACACTACACAGTCAGTAGCACAGCCTAGTTGATAGCTCTCCTCCCCCTTGACTCCTCTGCACTTTTAAACACTTCCCATGAAACCCTTACTACCTACACATTAGTGGTGTTTCCAGTTAGCAACTGGGTACACTGACACCCTGTTTGTTGCATCTGTCTTTTGTCTCCCTTGCAGGAGACGGAGTAGCCATCCCACCCTGTGCCCCCACTACCTGGGCATGGTCGGAAGATGACTAACCGCTAAACTGATGAAACGGTTCTGAAGAAGATGGTTGGAATCACTTTATTCCATCAAAACCGGTCGACCTCTCTGGTCATGGGCGGACCCATGACCTTTTGCAGATATCCCCAATAACAAAGGGTGATATCCCAGAAGAAATGTATCAGTAACTGTTTGACTCACAAGTTGTGAGTGTTTTATAGTACTCTATATTTAGAAGGTATCATCAACACCACATTTTGCTGCCTTCCGTTTTAAGCTATTCTCTAAACCCACCTCTCCACATGAGAATTGACTAAATTGCCTGTGGGTGAATAAATCATGGTATAGAAATTCCCACGGTCATTTAAGCATTCGTGCAAGCTATTTTTAGCTTTGAATGACAGTGATCTAATACCTAGCTCTGTCACTCCTGGACATATAAGAGTTGTGTTTATTTCTTGGTTGCTCGTTTTTAGATAAAGTTTTTTATTTGAAAACAAATACCAATGCAGGTTGGGGGGTCCCATACATTTGGTTATTGGAGGGACAGTTTTTTTTTCCATTCTATCCCTATTAGATAGATGCTGCACCACATGCTGCCCAGGGATATGCGCCCCGTTGTAGGGACAGGGTGTTCTTCCAGCAGCGGTAAATAGTTGCACTCTGATTGTTGGCTCCCCTTCCTGCATTTATCCTAACAACTGTGGGAGATATAAGCCCTCTGATTGTCAACATTAATTACCCTTTCTTGCGCCATTACTCTTTTTCTTTTTTCCTCCAGGGACAAGAAAACAGGAAAGACATTGGCCCTCATTACAAGTTATGCCGGTAGCCATGCCGCAATTTGCGGCATGGCTGCCGGCAAAACCGCATCCGTGTCCGTGTCCTCGGAATGAGGACTTACCGGACCATTCCGAGTCCGGATGGCCCGGTAATTCCTCACTCGAGGACCCGGACACGGTTCATCCCCATTCCCATTTCAGCGCCCATAGGGCTGAATGGGAATGGGAGAGGGAGTAAACAACGGGCCATTACGAGATGGCCCGTTGTTTGCTCCCTCTTCCCCTCGCGGGACCCGGTATGCACGCCTGGTTTTCCCAGGCGTGCTTAACGTGTCCCGCGAGGGGAACTTATCCACTCACGTGTCCCGCACTCTTATCCACTCACTTCTAAACAAACATTTTGCCTATAAGAGTCCTCTTTTTGTTGCCCAGGTTCAAGCCCCAATGGACTGTCCAGCTCAACGTCCGTCCCATCCGAGTATATGTAAAGATAATTAAATCCAGGAGACTGTTCAAATCTATGGCTAGTTTTAAGAAATGAGTCATCGCTCTTTACCTTTCAATGTTTTTTTTTAAATTTTTAACTTTGCCACTTTTGTTGAACCTCGATCTTGTGTGAATAGCAAAGCCACATCTCCTTTTACCATAGTGTTAATAGGGTCTTACTTAACCTTTTCCACTGGCATGGGTAGGACTTCACACTCCAGCTCCCTTGTAGTATGACTAATTTGTGAATTTAGAGTAAGCAAACACTTTAGCAAGCCTTTACTACTTTTTCGTTGGTATATTCTTGTAATTTTCCGCCTTCTTTTTATTTTTGGACTCTTGTGGCCCATCCCGTTCCTGCCCAATTCCACATTTTTTTTCATTATCGGTGGCATTAACTCAACAATCATTTTTGGAGAACCTATGGGACTGTTTCCTATGAAATCACAATCCACCCCTGATGGTAACTGGCACATAGGTGATAACCGCACATCACCCAAGTCAGCCGGGGATCTTGTCAGTACCACACCCTCCACTTCTGTATGGCTTATATTTTTTCAAAGGGAGAACCCCGTCATAGTTATTCCCTTTGTGGCTGGTCTCACAACATCTGTCAATACATTTCCTTCTAATTTGTTGTGAGACCTGCCACACGTTGTGACAAAGCCATCCAAAAAATTCCATCTTTGCACATAACTCTTTTAATGTAGATCTGACTTCCCGTATCTCACAATGCAGTGTATCATATCCTCTGTCCATTGAGTTTAAAATACGTGAGAGTACCATATGCATCCACCGGGTTTGTATTAGAAAATGTACTAGAGTGGTTTACAACTGGTTCAGAATATTCCGGCCCCTCCTGCCACAGATTGCTTAATGGACAGTCTGGCTCTTTAACTAGGCCTTGGTGTAATACCCTAGTTGGGGATTTCTCAAACAATATTGATGACGATTACACTGAGTGGTTTGCAGTCATTCTATGCAGTGTGACCTCCTCCCTGCCATCCCATGCCAGAGACTACACCAGACACAAGTCCAAGGAGAGACACACTCGCCTGGAAAGCTGCTGCAATGTGACAAGCGCCAGAAAGGACACCTAGGAAATAAGGTCCTTTTTTGGACAATTGGCCAAGTCCTCTGCTCCAGCGAGCAAGAGGACCCTAATAAGTCAAGCTCAACAGAATCAGCGCTTCTGTTCGTCCATTGCCACAACATTCTGCACCACACTTTGCAGCGGCATAGTCGTTTTTACATGTGCGGACACACTAAACAACAAGGGATCAACACTTCCTGCCCCCGCCACCACCTGGACAATTGTCCGGCCAACCACTGAATTTTTAGAACTTTTTAAGGTAGTGGCAACATCTGTGTCCTTTGTGTGCTGCATTCTCCACTGTGAGCAGAAAAGCCTACTACTCGGCTTGTTGGTGGCATATTTTTCTCAATTTTGCCCCTTTTGCTCCTCAATGCATATACCATACGTGAGGCCAAAACAGTCAAATAAAACACAAGAGATCACTTACACGTGTACAATGCCTTGCCATCACCAGTCTGCCCCCTAGACTGTAGACTCACTTCCTTACTCCCATTCGCTTGTCCCGCGCTTACTCCAAGAGCAGCTCAGAACAGAATCTCTGCTAGAATGCACATTCACTTCCTCACTCCCACTCACTTGCCCCCAGGCAGATGCTCAAAACGTTTTTTAGTGCAAATGATGAGATGCACTGTCACGACTCATCACTTGCACCAGAAAAAAGACCAGCCCAATCCACAAAGGACAAATTGAATGACAGCATTTAAAATACGCTTTTCCAACACTTACGCATGTGCACAAACTATGGGGCGCTTCTGTGCATTTAAAAGCACATCCTAAATTCACAAACGGAATGCACAGAAATGAGGGTCAGCCTGTAAACCTAATTGGGAACAGGGGCTGGGGTGGGCACAAGTCACGACAGGGTCAATTCTGACCCTAACATGACATTAGTTTTCAGTGGGACATCCACAGTTTAAACCGTGGCTGTAACACTTGCATTTTAATCCTGCAGACGAGGATGCATATGCTTATTTTCGAGCATTTCAAAAAGACCAGCCATTCAGGAACTATGTGGCCTTATGGATAATTTGAGGCTGAGCTTGTCACATGATGGAATCTGTTATTCATAAGGTTGCACATATACCACCTCATACCATGCATACATGGCATTGAAAGGCATTACTAGGGCATTTGAAGCTGCACTTTACATACGATGGCAGCAATTAGAGGTGAGGTTTTCCCGTACATTTGGTGACCATAACAGGTGTATTAGGCATTAACTGACAGTGGCTGGCATTTCTGGGCATATGTGTTGAACATAATTTTATTCGGCTATGAAACCATAAAAGCAGCAGCACAATACATATTGCACATACAAATGTCAAACAAAAAAAGTTCAACAACTTTCCATCAATCAGATCCAGCGTTAATGATTTCATTCAGCAAATTAAGATGTAAACACAACAATCTAAAAGTGCTTGATCTTCTTAGCCAAGCTCTAAAAGCATACTTCGAAATAAAATAAACTGCATTCAAATCATTGGTAGTTTTACAAAAAAAAAAAGCAGCTACAAATGGCAGTCTAGCATCCCTTGACCTAAAAGGTAGCAACAAATAGCGTTCCCTCAAACCCTTGTAATCTGAGCGAAACAGTAAAAAATGCATTGTCGTTTCCGGAGGAAATCCACAAACCTTACATTGACAGTCATTGAGATGTGACCAGTTTCTGCAAATTATTGTGCAACTGAATGTATAAAGCTCGTGCATATCCAGGGCCAACATGACCAACATGATCTAAATAAGGTTCAAAGCCCACATTCGTTTTTTACTCAATATACAAGGGGCCAGTGCACAGTTTAATGCAAGCCCCGCTCATGCTGTTAATGGTCGCTTTGTGGCACATTTTTTTCACCAGCTCCTTTTCACCTAAGGTCAGACCGGCAGGCCATGTCCAAACCCACCAGTCCATTACGTCTATGCCTGAGCCAGAGCAAAGAGCCCGATCCCGGTACATTCAACAGGGAAACTAATGCATCTCTATATTTACTCAGCTCAGGTGCTCACCATATTCTAGTCCAGTAAAGCAAAGGTTTTTTCGCCAGATATTGGTTTGAGATCACATTCCCACTGCAGGCTCGCCATGGATGCTCCTCTGGGTTGCATAAGAAGCGATCTTAAGAATTTGTTGTCAGCTTAATTTAAAGAGGCACTAGAACAGTGACCCACAACTCAGCCGCGTACAAGGTTTCTGCCCATCCTTGAGCTTTATACAATTTAATGGCTGGCGAAACTGCACCCCTGCTGTGTTTATGATAAAAAACAGCAGACTCCTCCACTTGGTTTCTCTAGAGTCGCCACAGCCTTTTGGTGGTGAGCCGACCAAGTAAGATCCTCTGACAACCTAATCGTAGTCATACGAGCTCACCTTCCAGAACACTTACAATATTCAATTTAATCTTCTTACAAGTCTTTTGGTCAAATACCATCACTTACGTTTTCTCAGAATTGAGCACCATGGACAGTTCCTTACCTTTTCTAACAAATATGTGCAGATTGTCAGGGTAATTCATAGAATTTCGCAGAAAAGTGTCGCAAGCGGCTGGCGCAGAGTGTCCGCGTGCGATTGACTGCGCCAGGCACGTGCGCTAAAACCGATTTCCGCGCACTGCGTATTCATGGATTTTAGGCTCCCAAACCAGCCGTGGCGCAGAGAATCGTAGCGACCCTGCAGCAGCGCCAGTAACGCCCTCGCGCAAGGAAAAGCCATCAAAATCGCTAAATCATCGCAAAGGGCTGCGGTAACCCTGGACCAGTTCACCGGGCTGGCAAACAGCAAACGCCAAGCGGGGAACGTGTATTTCAGGGGTGCGCGGGAAGTTCCACACGCGATTGTCCCAGTGCGAGCAGGGTACGT
Organism: Ambystoma mexicanum; assembly: GCF_040938575.1. NCBI lineage: Eukaryota > Metazoa > Chordata > Amphibia > Caudata > Ambystomatidae > Ambystoma > Ambystoma mexicanum. The sequence continues at coordinate 452,944,658 of NC_090930.1, forward strand.
GTATTCCATGGGTGCGCGGGAGGTTCCACACACGATTTCAGCAGGGTACGTGTATTTCAGGGGTGCGCGGGAAGTTCCACACGCGAATGGGCCAGTGAGAGCAGGGTACGTGTATTCCATGGGTGCGCGGGAAGTTCCACACGCAATTTCATCAGGGTACGTGTATTTCAGGGGTGCGTGGGAAGTTCCACACGCGATTGTCCCAGTGCGAGCAGGGTACGTGTATTTCAGGGGTGCGCGGGAAGTTCCACACGCGATTGGCCCCGTGCAAGCAGGGTACGTGTATTTCTGGGGTGCGTGGGAAGTTCCACACGCGATTGGCCCCATGCAAGCAGGGTACGTGTATTTCAGGGGTGCGCGGGAAGTTCCACACGCGATTTCAGCAGGGTACGTGTATTGCAGGGGTGCGCGGGAAGTTCCACACGCGATTTCAGCAGGGTATGTGTATTCCAGGGGTGCGCGGGAAGTTCCACACGCGATTTCAGCAGGGTATGTGTATTTCAGGGGTGCGCGGGAAGTTCCACACGCAATTTCATCAGTGTACGTGTATTTCAGGGGTGCGTGGGAAGTTCCACACGCGATTGTCCCAGTGCGAGCAGGGTACGTGTATTTCAGGGGTGCGCGGGAAGTTCCACACGCGATTGGCCCCGTGCAAGCAGGGTACGTGTATTTCTGGGGTGCGTGGGAAGTTCCACACGCGATTTCAGCAGGGTACGTGTATTGCAGGGGTGCGTGGGAAGTTCCACACGCGATTTCAGCAGGGTACGTGTATTCCAGGGGTGCGCGGGAAGTTCCACACGCGATTTCAGCAGGGTACGAGTATTTCAGGGGTGCGCGGGAAGTTCCACACGCGATTTCAGCAGGGTATGTGTATTTCAGGGGTTCTGGGGAGTACTACACGTGAATTGGCCGTGTGGGTCCTCCCAGGTGTACGCTCCACAACCTCCACGGCCCCTGCAGGCAGCCAACACCACGGGGGACTACCCTGCACCCCTGCTCATGTCCCGCAGGCAGCCCATCCACCATGGGCATGCCCCCCAGCTAACCCACATGTCACCTTGCACTACTGATCAACAATGCATGTCTCCCACCACCCCCACCCCCCAGCCACCATGGGCACCCTCCACCAGGCCCCCACTCATGTCTCCCACCACCCCCACCCCCCAGCCACCATGGGCACCCTCCACCAGGCCCCCACTCATGTCTCCCACCACCCCCACCCCCCAGCAGTGCAGGGGCACCCTCCACCAGGCCCCCACTCATGTCTCCCACCCACCCCCACCCCCCAGCCACCATGGGCACCCTCCACCAGGCCCCCACTCATGTCTCCCACCACCCCCACCCCCCAGCAGTGCAGGGGCACCCTCCACCAGGCCCCCACTCATGTCTCCCACCACCCCCACCCCCCCAGCAGTGCAGGGGCAGCCTCCACCAGGCCCCCACTCATGTCTCCCACCACCCCCACCCCCCAGCCACCAGGGGCAGCCTCCACCAGGCCCCCACTCATGTCTCCCACCACCCCCACCCCCCAGCAGTGCAGGGGCACCCTCCACCAGGCCCCCACTCATGTCTCCCACCCACCCCCACCCCCCAGCCACCATGGGCACCCTCCACCAGGCCCCCACTCATGTCTCCCACCACCCCCACCCCCCAGCAGTGCAGGGGCACCCTCCACCAGGCCCCCACTCATGTCTCCCACCACCCCCACCCCCCCAGCAGTGCAGGGGCAGCCTCCACCAGGCCCCCACTCATGTCTCCCACCACCCCCACCCCCCAGCCACCAGGGGCAGCCTCCACCAGGCCCCCACTCATGTCTCCCACCACCCCCACCCCCCAGCAACCATGGGCAGCCCCCACCAGGCTCCCACCCATGTCTCCCACCACCCCCACCCCCCAGCAGTGCAGGGGCACCCTCCACCAGGCCCCCACTCATGTCTCCCACCACCCCCACCCCCCAGCAGTGCAGGGGCACCCTCCACCAGGCCCCCACTCATGTCTCCCACCCCCCACCCCCCAGCATCCAGGGGCAGCCTCCACCAGGCCCCCACTCATGTCTCCCACCCCCCCACCCCCCAGCATCCAGGGGCACCCTCCACCAGGCCCCCACTCATGTCTCCCACCCCCCCACCTCCCAGCATCCAGGGGCACCCTCCACCAGGCCCCCACTCATGTCTCCCACCACCCCCACCCCTCAGCCAGCAGGGGCACCCTCCACCAGGCCCCCACTCATGTCTCCCACCACCCCCACCCCCCAGCAGTGCAGGGGCAGCCTCCACCAGGCCCCCACTCATGTCTCCCACCACCCCCACCCCCCAGCAGTGCAGGGGCAGCCTCCACCAGGCCCCCACCCATGTCCCCTATCACCACCACCCCCCAGCAGTGCAGGGGCACCCTCCACCAGGCCCCCACTCATGTCTCCAACCACCCCCACCCCCCAGCCACCAGGGTCAGCCTCCACCAGGCCCCCACTCATGTCTCCCACCACCCCCACCCCCCAGCAACCATGGGCAGCCCCCACCAGGCTCCCACCCATGTCTCCCACCACCCCACCCCCCAGCAGTGCAGGGGCACCCTCCACCAGGCCCCCACTCATGTCTCCGACCACCCCCACCCCCCAGCAGTGCGGGGGCACCCTCCACCAGGCCCCCACTCATGTCTCCCACCCCCCCACCCCCCAGCATCCAGGGGCAGCCTCCACCAGGCCCCCACTCATGTCTCCCACCCCCCCCACCCCCCCAGCATCCAGGGGCACCCTCCACCAGGCCCCCACTCATGTCTCTCACCCCCCCACCCCCAGCATCCAGGGGCACCCTCCACCAGGCCCCCACTCATGTCTCCCACCACCCCCACCCCCCAGCCAGCAGGGGCACCCTCCACCAGGCCCCCACTAATGTCTCCCACCCTCCCCACCCCCCAGCATCCAGGGGCACCCTCCACTAGGCCCCCACTCATGTCTCCCACCACCCCCACCCCCCAGCCAGCAGGGGCACCCTCCACCAGGCCCCCACTCATGTCTCCCACCACCCCCACCCCCCAGCAGTGCAGGGGCAGCCTCCACCAGGCCCCCACTCATGTCTCCCACCACCCCCACCCCCCAGCAGTGCAGGGGCACCCTCCACCAGGCCCCCACCCATGTCCCCTATCACCACCACCCCCCAGCAGTGCAGGGGCACCCTCCACCAGGCCCCCACTCATGTCTCCCACCACCCCCATCCCCCAGCCACCAGGGGCAGCCTCCACCAGGCCCCCACTCATGTCTCCCACCACCCCCACCCCCCAGCAACCATGGGCAGCCCCCACCAGGCTCCCACCCATGTCTACCACCACCCCCACCCCCCAGCAGTGCAGGGGCACCCTCCACCAGGCCCCCACTCATGTCTCCCACCCCCCCCCCCCACCCCCCAGCCACCAGGGGAAGCCTCCACCAGGACCCCACTCATGTCTCCCACCACCCCCACCCCCCAGCAACCATGGGCAGCCCCCACCAGGCTCCCACCCATGTCTCCCACCACCCCCACCCCCCAGCAGTGCAGGGGCACCCTCCACCAGGCCCCCACTCATGTCTCCCACCACCCCCACCCCCCTGCAGTGCAGGGGCACCCTCCACCAGGCCCCCACTCATGTCTCCCACCACCCCACCCCCCAGCAGTGCAGGGGCAGCCTCCACCAGGCCCCCACCCATGTCCCCTATCACCCCCATCCCCCAGCAGTGCAGGGGCACCCTCCACCAGGCCCCCACTCATGTCTACCACCACCCCCACCCCCCAGCCACCAGGGGCAGCCTCACCAGGCCCCCACTCATGTCTCCCACCCCCCCACCCCCCAGCATCCAGGGGCAGCCTCCACCAGTCCCCCACTCATGTCTCCCACCCCCCCACACCCCAGGCATCCAGGGGCACCCTCCACCAGGCCCCCACTCATGTCTCCCACCACCCCCACCCCCCAGCCAGCAGGGGCAGCCTCCACCAGGCCCCCACTCAGGTCTCCCACCACCCCCACCCTCCAGCAGTGCAGGGGCAGCCTCCACCAGGCCCCCACCCATGTCCCCTATCACCACCACCCCCCAGCAGTGCAGGGGCACCCTCCACCAGGCCCGCACTCATGTCTCCCACCACCCCCACCCCCCAGCCACCAGGGGCAGCCTCCACCAGGCCCCCACTCATGTCTCCCACCACCCCCACCCCCCAGCAACCATGGGCAGCCCCCACCAGGCTCCCACCCATGTCTCCCACCACCCCCACCCCCCAGCAGTGCAGGGGCACCCTCCACCAGGCCCCCACTCATGTCTCCCACAACCCCCACCCCCAGCCACCAGGGGCAGCCTCCACCAGGCCCCCACTCATGTCTCCCACCCACCCCCACCCCCCAGCCACCATGGGCACCCTCCACCAGGCCCCCACTCATGTCTCCCACCACCCCCACCCCCAGGAAGTGCAGGGGCACCCTCCACCAGGCCCCCACTCATGTCTCCCACCGCCCCCACCCTCCAGCAACCATGGGCAGCCCCCACCAGGCTCCCACCCATGTCGAACCACCACCCCACCCCCCAGCCACCATGGGCAGCCTCCACCAGGTCCTCACAATCCCCAATCATGTGCGTCATGGTCAGCCTCCACAGCCAAAAAGCCCAACCAAGTAACCCATTCACCCACATGGAAAAGGAAATTACATGTTACACCCCCAATGTTCATAAAGCTAATGAACCCATGTCCGTCACACACAATGGTTGCAATTGAATGGGAAAACACCCAACATGACATGCATGAAAGCAATGAGATGATACCACACAGTGAAGTATGAAAACAAAATTGTATTAAAAAAATAAGAATGCAAATGAAATGAAACAATCTACAATGGGAATGAAAAAAAAGATAAGCTGCATGTCTGTTAAAAAAATAAAAACACCAAATCTTAATCCAAAAAAATGTAGTCCAAAGTCAAATGAAAAATAAAATCAATCCAATGAAGAACTATGTACAAAACATCCAAGGGTCCATGAGCCCAACTGAACAAAGGAAACCTACAAAAAACCCTAACTAAAATGCAACTATATACAAAAAGTGGAGCAGTGTCCGTCGACTCCAAATCATAAGAACAAACAAAGGAAACCTAAAACTAAAGAACTATATACAAAGGCGGCGGGCAAGTCCAGCGGCACACTCCGTGGTGTTCCGGGCCAGGGCATCATCGAACTCCTGTTCGATGTCCCGGAGGTGGCCAAGTTCCATGGCCCCGAGGGTCCGCAGGGACGACGCCGTGTCCTCCTCCAACCCCCTGCGGATTGCCTCGAGGCACTCGGCCCGCCTCAGGGCCCTCCGCATGGAGTTCTCCGCCCTGACCATTGTGAGCCCCTCTTCCGCCCGCCGCCGCTCCGCACCTATGGCGTGGCCCAACCGCTGCCACACGGAAGGCACTCTCTGTCATGGGTCCTCCTGCCCTCCGGCCGATGCCTGCCCCACCGATGTCGAAGGCCCCGAGCCTTCATGTCTCCCACCATGTTGCTGCTGCTGCTCTGCCTCTGCCCGTGCACTGCCTCCTGCTGCCTGCACATCCTCCGCCGGCTGGGGTGCAGTTGTTGATGTGGCCACCCCTGATGGACGTCCGACTCCCGACTGTGGCAGGGATGCCTCCTCCACCAGCCTGGCCGCACCATCAGAGGCAGCTCCACAGGGCACCCAGGTGACTGATGGGTGGGAAGATGGCACAGAGGACGACTGGTGCGTAGGGGGTCCAGTTGAGGAGGAGGTCGGAGCAAGCCCCATCAGACGGAGGAATCCGGCCTGGGTGACCTGTCCCCAGCAGGCTGACGTGGTCAACGAGCCATTCGAGATGACGTGCAGTCTCTCCATGAAAAGACTGCAGGTCACCTCGCATGGCCCGTTGACGCAACGCCACACCAGCCAGGACAGGCTCAACCCGGACCTGGATGGCCACGTCCGCAGGCAGAGGAAGGCCAGTTGACGTCAGCTCATCCCCTGCCTGAAAACGGGTCTGGACGTAGGCATCCCTGCTGGTGCAAGATGATGCAGGGACAGGATCGGGGACAGGATTGCACACAGGCACCTCCGCAGCGGCCTGTGCTGCCTCCTGTCCCTGGTCCTGCACTGCACCACTAGCACCAGTGGGATCCCCACCTCCAGACCCCGTCTCTGGTGCTTGCACGGCCTCCTCCTCCACCAAACCTCCCACCAACCTGGATGACTCCGTGCCATCTTCCCCTGTTGGGCCCTGTGGGGACCCAGCTGCCCCTTCTGCTGCCGAGGAGTCCAACTCCAACCTCCGCCTCTTGGACCTCCCCCCGGCAGCTGCGGCCTGGGACGCGGCACCAGACTCCTCACTCCCCGACGAGATGACAACACGGGAGGGGAGCCTTGCGTCTCCGGCTGGCGGTCGGATCCCCGCCGCTGTGCTCCACAGCACCTTCTCCGCCCTCTTCATCAGTTGACGCTGCAGACAGGGAGAAACAAAACACAGGCATCAGGGCACTGTACAATGGACACATACACACATGACAGTTGCACATGAGTGGCATTGGCAAACCTCAGACATGTCATCACAATCCCCAACACACATGTCATTACAACTCGCACACATGAGCCATACCACAGCCATATCGCAACTGCCACCACCATCCCTACACATACAACTGCATGAGCAGCCAAAGGGGAGCCAGACATCACATGCAACACAGGAAGTGCACCACACATGTACACACACCACCACACTTGCATGCATGTGTACACCTCTGCCAAGTGTCGCAGTGTTCAGACGGGCATCCATGTCACATCTGCCAATCAGGCTTCCACATACCGCTTTCACATGCATCCATGTTGCATCACTGTTGCACCCTTGTCAAATACACACACATGCACATGTACACAGTGCTCATACATGCAGCCGAAAACAACATACATGCGTGACATCACGGACATGTCTACTTACATACACATTCATCCAAACATGTGTGCACACACAACTGCATTTGGCATGCAAGCCTACACACACAAGCACCATCCATGTCTCACACATTACAGCCCTCGCATGTGTCAGCCCCACGGCCCTGTACACCCCCACCCATACTCGACCCCATACAAACAGATGTGCAACCTGCACACTACCGAATAATCACCACACGCACTGCTCACAATCAGGATGCATGTACACTCACCGCTCGACTCCAGACGGGTCTGCTTCTCTAGGACCTGGACGTGGAGCGCTGGGGATATGTGTTCCAGGACCCTCATCTGTTCTTCCGACAAGTGGTGCCGGCACCCCTTGGAATCCGATGCCTTCAAGAGGCGCCGGGCCTTGTTCAGGGTCCTGGACCTGAAGTCCTCCCAGCGCTTCCTGACATGTTGTAAGTCCCGGACTGCCACCCCCTCCGCGTTGATGGCAGTCACGATGTCAGTCCAGATCCGAGTCCGTCCTTCCTTGTCGGCGCGGGAACTTCCAAAGAGGGCATCATACTGCCCCAGGACTTGCTCCACCAGGACACCAACTTCGGTGGCACTGAAGCTGGTGCCCCTCTGCCTCTCTGGCCGGGGGTTGTCAGTGGTCACAGATGGTGTTTGCCCCGACATGACAACCCCAGAGGCAGGAGTGGGTGGGCAACTGGGTCCTGGGGCTGGGCTGTGGAGCGATGGAATCCCAGTCGGGAGTCTTCAGTTCCAGCAGGGGTGGTCACAGCAACAGCACCCCTGGCTGATGTGCAGGCAGCAAATGGCAGTGCACGTGGGCAGCAGGCAGTCAGGCAGCAGCAGATGGCAGGTGGGAGTGTGCTCGGGGCTCTGGGGGGCAGCAGTTCGGCCTTCTGGTCAGGAGCGTGGTCTTCTGTGTGCTTACGCGTGGCCAGCTTGATACTGAGTGATTTGGCACGTGAAAATCCTGCACGTCAGCGTGAAAATCGAGGAAAGGCCCTTAGCGTGTAAGCGCGTCAGCACGCATACGCGATTCTATTGGACCAAAGGCCCTCAGCGCGTAAACGCGTCGCCAGCGTATGCGCGTCTATGAAGTCACGTGCACGTTGAATTGGGCACACGTTTGAAAATGTTGCGTGTGAAAAAAAAGAAAGACACGTCCGAGTGTCAAAGCGTGTAATTGGTGGGAATGGGCCTAGCGCGTACACGCGGCAGTGACAAAGCATGTAATTGGTGGAAATGGCCCTACACGCAGAAGTGACAAAGCATGTAATTGGTGGAAATGGCCCTACACGCAGAAGTGACAAAGCGTGTAATTGGTGGAAATGGCCCTAGCGCGTACACGCCGCGTAAGTGATGCTGGACGTGTGGGCCTGTATAAAAGGTACGTGTAGAACACCATTTCCTTGTACGTGCTTTTCGTGGAGAGCGAGTGGGTGAATTCTGTACTTCTTGTCGTTTCACACGCGATTTACTTCACGGCGTTTCAAGTTCGTATTCCCTGTTACCTCTGACAGCTTTTTCTCTTTTTTCTCTTTTACTGGTTTACCTGGGCCTGTTCCCTCAAACAGTGTTCCCTTCTACTGTTGTCCTGTCTCCTCAGACAGCGTACAAATCTTCTTTTGGCGGGGGTGTTGCCAACCAAACGCGCTCCTTTTTCACGCTCTTTTACCTGGCAGATGGTGAGTCACGCACGTATCTAACATCTGTGCTTGCCCCGTGTGTAGCCTACCCCTTCAGAGGTCATTCTAGGCTGCGTGTGACACGCATACATTCATTTTTGTGTTACTGGGTGCCACAGCGTAGTGCAGGTTTTTCTTTCTGCACACGTGGTCTAGGAGGGGTTGCGTGCACCTCATCTCCCTTTTTTGGGGCTCCTGTGCGTAGCGTGACCCGTCATCTTTCCCCAGGGGTTACATTCAGCCTTGCTAGAGCACTAGGGTACAATTACCATCTGGTACCCAACCCCTTTGACCCCCAATTGCCCAGGACAATAGTTTACAGCCACTCCCATACGCACATTAACATCAGTGCCATGGCTGGGAGGCGAGGATTCCGTAAGGGTGGCAAAGGTGGAAGAGCCACAAGTGGTGGCCGTGGTGGATCCGGTAGGGGACGTGGTCGTTACTTGCAGGGTGAGCCTGTCCCCCCATGTGTGGAGGACCAGTCAAGGGCACCCATAATCCCCCCCCCCTCCCGTTGAGGCTGATGTGGCTGACACCATCCATGCTCAGCCCTTGTTGGACCAGCCCATTGTGGCACCAGACCTGGCTGACTCCATGGCTGACTTCCAGGTCAGCAGGCCTATGACACGTGCGCTGGTGCACGTTGATGTCATCATGCCACGTGCATCTGGGGCAGCAAGGTCATCTGCTGCCCCAAGTAGGCAGGGCGGAGAGGCTGCAGGGGCAGCTGCGGCTCCATCCACCCCAGCTCTCACACACCCAGCCAGGACAGTGTCGGTCCTAGTCCATCCTGCTGACATTCCTCCTGACACCATTACACTTGAGCCAATGCCTGCACCAACTCCCATGCTGAGTGTGCAATCCCACACTCCTGATACAGAGTCCACCAGGGCTCCTGCCCCTAGTGTCCAGAGCAGCGCAGGACACTCAGGATCACCACCACCTTCCAAGCGGAAGAGGAAGAGTGCTCGTCCGGCACAGGCTGATGCCCCAGACACGGCTACACAGTCCGGCCCATCCAGGAAGCCCAGCTTCACGGATGACGAACTGAATGCACTTGTCGAGTATGTGTCCGCACATGATAACGAGATGGTCATTGTTGCAGGATCCAAGACCACACCTGCACAACGCCAGGCACACTGGCAGACCGTTGCAGACATCGTAAGTGCCCTTGGAATCGTGAGGCGCACAGCCAATGATTGCTATAAGCGCTGGAATGACCTAAAGCGCAGGGCAAAGAGTAAGCTGGCCTCAAGTCATGCCGCAACTCTAGTGACTGGAGGTGGGTCTCCAGTAGTAGACATGGAACTCACTCCACATGAGTCAGTCGCTGGGACCTACGTCACGGAGGAACAGATCCAAGGCATGGGAGATCTGCCTGATTACGAGGCATTGTCCGGTGAGTGCACATGCATGTGTGTGTCATCCATGTGCATGGTGTGTGTGTGAGGGCTTCTGTTTGTGTGCCAGGTGAGAGTGTGTGCGCCTGAGTCGTATGGGTCAGCCATGTGCTTCATGCAATACATCCTGTGCAGCTGCATTAGGCCATAGCAGTATCCCTTCTGCCAACAGTAGACATCTAGCCCAACTGCACGCCAGTTGCCCTTGAAGTGTCACCTTGCCACAACATTGTTGCTTATTATTCACTGTTCATTCAGGCAGATTGTTTGCATTCCACCACTTTTACTAGGCATTTCGCAGTCCTCTAGTCACATGTCTGACATGGCTATGGTAAGGTGGAGTGACTTTGTTACCTGGATATCATTTGTTCACACATGTCACTGTGCAATTGGACCATTTTGGACTGGCAGCTCCAGGTGAAAAATCTGACCTGTTTGAATTAGAAAAGCTATTACATGCGGGAACTGGACTGAATGAATAGGTGCTGCCCTCCTCTCCATCTTCACTCAATAGCAATGGTACATGCCATCTGTGTGATGGCATGTGTGTTTCACCTGGCAATCACAGGCCAATGTGTGATGCCACTGCCAGGCAGCATGCAGAAAATGTGTTCATCTTCCATCTTGGTGTCATCAGTGTGTGCCATTTGCCTGCCCTTCATATGCAGTGAGGGTGCATGCATGGGAGGGTTTTAGTCATGTGGGACATGTGTCAATCAAGTACTGGTTCTCTTGCTTCTCAGCCCTCATTGTGTGCCATGGTGCTAATGCCTGTTTCCATTTCTTTGTTTTTATGTCTTTGCAGGAGAAGACGCACCTGATACTGCTGGGGTTGTGGAGATGGTGCAGACCCAGGAAGGGTCCGAGGGCCAACCAACCACCAGTGAGGGACGTGGTGTGGTGGTGGGTGAGAACCCACAAGTGCTGCAGGTCGTGCTCTCAAGGGGTGTCTCTGGCTGCACCTCCCCCGAGCTGTACTCAGGTGTTGATTCGGATGATGAGACCTACGTGCCGTCGCAGGTGAGTGTTCCAGGGAGGGATTCTGTTCTGTCCTACCCACCTGCACCAGGGTCAGAACCCTCAATGGGGATGTCAGTGTTGGCAGCTACGCCTTTGGTGGTTACGGATGCAGGGTCACACTCCGCGACATCTGATCCTGTTCCTGGGCCAGCAGATCAGAGGGGGAATGCAGTCCTGCAGCCTCAGGCAGTGCCGGCACAGCAAGGCGCAGTTCGCCTTGCCCCAGACAGGTGTGGTGCCCGCCGACGTGGTGGCCGTACGCACCTGGCAATACCGCATGGGAGCAATCCATTTACGGTATGTCAACCCAACAGGCAGCATCATCCGAGATGATGGCTCAGGCCATGGATAGGGTGGCCACTTCCATTGTCCCCCCTGAAAGGCTGATGGAGCGACTACAGCAGGCAACCGACTCCATCTGCCAGTCACACAGGGAGGACATGTTGGCGTCCAACAGGGACAGGCGGGCGGCACTGGCGACTCTGCAGGAGGCCATCTCCATAGAGTGCCAGGGCCACAGGGAAGCCCTGAGGCAGGAGCTCCTTCACCTCAGGACGACTCTTGTTGAACTTGAGGCTTCAACACACCAAAGGACAGAACAGCAGCTGGAGCGTCTGACCCGTACGCTCTCAGCTGAGATGCAGGCAACGAGGGCGGAGGTCCGGGCATCCCGTGAGTTGTTGCATGGGGACCTCTGCACACTCATCCTCCAGAACCAGACCTACCACACCCGCATGCTTGCAGCCATGGAGGAGCAGACTAGGGCCTTGCGTGGGCTGCCTCCCATAGTGCAACCACCTCCGGATGCAGCTGCACAGGGTGATAATAGCGACAGCAGTGATACTCCCACAATAGGGTAGCCGTGTGGGCCATGAGCCCATGGAGGTGTTTTTTTTTTCCAGGATCCACACAGGTGGGTTTTGGTGTGCACCCTGTCCTCGGACCTCCTGGGTGGCCTCCCAAACCCCCCCGGGCCCATCAATGGCCATTTTTTATTTTTATTTTTATTTTTATTTTTAAATTCATTTTTCCCACTTTTTTTGGGACAATTTGTTGCCTTCCGTGGTTCCTGTGGGCATACGCTGCATTGTGGCTGGGCATATGCAGGCTTGTCATGTATTTGGTTCAGATGCTTGGGTTTGAGTCACACACACCCCTCCTGCTTCCCGTTTCCATGGGCTTGCAAAGGGTGTGCCCAAGTGACATTGACGTACATGGTGACATTGGACTCCCACTACATGTGTGGGTAGTCTAGTCAATACTGTGTATACAATCCTAGTGCATATTGCTGTTGTGTTGTACACTGCATGTTGCATTGATGTGTAACTGATCATCTGTGTCTACCTCCCAATTTGCAGATCCCTTCCTCATGTCTACACAAGGCCCTCTAGTTTGGAGATGGGGTCCATGTTGGCAGCAGTGCACCTACTACTCTACATGGCGCCAACACTGCACAGTTGGTAGTGGTGGGAGTGCAGGCATTTCCAGGTGGTGAGACTACTAATTTCTTACATTTGTGATGTCATGTTAATGGTAGTACCTGCTCAAGATTGTTGTTGGTCCTGCATTACTGTGAGCATTTCAGGTGTTGCAAGTTTAAATTAGGGACACTGTACATTGTGACACTAGTGTCATGTTGTGGGGATTACTTTGTTTACCTGCAAATGGCATGACATGGCACGGTGTGTCGTGTGGCGGTGCTGGGGATGGGTTGGCTGACATGGCACTGTCCTCTTGTTGCATTTTGCAAGTGGGTATTCATTTTAGCTGCTTGGATGTGTTTCTTCACAAAACTGCATTGGTGGTGTCTGTGTGGGTAGGGATGCACACATTGTAACACTGCCAGGTGAACAATCTCAGGCTGATATGGTTTTCACGGTTGATTCTCCAGACATTCAGGATCAGTGTCAGGTTGAGTCATCATTGATTGTCAGATGGAATGTGACAGGGGTGTGATTTCTATTTGAAGTAATTAGCCACTAGCTGTGTACGGGCTGCCTCCCCCCGTGCCCTTTCCCCTCCCATGCGCAGCGGCTGTGCATGCGGTTGGGGATGTGGGGGCACCACCATGTCCACGGCCAGGCCCCGGCGTATTGCAACGTTGTGCAGGACACATGCTGCCACTATGATCCTGCACACTACTGGGGGAGCGTACAACAGCTGCCCGCCAGAACGGTCAAGGGAGCGAAAGCGTGACTTTAGCACCCCGAATGTGCGCTCCACTATGCCCCGGGTTGTAATGTGGGCTGTGTTATATCTTACCTGGGGTGGCGTGGTGGGGTTCCGAATTGGCGTCATCATGTGGGGGCTGAGAGGGTAGGCACTGCCCCCTGTGAAGGTGGTGATTGGTATCATTGGTGGGGTTGTGACCTTGCTCAGTATCTGACATGCATGCACGTGCAGTGGCATTCATACTCACCAAGCAGCCATGTATCGCCATGCCGCCCAGCTTCTAGGTCCCGGCTTAGGGTGGACATTCGGTAAATGAAGCTGTCGTGGGTGGAGCAGGGATAGTTGGCATATACTGAGGTGATGATTCCCTTGGCATTACATACTACCTGCATGTTGATGGAATGCCAGTGCTTGCGGTTCCTATAGATGTGCTCTGATGCCCTGGGGGGACGTAGAGCCACATGGGTGCAGTCGATGGCACCTAGCACTTTGGGGAATCGTGCCACACCGTAAAAATCCAGGGCGGCAGCATGCCTTTCTGCAGGTGTTCTGGGCAGGTATATGTGCCTGCGGACTGATGGGCATGCAGTGATGATGTTCAAGACCTGGTGTAGGCAGCGTGACTGGGTGGCCTGTGATACCCCACCCACTATGGCACTTGTCCGCTGAAATGATCCAGTGGCTAAGAAGTGCAGTACATTGAGGACCTTCTCCAGGGGGCTGAGTGCTTGGGAGCACAGGGTGGGTGATGTGAGGTCATCCTCCCACTCACTCACCAGGTCCAGTATTATGTGTGGTGGAAACCTGTACCTCCCATACACCTGGTCATCAGGCATCCCGAAAAGGCTGGTTCTGGGTGTGAATATTCTGGCCCTGACTATCCTCCTCCTCCTCCTTTGGTAGCCCACGCCCACTGCTGCTAGGAACGGTATGTTCATCCTGGGTCTGAGCTTGTTATTTAGTTAGCGCGCAAATTCATGCGTTGCGTGTGTTGTAGGCGAGCGTGTGACCCGTGCACCCCTGAAATCCAGTACCCAGTCCAATAGCGTGTGGAATTTCCGCGCACCCCGGGATACAGGTGCGCTGACGTACTTGCGTGTGTAAGTGCCCGCGCACCCCTGATATACACGTACATAGGCCAATCGCATGTACGCGCACTTTTGTCCAATTACACGCGATGACACTCTGACGTGCTGTCCAATTACACGCGATGACACTCTGACGTGCAGTCTTTCCACGTGTGCTCTGTCATCACGTGCTGTGTGGGAAACACCCATGCGGGTCACGTCACAGACGCGCTTACGCTCTGAGGGCCTTTGGTCCAATAGAATCGCGTATGCGTGCTGACGCGCTTACGCGCTGAGGGCCTTTGGTCCAATAGAATCGCGTATGCGTGCTGACGCGCTTACGCGCTAAGGGCCTTTCCTCGATTTTCACGCTGACGTGCAGGATTTTCACGTGCCAAATCACTCCGTATCAAGCTGGCCACACGTAAGCACACGGAAGACCACCCTCCTGCCCAGAAGGCCGAACTACTGCCCCCCAGAGCCCCGAGCACGCTCCCACCTGCCATCTGCTGCTGCCTGACTGCCTGCTGCCCACGTGCACTGCCATTTGCTGCCTGCACATCAGCCAGGGGTGCTGTTGCTGTGACCACCCCTGCTGGAACTGAAGACTCCTGACTGGGATTCCATCGCTCCACAGCCCAGCCCCAGGACCCAGTTGCCCACCCACTCCTGCCTCTGGGGTTGTCATGTCGGGGCAAACACCATCTGTGACCACTGACAACCCCCGGCCAGAGAGGCAGAGGGGCACCAGCTTCAGTGCCACCGAAGTTGGTGTCCTGGTGGAGCAAGTCCTGGGGCAGTATGATGCCCTCTTTGGAAGTTCCCGCGCCGACAAGGAAGGACGGACTCGGATCTGGACTGACATCGTGACTGCCATCAACGCGGAGGGGGTGGCAGTCCGGGACTTACAACATGTCAGGAAGCGCTGGGAGGACTTCAGGTCCAGGACCCTGAACAAGGCCCGGCGCCTCTTGAAGGCAGCGGATGCCAAGGGGCGCCGGGGCCACTTGTTGGAAGAACAGATGAGGGTCCTGGAACGCATATCCCCAGCGCTCCATGTCCAGGTCCTAGAGAAGCAGACCCGTCTGGAGTCGAGCGGTGAGTGTACATGCATCCTGATTGTGAGCAGTGCGTGTGGTGATTATTCGGTAGTGTGCAGGTTGCACATCTGTTTGTATGGGGTCGAGTATGGGTGGGGGTGTACAGGGCCGTGGGGCTAACACATGCGAGGGCTGTAATGTGTGAGACATGGATGGTGCTTGTGTGTGTAGGCTTGCATGCCAAATGCAGTTGTGTGTGCACACATGTTTGGATGAATGTGTATGTAAGTAGACATGTCCGTGATGTCACGCATGTATGTTGTTTTCGGCTGCATGTATGAGCACTGTGTACATGTGCATGTGTGTGTATTTGACAAGGGTGCAACAGTGATGCAACATGGATGCATGTGACAGCGGTATGTGGAAGCCTGATTGGCAGATGTGACATGGATGCCCGTCTGAACACTGCGACACTTGGCAGAGGTGTACACATGCATGCAAGTGTGGTGGTGTGTGTACATGTGTGGTGCACTTCCTGTGTTGCATGTGATGTCTGGCTCCCCTTTGGCTGCTCATGCAGTTGTATGTGTAGGGATCGTGGTGGCAGTTGCGATATGGCTGTGGTATGTCTCATGTGTGCGAGTTGTAATGACATGTGTGTTGGGGATTGTGATGACATGTCTGAGGTTTGCCAATGCCACTCATGTGCAACTGTCATGTGTGTATGTGTCCATTTTACAGTGCCCTGATGCCTGTGTTTTGTTTCTCCCTGTCTGCAGCGTCAACTGATGAAGAGGGCGGAGAAGGTGCTGTGGAGCACAGCGGCGGGGATCCGACCGCCAGCCGGAGACGCAAGGCCCGGCTCCCCTCCCGTGTTGTCATCTCGTCGGGGAGTGAGGAGTCCGGTGCCGCGTCCCAGGCCGCAGCTGCCAGGGGGAGGTCCAAGAGGCGGAGGTTGGAGTTGGACTCCTCGGCAGCAGAAGGGGCAGATGGGACCCCACAGGGCCCAACAGGGGAAGATGGCACGGAGTCTTCCAGGTTGGTGGGGGGTTTGGTGGAGGAGGAGGCCGTGCAAGCACCAGAGACAGGGTCTGGAGGTGGGGATCCCACTGGTGCTAGAGGTGCAGTGCAGGACCAGGCACAGGAGGCAGCACAGGCCGCCGCGGAGGTGCCTGTGTGCAATCCTGTCCCCGATCCTGTCCCTGCATCATCTTGCACCAGCAGGGATGCCTACGTCCAGACCTGTTTTCAGGCAGGGGATGAGCTGACGTCAACTGGCCTTCCTCTGCCTGCGGACGTGGCCATCTAGGTCCGGGTTGAGCCTGTCCTGGCTGGTGTGGCGTTGCGTCAACGGGCCATGCGAGGTGACCTGCAGTCTTTTCATGGAGAGACTGCACGTCATCTCGAATGGCTCGTTGACCATGTCAGCCTCCTGGGACAGGTCACCCAGGCCGGATTCCTCCGTCTGATGGGGCTTGCTCCGACCCCCTCCTCAACTGGACCCCCTACGCGCCAGTCGTCCTCTGTGCCATCTTCCCACCCATCAGTCACCTGGGTGCCCTGTGGAGCTGCCTCTGACGGTACGGCCAGGCTGGTGGAGGAGGCATCCCTGCCACAGTCGGGAGTCGGACGTCCAGCAGGGGTGGCCACATCAACAACTGCACCCCAGCCGGCGGAGGATGTGCAGGCAGCAGGAGGCAGTGCACGGGCAGAGGCAGAGCAGCAGCAGCAACATGGTGGGAGACATGAAGGCTCGGGGCCTTCGACATCGGAGGGGCAGGCATCGGCCGGAGGGCAGGAGGACCCAGGACAGAGAGTGTCTTCCGTGTGGCAGCGGTTGGGCCACGCCATAGGTGCAGAGCGGCGGCGGGCGGAAGAGGCGCGGCTCACAATGGTCAGGGCGGAGAACTCCATGCGGAGGGCCCTGAGGCGGGCCGAGTGCCTCGAGGCAATCCGCAGGGGGTTGGAGGAGGACACGGCGTCGTCCCTGCGGACCCTCAGGGCCATGGAACTGGGCCGCCTCCGGGACATCGAACAGGAGTTCGATGATGCCCTGGCCCGGAACACCACGGAGTGAGCCGCTGGACTTGCCCGCCGCCTTTGTATATAGTTCTTTAGTTTTAGGTTTCCTTTGTTTGTTCTTATGGTTTGGAGTCGACGGACACTGCTCCACTTTTTGTATATAGTTGCATTTTAGTTAGGGTTTTTTGTAGGTTTCCTTTGTTCAGTTGGGCTCATGGGCCCTTGGATGTTTTGTACATAGTTCTTCATTGGATTGATTTTATTTTTCATTTGACTTTGGACTACATTTCTTTGGATTAGGATTTGGTGTTTTTATTTTTTTAACAGACATGCAGCTTATCTTTTTTTCATTCCCATTGTAGTTTGTTTCATTTCATTTGCATTCTTATTTTTTTAATACAATTTTGTTTTCATACTTCACTGCCTTTGATCTGGTTGACCACCAGATCCTCACTCATCACCTCTCCTCGGCTGCTGCATTCTCCCAGAATGCCACTAAGTGGATCCAGTCATTTCTGTCTGACAGGACAACTAGAGTCTTCGTCTCCACTGCGGCTGCGGACCCTATCCCAATCACATGTGGAGTGCCACAAGGCTCCTGCATTTCTCCCACACTTTACAACATCTTCACGAAGCTCCTATTTGACCGTCTTGACGATTTGGGTGTCAGTTACACTAATTATGCTGACGACACCCAGGTCCTCATCACGCTCACTGGTAGCTATGAGGAAGATGTTGCAAAGCTTAACGATATCTACTTAGAAATCCAAGCCTGGATGGCAACACACAGCCTTTGCCTTAACGACGATAAGACAGAATTGCTTATCGTAGGCTCCCAGGCGCGCCTCAATAAACTGGACCAAAGGTACCATTCCTTTACTATTGATGGCAACATCATAAAAGTCTCAAAAGAGGTTAAAACGCTAGGTGTATACCTCGACTCTACCCTATCACTAAAGAAACAAATAAACTCTACCATCGCAGCTACCTCATACACCAATAAATTGATCAATGCCTGCAGGCCTTTTCTCTCCACCTCTAGCTGCCTCACCCTATCTAGAGCACTGATATTGTCTAAACTAGACTATTGCAACACACTCTACTTAGGCACTACCACTAAAAATTTGAATAGACTCCAGATCCTGCAAAATAATGCACTAAGATGTGCCCTCAACCTCCCGCGCAAGGCGCACATATCTAGGGCTAGAAAAGAAGTCCACTGGCTCCCGATCCGTGACAGAATTAAGCTAAGAACACTGGTCATCACCCACAAGTGCCTATCACACACTGCCCCACGGTACCTTTCTGACACATTTTCTAGACACTGCCCCATTAGACCCACCAGAACACCTTACCTACACCAACTAAAGATCCCGAATTATAACCTAAAATCAGCAGGGGGCTCCAGTTTTCCAGTGCTCGCAGCACAATATTGGAACACCCTCCCCACTACAATTAGATCGGAAGCCGCATTCTGGCCATTCAGAGCCATGGTAAAATCATGGCTATTAGCCTAAACACCCAGATTTTCACCGTCATGACCTGCTAGCCACCACTCTCCACCTGTAGTAATGTTTATTCTACATACAGTATAGTCAAGACCAACCTGTAACCCGGTCCGCATTAGCCACTGTAACTTTTATTCCTCACCCCATATTCTCTGTATATACTTTTCTTTTCTTGGTATATTCTACTCTTGTATGTAAGCACTCAGAGCCTGGACTAATGTACGCTCTGTCTGTTGTTATATGATGTTCGTGCAACTATATGTACCCCTGCTGTACACATGATTATGCGCCTAGTTACCTGAGGGTTCGGATGCGCTTTATAAATAAACAAACTAAACTAAACTAAACTAAACTAAACTTAACTGTGTGGTATCATCTCATTGCTTTCATGCATGTCATGTTGGGTGTTTTCCCATTCAATTGCAACCATTGTGTGTGACGGGCATGGGTTCATTAGCTTTATGAACATTGGGGGTGTAACATGTAATTTCCTTTTCCATGTGGGTGAATGGGTTACTTGGTTGGGCTTTTTGGCTGTGGAGGCTGACTATGACGCACATGATTGGGGATTGTGAGGACCTGGTGGAGGGTGCCCCTGCACTGCTGGGGGGTGGGGGTGGTGGGAGACATGAGTGGGGGCCTGGTGGAGGCTGCCCCTGCTGGCTGGGGGGTGGGGGTGGGTGGGAGACATGAGTGGGGGCCTGGTGGAGGCTGCCCCTGGATGCTGGGGGGTGGGGGGGTGGGAGACATGAGTGGGGGCCTGGTGGAGGCTGCCCCTGGTGGCTGGGGGGTGGGGGTGGTGGGAGACATGAGTGGGGGCCTGGTGGAGGCTGCCCCTGCACTGCTGGGGGGTGGGGGTGATAGGGGACATGGTTGGGGGCCTGGTGGAGGCTGCCCCTGCACTGCTGGGGGGTGGGGGTGGTGGGAGACATGAGTGGGGGCCTGGTGGAGGCTGCCCCTGCACTGCTGGGGGGTGGGGGTGGTGGGAGACACGAGTGGGGGCCTGGTGGAGGGTACCCCTGCACTGCTGGGGGGTGGGGGTGGTGGGAGACATGGGTGGGAGCCTGGTGGGGGCTGCCCATGGTTGCTGGGGGGTGGGGTTGGTGGGAGACATGAGTGGGGGCTTGGTGGAGGCTGCCCCTGGTGGCTGGGTGGTGGGGGTGGTGGGAGACATGAGTGGGGGCCTGGTGGAGGCTGCCCCTGCAATGCTGGGGGGTGGGGGTGGAGGGAGACATGAGTGGGGGCCTGGTGGAGGCTGCCCCTGGTGGCTGGGGAGTAGGGGTGGTGGGAGACATGAGTGGGGGCCTGGTGGAGGCTGCCCCTGGATGCTGGGGGGTGGGGGTGCAGGGGGACATGAGTGGGGGCCTGGTGGTGCTGCCCCTGCACTGCTGGGGGGTGGGGGGGTGGGAGACATGAGTGGGGGCTTGGTGGAGGGTGCCCCTGCACTGCTGGGGGGTGGGGGTGGTGGGAGACATGAGTGGGGGCCTGGTGGAGGGTGCCCATGGTGGCTGGGGGGTGGGGGTGGGTGGGAGACATGAGTGGGGGCCTGGTGGAGGGTGCCCCTGCACTGCTGGGGGGTGGGGGTGGTGGGAGACATGAGTGGGGGCCTGGTGGAGGCTGCCCCTGCACTGCTGGGGGGTGGGGGTGGTGGGAGACATGAGTGGGGGCCTGGTGGGGGCTGCCCATGGTGGCTGGGGGGTGGGGGTGGTGGGAGACATGAGTGGGGGCCTGGTGGAGGCTGCCCCTGGTGGCTGGGGGGTGGGGGTGGTGGGAGACATGAGTGGGGGCCTGGTGGAGGCTGCCCCTGCACTGCTGGGGGGTGGGGGTGGTGGGAGACATGAGTGGGGGCCTGGTGGGGGCTGCCCATGGTGGCTGGGGGCTGGGGGTGGTGGGAGACATGAGTGGGGGCCTGGTGGAGGCTGCCCCTGGATGCTGGGGGGTGGGGGTGCAGGGGGACATGAGTGGGGGCATGGTGGTGCTGCCCCTGCACTGCTGGGGGTTGGGGGGTGGGAGACATGAGTGGGGGCCTGGTGGAGGGTGCCCCTGCACTGCTGGGGGGTGGGGGTGGTGGGAGACATGAGTGGGGGCCTGGTGGAGGGTGCCCATGGTGGCTGTGGGGTGGGGGTGGTGGGAGACATGAGTGGGGGCCTGGTGGAGGCTGCCCCTGCACTGCTGGGGGGTGGGGGTGGTGGGAGACATGAGTGGGGGCCTGGTGGAGGGTGCCCATGGTGGCTGTGGGGTGGGGGTGGGTGGGAGACATGAGTGGGGGCCTGGCTGAGGGTGCCTCTGCACTGCTGGGGGGTGGGGGTGGTGGGAGACATGAGTGGGGGCCTGGTGGAGGCTGCCCCTGGATGCTGGGGGGTGGGGGGGTGGGAGACATGAGTGGGGGCCTGGTGGAGGCTGCCCCTGGTGGCTGGGGGGTGGGGGTGGTGGGAGACATGAGTGGGGGCCTGGTGGAGGCTGCCCCTGCACTGCTGGGGGGTTGGGGTGATAGGGGACATGGTTGGGGGCCTGGTGGAGGCTGCCCCTGCACTGCTGGGGGGTGGGGGTGGTGGGAGACATGAGTGGGGGCCTGGTGGAGGCTGCCCCTGCACTGCTGGGGGGTGGGGGTGGTGGGAGACATGAGTGGGGGCCTGGTGGAGGGTGCCCCTGCACTGCTGGGGGGTGGGGGTGGTGGGAGACATGGGTGGGAGCCTGGTGGGGGCTGCCCATGGTTGCTGGGGGGTGGGGGTGGTTGGAGACATGAGTGGGGGCTTGGTGGAGGCTGCCCCTGGTGGCTGGGTGGTGGGGGTGGTGGGAGACATGAGTGGGGGCCTGGTGGAGGCTGCCCCTGCACTGCTGGGGGGTGGGGGTGGTGGGAGACATGAGTGGGGGCCTGTTGGAGGCTGCCCCTGGTGGCTGGGGGGTAGGGGTGGTGGGAGACATGAGTGGGGGCCTGGTGGAGGCTGCCCCTGGATGCTGGGGGGTGGGGGTGCAGGGGGACATGAGTGGGGGCCTGGTGGTGCTGCCCCTGCACTGCTGGGGGGTGGGGGGGTGGGAGACATGAGTGGGGGCTTGGTGGAGGGTGCCCCTGCACTGCTGGGGGGTGGGGGTGGTGGGAGACATGAGTGGGGGCCTGGTGGAGGGTGCCCATGGTGGCTGGGGGGTGGGGGTGGGTGGGAGACATGAGTGGGGGCCTGGTGGAGGGTGCCCCTGCACTGCTGGGGAGTGGGGGTGGTGGGAGACATGAGTGGGGGCCTGGTGGAGGCTGCCCCTGCACTGCTGGGGGGTGGGGGTGGTGGGAGACATGAGTGGGGGCCTGGTGGGGGCTGCCCATGGTGGCTGGGGGGTGGGGGTGGTGGGAGACATGAGTGGGGGCCTGGTGGAGGCTGCCCCTGGTGGCTGGGGGGTGGGGGTGGTGGGAGACATGAGTGGGGGCCTGGTGGAGGCTGCCCCTGCACTGCTGGGGGGTGGGGGTGGTGGGAGACATGAGTGGGGGCCTGGTGGAGGGTGCCCCTGCACTGCTGGGGGGTGGTGGTGATAGGGGACATGGGTGGGGGCCTGGTGGAGGCTGACCCTGCACTGCTGGGGGGTGGGGGTGGTGGGAGACATGAGTGGGGGCCTGGTGGAGGGTGCCCCTGCTGGCTGGGGGGTGGGGGTGGTGGGAGACATGAGTGGGGCCTGGTGGAGGGTGCCCCTGCACTGCTGGGGGGTGGTGGTGATAGGGGACATGGGTGGGGGCCTGGTGGAGGCTTCCCCTGCACTGCTGGGGGGTGGGGGTGGTGGGAGACATGAGTGGGGGCCTGGTGGAGGGTGCCCCTGCTGGCTGGGGGGTGGGGGTGGTGGGAGACATGGGTGGGAGCCTGGTGGGGGCTGCCCATGGTAGCTGGGGGGTGGGGGTGGTGGGAGACATGAGTGGGGGCCTGGTGGAGGCTGCCCCTGGTGGCTGGGGGGTGGGGGTGGTGGGAGACATGAGTGGGGGCCTGGTGGAGGGTGCCCCTGGTGGCTGGGGGGTGGGGGTGCTGGGTGACATGAGCAGGTGTGCAGGGTAGTCGCCTGTGGTGTGTGCTGCCTGCAGGGGCCGTGGAGGGTGTACAGGGAATACCTGGGAGCACACAGCCAAATCGCGTGTAAATTTTCCCGCGTACCCCTGTCATACACGTGCCCAACCAAATCGCGTGTGGAACTTCCCGCGCACCCCTGAAATCCACGTACACGGCCAAATCGCGTGTGGAACTTCCCGCGCACCCCTGAAATCCACGTACCCGGCCAAATCGCGTGTGGAACTTCCCGCGCACCCCTGAAATCCACGTACCCGGCCAAATCGCGTGTGGAAATTCCCACGCACCCCTGAAATCCACGTACACGGCCAAATCGCGTGTGAGACTTCCCGCGCACCCCGGTATACGCGCACACGTATTTTTTGTCAGCGGGTGTCCGTGTTTGTGGGTACCCCTTTGCACGTCATTTGTCCTGGAGGGCCACAGTATGGGACATTCATCATGGCAGTATATAGGTGCTATTTGTTGGTGCACCTTTTGGCGCACATTTCTTACAGGCGCAGAGACGCTACCGCCTGCTTTCTTGTGGCGGTCGTGTTTGTGCCTGTGCGCTGGTTTGAGCGTGCGCTTTTTGCCCTATTCTATTCCATGAATACGTGTTGTAGGCGAGCGTGTGGGCGTTCCGCGCACTTGTGCCCTGTAATTCCACCGTGACGCCCACATTTTGGCAAGTTGTTCCCCCTGTGCGATTTTCGCTGTGACCTGGCGCACGCAGTTAGATGGCCTGTGCGCCAACGTGCGCCGCGCACCTTTTTATCGCACATCCTATGGGTTTCTCGCGCACGGCCTTCCATGAATTGATGTGCGCTGCTTTTCATGCGATTTTCGCACTTGCACTGCGATTTTCGCAATTCCACTGCGATTCGCACGTTTTTGGCCACTTGCGCCGCGCTAATTATTCCATGAATCGGCCTCTGTGTCTTAGCCTCATAGGGGTGGTTGATAGTAACATTGCATCATCTGAGTAAATTAACACGGGCAACCTATCATTGCCCAGTTTGGATGGGTCTTGGCTACTTAACAACAGGTCCTCATTAATTACATTAATATATATATTTGCAGAATAAGAGGGGGGCCAGCATAGACCCCTGGAGAACCACCCTCTTTACTGCAAAGGATTCTGTTGTCTCCTCTCCTAGAGCCCACCTTACAGATGCAGTGTTACAAGTATATAAGGACTGGATACTAGCCAGGAGATATAAATGGATACTCTTGTTCCTGAAAACTGACCAAAGTTTACTATGTGAGACACAATCAAATGCAGTACATAGGTCCACAAATATTGCATATATTCTACAGTGCTTTAATGATACATATTTGGCCAAGATTGCGCTTAACCTCAAGATCCACGTTGCTAGACTCACTCTGGAACACAGCTTGGAGGTGGTTAATATGGCCTCCTTCAGACATCCCAATATTGAAGGTGAGTCAACAACACTTTGGCATAAACCTTAACATACAGCGTCCAAAAGGGAGATGGGCCGATAATTGCCCGGAGGTTTCTTATCTCCCTTTTTGTGTATATGCAAGATTATTGCCTCCCTCCAGACTGGGGAACATTAGCAGACCTAACAATGTGATCAAACACATTGGTCAACAGTGGAGCCCATATGCTCAGCTCATTCTTCAGCATATCAATAGGGACTCCATCGGGGCTTGCGCTTTTCTACTTCTGGACATGTGAGGATGCACTTAGAACATGATAGAAGCAACTGGATATATAAAGCTGTAACTAATATATTTAGTCTGTACCTAGACTGAAAGGGTATAACAGACATAAGTTGGCAGTATCTAAGCTCTTGCATTACAAGGTCACAGTGTTGAATGAAGCAGGTTGGCAGGAGACGCTGCCTGATTTACATGTAACACGTTTGCTACGTCCCCACCACCGAGGCTTTACAATCCAAGGTTTGGACCCTCTTCGGCGAAGCCCTCACAGGACAAGGCTGCGGTGTTCAACAATGCAGGTCCTCAAGAGACACTGCCTGATTTACACATAACTCATTTGTTACATCCATGCTACTGAGCCTATAAAATCTGAGGTTCGGACCCTCTGGTACAAAGCCCTTGCAGGACAAGGCCACAGTGTTGAACGATGCAGATTTTAGCTGACAAAGGGGTCTGCGACGTAGACAGTGAGTGCGTACATTTCACCCTCTGTCTTCGGCCGCCAGGTAAGAAGTTGGTGAGTCTGCTTGCTCTGCACTTTTTAGCACTTCTGACCATGCCTCATCCCTGATTGTGTCCCTCCCATCCCCTACAACCTTTGCCTCTGCCCCCTATGCCCCTGCACATTGATGGTGTCCCCCCTTCCCTTGTGTTCCCTACCTTTGCTGACCTGCGTGGTCCCTCGCAATCTTCAACTGCTTTGCCTCCTCGCCTCCTCCATCCTTGACCCAGCCTACATGCGCCCTGACTGTGTGGTACCCCACAATCTTTGATCGCGTGTGCCCTTGCGCCCTTTCCGTCCCTGCCTTCCAGCGCACCACCGACTTGCTTGGTCCCTCCCAATCCTCGTACGCGTGTGCCTCCATGTCCTTTCCTTCCTGCCTGCCCACGCTGTGTGCCCCTCGCCTGCGCAATGCCAAGCAATCCCTTGATCGCGTGTGCCTTAGCGTCCCTTCCACCCTTGACCACACTCGGACCTGTGCACCCTTATCCGCGTGGTCCCTTTCAATCCATGATTGCATGGTTCCCCGCAATTACCCACATGGTGCCTCACAATCCCTGATTCTGTGGTTCCCCACACTTTCCATCCTTGGCCAAGCTTGCACCTGCGCGCCATAGCCCATGTGGTCCCTTCGCTATCCCTGATCGCGTGTTGCCTCACACTTCGCTGTTCCATCCTTGGCTTTGCCCACCACTGTGCATCCTGAGCTGACCTGACTCGCATTCCCTGATCGCTTGGTCCCTCACACTTCCATCTGGCTTCACTTGCAGCTACGCGTCCCTGACCGTGTGGTTCTCCCAATCACGTGCGCCTCGCTCCCACCCTTTCTCCAGCCACCCCTCTCAACCTCCCTTCTCCAGCCACCTGCACCTTTGTGCCCACTTAGTGTCCTGCCCCCCTGTGGGTCTTACCCTCGCCCTACCCAACCCCTCTTTTCAGTTGCGCCCTGTCCCGTGGTGTATTCCTGTGTCCTGCTGTGCTCTTCCCTCCTCTTTGTGTTTCCCTAATCAACTGCTCTGCTGCATGGTGTTGCTCTGTGTCTGCTGTACTCTTTCTTCCCCTAGGTTTTTTATACAATGACTGCTCATTGACTGCTCTGTTGCATTGTACTGTTCTGTGTTCTGCTGTACTCTTCCTTTATCTAGGTTTTCATTCGTTGACTGCTCTATTCTTCTGTGCATTGTTCTGTGTTCTGCTGTGCCTCACCCTCTCCTAGGTTTCTTTTGTGGTTGCTCTCTTTTTGTTGTTGCTCTGTTCCTGATGTCCTGATACCTTGATTTCTGCTACCTAACTGCCTTGTCATCTGTTGCATTTTTCCTTTTGAGCTCTCGTCCCACTTAGTATAATTACTCACTATTTTTTCTTGGCCCTTTCCATCTCATCTGCTAGCACCCTGTCGTGTGTTCTGTCCCTAGTGTCTCCCCCTTAACACTCTTTCCGACTCCCCTCCTCCTCCCCTCTTGCGCTCTCCTCTTTCCCCCACATCCTGTTTGGTGCTCTCTGTTTCTCCTATCTATTTCCAACTGCTTCTCTATTGACTATCCTGCTCTTCTCACTAAGTCTGGTAGGATGAAGTTCAAAAAGGATATCCTGGTCTCCAACGCAGGCCTCCCTATTGCTGATATCTACACCAGTGCTTCCTCCTGACACACCCTCACTGACATCCTCTTTGTCTTTCCTTCACCAGACCTATGGACTTCTTATATGGTCTATGTGCTCTCTCCTTTCTCTTTTTCTGCCATTAATGGTGGCACCCGGAGGGAGGCCCTCCTGGCCTCCTTCCACTCCTCTAAGGTCATCATTAATGTTTACTTGAATGGCACGGTCTTGGTCCAAGACCCTGAGGCCAACCTTCTCCTATTTGATAGATGCTTACCATGCCTCCTCAATTTCCTTTCTTCTCCTGCTGTCCCTTCTCTCCCTTCTTTGGCTTCCATGCCTCTCCCCTCTGCCTCCTCCCCGGCTGCGCTACTGTCTCTGTCTTCCTCATCTGCCCTCCACCAGGCTCCTTCTACACCTCTTCAGGGAGTACCTCTGATTTGTAGCCCTCCCCGGGAGACTTTCAAGGTTGGCAACCTTAACTCTCGCTCTGCCATCAAACACTCCTCTGACATCTGCTGCCTCCTGGAAGAACTCAAACTTGATGTCATCTGTCTCACCGAGACTTGGTTCATGGCCAGCTCTGTCATGAGCTTTGACACTCTCCTAAATGATGGCTACAAGATCATCTCCGCACCCAGATCCAACCGTCCCGGTGGGGGCGTAGCCCTGATATTCCCTTAGTGGATCCCTGCTCTGTCTTTCCTATGTAGGCCTACTCCTCTTTTGAATGCCTTGTTTGTAGGCTCTCTCTCTCTCCAGGGCACTTTCTCACCATGGCTTCTATCTATTGGCCACCTGGCCAGACCACCTCCTTCCTCTCTGAGTGGGTGGACTTCTCTTCCTCCCTCCTGGTATTGACCACTCAACTCCTCCTCCTTGGAGACTTCAACATCCACCTGGATGATTCCTATCCCTCCACTGGACTCTTTTGTGACCTCTGCAACACTCTCGCTCTTTCTATTCTTCCCTCTGGCCCGACTCACCCTGCAGAGCACACTTTGGATGCTCTGATCTCCGCAGCCCTCTCCCTCTCTAATGTTCACACCATGCATCTCTCTGGAAGTGATCACTTTTTCCTCTCCTCCCATCTCTCTCTCTCTACCCCTCAGGCCAAGCCTACTCCAGCATTGCCAGCTACCTCCTGAGTCATCCGACCCATGAAGCGTGTGTCAGCTTTCGCCACCACTTTCTCTCCTCCTCCCCCACTTATGGCTGACTCAAATTCTGACACAGCTCTTTCTATGCTCCACTCTTCTATCTCTGATACTCTTGATATTCTTGCCCCTGTCATGAGGATCTGCGTGAATTCCAAAGCCAAGTGCAAACCTTGGTACGACACTGACCTTGTCACCCTTAAACAAAAGTGTAGGGTGGCTGAGAGGAAATGGCTGGCTTCTTGAGCACCCTCCGACAAACTGGCCTGCTGCCTGCAATACCGGCTCTCTGTTCGCACTAAGAAGAGAGCTGACATCCAAGCATGCGTCTTTGCGGCATCTCACAACTCGCCCGAACTCTTAAAAAAATCTGCAAGGAGTTTGCCAAACCTGCTGCAGTGTCGACCTCTCCTGTCCCCTTCCAAGCCCTCTGCATGGCCCTGGCTTATCTTTTCATCTAAAAAAATCAGGACATCCTGTCCACCCTCTTATCCTCTCCTCCTTCTCCCTCCCTCTACTCTCTCCTCTACCCTCTACCCTCCAGCCCCCCTGCGGCCACCTCTCCTCCCTCTTTCTCTTCCTTTCCTCTTTTCTCCCCTGACGAGATTTCTAGACAAGTCCAATCTATGAAAGTCTTTTCAAAACAGGTTCTTCCCTGTTCTTCCAAAACCATCACGGACCACATTGACACCCTAAATGCTGTCTTGGCTGACTTCTGCAATCACTCCTTTGCCACTGGATACTTCCCCTCACCCCTGAAGCACTCTCCTGTGCACCCTCTTCTCAAGAAACCCTCAGCCGACTCCTCTCACCCGGCTAACTGCTGCCCAATCTCCATTACTCCTTTCCTGGGCAAACTTGTGGAAAATCTGGCCATCTACCAGCTCAATATTCACACTGAATCTGTTGGTTGTCTCCATGACCATCAGTCTGGCTTCAGTGCAGCCAGAAGCACGAAAACTGCTCTCCTGAACATCCGTGAAGATCTGCTCTCTAACCTTGATTTAAATCTCCCCTCTGTCCTCATCTTATTCAATCTTTATTCTGCCTTTGACATGGTCAGCCATGCCACTCTGCTCAATCATCTTCGTGATAACCTTGGTGTCACAGATCAGATGGCTGACCTCTTTCCTCTCTGACCGACCCTCCCAGGTCCAACTTGGTTCCTTTCCTCTATCTCACTCTCTACTTGTGGTGTTCCGCAGGGGTTTAACCTCTCTCCCTTACTTTTCAACCAATACCTGGCATCTCTCACCCACCGCATTGCTGCTCTCTGCACCAACTTTTAGTGCTATGCGGATGACATTCAGCTTATTTTCAGGCTCCCCTCAGCCACCTCTTTTCCCTACGACTGTCTTTCTGCAATCCAGGAGTGGTGTGCCGTCCATGATCTCTGCCTTAATGCCAATAAGACCGAGATCCTCCTTATTGGCACACCTGCACCTTCCTTTTCTGTCACTCTCTGGCCGGCCTCCATTCGCCGTCTTCCTGCTCCCACCTGTGAGGCTAAGAACCTCATGGTCTTCTTCGACTCCACACTCTCCTTTTCTCCTAACATCTCTGACATCTCTAAGAAGTCAAACTACCAACTGCACCGCATCAGAGGTATTCTTCCTTTCCTCACCTTCTTCCAGAAACTCACTGTCTCTAGAGCTCTGGTTCTCTCTAGGCTGGACTACTGCAACAGCCTCTTTCTAAATTTGTCTGCTTCTACTCTCGGCCCTCTGTAGCTCATCCACAGCTGAACTGTGAGAATTGTCCTTGGCCTTAAGCCCAGGCATTGTACCTCTCCAGCCCTGAAATCCCTTCATTGGTTCCCAGTAGCTGCAAGGATCAAGTTCAAGACCCTCTGCATCTCTGCATTGTCCACAAGGCCTTCTGGGGCCGGGGTCCTCTTAACCTCCAACTCTCTTTTCAGAAATATCTTCCTACTCAAGCTCTTTGCTCCTCTGCCTCCAACTCCCTCAGGGTCAGTCGCTTCTCCAAGCAACGAGTTGGTAGTAGATCTCTTTCTTCAGCTGCTTCCTCCCCCTGGAACAGCCTCCCTGTCTCTCTGAAACTTGAGCAGAACCATCTGCACTTCCGGAAGCACCTCGATACCTTCCTCTTTGCTTCTGCCTTCTCTCTTCCTCTCCCGTGCTGATCTCCTGTCTGATAGTGCACTCGTCATTTGGCCACTCGGTGCCTGCACTGCCAGCTGCTGGCTGCATGTTGTTATTTGATCCTGTGAACGGCACTTGTCCTTCCTCCCCCTCTGCTTGCATTTTTCCCATCCCCTCTCTCCTGCACTTGGGCAATCTCAATGTCACTTGGCCTAGTATGATCGCTTGTATCTGTCATCCCTCTGTCCCCCTCTCTTGCCTTATCTCGCTTTGAAACTCTAGTGTATAGACACATTATAAATACCATATCATATCATATATCCTCAAATAGTCAACAGCTGGCATACTGTAATGTGGCAGCACCTGGCAATGTGGGGCTTTTACTTGGCACATATTTATTAGACCTGATATGTGCAGCTATATTTGGTATACAGTAGAAGTAAATGGCCATGCAGGGCTGTAGTGGCATGAGCATGACAGTGACCCTGGCCTATGGTGGTTCTACCCCATCATAACATAATACCTTCCATGGCACATCAAGGCAGCACCCTAGATAAAAATGAGGTTGGTATCTAAAAAAGTCTTATGTCTGAATTAATAACGGTTTGGTGTAAAATGCAAGTTTATGTATGTTTATTATTCACTCCAGGTGATGTCATTGGGGTAAATGTCATGTCATATTATTTCATGGGGTGTCATCAGGGCCAAACATCATATGGCATCACTTCCTTTGATGTCATCCGTGCGTGATGTCATTCTCCCGGTGCCCCTAGCATATCAGTGAATTGTCGTTCCTGCAGAGATGAGTGTGTTGCTGAACCCCTGTTATTTTCACTTTATAGGGCTGGCTGAAATTATTCAAATATTGGAGTATGCTGCTCATAAGAAGGAGGTATACAAATTAGGCTGCTTTAATAAACCGTTGATGTCTGGTTAGTGTCGAAATCACTTGGTTGACATAAGAAAAAATTGCTTGCTTTGCAGTCATTCTGCATGAAACAGAGATTAGCGCTTAATCTTTAGCCACTAGTCTCTGTTTAATGTAACCTTTACATCAGCCTCCACTATCGCCTACGCAGACCCATTCCCACTCGACTGGTCTGACCATGCCACCATCTCACTGTCAATCACGCACTTGACCATGGCCCACAAAGGTCTGACTGAACAATCCCCCACTTAGTACCGCTCATTCAAAACCACACATGTAAACAAGCTAGAAGCAAACTTTGCAGTTTTCACCACATGGAATGCCTCAGCCCTCCTAGAATTATTCAACAACTCTGCTATGAAATTGGAGGGCGCTCATGACTCTCTAAAAGCCAGATGTGCTAACACCAAATCATCTGCTCATTGGTACCTCCCTAAACTCACCTCCAACAAACACTCAATCAGTGCCCTAGATAAACAGTGGTGCACAAACCGTAAACTTGGAGAACTCGCAAAGCTCAAATCTCTCCATGCCAACCGTAGGTTCTGGTTACCAAAACCAAAGTTGTTAAGTACACAGCATTGAGGCACCCTCTAAGAGCAGCAACACTCTCTATAAAGTAGTAACGCAGTTTAGCAAATCCTCATCCAATCCTGAGGTCCATGAAACACAGGGGAAAATGTGAAAGAATCAACAACTTTTGACTGTCAAAATAAACAAAATCCGACAGATCATCCAATCAACCTCCCACAACATTAGCACCACCTTCCACTGTGCCCCAGCATGCACACTGCCACTTTGGACTGAATTCCCTCATCCCTCTCCCACAGACCTCATTTGCCTCCCTCAAATCTACCTGCTACTCTGATGATATCATACCGGTCTCAATCATTAAACAATTGATGGGCCCGACACTGCTCAGCATCGTTAATGCCTTCCACAAACCTTAAATCTGATATTATTCATCCTATTTTGAAAAAAAAATACGCTAGATCCAGACCATCTGGCCACCTACTGGACCATTAGGAACCACCATTTATTGTTAAAATCTTGGGCAAAGTAGTTGCTACACAACGTCTCACCAGAATCGAACAACTACACCTCCTAAACAACTATCAGTCGGGGTTTCACCCTGAGTGTAGCACCAGGACAGCCACCATTCAGGTCGTGGAGGATGCTGTGCAAATCATGGGTACGTTCAACTCATGCCACTTCATCCTCCTTGACGTCTCGGCTCCATTTGACACCCTTGACCACTTCATCCTACGCTCCTTCTTTGCTGACAGTTTGGGATTCTCTGGCACTGCCCTGAGTTGGTTTACCTCCTTCTTCACTGGCAGAGACCAGGTTGTTCAACTGCCAGTCTCCTGCAGAGTCTCCCTTGGCTCCATACTCTCCCCAATACTTTTTAACCTGTACATGGAGGCTCTGGAAACACTCCTCAAAGATCCTGATGTAGTCATCCAGCAATAAGCAGATGATACTCCATTATATGTGAAAGTAAAAAGCACCAAGACATCAGTCATCTCCGTGATTACCTAGCCATCATCCAGTCCTGGATTTCAAAGTCCTGGCTCAAACTTACACCCTCCTAGACCGATTTCATCCTCATTAGTCCCTCCACTAAAAAGCAACTTATCCAAAAATGGCTCAATGATATGCTCATAGAAGGATTTCATTTGTAACTCTCGGATTCTACAAAGTCCTTAGGTGTCACAATTGACACTAGCCTGTCCTTCTAGAAACAATAATAAGAAATGCCAAATGGCCTTGCTTCAAATCTCCATCAAATCAAACCCTTCATCACACGGCAGGATTTCTAACTGTAGTCCAGGCCCTTGTGGTCTCGCACATCCATGTGGGAAATGCCCTCCTTAATAGGCTCCCAACCTCTCACTTGGCCCAACTAAAACCAGTCCACCACACTTCATTATGGGTGCGTATACATTTTAACTAATCCCCCTCATCCAAATTAAACTACATTGGCTTCCTCTCCAGGCTAGGATATTGTTTAAAACTCCATATATCTCAGTCATGAGTAGAACACCAGTGTACGTTGTGGACACGTTCCACATATCTGGTGGCACACATTCTTTGCACGCAAACATAAACCAACAGGCTTAACTCACAACTCTTCCACAAAAAGAGGACTCTAAACAATGTTTCTCTTTTCATGCAGCCACCCTCTTGAACTCAATTCCACTATCGGCTCGGAATGCACCACAATTCTCCAATTTTGCAAATCTCTCAAAATATGGGTTTTTCAACAACACCTGACCAAGGACAAATCGTAATGGGTGGACAGACCACAACTCACAGTACTTTGATACAGCTCTATGTCAGCTACTGTTAAAAGATGCCATCCCAACCACTGTCCACCCACACCTAGTATATGGTTATGCTGCTCTCGAGCTAGGTCCACACTTTAAACAATAAATACAAATAAAATAATGCTACACAAACAGGTTCTTTGTTCCTTCTAAATCATTGAAGATGTCTGTGTCTCTTAATGTTGAACCTGTAAGCCAAATTAATTATTTAGATTATCTACACATTAGCATATAGGTCTACACTATCCATTCAATTTTGCAGATGCTAGCCTAGTACTGATTTAAACTTTCCATTCTGGGATTTGTAGTCCTGGATTTCCCTCTTATAAATCCAGGATTACAAGTCCCAGAATGCAAAGTGAAAACCAGGACTGCACTGCTGTCTCCCGAATGGAATGGATAATGCTGGCATGGATGGCTTTAGGTTGATGTCAAATGGGTGTTGGACCAGCCAAGTCTATGGCAGTGGGTCTGCTATGAAATAAAGGATTTGAGCTATATGGTTGGAGGTAAAGTAATACTCCCAACTATTGAAGTATTCACAACCCAAATTGAATATGGCGACACATGTTATTTCTTTTAAAGTCCACTGTACCATAAGGTCTATCTATTGTTAATCTATTGCTAGGAATAGAACTGCACTTATGAAGTGGGAATTTAGCCTTGCTTAAAGGTGCCCTGTTGCATGTAGATGGCTCTCTAGAGGTTTCTTTGTGGGAGTAGCTCAAATATAATGATTCCAGTTTGAATGATTTTGATATGAATCACCTCTGGTATGCTAATGTGATAATTTCAAAGAAATATGTAAGAACACTAAAGCAAAGTTTGAGGAATGGGCTTTGGGTCATATTACATCTGGGCACAGCAGTGCCTCTCTAACTACACAATATTTGGTGTGTAAGACAGTTTAGAGAGTGGACCTTTCTTCACGATCTTTGCAGAATTAGAACGTAATATTGTGCCACTGGCCGTTCATGTTGGCAAGCGCTACCCAGCGGGCTCAGACAGCTGTTTTTTTTGCAGTGAGGCCATTGATTTAGAAAAATCATTTGTACTTCTTTGTCTTCTATAGCTGAAATTTAGAAAGTCATATCTTTTTTTCATTATGAACCCTTTATGGGATCAATTAGATATTAGATGCTATGAAGTTCACCCACTCAGTTCGTTTTTAGCTGCTGCTTATTTTTGGACTGTGTTTGGTAAATTTCGAACAAACATCTGATCTACATTAATGTAGATCTCATTATTTTATGGTGTAGCTCCCAACTCATTCATTTGTAATGCAATTATTATTATTATTCTATTATTGGAATGCATATCATGCTTTTAATAATTGTGTTTTTGTCTGTTAAGTCTGTATTTTACTGTGACATTTACAATTTGCTTTCAAAGTGAACCCTCCGTTAGAGACGGTTAGCATAGGGGCAATGCGCTTGTTTTAGGAGCATGACCACACTGAGCAACAGGTTCGAATCCCAGATCCGTGCTTAGAAACTGAACTCAGGTGCTGTATTAGGCGAATTATATATATAAAAAAAACAATTAAATAAAAAGATATGTGACATGTTTGATGATGAAAAAGAAGTGTTGAGAAGAAGGTTCTATGGCACACAGAGCAATGTGAGCCTTGCTGGACTTGGAGAGGAAGGTGGAAGTTTTATTCCACTCTTTTCACATAAAGAAACTGTCAGGGAAGTTTAAGCGAGTTTTAGACCTAAAAACATTTGTTTACTTAACTGAACATTGCCTGTTCCTGATGACCACCATGCATGGGACTATCACCATGATATCTGTTTTTGTTTTTTGGATCCCATCAGCCATCACACTTACCACACCTACTGGTCACAGCCAGTTGATGCGTTGATGCACCATTGATTTACTCTGAACAATGGGCACAACCAATTCCATGCATTACTCTTTGATCTATTTGTCAATGTCACAGAGGATCTTTACAAAATTTCTTGCGCTGATCATACGCCTCCTGCCTGTATGACTCAAAAGGCTTTTTCCCCACCTGGATGACCAGCCCATTCATGCAGATTCATAAGTACTTTTGGGGTCATCTTGTATAAGGGAGTAAACTTTTAGGATGCAATCAACTAAATGAGAAGAGTCATCAAATCCCTTCACAGACTCTATTGTTCATCAGTGCTTTTTTATGAATGAATCTTGAGAATTTCATTCAAACGCAAGACCAAGTTGTAATATTGTCTAAAGGTTCTCCATAGATATTCAGATTCTACTTAAGGCTGGTTGAGAATTCAGTGTAGCAGGTCTACTACAATGTCGGTGATCTCCCGCAGTGTAATATGTTTAACACCTTTCGTCTCTCTATGCACTGCCGTTCTGTGTTTTACAGAGATCAGAAGAGCACTGTGTTGAGAATTGTCCTTTCTCACAGATGACCAAGAGCCACCAGTAAAAAACAAAAGCATATTTATTGTTGCAGTACAGAACAGGTAAGCCCCAAAGGTACACAGGCCACAGAACTCAAGTTCATTAGGGAACATCCACCGGCAGACCCTCTCTCGCTGCCAGCCTCTCCCAAAATGTCGTCCATAGAACATTCAGCAGTCAGCACTCACATCACATTACACTCTCAGAACTCTCATGACATCACCATTCATGCAAAGCAGACAAGGTAGGAATAAAGTAGGAATCAAGTACACTACAATCAGAAATCAGAATCTGAAACACAATCCAAAGTGGCTTACACATC
Organism: Ambystoma mexicanum; assembly: GCF_040938575.1. Taxonomy (NCBI): domain Eukaryota; kingdom Metazoa; phylum Chordata; class Amphibia; order Caudata; family Ambystomatidae; genus Ambystoma; species Ambystoma mexicanum. Next base: position 452,980,534 of record NC_090930.1, read on the forward strand.
AAGAGGTAGAACCAGAAAATAATGATCAGCCAATAACCTAACGAAACAGAATCCACCACATGTACATGGATCCTAGATCCCCATCTTACCTCCCAAGTGTGTAATAATCACCACCACTCACACCAGTGATATTCCCAAACAACACTGTCACTTGGTGACGTGCTTCACAACCAGAGCACCACAACACCCAGAGATTAGCACCCTCAGGACATCCTTGCATGCACACACCCACACAACAGCAGGAGATCAACTCAGAACCCTGCCACAACTCAAATTACTCTGGATAAGATGAAAATGTGACCGTCGGGACCATCTTTGGCCTTGGCCATTCCAGACAACTATGCGATCTTTAGATGCGATAGAAACACCAACCAAGTGAAAGGTGGCGGGATTGCCTCCATCTTTAAGAACTCTACTAATATTAGAGGTATTCCTAGCCTTCAGATCCCATCCACTGAATCACTATCTATTAAATTGCCCCTATCACCTAATCATACGGCAACAGTACATCTTATCTACCGGCCACCTGGACCCATCTCTACATTCTCGGAGGACATCGCAACACTCCTCACCACCAATGCTAAACCTAACTCGCAAAGTGTTATATTTGGAGATTTTAATCTAGGTTTTAATGACCCATTAAACACCAGTTCCCTTGACTTAGCCAGTACACTATCTGATCTAGGCTACACCCACCACATTCACGGGCCTGCACATATCAAAGGAAGAACACTTGATTGGCTCACGGACATCAATTGCATAACCGATCTGATAACCATCACACCATGCATTTGGTCAGATCACTACAAAATAACCTTCTCCATCAAAGCCTCCCCACACAGTCCCAATCTGAACATTGCCCCGGCTACCCACACTCGCAGTAAGAAGGACATTACTACAGATAAACTTCTCCCACTAATTCTTCCTCTTCTTAATAATACTTCATCCTCTTCTGACCCCACAGTCCTAGTGGATACGTACAATCAGGCCATCCTCAAAGCACTAAACACCATAGCCCCTCTAAAAATGCGCAAACCCAAACCACAATTTCACCTTAACTCCTGGTTTACACCGCACTTGTGAGAGCTACACAAAGCCAAGAGGAATGCTGAAGCACACTGGAAAAACTGCCTGTCTGAAACCAACAAATGTTCACTGACTATAGCTTCCTCCAACTATAAAGAAGCCATCATCCTAGCCAAAAAAGACACCTATAATAAACAAATCATACAAGCTGAATCCAATACAAAAGAACTGTTCAGGATTCTGAAAGAATTAGAATCGCCTATTGCCCCCAATGACAAATGTATTACGGATGCCACATGGTGTACCCACATCCAAAAGGCTCTCCTTGATAAAATATTGATGTGACAAACTTAAATTAATGCTAAAAACACAACCTACTTGCAGATCCAGAACCCAAACCAGCTATGCATAACATCTCCCCTCCTGAGCCCTCATTTAAACCATTTAACTTTGCACCTCTGTCCACCTGGGAAGTGGAAAACATCATCAGGAAGCTTAAACTGTCCAACTGTCTAGGCGACTTATGCCCTGCACCAGTCATTAAAGCGGCTGCACATGACCTTCCACCTTTCACACCAATCTCATTAACGCCTCCTTCAAAACAGGAATAGTGTCTGATAACCTAAAAGACGCTTGGGTCATTCCACTAATAAAAAAACCTACCCTCTACCCTAGTAACCCTTCCAACTATAGACCCATCACAACAGTGCCCTTCTTACTAAAACTATTGGACCGAGCAGCCTACCTGCAAATTCAAGCTTATTTAGAAACTAACAATCTCCTGGTCCTTAGGCAATGAGGTTTCCGCCCCAGACACGGTACGGAAACAGCCTTGATTGACCTTATAACACAAATCCAAGACATAAAAGATAAGGACAAACTAGCCCTCCTATTATTGCTTGACCTATCGGTAGCTTTTGGCCTGGTCAACCACCAAACCCTGTGTCAACATCTGAAAACAGCTGCACACTTCTCTCATTCGGCTACATCTTGGATTAGATCTTTCCGTGCAAACAGAACCATGAGAGTTTTCTCACTATTTGCCTCTGCTAAACCCTCTCCAGTACTATGTGGGGTCCCGCAACGGTCATGTGTCTCCCCTACACTTTATAATGTGTTTACGAAGCCTCTCTTTGACATTCTCAATCATCTGGGTGTCAGGTATACCAATTACGCTGACGACACCCAGATACTCATTCCCATCACTGGAGACTACGCGACAGACACTAAAGCCCTTAACGAAATCTATTCAGTTATCCAAGCTTGGATGGCACACCATGGACTCTGCCTAAATGACGAGAAAACGGAGCTACTAATCCTCGGCTCTCATGCTAAACTTAACAAGTTAGACCCTGCCTTCAAATCCTTCACTATTGATGGCAACTCTATCAAGGTCACTAATAATACGAAAACCCTCGGTATCTACCTTGATGCCACACTATCTTTCAACAGACAAACTAACGCGGTGGTAGCTGTGTCAGCATACACTTGTAAATGAATCACTGCGAGTAGGCCCTTCCTTATGGCATCCAACTGCATTACTCTTGCTAGAACCCTAGTAATGGTTAAAATAGATTATTGCAATGCCCTCTATGCTAAAATTGATTATTGCAATGCCCTCTATGTAGGGTCCAGCCACAGAAATATAAATAAACTCCAAGTAACACAAAACAATGCCATCAGGGCGGCACTCAACATTCCGAAGAAGCTCCACATATCGGACACAAGACGTAACCTTCATTGGTTGCCTGTCAAACACAGAATCTCCCTTAAAACACTTGCTTTAACACACAAAGCAAGGGCGAATCTTGCAGCACCATACCTCACCAATAGACTCTCTCCACACACTTCCACAAGGCCGCTAAGAGCAGCTCAATCTCACACCATGTCCATCCTGAGATTTAAGCTACAAAAATCCGGAAGCTCCAGCTTCCCTGTTCTGGCGGCCGAGCTCTGGAACATGCTTCCATCCTCCCTCAGATCCGAACTGTCCTTCCAACTATTTAAGAGCAACACTAAACGTTGGCTTCAGGAACTTGATCTTGCTGGACAGTACTCCTAAACTTAGATATCCCTCTCGGGGTTCACCAGAGGACTCTCCTTTCCACACACCCTTTTTCTAATCCCCTCCTTAAAACGCATTCCTATTGTGCTCCCCTGGGTTTGCCACTTGCTGCTACTGGTATTATTGTACTTGCCTTATTCAATACTATGGGCCTCATTACGACCCAGGCGGTAAGGGGTTTACAGCAGCGTAAACAGCGCCGACCCTTACCGCCTGAGTACGAGGTCCCTTAGCGCCATGGCGGATTTAACACCTGCTTTTAGCAGGTGTTAAAATCCATGGCGCTAAGGGACCATGGAGTTAATTACGCCACCGTAATTTACGGTGGCGTAATTAACGCCTTCCCCACTCCCATTATGCCCTATGGGGCAAAAATGGGAATGGGGAAGGGTAAATGGGGATTGGGGACTTACCGCCCCGCCAAGGTCGGAATGGGGCGGTAAGTCTGCCAACCACCATGGCGTAAACGTAGTTTACGCCATGGTGGTAAAGTCACGGCCCAGGCGGTAACTTACCGCCTGGGTCGTAATGAGGCCCTATGTATTGCCTGACTTTATGCTGTAACCTATGCAAATGATTGTATACTGTGTGTATACCCTGTGTAACTTATTATTCTATATGACATCCACCCAGATGCCTCAAGGCCATGAGCGCTTTACAAATAAAATAAATACAAATACAAATACAAACATTCCACTGCGAAAAAAATGATCCTTTCACAAACCTCTCAAAACACATTTGGATAATCTAACATAAAACATAGTGTCCAGTAAGCACCCTTACGATAGCGAGCACGTCACATAAAACAGAACCCAATGCCACTAACGTTAACCCTGCACTTCAATTTAAACACCACTTACCGGGGCACAAACACATACCGCCAAGGCATTCCAAGGGCTGGAGCATTGGTGCATTTCATTATCCCCCTTGTTACATATCTCTGTCCTCGAATCCTCTAACTCTCAAAGGAGGTCACAATAATCAACCTCGAAGACTTCATCCACCCATGCTGGCCTCACATCACACTGGCTTGGTGGTGGTTCTTGAACCTCCTAGCATAGGGTGTTGACCTGGTGCTAGAAAAGCTTGAGGATGGTGACAATGGATGTGGACATGTTGGGACACCTAGTTCTTCATTATCATTGGCCTCAGGTGAACTGGTAGTGGTTTAGAGGGAATTTTCAAATTCCTTCCAGGTTGAACGGGTAAGGCATACTAATCAGTTTGGGAAATTTGATAATTAAGATAATTAAGGTTTGTCTGAAAATTCAATGAAGCCCCTGGCGCCTGAATGTTGCCAGACACAGACCATGGCATATTAATATACAAAAAGTCTTATCTTGTGCTTTGTTGGTGGTTTGCTACTAGGAAAGGAGAACTGCAGGATGATCTTTTGAGTTTGGCCTTGCCCTAATTAGTTGTTTTGTTTTACATCTAGCGCGGCTTATCATCAAACGAGTCTTCAATCTGATTGGCCATTATTGTCAGTGTCTCCTATATGAGTATACCTAGTTATGTTTCTACAGAGATTACCTAAATTCATCTAGGAGCCCTTGAGAAGCCTAAGGACCTGAGTCACAGAAGCCTTTTATAAATGTGCAATCTCATTGGACAACGCTCTAAGCCTCACAACCTATAAGCTGAGTGGCAGGGCTTTGTGTGCTTCAGCGCTGACTGTAGCTTTCCTGTTGATACTGCTCTCATATCTCAATTTCAATGTGTCCCTTTTTTCTTTAATTCCAGTAAACCCCTTGAGTGAGTTATATATAAGAAGAGATAGCCCAATATTTTCTTTAGCAAATTAATGCTTTTGCTCGTTTGTTTGTTTAGGGGTCCTCTTCCTTAAGGGAGTCCACTCTCATGTTGTTTTTCTCTAAAATGGCAACATTTAAATGGTTTAACTGAGTTGCATTCTTGTTTTCATTTGATGTATTCCTAAAAACATTACAGCAACTGTTCTTCGTAGAAGAAAATACATGGCGACTGTGTACAGCTCCACTCGCTTTCAAACCCAGATATCAAGCATTTATCCTACAGATTCACTTTACATACATTTTCCACTTGAGCCAAGGAGACAGAACAATTCTTCCAGGTTACACTGGAAGAAAGCACACCACACAAACTATTGCGCCATTATGCCTGTGACCTTCATCGAAGTTGTCAGTTCCAGCAACAGTAGGATACCGAGACACTGCTTCCTCCTAATGGAACTTGACACTGGGCTCTGAATCAAAACTACAGTGACATTTATCCAGTCAGTTGATGATTGCAGAGGTTGTTGGGGGCTCATAAATAGAACCGTCTTCATGTTTCTGAGGCATTTTCAACGTCTCATGGCAGTTATGAAATGCAATAATTCCGAAGATGGAATTTTCTCTCCATAAAAAGGTCGTATTTCAATCAAGCATAGCTAGCAGAGGTTTTCTTTTACAAATAGAGGTGCAAATAAAAACAAAAGTAGTACTAAACATGTACCTTGCTTAATTATCTGCATAGTAAGTAACACGTTCTAATGTTCTAAAAAGCATGTGGCATTGCCATGTAAGAGACGTCTACGGGAGGATAGGTCAGCGGCAACGTGCTCACCTTGGAAGCAAGACTACACGGAGCAACCCTGGTTCGAATCCAGCATCCACGCTATCATACGTGTTGTATAGGAAGGAGCCTCATGTCGAGTTTGCAATACCCCAAAACAGAATTTCAGTGATCACCAGTGGTAACGCTGGAATTTTAACCTGATTATGAGAGTGACTGGTCCCCATTCTCTTGATCCATACAAATTCATTGGAAATAGAGTCATTACCTCCAGAGATAATTACACTGGATTTAAGTCTCTATTCTTTATGGTGGAAATGCCTCAGTATGGCTTTGGCAGTAATTCCACCGAAACCACAAGACTTCATTACTGGTATTGTTACTCAGCCGGTTGTAATTACTGCTGGATTACCAGTGGTGGTGGCATGGAAGTGGAGCCGTACAGGTGCCACTGAAAGGTGCAAGGAATATATGCGCAATAATAGTTTATGTATTGATGTAAGTCCCTGAAGAAGGTCTTCTATAGACCGAAATGTATTGGACGACCAAAATGGTACTAGAGGCCTGCCATGAAGTGTAATTGAATAAATAATCAAAGTTATTTTGAACTCTACAAAGTGTTGTCAAGAATTTTTTCATGAACAGGAAATGCCCACTCAGGTCCTTCCAGTGTACTGGGAAACCTGATACAGTCATTTGTGCATCTTCAATCGACACCATCCCTTGCAAACGGGGAGGCAACTGGCGACAGGACCAAATAATTTGTATTTACATTTTTTACATTTATATGAAAACCAAGAAAATAGGCTGTGCCCACTCACTCCCTTTTCTGGACATGGAAGTGCTAATTCCCCATTCATAGAGCCTCATTATGAATTTGGAGATAATTCCTTTGAAATTAATGGCAAACTCATTTACTGTTAGCGACACTAGTTGCCGGGGATTTACCAAAAGATTCGGAGTGGAGTAGGAACTGTGTTAATTCCCATTTTTGCTGTCTAAAGGCGTCTGTGGGAGTTTGTTTTGGAGGAATTTCCACGCAGGGCCATTTTACAATGTATGGGGCTCGAGGCACAGGCATCCTTGAGGCCCCCCTCAGACACTCATGTCCTACTCCCACCCCCCTCGAAATCCATGCTGCCACCCCCAAAATCCATGCCCCCTCCCAATCTGAAAAATGAAGGGATTACATACCTCAAGTCAAATTTAACAGATGCTCGTCTAAGCTATACATGGATTATCTAGTTGTTAATAAAATATAAATATTACACATCTCTGAGAGGAAGGTGTTACACACACGACCAATGATGGTGAACAGCAGACAGATTCAACAAGGGACGAACTCTCAGGAACCGAAAGGAAGCAATATGCAGAGTTGGAAGGAAAAACACCTCAGTGTCAACGATGATGACCAGTGATTCTAGGGCGAGCATCAACATTTCAGATGGCAACAACACGTCCATCAGAGTCAGCAAATGCTCAAGCATGAATAGCCACAGTTAAGCACATAGCATGGTATATGGTCACTGCATTGAGACATTTGAAAGCAGTTTCTCTTTTGCGCAAACCAGCAGTTATTACCCAAATCTGGAAATAAAAACCCCCTTCTTCCCTGTAATCCTGCAGTATGAACATATGAATCGCCTGCCTTAATAAATAATACTAGTGTTGTTGGGACTCTCCTTCAAATACCACCTATTTGAGTTTGCACATGATTATTGCACAGGCTGCGCTCTGAGAAGTGATGGATTTTGAATTGGGTGAGGAAGCTTCCAGATGAAATATCTTCCTCTTTTTGCAAGCCTTTTCAGCACTGTGGTATTGTGATGAGGTTATCTTTGCATACATTTCTTTTCTGCTCCAGTTATCAACATTCATTCAAATTCGGAAGGATGTTCCTGCACAGAGGAGGCGTGGTGGCGCAGAGCTCAAATCCCTGCCTAGCATGACATTGTGAACTGAACCACAGGCTCTTTCAGCTGCAGCAAGCTGGGTTGAGTATAGGTCCTATGTGCTGCCCCACAAACATGTCTAATCAGCTGCAGGTGAATTGAAGTATAAATCGACTGGTTCCCTTCTGTCCCCCGGCATACAACCAACGCAGAGAGAGAGTCAATGGGACTCATTACAAGGTTGGCAGTAACCCATTGGTGCCCCCGTAGGTTGTCGCCAACCCCACAACACTTTTTCCGCCTCCTGAGATCCGGGTACCACCGGGACATACAAGTGGCGGCAGCCCCGGATCTCAGGCGGTGGAAATCGTAAGTTCCCATTCCCATAGAGTCCCATTGGACTCTATGGGAGTGGGGAGACGGAAGCACTAGCACTGTGACTAACAGTGCCATGCTTCTGTGAAAACTGTGCCTACTGGGGCCGATGCGCCCCGCAGGTCAGACCCTACCGGGCACAGAGGCATCGGCAGGCATAGTTGTAGTCTGCCGGTCTGGAATGGGTGCCGGTACGTTGCTACCGGCACCCTTAACGTCCGGACTGGCAGACTTGTAATGAGGTCCAATGTCTTTGTCACTGGCCTTGAGTGTATACTGAGTGTTTTCTGAGTGGAATATTCTACTGGGCCGGATCAGAAGCTGAGGCACTGCGCTCACCAAGTATTAGGCAGAAGCGGTGACAGCATTAAAAAAGGCCTATTTACACCTCCCTGTCAGATCACAGTCCATTTCAGAGAAAGGTATCCAGGCAAACTGTAAAAGCACAACATAATGCAGGGTTTGCCTAGAATCCACCTACTGATTTTGTTACCTGCACAGGTCACTTTGCACGTACAGTTTTCTCTGGCTGCATATTTTTCTTTCCTTCCTGGGAGACTAACAACGTCAATGAATAGGGCAGAATGTCAAAAAGTCCTCTCCACCCCCAGTTTGTATTGATCTCAGAGTCGTCACAGAAGATGCTCTTCCCTAAAGCTGGAAAATACATCCTGTTCCACCCTTTGGTAACTTCTGGGGACAATTTAGGGAACGGTTGTGTCACTGGGATGGGGGCCATTAAAGCGTAAATGTAGACTTCTCCACAAGCTAGAGCGACGTGTTCTACTGTGCTAATTGTGATGGCTTATGATAGAATGAAAACAAAATAGACTGAATTACTAAATGCAAACCTTTTTCTTAAAACTAAAGCCACTAGTTGAGTTGCATAATGTGTTTAGTTTTATTTCTGGGAACTGGGAACGCTGGTCCAAAACATAGGAACCAACTGTTCAAATACTACCACAGCTGCAATGCCGGTCCCATCTAAACCAACTCCACTGTAGCCACAGCAGCACCATCAGCCACTCCATTATCCACAGCAGCACCATCAGCCACTCCATTATCCACAGCAGCACCATCAGCCACTCCATTATCCACAGCAGCACCATCAGCCACTCCATTATCCACAGCAGCACCATCAGCCACTCCATTATCCACAGCAGCGCCATCAGCCACTCCATTATCCACAGCAGCACCATCAGAACCTAGAGTGCAGGAGCTTTAGCATCAGACGGAGTTGCATCTGCTCGGCACTACAGCACAGCCAGACACTACAGAAATAGAGTCTGTGAAATACGCTGCACACCCTCATAGTCATGCCTGCATTTTGACACCAAAGGGAGCAGGTGTGCTTTCTGGATGAATTAAAAAAAGGGGGGTTCCTGTACTCAAAAGGGTAATGAAGAAAAGAGTAGATCGGCCCAATTTTAAACGACTGATAGGCCCAGTGCCTCATAACCAGGGCAGCCATGGGCCGTGGCAGGAGGCAAATAAGTAGCTGGTGTGAGTCCTCATTCAGAAATTCTTTCCCTCTGCCTAGGTTTACAAACAGATCGGGTGTAGCGTAGCCCCAGAGGAAAAACAGGTCAGTAGAAAGGTACCGCCAGTTAAGGGTGCCAAACTCTGCCCAGTGAGGTTTGGTATTGGTGGGGGTGTTATAATAACTCCAGTAACTCCTTCTCGATTGCCTGGCTGAGATTTTAATCCCTGCTGTTTTCTGTGCTTGAAATCACTGTTTCTACAACCCACATCCTCCCCCATCCTCCCTCCCCCACATCCAACCCTGCTGTCTCTCCTTGCTTTCTTGCAGCCTCAGAAAACAGAATGCTGAGGACTCTGCGTGAATCTTGGAGGGCATGTTGTGTCCCCCACCATCAAGTACTGGGCCGCAGGGTGATCAGGTGGAATTTGAACTATTCACAATTTCGGAAATGTTTACCCTTTCATAATGGGGAGAAGGGACAGTTGGGGCAGGGCAGTTTACAAGAGGGGTTGAAGAGGGGTTGTTATACATAAACAAAGGCCTTCTTCTTGTCAGGGAGTTATCTTCCTCGCAAATCTATTCATGGAGTATGCTGACATTTTAGCACCTTGGCTAGTACATTTTGTTAAGCAATCCTTTGAAGAAGCATATGTTCCTGCAGACCTCAAAGAAGCCTGGATTACTCCTCTTACAAAAAAGGAAAATTTAGATCCATCAATCGCGGGCAATTATAGGCCTATAACCAATGTGCCATTTTTACTTAAAATCATTGATAGGATTGCTTATCTAAAGTATCAAAAGTTTGTGGACACAAATGAACTACTGGCAAACATGCAATCCGGATTCAGGGCCAAACATGGAACGGAGACCACGCTCCTGGATCTCCAGGCCAACATTGCTAGTATCATTGAAAAAGGAAATCCCACCCTACTTATGCTTTTCGATCTTTCTTTGGCATTTTATCTCATAGATCATGATCTCCTGGCCGAGAGACTAAGAAGAACTGGCAAATGTCTCTGTTAGCCATAAAATGGTTTAAATAATTTCTAGGCCCAAGAATGGCCGCTGTTGGGAAGGGTTACTTCAGCTCCCTGATAACGTTGTTGAATTGTGGCATCACGCAGGGATCGTGCTTATCACCGTTACTTTTTAACATCTTCTCGAAACTCTTATGTGACATGCTCAAAATTATGGGTGAACTACGCTCATGACACCCAGTTGGTTTTCGAACTGACAGACTCGTATGAATTGGACTTTTACCTCTCTCACAAAAGACCTGTATCCTACCTAAAATCATCATGTGCATTTCATACTAATCTTATTTGGCAAATTCGACCAGACTTTTCCGAGCAAAACCTAGCACTGATTGCAGGATCAATAATTAATTTAAAAATTGGATTTTTGCAATAGTCTTTCAATGGGAACATCTAAAAGGCAACATCACAAAATTGCAGACCATACAAAATGGTGTGGTTAGGGCCGTCTTTGGACTAAATTGACTGGAAAAAATCTCAGTAGCCAGAACAAAACTTCACTGGCTACCGGTACAACAGAGAATAAAATTATGCCTGGCTGGATCTGCCCGAAGCTATCTTGCAAAGAGATTAACCAAGGCCTCCGTGCATAGAAATCTTTGCTGTAACGGAAAACATAACCTACAGCAATCACAGAATACTTTGGCAAAAGTAGGTGGTACTAATTTTGTTCACTGGGCTCCTACGATCTGGAACCCTATGCCCTCTTTGATTAAAGATAGTGGCCCTCATTACGACCCTGGCGGATTTTTTCCGCCATCGGCGGACTTTTCCGCCATGGCGCAAAGTCCCTTTACGCCATGGCGGATGGCGGACTTACCGCCCCATTCCGAGGTTGGCGGGGCGGTAAGTCCCCATTGACCCATTTACCCTTCCCCATTCCCATTTCGGCCCCATAGGGCTCATTGGGAGTGGGGAAGGTGTTAATTACGCCACCGTACACTACGGTGGCGTAATTAACACCGAGGTCCCATAGCGCCATGGATTTTTACGCCCGCAAAAAGCGGGCGGAAAAGTGACCATGGCGCTCTGGGAACTCGTAGTTGGCGGTAAGGGGTCGGCGCAGCTAACGCTGGCGTAAACCCCTTACCGCCAGGGTCGTAATGAGGCCCAGTGTCTCTCTCACTACATTTAAAAAACTACTCAAGATGCATCTTTTTGATGAAGGGGAAACCTAATAGCACTTGCTTGCAGTGTTGATGCTTGATTTTTTTTGTTCCATGTTGTCTGTTGTCTGTTCTGTGAGCGCCTTGAGGCCCATGGGCGATAGAGCGCAATATAAAATTTATTATAGATAGATAGTAAACGAAACAGGCATCGCAAAGGATGGATAACTTTACAAAAAAGTTTCATGGGGCACTTTAGGCGCATTCGGGGCAGTTCTTGTGCCTCTTTGAGTGATCTGTCCTCAATTTTCTTAGCTTGTCACCAAGGAACCTGGGTTTACTGGGCTCTCAGTGTTACAGTCCCAATGGGCTGCGACCTGTCCCTCATTCCGCGTCCCCTTCTGAGGAACCCTATTGTCCTTTGGCTTCGTTCCACGGCCTCTCCATTCTATCGCTGTTGGAGGTTACCATGGCGATATGCATTGCACACACAACCTTCGATAACGCTGCGTTCCACTGCAGCGCAATGTATGCTGCGGAATGATCACTCTGTCTGTTCCATCCCTCCCATTTCGCTTGCATAAAACATCTCCTGTTCTACTGCACGCTGCTTCTGATTAAAGTTTGTACCTTTATAGTGTTTCGTCTGAACCTAGACTTTTGATCCTCTGCTGTGAACCTGGACTGCCTTTTGCCTTGCTATTCTGCTCAGTTTATTGTCAGCACCTCTAACGAACCCGGGCTGTCCCTCGGACTGTCTCTTGCCTACCCGTAATATCCTTGTTCTTGCCCGCTCAATACTGAAACTACTGCCTGTCCCTCGACATCGCCTCTGTGCGTACCTTTTGGTTTGTTTCATGGTGGACTATTCAATTTTCCCTCTTATAGGATTAATCCACTCTCCTACAGTGTCTGTCCTGCTATTCCTTTTATTGTGCAGCTCCTACGCGAGGACTCCATTATGCACAAGACCGGGACGCTCTGCAGTGAACTATTAGTGCACATCACCAAACTAGTGCATCCCTCGTGCCGTTCAGTGTTAGCCCCTTACTAACATTCCCTGATCCTTTTGTTTTGGTCACCCTTGGATTATTTTGCCTCCTGCAACATTCTTTACTTGCTACTCTGACTACCATACTTCCGGTAAGAGCCCTGATTGTACCCACTTACAGTTTTTGACATTTGATCTGATTCGGGCTCAGGTACCTGCCCCCTGCCACACACCCGCACTGCCTCCTGTCAACCCTTGAACTTGGGTCTGTATCTGTAACCCTACAGCTCCCCCTCTTCTGCACTTATCAGATACCCCCCGTCTGTGCCTTATACCTAACAATTGCCACTTGGTGGCTGCACTACCACTTATTGTTGTTTTTATCCTTTGCTCAGCACCTTCCACTTCTCCCTTCCCCCCTGCACTTTGCCCCTTTCCTCTCCCCTGCACTTGCACGTTCTCAATGTCACTGGGCCTTGTAAGATTGTTGTTTTGTTCTCTCTTATTCCCCAACCTTGCCTCGTCTCGCTCTGAAACACTTGTGTATGAGCGCGATACAAATAAAATATCAATATCACTATAATCCCTTTCACATTCCGGATACAAACACATATCGTGACTAGGACAGCCACAGAGAGCCTGGTCCTGTCCATGACTATCCACCCTGATGAGGAACCCTTGGTTGGCACTGAGTTTCCAAATGAACAGTTCACCTTTATGGTCCACACATGTGCTGCTAAATCATGCATCAGTGAAAGAAAATTTCCCGTAATCGGGTGAAACTCTCCACACGCAGGGCTTTTCTGGGGCTTTAGCCATGGTTCCATTTACTGACGAGGTAGTTATGAAAAGAAAAGCAAAAGTGGTGCATGCACCTCTATAGTATTCAGAAATCTCCCCAGTGAATTTATTGGGGTACGACCTCCTGAACATGACAGTTTCTTTACATATCAGGGAATAAGATGTGCTATTCCAGGGATATGTGATATGAAGATAAGAGGGGAAGAGAGGTGGCAGTTCACAGTATTCTTGTTGACCCTGATATGTTTGTGTACAAGATGACAGTTTTGCTTGATACAGTGCCCCAAATTGGGAAGGCTTGTTGGCGGATACCATCTGATTTCATCTTTAGGCTCATTGTGTGCCCAGAGCTTGTGACAGGAACAATACTTTCACTGGATCTGCTGGGGTTGGTGGTGTCCGAAAAAAGGACATTTGTAGTGGGAACTGATTCCAATGGGTGTGAGTGGTGCACTGTATTGTGCATTGAGCAGACTGTATCCCTAAAAGAAGTAACGGATGCAGAGGTGCTTGTGGATCGGGTTGATGATGGAGAAATAGTGTCAGCTATTTGCAAACCCTATGATTATGGTACAATACCCTAAAGTGCAATGTTCTTTGATGGCCCTTGTCACTCTGCCCACCTTCACTGAGAAAGATCTAAAGCAGGTACCGGATAGGTTGTGGAGGACCAGTGTCCATGATGAATGGCTTCTGCAGGGAGTGACACCTGTGCAAACAACACTTAAGCCAGGTGCAGTACTACCACGTGTGTAACAATATCCACTATCCAAAGAAGCGGAAGAGGGAATAAGAGATACCATCCCGCACTATTGAAGCAGGGGGTTATTGTGCCCTCCAAAAGGCAAAAGAGGCAAGTTGGAGAATGATCCAGAATCTCTGACATTGTACAGGCTGAATTTAGTGTAGTTCCTAACCCCCACAACCATTTTGTGCAGCATCCCTAACGAAGCAACACACTTCACTGTGGTAGATTTGATAAATGCCTTCTTTTCCAGACCCGTGCATCCAGATTCTCAATATCTCACCACGTTTAGGCAATGCAAAAGGAGGTTCGAGCACACAAGATTACCACAATGGCATTGTGAATCCCATGGTATTTGGAACAGAATATTACATGCAGCCTACTGAACATCCAAGGTGACCAGCACCATTATCTGATGTGTGGACGACCTGCTACTGTGCAGTGACAATGAACAACAGTGCCGTAGGGATTTAATCACTATCTTGCATTTGTTAGCATACAAAGGGTACAAGGTGGACATAGCAAAGTACCAATACTGTCTCCAGGAAGTTCTCTATTTGGGAGAGTTGATATTTATCCATGGAAAGAAAATAATACCAGAACGTGCTGCATCAGTGCTCAGTGCCCCTCAGGCAACAACTGTCAAAGAAATGTAGAAATTCCTTAGATGTGTAATTACTGCAGGGAGTGAATTCTAGTTTACACCACCTACACTAGGCCCCTTCTGCAAAGAAGCACAAAAAGCAAATAACAAGATAATATGGACAGAGGACATGCTTACGGGCTTTAATGAACTGAAGAAGTCATTTCCACTATCCCAGTGTTAGCAACGCCTGACTACACTCAATAGTTCTACTTATTTTCCCATTCCAATGGTCAGATGATGACTGTGTTACTCACACAGAAACACTATGGGCCAAAGGCCATTGGACTATTACTGTGGGGTGCTAGATTCCTTGATGTTCCACAATTGTCATGGGGTGTTGTAACACTGTACATGGAGCACACAGTTTTTGCCATGCTTGAATGATCCACATCAACCCAGACTATACAGCGGGCATCCGCATATGAGGTAATCCTATCCAGACCAAATATCCACATACTACAGTGCAAAACAGTGAATACCACCACCTTCCTGCCAGAATTGTGTACAGATGATGACCTGGTTAAACATGATGGTGTAACATTTGAGAGGGACGAAGAGGACATACCGAAAGTGAAAGACAGCCCACTCGAAAGAGTGAAGGGAGTGCTTTTCGTTGACGGGTCAGCAACTATTGACTACGGGACAGGTTTGAGACATACTCATGTGGCTGTGGTCCACCTGGTGGATGGAGAGTATGAACTGGTAGTAAAAAAAGGTACTGATGCACAATTCCCCTCAAGCGGCAGAGTTTAGAGTACTTATTGAAGTACTTCTAAATACAAAATGGTGTGGGATCACAATGTATGCAAAAGAAAAGTGTTCAAGAAATGATATGTCAGGATAGTTGAACACTTAGCTTCCCTTCCCCATGTTTTCAGCACAGGGCATGGCAGCACGTGCAGGTTTCCCGGGAGGATAGCTCAGCGGCAGCGTGCGCGTCTTGGAAGCAAGACGACACGAAGCAACAACAGGTTCGATCCGCGGGTCCGCGCCTAGACACCTCTGGGTGTTTAAGCGCGTTATAAATACGTAACTAAGACAAAAAAAAACACAACTACGCAACTAAGAAAAACAAACAATTCCTGTAACAGCGCCTCGATGCCTGCGGGCTGTGTGAGCGCTTTATAAATGTAAAATAAATTAAATTAAATTAAAATTCACAAACACTCTGGCTTCTTGGCCATGAGGTAACAGTTCAACACATAGGCATCAGGGCTTTCCACCAAAGTCTCTCTCGCAATGACAGTCTCTTATTGCAGAGGGCCTGATGTAACAAACAAAACACAAAAGTTCCTTTCCTTTTCCAGCGTTTTCATTTTCACAAGTTCAAGACTGGTATCCCTCCATCGGGCTCGGACCACAGGTCCCCCTCGTCCAGGCTCAGACATATTTTCTATAATGTTCACAATTTGGACTCCCTTGTTCGGGCTGGGACCATGGATCCCCTCGTCCGGGCTCAGATCCTTTTTGATGCCAGAATCGAAGACTTTCGAATGTGCGATGGGTTTTGCTTGAACCGTCGCAGGACCATTTTGATTCACTTCACATAATTTACACTTCACATGAATCTTCTACTTTTGTTTCTTTTATCAGGATACCGTACAGAGACCTTCGACTGAGCATATTCACAGTGCCGGATGACTCTGTCAATGTTATTGTATCTTTCCTTCTAATGTTCAAATATTCACCAGCAATTTAGCTTCAAACGCATCTTTCATCACACACATTTAATAATGTTCGTTCCAGCTCTCTTTTTACAATGTCGCCACTTGCAACCTTGACTTCAAAACAGACCGGTCTGGCATCGATCTCCTCAACTGACCAGCTGTGTTGTTCTCTGTTGCTTCCAAGGACAATAACACAGCATCTGCTGCTCCTCCCCACCTTGGTTAGCTACACGGGAGGACCCTTAGTATCTCCGACACACAATGCAGGATTCTTCAGCTTGGTTTCCTTTTCTTACTCTTTCTGTCTTGAGGGTTTCTTGAAAGTAACGCCTTCCTGCCAAAAAGGTCAAGGGAGTTGTACCTCTGACAAACCTCTCGTGTATGGCCATCTTTCTCCCCATGTTCAGCTGCAGACTCAAAACTGCTTTGCCTTCGTGGGTTTTGCCTCGCTCAAAGTGTGCTCTTGTGCTCTCTCTTTTATCTGTGTGGGGAAGTATAATGGAAGTCAGGTGTGAGTGATTATCTATAATTTGCCTGACCTTGCCTGACCATAGTATTGGGACATGTCAGGTACACGGCTCGGGTGTGAGTCTGTTTTCTCTGATATCTGGCTGTCCATGTAAATGTTTTCATGCAGGATAAGGTGGGGGGGTTGAGTTTCTAATTGTCCCATCGGGTAGGATGGGGTAAAGGTGTTACAGGGAAGAGAGGGATACTGCGTCTCACTGTTCCATGTCCCACTCCACGAGGACCCCTAACTCAGGTGATCTTCCGGCACTGGTCCACCCTCAGGGTCTGGATTCAAATGCAATGGCCATGCCCTGACCACCTGAGAGAGATCTGTGGAGACTAGCGGATGAGACACCTTCTGGTCTCTCATAGTCCACAGTCCAACATGCAGCATTATTGGATAACACAGAAACAGTTTCCCTATGCAATGTCACCGCGGATTTGGCGGGCAAACTGGCTGCTTATCTTCCGGTGCCTGTCATTGCATAATATATAGTTACCCACAGACAGGAGCATTTGCCTGCCCCATACACTTCCCTCTCAATAGCTCAAATAATTGAATTACAAATGCAGGCACCACCAGAGAAGAAGGAGCTGTGGAGGAAGGGAGATATACACAGTTCCCTACAGATTTATTATGGCAGAAAGATAGCACAGGGAAGGTTGTTATGCCGCACTCTCTGCTACTGGTCATTTTTGACCAGTACACCATCCAGCACATTTGTTGAAACAACACTTTGCCGCAGACACGTAGACATACAAGAGGCAAGGTTTGTTCCCAACCTTCAGGAGGTTCTTTCTAATATGGTAATAAACAGCATAACATGTCAATAACACAGTACTGGTCACAATCTACAAACAATATGAGGTACTTTGCACGTCCCTTCTGGGCCATTTAGAGAGCTCCAAATTGACTATGCAGACATGGGAGAGCTGTGTAATGGGTCTAGGTACATAATAGTTGTGGTATGCACGTTTGTCTGCTGGGTCGAGGCTGGTCCTTGTGCACATCGAGACACTAAAAGTGTAGCTACATTTCTGGTGATAGCGGTGTTCCCTCATTGGGATGTTTGTGATGTTTTGCAGTCAGATAATGGCACCCATTTCTTAAATGAACTCTTTAAGGAAGTGACTGCATTATTGGGCATTAAGCATCAAATGTGCACAATTTACCACCCCCAGGCCAAAGGGATCATATTACGGATCAATGGGCTATTGAAAAGTAAGCTCTCAAAGTTGTGCTCAACGCTGAAGAAAAATTGGATTCTCTGGTTGCCCCTGGCATTGTTTAGTATGTGCACACAGCCATCATTTATCACCTCATGAGGTGGTAACAAGGTGGTGAATGCACATGCCCTTATCTCCTATTTGAAATGCTGTGGATGCTTACAAAGCTGCATCAGCTTTAGGGGATGAGTTCAGTGCTCATCTTTCTGCCTTAACAAAAGCCATAAAATGTATATCTCAACAGATAGCACCATCACAGTCTGAAGATACAAACAGTGCTGCATTTACCTCAGTGACGTCACCACCACTCCAGCCCATTCCCAGGAGATTTGATTTTTGTCAAAAATGTGGTGCAGCAGGTGGAGTGAGCCTAGATACAACGGTCCTTTCATCCTTGTCTTGGCCACTCCCCTTGCGGTGAAGATTAAGGGGTTAAGGAAATGGATAAACATTTTCAGATGTCAGAAGGCCCCCATACCACACCCCCTGCACAAGAAGTTGAGGTTTAAAAACTGTGATACAAACTGCCATGTCAATATATCAGTGTACATATGTATACAACAAGTGGTGAAAGATTTATTCTACAGCCTTATCTGTAATGGTACAGTTATGCTGTCTACATATATTATTCATATCTCGCTGCTGCTATACACGATTTGCACTTTATCCATTTTTTCTACATGCTGAAAATACAAATGTCTACTAAAGTGTTTGGTACACACTACCAGCCTTTTCACAGGAGCACTCTATCCCAATTGCATTTTCGTCAACCCACTTTTTTGTGATGCAGTGTGTAGTTGGATTATTTAGCATAACTATGTTTGGATTCAGAATATATTTGGGATGTTGTTTTATATGTGGAGGGCATATAAAAGGGGGGACAGGAGAGACAGGATAATGCCAATTTTCAATTTCTGAAAGCTTCATCTCTTAATACTTCTTCTGCAAGTGTCAATATTTCATCTTTGCAAGTCAATATTTTATCGCCAGATAGGGAAATGGGGAAAAGTAACATGACTGTTCTTAATACACGTGTCACTCAAGCAAAGATGGGAAATCTGACGACACTTGGCATGTCATTATTATTGCCCAATTTATTTTGTGAAATAATTGCAAATTCCAGTACATTCAAACGTTGTAAAAGAGAAGTGAGACAAATTGAGTATGATGAGTATCGAGGAATGGGTTTGGATGTGATTGAGGATGTCCACAATCCATAATTGAGTAATAGCTGATACGCAGACATGAGCTTGGTGGGAAAAAGAGGTTTAATAGGAGCTGTCACATTTGTTCCTTATTACCGCGTCAGGGTGCACCAAGGTATTAATGCCATGAGGGGTTCCACTCTTGGAGGCACAATGTTTGGTCCATCTCACGTTATGTCGACTGCAAAATGCTTTCCAGCCACAGAGCAAACAACTTGCCCTGATGGATGCTGATAAACAGCAATGTGGCTGGAATCCTAAGGCCATACATGAAGCTGGAAGGTGTAAAATGTGTGGCAAACAGATGGAATCAGGTAATATTATCCCCACCAATAATATCGCCATATATATGGTTGTGGGGTAAGGCCATAGGCAATATTATTGGTGGTGATAATTTATTGGGTAAATGGGACTGGGGGCTGTGGGGTTCCAGGGGTGTCCCCCGCAGGCTCCATGGCTTAATATTGCTGCAAAAATATGGCGATATTTTTGTATGGCGATATTTTTGCAGGTATATTAACACATGGATCCAAACAGATGGCAAGATACTACAACGAGCTGGATGGCAGGCGGCCTCGTGGGATTCGGAGAAGGAATAATCCAAAGGGTGAATGATATGTGCAGAAAATACTGGAATGCGCATGTGTCAAAACACATGTGGATCGAGGCAATGGAAAAACCAGTGAAAGAGCAGAAACAAGGAGAAGATTAAGGGGTCGATTCATGGAGCAAACGTGCGCCGAAAATCCCAGCGCAAGCAGGCGCAAGGTGGCACAAGCGTGAGAAACCCAGCGCACGCGCATGTGTGTGATTCAAGGAAGACGCTGCGCGTGTTTCCCGCTGTCCGTGCGCCAAATCCTGCCATGGCGCTTGCGGGCACACACGGCGTGCGCTACACGCACTGCAAAAGCGCACATAGCGCGCCGCACACAACCAAAGTGGGCAGAACAGTGGGCGTAACACGCGGAATGGGGAATAACGCGTGAAAAAGAAGGCGTAACTGGGGAAGTACTGGAGGGAACTAAGCGGAACGCCCACACGCACGCGAACAACCCGTATTCATGGATTCGAATACGGGAAACCCGCGCACGGCAAAAGATGCACACAGGCGTCAACGCGTCCGC
Source organism: Ambystoma mexicanum (assembly GCF_040938575.1). Classification (NCBI taxonomy): domain Eukaryota; kingdom Metazoa; phylum Chordata; class Amphibia; order Caudata; family Ambystomatidae; genus Ambystoma; species Ambystoma mexicanum. Next base: position 453,000,966 of record NC_090930.1, read on the forward strand.
CACACGAAGGCAGGCGGAAGCGTCCCCGCGCACAGTATAAAAGTGCACGCAAACAACAAACACGTATATACAGCTACGATGAATGCCCCATTTGTCGCAGCACTGATCGTGGGACACTGCAGGAGGAGGAGAATGGCCAGGGCACGCATTTTCGCACCACGGACAAGCCTTTTTGGGATGCCTGACGACCAGGTCTACAGCAGGTATAGGTTTCCACCCCATATCATCCTAGACCTGGACAGGGAGTGGGAAGATGACCTTACATCCCCCACCCTTTGCTCCCAAGCATTGAGCCCCTTGGAGAAGGTGCTCAATGTCCTGCATTTCTTGGCCACTGGGTCATTTCAGCGGACTACTGCCATAGTGGGGGGGTCTCACAGGCCACGCAGTCACGCTGCCTACACCAGGTACTGGCAATCATGACAGCGCGCCCCTCAGTCCGCAGGCACATATACATGCCCAGAACACCCGCAGAAAGGCAGGCCGTTGTCCTGGATTTTAACAGGGTGGCACACTTCCCCAAAGTGCTCGGTGCCATAGATTGCACCCATGTGGCCCTACGTCCACCTAGGGCCACTGAGCACATCTACTGAAACCGCAAGCACTGGCATTCCATCAATGTACAGGTGGTATGCGATGCAAAGGGAATCATCACCTCTGTCTATGCAAACTACCCTGGCTCCACCCATGACAGTTTCATATACAGAATGTCCGCCCTGAGCCGGGCCCTGGAAGCTGCGCAGCATGGCGACACCTGGCTCCTAGGTGAGTACAAATGCCCTTGCACATGCATGCATGTCACACACACACACACACACAAATACACAAACCCCAATAATCACAACCATTTACACCTCCCCAGGGGACAGTGCCTACCCTCTGAGCAACAACATGATGACGCCAATCCGGAACCCCACCACACCACCCCAGGTAAGATACAACGCCGCCCATATTGCAACCAGGGCCATAGTGGAGCGCACATTCGGAGTGCTCAAGTCAGGTTTCCGTTCCCTTGACCACTCTGGCGGGCAGCTACTCTATGCACCCCCAGTAGTGTGCAGGATCATTGTGGCAGCATGTGTCCTGCACAATGTTGCAACACGGCAGGGCGTACCGGTGGACATGGTGGTGCCCCCACATCCCCAACCACAGGCACAGGCGCTGCCCATGGGGGGGGACAGGGCACATGGCGAGGAAGCCCGGACCCAGCTTGTGGCCACATTTTTCACCTAAACTCCCACCCCTGCGGAGTGCACACAGGCCTGGCACATACCAGGTGACAATCGATGATGACAAAGAGACAGTCAACTGTCACAACCTTACCACCCTGAGATAGTTGCCATGGAAGTGCCACATTGTCCGGATCCCGAGCTACTTAAACACAAGCTATCCTGTGTGACCAAAAGGCACACATATGACATATGACATGACATGATATGGCTTTTGTAACGTGCCTATACACAAGTGTTTCAAGGTGCGACGAGGCAGGGAGGGGGAAACAAGGGAAGACAGACAACGATACTACTAGGCCAGGTGTCATTTAGATTGCGCAAGTGCAGGGGTAGGGGGAAGGGAAAAGTGCAAGGGGAAGGGGAGGGGGGGACTGCAGTAAAGGGTAAGTAGAATAAAAAACAAATAAATAGGCCAGCTGGTGGCAACTGCAAAGGTAAGTGCAGACAAGTGCTGGGAAGGGGGGGCTGTAGGGATAGAGAGACAGTCCCGCAGTGCAGAGATTGCCAGGGAGGCAGTGCAAGTGGAGAGTGGTTGGGCCAGGGACCGAGGTCGGTGAGAGTGGCCCAGTTGCAGATCCAGTGCAGTTTCAGTGAAGAATTTAGCAAGGGAGAGGGAGAGAGAAAGCAGAAGCAAAGAGGAAGGTCTTGAGGTGCTTCCGGAACCGGAGATGGTTCTCCTCAAGTTCCAGGGAGGCAGGGAGGCTGTTCCAGAGGGAGGCCCCTGCCGCGGAGAGAGATCTACCCCCAGCTAGTTGCTTCGAGAAGCGGATGACCCTGACATGCAAGGTGTGAATCACACACACCTGCAAAACAGGCCATGACCATCACTGTTATGTCACTCAAACCCTCCCAAACCACAACATGACATGGCAAGCAATAGCCATACACCAACACAGTACCAATAAGGTACACATTGCCATGTCAAAAATGTACAGTGGCATCAGACAATGATGCCTGACATGGAATCAGATGAAATGACTGACCAACAACCTCCCACCCAAAATAAATAATTCCCAAATGCATTACAAAAGTTGTAGACATAACATAACAATGAATGCCTGTCTACATACACATTGTGCATTGCAAAATCAACACTGCAGCTTCTGTGTGCTGTGTCCAACTCCTGCAACACACTGCTCAGCGCACAGCACAGTGAACAGCTATTGTGTGTGATGCACACCCTGAGCATCACATCTAAGCGACAAACCACGTCAAAAAGAAAATTAGGCATGTACAGGATCCATAATTGGTCACAGAACATGTGCTGCAGGGACACAGTGGGCACCAGAAAGCAAACAGAGTGTACACGTGGATATCCAAGGGTGGTTGTACATGTAGTGCATCATAGTGCAAGTGTGTGGGTCAGTAAGGACATGCACTCAACATATGCATGTGCAATCAAGTGACCATCAGTGTCCTCTACACATCACATGTGAACATTCACCATGTGTACACCCCAGCATGTCAAACCACAACTATCCCCTCACACCTGAAAGGTAAACACAACACATGAACAGGCATTGATCAGCAGAACCCAACATGTACATAGGATACCACAATTACAATGTCAGGGTTCCCATCACACTGCAGGGCAAGGCAACTATCAACAACAAAACACCCGCCTCCCTCACAAACGACCATGACCCACTGAACAACTGCACCTGGGTCATGGAGCCTTCAACCCTCAATTTCACCTGGCCACAGGATCATCCTTCCCCTTCGTCACCATCTCCCACCTTGTGTGTAAAAAGGTGCCTGCACCCTCAGAGTCCACCCTCATTTGCAAAATCACAAAATCAAAGCCAGAAAAACGAACCAGAACACCCTCCAGTAGATGAATTGACGTAGCAGTACCTCACAAAGGCCAAGTACTACCACAATGATGTAACAACCAAGGTAGCACAGTAAAACAATGTCACAACAGGATGTGAACCATGTGTGGTACATAACATAGAATGATGCACCATGAACGGATGTGTACTGTCACAGGTCCCGTGTACAGGCGCAGGAGTGGCACGAAACAACCACCCCCACCGTGGCCCGGGTGCCTGCAAGGTCAAACTCACACAGGCCTCTGAGACCCTGGTGGGGAAGGAGGGTCAGGGATATGCAGTCGGGACAGGTGTTGGCACACTGAATAACTGGAATGAGTGGCAGGAGAGGGGAGGAGTAATGACACATGAAAGTAGGGAATGCACAAAAATGTACTACCTGCATGAACACATACACCTTCCGAACAAATTTGGACCTCATTGTCATGGCCTTCTGTAGTCCAGGCTTAGGAGTGGCACGAACCAACCACCCTCTCTAGGGTTTTGGTGCCTGCAAGTTTGGGGCTTACACAGGCATCCGCAACCCCAGCGGGGAAAGAGGGTTAGTGAACGTTGCTTGGATAGGTACGGGAAGCAGGAACACCGGGTAGAGGGTTTAAAATTGGATAGGACTCCGGGTGATTAGGGGAAAAAAAACATACCAAATTGAATTACACATTCATCCATGCATTAGTGCACCCCCCAGCAAGCCTATGCAGAGCAGTTTGAAAGGAAAACAACAAGACACTTAGCTCTGGTTTTGAGTGCTGGCCTCCTGCCTGCGCACTCTCAGGTCCGGTTACAGGAGCACTTCAATGCTGCAAAGAGAGCCACAGTTAATAATCTGTCCGTGCCCATAACAAAAAAACACACCACCAAATATGCCCCATAGCAGCAAACTACTCTACAAACAGACAATCTGGTGTAGATGCTTCGTACCCATATGTAACATTACCCCTGTGATGGGTCATACACAGTCAATGCAGTAAGTCAGCCGCCGGTGAGTGCGTGGCAAATGGAACACCAATGTGTCACAATTCACACAACATGCAATGTTCCCTGGGTAAGCAGACAGACCCATATAGCAAGGCATGACTTCAGAACAAGTCGTGTTCCACCATGACCAAAACAAAGTAGGCAGTGCATGCTTCAAAATGTACATGGAAATGAAATGTACTGCACCCGAGTATGTCCCTTGCTGTATGTCCCTGTGAGCTGCCCCTTTCCATGTCTCGGAAGGCTACATGGTTGATACAAGTGCCTCAATGGACCTTGGTGTACTGGATGGTATGTGCCACTGCCCCTGCAGGTGCCCCAGACAACCTTACAATCAATAGCCATCAGTCCACCAACACAACTGAGCTGTATTGTGTGCTTCAACACCAATATTCGTCCAAGCTCACCCTCAGTGCTGTTACTAAGCCTGCATGTGCAACTGGCCTGGTGCAAGCTTTGCTTTGTTGTGGCCCCCCTGTGCTGCTCACCTTGCCTGGAGTTCCTTGGAACACGTCAGCAGTTCTAGGATGTAGGTCTGCAATCCCTGTGCCTCTGCTTGTACACACATGTGCATGTGGGCACCAACAAACGTGTCCAGAATTCAGACGTCCAATGGGCCATGTCTGCTGGCAAAGGTGGTCTGGAGGCTCATCCCCCTGCAGAAAGGGCATGAAACACATGATTAATGCTTTAAAGTCATCTGTGTGTGTCTCTTCAGGCATCTCATTACTGGACCATGTCAGAGACTTACATCAGAAATCACACCATCAGTCCGTCTTTTACATCCAAAGTGTGGAACACACTATCTACGGCATGAATTGCAACAAGCACATGTACAGTAAAGATAAGAAACATACTACACAATGCATAGCAATGAATGCACACATTAATCATGAAACAGCCCATCTAGCAAAAGCTGAACAGTGGTGAATAACACCGCAATCATCCCCACTGGGGGTGTCAACACAAGTTACACAGCACCAGACATGCCACAGATATGACAGTCCAAAGCCCTTGTGTAATAGGCTGTCACACCGAACCATCCTTGCGAGCCCATGGATAAGGGAGGCAGGAGTGGCATATGTGAGTCAAGGACCCCAAGCAGCAAACACATACACAAGACAAGCCTGAAGGGCCCATCTGGAACAGACAGTGGATGCCTTCAAAAGCCACAAAGCACCACACCGTCACATGAAAGCACAATAGACAAGCATTTTTAAACTATATTAACTAATTACACTAACTATGAAAAACCTACATTACCTAATTAAACTAACTATCAAACAGAAACTTAACTAACTAAACTAAAAGAAAAATCAAAAAGGGCCACATACGACCCGGGGAGGGGGGCACCCAGGAGGGAGGAGGTGCAGGGTGCTGCTCAACACCCACATGCGATGATGCTGAGCCAAAATAAAAATCTCCATGGGCTCAACGCCTGCACAGCCTGACCTATGTGGGAGATAGATGGTTGTCCGTGTCTGGCTCATCCTGGAAAGGAGGACGTGGCACAGTAGCCTGGCCACACCTAGCCGCAGCTTGCCCCTCGTCGGCAGCAAGTCTGCCGGACGGGTGAGCCTGGTTCTGTGTGGCGATGTGACGTAGGTCTGCATCCAGAACCTCACGTGATACACGTGCTTCCTCTTGCAAGGTAGCACATGTAACATGGAGTTCCTCCTGCAAGGCCTGGCTGGACAACCGCTGCACCTCCCGGCAAGCCTGTAGCTCAGCCGAGATGGTACGCCCAAGCTGTGCAAACCTCTCCTCCGCCCGCTGCCTCTGGGATATCATAAGGACACCCAGAGTGGATTTGAGGGAAGCATACTCCTCCCTCAGGGCATCCATGTGTGCCTCTGCGTGAGCAGCAATTGCTTGACGCAGAGACGACATTTCAGCCTGGCGTGCCCTGTCTGAGGCCGCCATGCCCAGCCTGAGCGAGCGGGCCGCGGACCGTGCCGCCTGCTGCTGGAGAAGCACCTGCCTAGCAGATGGGAGCACAGATTGGGCCACACGCTCCATGCTCTCAGCGATGTTCTCCATTGCTGCCCCCTGCCGTTCTGAATTGGCAGTCATGTCTTGCTCCCACTCAGTATACTGCGGTTGCGCGCGGCGACCGCATTGCTGGGCTTGACCCCTGCGGGACCCAAGGACCGGGTGTCCTTGCTGTGTTGGCACCGCCCGCGGCTGCACGACTACATGCCCCGTCGACGTGATGTCCCAGGCACATCAGTGACTGGTGTGGAGGGTGACCCTGCGTCCCGATCCACCACGGGCGGAGGAACCAAGACTGTCTGATCCCTCAGTGCAGGTGTCGCGGACAGAGGAGTGTCCACATCAGAATCACTCACCCCTGACACATGGACTTGATGCTCATCCAACTCGACATGGACGTCAGAGTCGTCATCAAGGCTGGACTCATAGGCAGCCAGAGACAAGATGGACTGTAGCACTTGGGGATTTTCGTGGCCTACCACCCCACGACCCCCACTTGTGCCGGGTTGATGTAGTGGTAACAACCCTGTGTCTGGCATGACAACACCATCCTCCACCTCCATTGCGTCATCACCTGAAAAATAGAGAGAAAAGAGGTCACTACACATGTCAGAAGCACACAACACACACACACACCGACAACAAACACATCAGGCAGACATGTGACAAACAACATATAACCTTGCATGCATGCTGGGTCAACTTTGAATTGCTTCTGTGATCAGACCTGTTGAAAGGTGGCAGTTTCCTGGAAGTGGGTCTATGCAGTGCAGAAAATGTGTACGCCACTCACTACCTACATGTACAAGGACTCCATGGTGTGTGTCAGGAAATGTGAAGGCAGTGCAAGGTCAAATTCAGGCATCACGTGCACTGTGCATTCAATGTGTAGCATATCTACAAGCCAAGCACCCCTCCACCTAAGTACAAAAGCAGGGATGCCTAGCATGGTATAAAAAGGCTGACCATACACCTGTGTATTGACAGGCAGTGTTGACTGGCATCAACAGCTTAATGTGATTTAAGTGACAACACTGAAAATGATGATGGGACAGTAAGCAGGACACATGATGAAAACTCTGGAGGCCGCCCACGTGTGAAGAAGACACTACAACAGTTGGACAGAGTCATTGGCCATTAAACAGGCTGAGGCCTGTGAGCCACACAGATTGTCAGACCCTAAACATGTGTGCAATGCAGTACTGAGCCACAGTTGACATGGGAAGGCTGATGAGATGCCATGCAATGTATGTCCCCCAGGACTTGTATTACAGTGATCATCAAGTCAAGGACACATAGGGGCATGCGTGCAATGCACATGGAGCATGAATGGGCACTCATGTCCCTGCGGGACATCTGACCTATGCACAGTACAAGTGAGATACCCTGCATCAAGTACTAAGGCTGTACCACACGGCATATGTCTGGCAGATTGTATGCTGGAAGTTAGCATCTACACAGGACGCATGAACAGGAAAGTACACATTGGCAAGATTGAAGCAGACCAGTGCAAAGGTGGACCTGGGGTGCAGAGTGGCGTAGGAGGGGCAAGGGAGCATGCCTACATGGAGTCCCCGCTTGCAGGCAGAGGAGACATGCACGTCAGTCATGCAATGACATTGTGCCTGGGCTGAGAGGAAGGTCACCCCACGCCACATGCAGAAGGGCCAGTGAGCTGGAACATGGACCGGAGGGGCATACTTGTAACCAGCATGTCAGTAGGGTGCAATAGTGGTGATGCGGACAGTCCCCGTCTGCTCCACATGTCCACCATCCAGCAGAGCAGACATGCATCACGGAAGCATTGCATTACTTACACATCAGAACCATGTACACGTCGCATGTAGTGGCAATCATGCACAACATATCCCATAAGTGAAACACACACGTCCTCAACAAACACGCATCAACACTCACTGGACTGGGCATCAAAGTCCAGTATCTCTCCCACTCCTTCGACCAATTCAGAATTCAGGTGGTATGAACTCCGCAATGAGTGCCTCCTGCGGAGTGAGCTCTTCTTCCTCTGGTGCAGGCCCACCGCCAGTCACCAGAGTCAAGTTGTAATTAGAGCCTTAGTGCTGCGTTTGAGGTCATTCCAATGCTTTTTGCACTCTTGCGCCGTGCGCACCTCATGGCCGAATGAACTGACATGTTCCGCAACATGCTTCCAGTGGGTGTCACGGTGGGCAGCCGTAGTCTGACTATTGACACCCACTAGCATGTCACGGCTGTGGCCCCGCACGTAGTCCACAAGGAAATCCAGTTCCTGCTTGCAGAAAGGCTTCTTCCTCGACGTGCAGGAGGTCGTGGCTGTGTGTGGGGTCCCAGCCTGTGCTGCAGGTGCAACCTTCCTCCTATTGGAATGTGGCGCAGACCCTGGCTGGCTAATGCCGCCCTGACCAGTATGGACAGTCGGTTCGGTGGATTGAGCCAAGGGAGTGGCAGGTGGAGGGACGATCAAAGGCCTGATTTATGTCAGTGGCATCTGGGTGCCCTCTAATGGACCCTGCGCAGCAACATCCGCTGTGGCAGGGTCATTGACCGCAACGGTCCTGGTTGGCAGACTCACAACCGGGGTGTTGTTGGGTGCATCTGCCCCTGCACTTGCCAACACCCGGCTGTTCTGGGCAGCAGATGACATAACTGCCCCAGGGACACGTGTCTTGGTCTGAGCAGCCCTGCCTGCCCCTATGGTTTCCCTGCTGGACTGTTGGAAATCTACCAAGGGCTCCTCAAGTGCCAACGCAGCCTGCGCTGGCAGACACTGAGCCTGGGTGGCGGTGTCCACAGCTGCACCTGCAGCTACCACTACCCTTGGCCCCGTGGCAGTCGATGGAATGGACTGCCGGGTCACACGGGCGCCAGTGCCAGATGCAGAAGCTGCATCCCCCGGAACCACAGGGGGTGGTGGCATGACTGCACCGACACATGGCACAACATTGTGCTCAAGTGGCACACCCCTGCCTCTTCCCCCTCTGTGGCCGCCCTGGACACCCTGGAATCCCCCAACTCCAAGGTCACCACGGCCACATCCCCGACCACGCCCGCCACGAGGAGTACACCCAGCTGAGGCGCCCCTCACCTTTGGTGTCCTCCCAACCATGGCACAGATGTAGTAGTGCCGGCACAGATGGAGTAGTGCCAATGGGAGGTGTACACCACAATTGACCTGGGCAATTGGGGTGAAGGGGGTGGGAAGCAAGATGTTAACAGCCCCCCTGCGCCTGCAAGGCTGTATGTGACCCCGGTGATGTAGTGACGGGTCACACAACGCTCAGGCTCCCCAAAACTGCAGTAAAACCGTGCACGCAACCCTGCAGCATACGTGCGTGGAATCAACCTCCCGAAGTACGCGGTGGCACCCAGTAACACGAATAACGCGTACGCGTGGGACACGCAGGCTACTATGACCTAGAAAATGGGTGCGATACACAGGGGCACCCGCAGTGGGAAAAATAGGGTGTGCGACTCACCGTCTGACTAGCGCGATGCAGAAAAACACGCGTAGCCAATACCCCCGCCAAAAGAAGAGATACGTCTTTGATAGCTGTGAAGTTGTGATGGCGTGTGAAACAACAGGAAGCAGCAACACATGTCGGTCTCCACGAAAGGCATGTACAGCGAACTGCTGCCCCGCTCACCTTTAACCCGTGCTGAGGGAAACGCCCACGCGCGTCACGTCACTTACGCGCATGGGCCCTTTCCTTGGATTACACGCATTCCCACGTGGACGTGCAGTTTTTCACGTGCGGTGAAACACTGATGCACCCCTGCGCGCGTCACTTCATAGAGGAGCTTGCGCTTGAAGGGCCTTCTGTCCAATGAAATCGCGTATGCGTGCAGACGCTCTTATGCACTAAGGGCCTTTCCTCGAATTACACGCTGACGTGCAGAATTTTCACGTGCCAAATCACTCCGTATCAAGCTGGCCACGCGTAAGCACACGGAAGACCAGGCTCCTGCCCAAAAGGCCGAATTACTCCCCCCCCCAGAGCCCCGAGCAGCCTCCCACGAGCCATCTGCTGCTGCCTGCCTGCCTGCCTGCCCGCTGCCACCGTGCCCTGCCATTTGGTGCCTGCACATCAGCCATCTGCAGGGGTCCAATTGCTGTGTCCACCCCTGCTGGAACAGAAGACTCCCGACTGGGATACCATCGCTCCACAGCCCAGCCCCAGGACCCAATTGCCCACCCACGCCTGCCTCGGGGGTCGCCATGTCGGGGCAAACACCATCCGAGACCACTGGCGACCCCCAGCCAGAGGGGCAGAGGGCCACCAGCTTCAGTCAGAATGAAGTTGGTGTCCTGGTGGAGCATATCCTGGGGCATTATGATGCCCTCTTCGGATCATCACGCGCCGACAAGGATGGACGGGACAGGATCTGGACGGACATCGTGACTGCCATCAACGCAGAGGGGGTGCCGGTCCAACTATTACATCATGTCAAGAAGTGCTGGGAGGACTTCAGGTCCAGGACCCTCAACAAGGCCCGGCGCCTCTTGAAGGCAGCGGATGCTAAGGGGCGCTGGGGCCACTTGTCGGAAGATCAGATGAGGGTCCTGGAACGCATATCCCCAGCGCTCCACGTCCAGGTCCTTGAGAGGCAGACCCGTCTGGAGTTGAGCGGTAAGTGGCCAGGCATTGCTGTGTGAGACAGGGCATGTTGCAGTGTGCTGGTTGTCTGATACTTGCCTGTATGTGTGACATAGGCCATGTACGCGTGTGTGTGTGCAGGGACATCATGGTCATGCATGTGAAACCAGTAATGTGTGAAGCACACGGTTGGTGTATGTGTTTAATTGCTACATGGGGAGCCCTATGCAGAATGGACACATGAGAGCATGCCAGTCTCTGTTCCTGGACATGGGTGGGGGTGAGGGATGGGTGATGATGCCATGTACATGTATGGTGTCCATGTCTGTGTGTCTGACCTGCGTGTCTGTCACTTGTGAATGCCATGGATGCATGACACATGTCTGTGTCAATGTTCAGATCCACTGATGCAGCCTAGCTATCCTTGCATCCACTGTGTCTGGGGTGTTCGAGTCCAGATGGATGAAAGTACGGTGAAGTGTGTGAATGTGATAGGCATGACCCATGATGCATGTGAGTTCAAAAACAACATTGTATGTTTCATGAGTCCCTTGGACATGTTTACTTATGTCCATAGATGTGCCATGCCTGTTACTGCATGTGTTTTGCCTGCACTGACCCATGTGTTGTGGAGGGAAATGATGGAAATGATCTTTGACAGTGCCACTCATCTGCTATTGCTTCCTGTCTAGGGGACCATTGTACAGTACCCTGATGCTTGTGTTCTATGTCTCCCTCTACACAGCGCAAAGTGAAGACGAGGGCGGAGACGGCGCTGTGGAGCAAAGCGGCAGGGATGCCCCCACGGCTGCAGCGGAAGGGGTGGGTGAGCCCCCACAGGGGCTTGCAACGGCGGAAGACGGTGTGGAGCCATCCAGGTTGGTGGTTTCCACAGAGGAGGAGGAGGCCGCTACTGATCCGCACATGGGGGCTGGTGGGGGCATCCCTGCTGGTGCAAGTGGTGCAGTCCAGGGTCAGGGGCAGGAGGCAGCACAATTCACCGTGGAGGTGCCTGTGCATGTCACTGTCCCTGACACTGTGACTGCACCACCATGCACCAGCAGGGATGCCCCATCCCAGGCCTGTCTGCAGGTAGGGGGGATGTCCATGTCATCTGACTCCCCTCCACCTGCGGACGAGGGGACCCCTGGCCATATGGAGAAGGTCCTGATTGGTGTTGCGTTGCGCACGGGTGTCATTCATGATGAGGTGCGTGCTTCCCGGGGGGAGCACGCACGTCATCACGAAGAGCACCGTGCCAACGTGGCCCAGTTGGGAGCGGTCGTGGTCGGGGGTCTCGTACATGTGTCAGGCACTTTGGCGACCCTCTCCTCCTCTGTGGAGGCTATGCGCCAGTCGTTCTCCATGCCGTCTTCCGGCCCAGATGCCACCAAGGCCCCCTGTGGACCTGCCCCGACCAATGCAGCCAACTCGGTGGGGATCCCATCCCTGCCACAGTCGGGAGTCGGAGGTCCAGCAGGGGTGGTCACACCAGCAACTGGATCCCAGCAGATGGAGGATGTGACGGCATCATCGGGCAGGGCATGTGCACGATGGCGTCGGTCGATTCCATCAGCCTGGATGCCGTCGTGCTGGCACAGGCAGTTGTGTCAGAGGCAGCGGCAGGCTCGACGTGGGAGGCATCTCTCCATGCGGAGGACGCTGAGGCGGGCTGAGTGCCTCGAGGGTCTTCGCAGGGAGTTCGAGCTGGACACTGCTTTATCCCTGCGAGACCTCAGGGCCAGGGAACATGCCCGCCTCCAAGCCATTGAGCAGGAGTTCGATGATGCCCTGGCCCATGACAACATCCAGTGAGCCGTTGGACTAGCCCGCTGCCCTTGTAAATAGTTATGTAGTTAGTGTTAGGTTTCCTTTGCTTTTTTCTTGATTTTGGACCTTTTGGACAATGGACCACATTTTTGTATATAGTTTTTTTTATTAGGTAGTATTTTTAGATAGGTTTAATTTCTTCAGTTGGGATCATGGACCCTGGATTGTTTATCTGTATATAGTTGACTGTTGGATTATGGTTTTTTTTTTATTGACCCATGGAGCAATGGTTTTTGGTTTTGTTTTTCCCTTGGATGTACTTTTTTGAATTGTGACTTTGGACACCTTTCCTTTGGATTATGATTTGTGGTTTTTCATTATTTTATGGACATGCTGCTTTTTTGTTTTTAATTCCAATTGTCGTTTGTTTATTTTTAATCCCATTTATGTTGCTTTTAATACATTTTTTTTCATCAAACTTCAATGTGTAGTATCATATCATTGGTTTCATGCATGTCATGATATGGGTTTGACATTCACTTACACCCATTGTGTGTATGTGAGGGACATGTGTTCATTTACATGCCTTTGGGGTTGTATCATGTAATTGGCAATTCTGAGTGGGTGGATGCAATACTTGGGTGGGTGTTTGGCATGTGGAGGCTGCCCATAAGGGCCAGGGATCTAGATTGTGATGACGTGTTGGCTGGGGGACATGTGTCAGGGCCTGCTGGCAGGTGCCCCACAATGCTGGGGGGTAGGGGTGCAGGGGGACATGAGTGGGACATGAGTGGGGGTCTGCTGGCAGGTGCCCCACAATGCTGGTGGGTGGGTGTGCAGGGGGACATGAGTGGGACATAAGTGGGGGCCTGCTGGCAGGTGCCTCGCAATGCTGGGGGGTGGGGGTGCAGGGGGACATGAGTGGGACATGAGTGGGGGCCTGCTGGCAGGTGCCTCGCAATGCTGGGCGGTGGGAGTGCAGGGGGACATGAGTGGTACATGAGTGGGGGCCTGCTGGCAGGTGCCTCGCAATGCTGGGGGGTGGGAGTGCAGGGGGACATGAGTGGGACATAAGTGGGGGCCTGCTGGCAGGTGCCTCACAATGCTGGGGGGTGGGAGTGCAGGGGGACCTGAGTGGGACATGAGTGGGGGCCTGCTGGCAGGTGCCTCGCAATGCTGGGGGGTGGGGGTGCAGGGGGACATGAGTGGGGGCATGCTAACAGGTGCCTCGCAATGCTGGGGGGTGGGGGTGCAGGGGGACATGAGTGGGACATGAGTGGGGGCCTGCTGGCAGGTGCCTCGCAATGCTGGGGGTGGGGGTGCAAGGGGACATGAGTTGGTGTTCAGTAGTGCAAGGAGACATGTGCCTTTGCTGGGGGGCATGGCCATGTTGGGTGGGCTGCGTGCAGGACATGACGAGGGATGCAGGGTAGTCCCCTGTGGTGTGGGCTACCTGCAGGGGCCGTGGAGGGTGTACAGGGAACACCTGGGAGGACCCACACTGCCAAATCACGTGTGGGACTCCCCGGCACCCCAGTAATACACGTACCCAGCTGAAATCACGTGTGAAACTTCCCGCGCACCCCAGTAATACACGTACCCAGCTGAAATCACGTGTGAAACTTCCCGCGCACCCCAGTAATACACATACCCCGCTCGCACAGGGCCAATCGCATGTGGAACTTCCCGCGCACCCCAGTAATACACGTACCCAGCTGAAATCGCGTGTGAAACTTCCCGCACACCCCAGTAATACATGTACCCCGCTCGCACAGGGCCAATCGCCTGTATGGAACTTCCCGCGCACCCCAGTAATACACGTACCCAGCTGAAATCGCGTGTGAAACTTCCCGCGCAACCCAGTGATACACGTACCCAGCTGAAATCGCGTGTGAAACTTCCCGCGCACCCCAGTAATACATGCACCCCGCTAGCACAGGGCCAATCGTGTGTGAACCTTCCCGCGCACCCCAGTAATACACGTACCCAGCTGAAATCGCGTGTGAAACTTCCCGCGCACCCCAGTAATACATGCACCCCGCTAGCACAGGGCCAATCGCGTGCGGAACTTCCCGCGCACCCCAGTAATACACGTACCCAGCTGAAATTGCGTGTGAAACATCCCGTGCACCCCAGTAATACACGTACCCCGCTCGCACAGGGCCAATCGCGTGTGAAACTTCCCACGCACCCCAGTAATACACGTACCCAGCTGAAATCGCGTGTGAAACTTCCTGCGCACCCCAGTAATACACGTACCCAGCTGAAATCGCGTGTGAAACTTCCCACGCACCCCAGTAATACACGTACCCAGCTGAAATCGCGTGTGAAACTTCCCGCGCACCCCAGTAATACACGTACCCAGCTGAAATCGTGTGTGAAACTTCCCGCGCACCCCAGTAATACACGTACCCCGCTCGCACAGGGCCAATCGCGTGTGGAACTTCCCGCGTACCCCAGTAATACACGTACCCAGCTGAAATCACGTGTGAAACTTCCCGCGCACCCCAGTAACACACGTACCCAGCTGAAATCGCGTGTGAAACTTCCCGCGCAACCCACTAATACACGTACCCAGCTGAAATTGCGTGTGAAACTTCCCACGCACCCCAGTAATACATGTACCCCGCTTGCACAGGGCCAATCGCGTGTGGAACTTCCCGCGCACCCCAGTAATACACGTACCCAGCTGAAATCGCGTGTGAAACTTCCCGCGCAACCCAGTAATACACGTACCCAGCTGAAATCGCGTGTGAAACTTCCTGCGCACCCCAGTAATACACGTACCCTGCTCGCACAGGGCCAATCACGTGTGAAACTTCCCGCGCACCCCAGTAATACACGTATCCAGCTGAAATCACATGTGAAACTTCCTGCGCACCCCAGTAATACACGTACCCCGCTCGCACAGGGCGAATCGCGTGTTGAACTTCCCGCGCACCCCAGTAATACACGTACCCTGGTGAAATCGCGTGTGAAACTTCCCGCGCACCCCAGTAATACACGTACCCTGCTGAAATCGCGTGTGAAACTTCCCGCACACCCCAGTAATACACGTACCCTGCTCGCACAGGGCCAATCGCGTGTGAAACTTCCAGCGATCCCCAGTGATACGCGTTCCCCGCTTGCCGTGCTGGTACAGGGTTAGCGCAGCCCTTTGCGCTGGATTGGGGATTTTGATGGCTTTTCCCTGCGCAAGGGGCCTTCTTTGGTCGCGTAACTGGCGCTGCTGCAGGGTCGCTGCGCAACTGTGCGCCACGGCTGGTTTTGGTGGCTGGAATCCATGAATACACTGTGCACGGAAATGTATTTTAGCGCACGCGGCTGGCGCAGGGATTTGCACGCACACACTGTGCGCCAGCCGCGTGCGCCACTTGTGCGCTGAATTCTATGAATTACCCCCTAACTGTTTTTCTACAATGAAGGAAGCATCTCTGTAGGGGCCAGCAAAAAATTTAACAGGATATTATACATCCCAGACTTCAAAAAAGTGACAACGTGTCACGCTCACCTGGTTCCCACAGGGGCGTCGATCAGACCAGGACAGCTGCGGTCTCCATCAACATGATGTGTAGTGAAGAGATGACAGTTTGGACTGGCCCGCCTAATCTTGTCTGCTGGACTCGTAGAAGTATTCTCCTGCAAGTGGAGAAAGGGATTTAGCCACCCGTGGACTTTAGTGATGGCCCCCCCAACAGTTCTTGTTCTCCCCACTAATCACCTCCGATATCCCCTTTTGGTAACCTCACCTTATGTTTTTAAATGATGAGCTCTCCATCCTTCATGGCATGCAGGGGCGCGTAGATACCAGTTACTTGACTGGGTTGAAGGTACTGGAGGAGTTCCGGAGGAATATTGACTCCAGTGTCTATAAAGTTCAAAGAGTTCAATATGTCCGATGTTCACTCTTGTTCCATTCCCTCGTTAGGTTGCAGCTGGGTCCAAAAGAATATTGCCTGGAGGCAGCTGATGGCGTTCAGGTAAGTGTCTGTATTACCAAACACTGTCCGGTAAAAGTTGCATGAGTTTAACTTGCTGTTTTCTCTCCCTTTATAGGTGTGGCATAGGAAGATGCGGCGAATTAAAGAATAATACCTCCGGTGGTAAAGCAGGTAAGCCTATGGTGGCAAAGAGATTGTCTTTATCGGTTTTCTCGGCTCACCTTGTTATTCCTTTTGTTTTCCCCCCAGGTGCTGGATTTTGACGAAGAAAATGATGGAGGCAGCGCCGAGTCGAAAGATGCGATGGACTGGTGAGTATAACGCGGCGCTTCTGCTGGCGAAGCGACGCGTGCTGAAATAATGTCCTTTCCAGGCTCGGAGATGTGCTTGGTCCGGAATCAGGTAAGGAATCAAATAATGTCCATGATCTAACCTCTTCTCCTTTCTTTTCCTTTTGTCTAGGAGCTCCGAATTTGAGGCGGGCGTGGCAGAAGACTGGATGCTGACTTGCAGACACAGTGAGTGTCACGCTGCTGGATGCAGAATAACGCGCCAGGACTGAATCCAAACAGCCCCCAGTCGGGGCTGTTGGGGTTTTAATGAGTATCTAGATGCCTGCTCCCGGGGCTGATGGACTCGATCCAGATGCCCGGGGGTAGGCATCATGACACAGCGGCTGTGATGGACATATACTGGGTCTGTGGCCAGCAGACTGTTCAGCATCTCCCTCCACTATGGAGGGGCACCTGCTTGATGGCCTCATTGCACTCTATGCTCCTTGTGGTCCATGTAGAGCACTTGAAAGTGGGACCAGATGGTTTGTCCACCACAACAGCAGCACCAGTGTCTGATGAACCTACCACAATTCTGCTGCAGCAGGCCATATTCTGTATCCTGCCAGAGAAGGAAAAGAAAGTAAAATTGCAGTGAAAGTGGAGATCCAACTATCTGTCTCAAGACTTGTCACAGTTGCTCAAAGAAATACCAGACCTGTACACATTGTTTAGCCAAGAAGAGACTTTTATTGCATCACTATAACTGCCAGGAGTACAAGCAACTGCCAGTGCCAAGTGGCTTCAGATAGTCCACTTAGAGGAGACAGAGCTGGAAAATGACACTAAACAGGGGCTGAATGCAATCAAAAAGGAGATGCGAGTGATCAGGCTGATGATTATACAAATCGCTATGTTCTGGACTTACATCAATGGAGGGCGGCGTTTGCAAGAAGTTGTGGGACTCATGTTATATGTACATACCTCCAAACAACGCCGCTAATGGGCCCCTTACACACATAATAGAGGGCTGCACACCCTCAGCATCAATATGCAAACAGACGCCGGCATCCAGAGAAGTGACTGGTATGACGATATTTTCTCATGGGCACCATTGTGGATGGGGGCGATCGTGACGATACCAGTGCCAGTGATGGTGGTTGGGTTAGGATCTTCTGCACCTGCCAGATGGGGCTTCGATGCTGTGCCTAAGCAATTTCTATCAGTGAATGATGATGGTTTTGATTGGGGCACAGAGCCCACCTTGTGGTGCAAAAGGCAGCCAGATTCAGACAGATGACCCTAACATACCCTGCATGGTTAAATTAGAGCAACGTCTTCACCCCCAGGCTCTGTCACTATTCGCCCACCAGAACCCAAAAATGATGATGAACAGTGGGTACCCCAGAGTAGTATGCACAAGCAGTAGAAAGTTTGCGAGCAGTATGCAAGGCGTGGGTACCAAAGGAGGGAACATGGTCGTATGAGGAGGCTCAGAGACTGGAAAGGGAGAGGAAGGAGAAAGAGAACAGAGAAAGAATTACATGGGAATACATTAATGTGGAATTAACAAAAGGGGGGAATGTTGGGGAGAGGGGACGCTCGTCTCAGGCCCCAAGAGGTTCTAGATGAGGAGGAAACATCAGAGTGTGTTATAGGTGCTTGGGGAATTATAGGGTGAGGGGGATGTAGATATTATCATTAATGTATATGCTCCACATATCAACAGTGGTGTTTTCTTTAACGGTCTAGGTCGCATACTGCTTAATGTGGAGAAAAAATATGTATTCATTTGTGGTGATTTTAACCTGGTGTTCGACCCAACTCTAGATAGGAGCTGCAGAATGGGCAGGGATGGAAGGAAAAAGGACAGGGACACCCTGCACTTGTTTATGGATGATTTTGGGTTGTCTGATGTTTGGAGGTTAAAACATCCCAGTGGGAGGGAATATACCTTTCATTCAAACACTCATAACATATACTCTCATATAGACAACATGTTGACATCTGGTGTCGTAACTCAGAATATGGAGAGTTGTGAAATCGACACCATCATGATCTCTGACCACGCACCCATTACATTAGATCTGTCTCACAGCTACGCATATATCAGATCTAAGGTTTGGAGTTTAAACACCATGATTCTGAAAGAGGAACGTTTGAAAGAGATGCTGATAGAAGAGGCGGAGGGCTATATTGTAACAATCTTGATTGGGGAGGTAGAGTCCGGCACTGCATGGTAGGCTTTCAAGTGTGTGATGCGTGGTGTGGCAATGAAGTTATCAGGGATTAGAAAAAGGAGAAAAGATGAGGAAGCTGAGAAATTAAACATTTCTATTAAAATTCTGGAAAAGGAACTAATGTGTAGTTTTAATGCAGGGACATCGACAAAATTGCTGAAAATGAAATACAACTTGAACAAAATTGAGAGGGCAGAATTCATGATTTTTTTATCCATATGCATGTACATTGCAGGGGTTGAGAAGTGTAGCAGACTATTGGCCCATAGGTTGAAGCTGAGGGATGCTAACAGAACAATTAAAGCTATCAGGGGCAAACAGGGTGTGACCACAGGCCCAGTTGAAATAAATAAGGTCTTTAGAAGCTTCTATGCAGAATTGTATAGTGATCAATCTCACATAGACTCAGACCAGATGAATCCGTTTTTTGAGTCATTGGAAATGAATCAATTATCAAACGCAGAAAAAGACTTTCTGGATTCAGTGATTTCTCTTGATGAAGTCAGAAAGGCGATTTGGAAGCTTAACCTGGGGAAGTATCCGGGTCTTGATGGGTTCCCGATTGAATTCTACGGAGTGATGCCAGAAGTAGTATTGATACTGATGAGGGAGATATTTAAAGATAGTAGGTCAAAAGGATTACTACCACCAACTATAAGGCATGCTACTATATCGCTCGTGCATAAAAAGGGTTGTCCAGAACTCGACGCAGGTAGCTATAGACCAATCATCTTATTAAATTGTAACTCTAAAATTCTTTCAAAGATCCTGGCCAGGAGGTTGGAGAAACTACTTCCTAAGATAATTCACCCTAACCAAGGGGGCTCATTAAGGGAAGAATCTCCTCTATTAATATGAGAAAGTTACTGCTTACCCTGGAACTATGTCAGAAGCACAAATTGGAAGCAGTTGCCTTGTCTCTTGATGCTGAGAAGGCATTCGACTGTGTGAGATGGAGCTTTTTTATGGGTACCATGGAGAGGATGAATTTTGGTCTGGAATTTTTGAGCTGGGTTCAAATGTTATATACAAAACTGACAGCGGAGGTTAACACGAATGGAGTCATATCTGAGAAATTTGAGTTACAATGGGGGACAAGACAGGGCTGGCCTTTGTCTCCTCAACTGTTTGTAATTTCAATTGAACCTTTGGCGGAAGCAATTAGATCAAATGAAAAAATTGTGGGAGTCAAATACAATGGAGTATGGCAAAAAAGATGGTTCTATGCTGATGATTTACTACTGGTCGTCCAAGAGCTGGCAACTTTAATTTCAGAGTTGATGATTTTGATTGATGATTTCAGCCTGTTGTCAAACTATAAAGTCAATTTGGCTAAATCAGAGGCTCTACCAGTTTCACGCTTGACAAATAGCAAGTTACTGGAGAATCTAGGCTTCAAATGTTGCCCGACACAAATGAAATTTCTAGTGATTTGGGTAACTTGAGAATTTGAGAGACTTGATGTGCCTGAATTTGGACATAATATTGCAAAAGATGAAATTGGAGTTGGAGCGCTGGAAGGAGCTTGGCCTATCCTTTGACGGAAAGATTAATGCTATGAAGATGGTTATGGCTCCAAAATTGAACAACATTTGGGCATGATCCCCCTCCTGTAAGTAACCATGCATGGAGAAAGGTGAATAGTATTCTACAAATCTTTTTGTGGAATAAGAAAATGCTGAGGTTAAAGCTGTGGAAATTACCGTTAGGAGAGGACAGGGGAGGGTTAAACA
The DNA here is from genome assembly GCF_040938575.1 of Ambystoma mexicanum. Classification (NCBI taxonomy): domain Eukaryota; kingdom Metazoa; phylum Chordata; class Amphibia; order Caudata; family Ambystomatidae; genus Ambystoma; species Ambystoma mexicanum. Next base: position 453,021,548 of record NC_090930.1, read on the forward strand.
TCCCAAACTTCGAAAAATATATCATCAAGCATTTTCTTTACAACATATCTTGCATCTTTTGGAAGAAGTGGCCGATGAATGGGCAGAGGCAGAGGCTAAGGATGCAGGTCCCTTGAGTACTGGGGTCTTCTGTCCACTACCACAATGGATCAGGTTAGCCAGTCTTTTTTAACAAATTTCCTCAGATCCACATAGAGCTCGTATGAGCTGTCTGCAGGATTAACACCTGGTAAGATGGATATTTCGTCGATCTGGATGAACCCGGATATCAAGTTGAACAATAAAACCTTGTTCTGGCTGGCATGGTTCTCTGCAGGGGTCACTAGAGTCAAGGACCTTTTTGCAGCATCAAATTGGAAAACATTTCGAGATTTGAAACTGGAGTATGATTTATCAACTTGTACATATGGCGAGTACAGAAAATTAAAGAGAGCAGTGAACATTCCATCTTCGATCATATCTGACTTGCCGTTAGTTGTTCATTGGATTGACAAAGGTGAACATTCAGCGTCCAAAATGTATATTTTGCTGAATAGTTTTGCAAATGGGAATGGTGAGATCCAAGAGAAAAGGTCTTGTTATCTGAAGGAGGAGATGACTGCAGATAGATGAGTGACCAATGTCAAAATATCAAAAGAATGTCCCTGAATGTTGAAGAAAGATCCCGGCAAGTCATGATCCTAAATAGAGTGTTCTGGACACATGTGAAGATGAAGGAACAGACCTTATCAATGATTGACAGCTGCTGGGGATGTGGTCACTTTCGTTGCACTATAGAACATATGCTATGGGAGTGCCAAAATGTGAGGAATTTCTGGAATGGCATTGCTACCACGATGAATACTCAGTGAGAATTTTGATTTTGACTTTGAAACTTTAGACCTGGGAGAGACCACAATGCTGGACTCTTTGAGGCAACATCAGATCACCTGGATTGTATGTGAGGCCATGTTGGCGAAAAAGTGAATCCTAAGAAAATGGAAATCAAATGCTTACCCGTCGAAAAACATTTGGATGGAGTAGATGTATCGCACAAGCAATATTGAAAATGTGATATATTTAGAGAAAAGGGAAATGCGTACTTTTAATAAGATCTGGAAGGCCTTTTTAGAAGTAGATTAGATCAGATCTTGCATCCTGTATCAAGTTAACCTATGTACAGATAAGTAGACATACATGCTTTTATTTTTATTGTAATGTTTAATACTGTCATTCACATGCTTTGTGATTTGATGTTCTCCAAAATGTTCTTAGTGGATTCATTCAGGACCGCATTTTAAATGCTTTTTGTTATTCATTTTTGTTTACCCCACCCATTATTTTTTCTTTTTTTTCCCTCTCTCTCCAATATCACACTCTTTACTACTGTTTTGTAGATATTTATGAATTGTAAATCCTTGTTTCACTGTTGTAATGTGTTAAGGTTTAATGAATTGGTTTAAAAAAAAAAAAGAATCAGTATTATCATCAGATCATTACATGGTGGGATATAGATTGCCCTGGGGATGCAACGCCATATTAGAAAATAGCAGCCATTTTACAATTGAGGCATAGTGACACGCTATAGCCAGGGCAGTAGTCCCAGGCCCAGAACATAGAGAAAAGTGTATGCATGCAGGGTCAAGTTGCAGCCCAGGCAGCAGTGAGAAAGACCAAACCCGCAGAGATTAATAAACCTCTCATTGTCTCATACTATTAGTACTCTATCCCAGATTAAATGCGACCTGCAAGGCCATGAGGTTGCTGGGAGCTCCCTGTGAAAATCTAAACGATGAGAAAGAGGGCATGAGCCTCTGACCTTCACCAGTCTAAATCGTAAATTAGAGTGCCCAGATGCCCCTGTCCCAAGACCCCACCCTTCCAGTGTAGCGGTCAACCTCAGACCACCGACCATAAAACCGTTAGTGTTCAAATCCAACAGGAGGGTCACAGAAGAAAGGAGAGCTCTCCCCACCTGGGTTGCCTGTTATTTGTGCTGTGAGGTGCCAGGGAGGACAAGTAACACATTTAAGCCCCGGGTGGCAAGAACTGGAACAGCGCTGATGCATCTGGGATTGAGCAGGGGTTTAGAGTTATCATGACCTTGAAAGTAGCCTCTGTGTTCATGTCTGATAATGTGCAGTACCAAGTGCACATTAGGCCAGAGATAGAGAATGTGCTGAATTGTGTTGATAAATGCCAAATTAGGAGCTCTGTGCTTGATGATGTACCAAGAAGAACCCCACATGGAGGAAGATGAGCAGACAGAGCTGGGGCCAATTACCTTGCATCCCATATGGAGCAGGCCACCTATGTATAGCGTTGCACCAGCCAGCTACTTGGATTTGTAACCTATATTATGTACGTCAGTTGTGATGCGTTTTACCTTTGAAAGGCTTTGCTTATGCTGATTTTGTCAGAGCGCTCCATAGCAGCAGATGTCTTTGTTGGCACATACTTGTATTTTTTTAGATTAAACCTTGTGCTCCTTGCAAGAGGTGTGCTGGGCCTTTTTCCCTAGTGGATTGCATTTTTTCTGGTGTGAGCATTGAAGGGCTTCTCTAGAAAAGTTAGTAATGCAACTTGTATACTTTTACATGTGACTGCTTAAATAGTATTGGCTTGCACCCACAATTGTTACAGGAAAATGACACTAATGAAAGTTCCACTGTTTAACTAGTAGTGGCTTGCAATAGCAATTGTTACAGTTACAACACTAACTGATGCTTGTTACAATTTCCAGACAGAATCCTTATCATCAAAGTCCTTCCCTAGACTATAGCATGAGTTTCCTCAGGAGCAGAAGAGGGACCGTAGTGTTCTAAGAGGCTGCTGTAGGCAAATCAGGATATGGTTCAGTTGCAGGAAAATAAGAGTTCCAGAGGATATCTTCTTTAACAAGGAATTTTTAGCTTCAGAGTTAGTCAAAAGTGTTCAGGCACTTCAGTAAAGGCTCCCTATATGTGTTCCGTTAGGCCTTGGCAAGTGGTATGTGAAAACTCCCAACCACACAAAACACCTCCTCAGCTTCACAGGATTCATACAAGATTTAAGTATTACCCAAGCCAACACAGTACCTTAGGAGAAAAGAAGAGCTTCTGAGTGGATGCCTCCAGGATGCAGCAGCACAGGATCCGGTCCCAGGATTCTTAGTCTGGAAATAAAAGAACTGGAGACTGGATGGCAAAATGCAGCAGCAATCATCAGAGGAGTCTTCCAGCAAAGGTGTCTTCATGTATTCTCATGGCTCTGTGGATTTGCTGCCGTTTTACAGCAGCCAGATGAAGAACGAATATCACCAGTCGGATTCTCTGCACTAATCTGGTACTGTACTCAGGTAGGGGACTTCAAGGATTCATATTGTGTCTCTGGAGATCCAGCAGGAGTCTATCAAAGTTTTGGACAGATACAGACTTCATAAGATCATGCACTGCACACCGGTTTGATGTCCCAGGATACTGGAAGTTTGCAGTCCAACAATGCTGCAGCACATCCTGGAATGGCTCAAAATGCAGATATTCTTGCGGCAAGTGGATCCCACTAGCCTCTGGGCACAAATCATTGCATTCAGGATCTCTAGTTTGATGGGAAGGAAGGTTTGCATCAGGCTGTGGTTACACAGCAGACTCTCTGGTTGCTGGAATCACTACTGATATCTTTTCTTCATATTTCTCTTAGGATTCAGCTCCAGTGGTACACTTGTCATCAGCATCCAGGATCAGAGTATTTATCCAGAACTACAGCACAACTTCTCCAAACTCTCCCTGCTGTCAATCAGGACAGTCAGTCTCCCCCCTTGGGAGTTGGCCGATGATGACGAGGGGCATGAGGAGGTCACCTATGAAGGAGGTTGCATGTTGGGGGATGGTGGACAAATATCCAGCCCGTAGGTCACACCACAGGGCACCCCTCAGCATGAGCCTGAAGGCCAGGGAAGCCAGGAGGAGTGGTCTCCAACAGAGGACAGCCCCGTCTTGCCCCCCCGCAATACGGGACCTCGAGGGACATTTGTCGAGGATGGAGGGCCGTCAAGAGTCCATGCATGCTCTTGTAAAGGAATATGTCGCCAATGGGGAGCCAACACGCCGGGCGATGAGAGAGAACACTGAGGCCATCATCAAGGCTGTAAATGAAAATTCAGAAAGGGTACATGAGGGCTTTGCAACTGTGGCCAAAATACTGGAGAGAATGGCCAACACCATGGAACGGCAGAGTCCTGTGGCAACCAAGCCACATCCATCCACTTCCTCCACTACCACGCCTGGCAGCTCAACACAGACTAGCCGCGTGCGCAGGTCCCTGCGCAGAATGCAGCACACAGACATGCAACCCCCTCCATCAGGAAGTGAGGGGCAGTAGCAGGGGTACCCTGCACGTGTTGACTGTCAGTGCATCGGTACACATGTTGTGCTCTTGTGTGCGGGTGTTGGGTGGTGGGGGGAGGTGGGAGGGGGTGTGTGGGGTTTTTGGGGGGTGTTGGGGGAGGTGTAGGGGGGGCAGGTGGGGGTGTTGGGGAGAGGTAGGAAGAGGTGTGTGGGGTGTTGGGAGGTGGGGGAGGTGGTAGGGAGTGTGTGGGGGTGTGTGGAGGGTAGAGGGTTCATTCATGTTGAAAATAACATTTGTTCAATACAACCGTTGTGAAAGAAATTCACATGACTGGACATTGCTTCTTCAGCGTGCGTAAATTTATTTTTCCACAAACCCAGTGCCCATATTCCCCCTATTACAGTACCCAGGTTCCCACATCCATAGCACCATCTGCATCCCAGTGCATCATAAAGTATGGTCTATCACTGATTGGCGCGCAGCATATCCCTCATGTGCATCACGGCCTTGCCGATGTGCAACATCTTCTCCTTCCTCATCTTCTTCTTCACCTGGTGGTGGCTGGTCCATGTCAGGTGGCAGAGGAACGTTCCGCCAGATGAACCGTTTGTGCAAGCATGGCACATACCATGATGATCTTGCCCACGTTCTCAGGACCGTAAATGAGTGCGCCACCTGACCTGCTGAGCAGCGAAACCGTGCCTTCAACAGGCCAAAGTTCTGCTCTATGACCACACAAGTGCATGTATGGGCACGATTGAAGTCCTCTTTGTTCCTGTTCTGCAAATTCCTGACAGGGGTGAGGTACCACGGCTTTAGGGCATAGCCAGCATCACCTGCATGGGAGAACAATAAGGTATTTGTAAGGGTATTTCTTCAATTCCATTTGTGCTCAGCCTGTGCATCGTTCATGCTCAAATGCAGTATATCGTCAATGGCAGCTATTGACTTCACATCTGCACAACTATCTGCCCTGTACACAACTTGGCAATCCATGGTGCTCGTCTTGGGTGATGTAAACGACTTAGGGGCCTTGCCATTGGAATCACCAAACACCCAGATGGAGTGACAAGGTCCATGATGTATTCACATGTGAGGGTTGTGTGGCAGGGGATGAGACCAAATGCGTGTTGGGCAATATTTGATGCATTAGGCTGATGCCCAACGTGATAGAGCTTGTTTAGTCTATCATGCTTTTAGATAATTGTTGACGCCATGCACGTGTCGCTCGACTTCTTTACACCAGTCACAATGGCACAATGTGATTGTTGGGTGGGTCCCCCAGTGTAGGGATGTGTTCCTTGGATGATGCAGGGTGTCGACTTGCTTGCTGGTACTCATGTGCTGTGGGTGATTCCCGCACCAATCGCACCCATGTAGGTGTTGTTCAATACTTAATGGGTCCAATTTGAGGCATCCTTGTCACATGTGTTTTCCCATTTGTATTCATCTGCACATGTTGCAATGGTGTTATGCAGTGTTACTGTCAGGGAGGGGCAGTGACAGTGGATTTTCCTGAGTGGGAATTCATACTGCGCACTCATAGATGAATGACCTGTGAGGTGCTTTGATGCAGTCATGGGTATTCAGCTTTGTGACTGCATGATGGTGCATTGTGGTGCTGTGGGTATGGTCATGCGATGTCCAGTGGACAAGTTCAGGGGTGTGCGCTGATTGTGAGTCTGACATTTACACATTGGTGTGCGGCCAGAGTATGTCGGCCTCCATTTTCTGTGTCATGCATCTTATTTGAATGATTATGGGCACAGTGTTTGCCAGCAAGGACAGTGTCCAGACACCCCACTGAGGACACTCCCATTGCCCAGTGGGCAGACAGGTTGCATATGCATGTACCCCCCCCCCAAAATACACTCCCATGGCCCAGAAGGAACACAGGTTGCATATGCATATCCCCCCCCCCCAAATACACTCCCATGACCCAGAGGGCAGACAGGCTGCATATGCATTTACCCCCTTCCCCCAAAATACACTCCCATGGCCCAGAGGGCAGACAGGTTGCATATGCATGTCCCCCACTCCCCAAATACACTACTATGGCCCCAAGGGCAGCCCCACCCAGCAGCTAGGCATGTCGTGCAGCATCTCGTTCCATATAGCGGGGTAGCAAGGAGTTCTGCAGCACCATTGCATCATGTGTGGATCCTGGGAATCTGGCACAGCAATGTGTTATCATCTTGGTGGCATCACACACCATATGTGGAGTGATATAGCTTCCGATTGCGGCACACCACCTCCATGGCATGCAGGACTACCAACTCCATGTGGGTGCATTCAAGGGCACCAATGACATTGGGCATGCCTGCCAGTGCATGAAATACTATTTTGGTGTTATTCACCTCCTGTTCTGTCTGTGGTAGGGATATGGGGGCCCTTGCATGCTTTAGGAGTGCATCCAGCACTTGGTTTAGCACACCGGAGAAACATGGTTGCGAGATGCCATGCAGCTGGCCCACTGTGTGCTGGTAGGTGCCTGTGGCCAGGAAGTGGAGCACAGACGCCACCTTCAGCAGGGGATGATGGTGTGAATGTCGATCAGGCTGACCAAGTCTTCATGTATTAAATCCACTATGGTGGTGATGGTGTCCCTGTCCAGGCAGTACAGGGTGTGGATCTGTGCTGGGGTTAAGTTGAATGGACTGGCCCTTATGCGAGGGATTGGTGGCTGCCTGCCAGGAACCACTGTCTGCACTGGTGGAATTTGATGGGGCGCTCTCACCCTCCTTCTCCTCCTGCATCTCCTCTGTAATACCTGGTGTACTGCCTGCTCAAGGAGTAGCAGTGCAGGCATGTCCTCCAGCTCCAGTATTGCAAATGCAAGTGGAATCCTTTTGGTCTTGGAAGGGGTGTGGTGTGTGGGTGTGCTTCTTTTTGTGCAGGGCCAGGCTCCCTTGCCTCCACCTGTGTTAATTGTGTGCAAGTGTGGCAGTTGGGAACACAGCAGTTTACTATGAATGGGTGATCCGTGATGCCGGTATTGCCGGCATCATGGTGGCTCTTCTTACCTGTATGCCGGTATGTGCATTTCCGTGCAACTCGTAATGTCCTCTTCCTAGCAGCATGCCGGTGTTACTGGCACGGCAGCTGCGCACCCGCTCCAATGCCGGTATTGTGGTGCATGGTCACAGCGGGTCCCTGTTGATGCTGCTAGCACTGGCATTGCAGATCGTGATGGGCCAGTCCGGTAAACGATGGCGGTAATGCCTTACCGGTATCGTTATTACCGGACTGCCAACCTTGTAATGAGGCCCAATGTATTTCACGGTAGGTAAACCGTATTGGTAAGCATTTACACTCATTCAGTTAAGAATAATAAAACAGTACCTATCCTTATTACACTCCAGAAGGGGGGAAACACCATTCAAAGTTAGCAAAGAAACTTGTATACTTTTACATGTGACTGCTTAAATAGTAATCGCTTGCACCCACAATTGTTACAGGAAAATGTCAGTAATGACAGTTCCACTGTTTGACTAACAGTGGCTTGCACTAACAATGATTACAGTTACAACACTAACTAATAAGTAGGTACTTTTATACTTGTTACAATTTCCAGACAGAATACTTATCATCAGTCCTTCCCTAGTCTATAGCATGTGTTTCCTAGAGGCAGAAGAGGGAACCTAGGGTTCTAGGAGCCAGCTGTAGGCAAGTCAAGATATGGTTCAGTTGCAGTAAAGTCAGAGTTCCAGAGGATATCTTCTTTACCAAGTAAGTATTAGTATCAGAGTCAGGTCTGAGTGGATCTCACCAGCCTCTTGTCAGGAGTTGTCGCATTCGTGACCCCCAGGTCAATTGGAAGGAAGGGCTGCATCAGGCTCTGGTTACACAGCAGGCTCTCTGTTCACTGTAAATAACCACAGGCGTCTTGTCCTCATCTTCCTCTTCGAATTCAGCTTCAACCCCTTATGGGGGCTCAAATGGGAATGGGGAATGGCATGTTCAATGGGGACTCACCGGTCCTGCCAGGGTAGGACTACACCGGTAAGTCCCCATTGGACTACAATGGTGCCGGACCCGTTATTGGTGGCAGTCATGGCACAAATAACGTCATGACTACCGCCAATCTCGGAATGAGGCCCATTGTATCCCTCCAGCAATCCACATAAGGTGTGGAATGCTGGCTCACTTAAATCTGCGAGAAGGGGACGTAAATTCCACTTTACTTCGTTGGAACAGTAGTTCATCCAAGAAATATTAAGAAAATTAAAAAGGAAGCCACTGCATTTAAAATGCTGTGTGCTGCCATAGTTCATCAAAGTCAGTCCAAAGTTATAGGAAACTATACCTTCAATCACACACTATGGAGTGACTTAAAAAGGTCATCCATAAAAAGAGTAAAAGACTAGGGGAAAGGGGAAAAATATTACCACTCACCTATGGACAAGGTCAAATAAGTACCAAGTCCAAGGAAAATGTTCTGGGGTTGACACAGATCAGGTATATTTATCATAAATATGGAAAAGGTACCTAACAGCCATGCCTGCTGCCAGTGGAGTGGTGTATTATACATACCTTGCTGCCATTAATAGTGCTGTGTTGTTAGGACGCCTGCTCAAGTACTTGGCTTCTTCTGTTGGTTCTTGCGGCTGCGATCAAAACGGTTGGCAGCAGCGAAAGTCTTTGATCCAACTATTCGCCACAGTAGGCACATGGGATGTGCCTCCAGATTCTTCTGGGTGGGTTGGGTGGCGAATCTGTCCAGATATCGAATGCTCACTGGACATTTTAAGTAGGTACCTTTACCAAGGGCTGCCCATCCTATGTTTCATATTTGTTTAATACCTGCCCATTCCCCATTCGTTCCGGGGTGATGCTGAGCTGGTTCTTGATTGCCTCCCTTCGGTGCTGCATAGGGGACCCCGATCAGGGCTAGCTGGATCAGGACACAGCCATGTCAGCCCGACTTCCCATGGATTTCCTGCAGTGCATCCCAATCTGTACGATTGCAGTGGTGGTGACATTGGTTCTATCACACCACTGTGCTTCTACCACTATTGTTGCGATGTGCCTCTTTTCCATACATGCCTGGTGCAGTCCTTCATAAATCCTTTGACATTACATTGATGAGAGCTGTGAATCAGCTAGTGACGCTTGAGGCGAGGCAGGGACATGAAACCTGTATGATAGCATGTTTGTGGTTGGGCTGCAGTGAACTCAGCCAGCACTGTTAGGTGTTTGGAGGTCAGTGATGCCTAGAACACAGCCAGAACCAACTGGGGAGACTTTTCATATACTCAGAATTTGAAGTTTTGGGTGGGTTATTGGGATAATGCGTTAAACAGCCAGTTTTTGAGGGTTTTTTGAAGGAGAAGTCATTTTTGGTGCAACGGATGTACAGAGGAAGGGTGTTCCAGATGGTAGAAATTCGAGCCATCAACTCTGGTGCAGTGGTGCAATGGAATAGCCAGAAGGAGATCTGAGCCCGATCAGAGGTTTCTGGGGGACTGGTAGTGGATGATTCTGGTTTGAAGGAACTCGGGTCGTGTATTATGGAGGGCTCAGTGGGTGATGCACATGGCTTTGAAGGTTGCCGGTATGCTAACTGGGAGCCAGTGCAAGAATCTGAACACAGGCCGATGTGTTCTCTGGGCGAGATGGCAATCAGTAGTCTGACAGCTGCATTTTGGATATGTTAAAATGTCCTTAGCTGGCGTGCAGGGGCCAGGCTATAGAGGGAGTTGGCATAGTCCAGGCAGGAGAGAGAAGTGATTCAAGGTTTAGCAAACAACAATAACATTGTGATTCGGAAGGCTGATAATGGGGGGATTGTAGTCCTGGATAGAGAGATATACATAGATGAATGTTTAAGACAGTTGGAAGACGAAATGTACTATGCAAAATTAGACACAGATCCTACGACTAGACTACAAACTACCATCAAAACAAAAGTGGGAAACACCCTGGAAAGGGGTTAGATTTGCAAACAAGAGGTGCGTTAATGATAATCCCAGAGTGCCTTTGTTTTATACTTTGCCCAAGATACATAGAAACCCCAATACCCCTCCAGGTAGAACAATAGTATCAGGGATTAATTTGGTTTATGAACCCTTATCAAAATTTGCAGACATATACTTAAGACCTCTAGTGAAACAGATGAAATCACACATACAAGATACCGCTGCAGTAATCAAATTGGTAGAAGGGATTCAGTTTGACTCTACTAAAGAAACCCTGATCAGTTTGGATATTGTGTCTCTATACACGATGATACCCGCAAGACAGATACATGAGAAACAGACTCCAAACAACACCCCAAATTCATTTATTTTGTAGTGTGTGGAAATGACGTTCACGGAAAACTATTTTATGTTTCTGGATATGTTTTACACGATGGGCGGGACAGTAGCTCCTAGTGTAGCCAACTTGTATACGTGGAAATGTTGGAAAAAAACAAACTTTATGGTGAACTAAGCCCATACAAGAAGAATATAACACTCTGGAATATGGAATGGGAAGAATACAGAGGAAAAAGCCAAATTCACTGAATGGCTTAGCAGCCAATAGAGAGGACAAACTTAATAAAACATTGGCAGTAAAACCTTACCACAATAAAACTGACAAGAACTCACTGCTCAAGTTTGAAAGTTTCCAACCTAAACATATAAGGGAAAATGTGCCCTTTGGTCAATTCCTCCGATTAAGTCGTAATAGCTCCGTAAAAGCAGACTACATAAAGGAGGAAAAAACAATCCAAAATAAACAGACAAAAAGAGAATACCCAGAAACATTGCTCAAAAAAGCTTGCAAAAGAGCAAGCAATAACAACACAGAAGCAATTTTGCAATACAATATAAGAAAAGGTATAGAGAATGACCGATTAGTGTTTGTGAGAACCTTCTCAGGCCAGTCAAATAGAATCACCAGAATGATTAGGAACCCTTTGAGAATCAGGCAGAAGGGAAAAAAAGTTTGACACACCATTAATGGCATTCAAAAGGAGCAAGCATTTGAGGGGTGAAGTGATGAGCAATGGCATTTGTCCCAGAATACAGAAACACCCTAGCCTCCCATCTTTGTGGGGTATGGATAATGCAAAAGGCCACACATCATGAGGCAAATGTAAATGTTGCAACTCTACAAGCAGATCAAGAATATAGGCTTGAAGATGAAATGGCAACAACAAGTATTAACAAGAGATGGTGGTATATGCCAATTGGTGTCCCTGCCCATTAATGTACATTGGGAAATGTACAATAAGAAAAGTGAAAACAAGGATAAGTGAACATAAGAGTTGCATCCGAAACAAAGTGCTGGAAGCTGCTATGGTGGAACATTATTTAACACATGAACATACTTGTGAACAGATCAAATGGACAGTCCTATATAAACTACAGAAAAGTAAGGATAGGAGTGTAGACAAAACATGCATGTTTCGAAAAGAACAAGAGTTTATTTTTTTAACAAAATGTAACCAAAAAGGACTAAATGAAAATATTGAATGACATAAAATCAGACAATAAGGCCACCAATGCCCATGGAATTAAGTTTACATATGCACTATAACAACAAACATGATACCTGTCAATCTTTTATTAACCAAAAGTAACATTACTGTTGTGTGATGGATCTCAAAAGAGAAATCCAGTGGCTTAGCCAATGTGGACCATAGGATGTAAAATGAAACTCGGAACATGCAAATATGGCGGCCATTGTAGCCACAGAGCTGTTTAGAAAGTAATGAGGGCAGGCAGTAGGTTGTTAGTAGACTAGAACTAAAGTGTAATGACAGTGTCTATTACACCATTGTATGAGGCCATGAGTTACAGCCCGAACGCTGCAAGGACAGGCAAGAATCAATGTCATGCTGTCTGAGATGCCATGTAAGGAATGGGGCTAAATATACCACTGTAGTGTTCATATGACTAATGAGTGACGCAGAAGCTAAAAAATAGGTTTGATGTTTTGTTTCCACTGTGTAGTAATCTACTCAAGTAATGGGAAGGAGGAGCAGTAGTGATATGTTAATGCACCGGAGGCAGAACATAGATTCCTAATAGCTGTCTATACGTTACTAGGGTAGGTAGTGGAACATCTACTACGTGGACATTTTGAAAACATTGGAATTACATTTTAACACAATATCACCACCAAAGTGGTCCCCTGGTGCTCTGGCGGCTCTGAAAAGGGGAGGACAGGGGGTGGGTTAGTGGGAATAAGCTGAAAAAGTGCAAGAGAGCAGTGATATGCTGTTGGCAGCCTCAGCCTGGTGTGTCCGTTGGCTGGGGTTGGGGTGTTTTACAGTCCTGTTGCTGCGTTGTTGTGAAGTTTGTGCGGATTGCTGTGTTTTAGGCCTGTGGTTGTGTTTGGTTAGAGTTTGAGAGTTGTATGCAGAGAGATGGAATTGTTAGTTGGTTTGTTAGTTGGCATTGCTGTCCTTGCAATTGCGGGAATCCATCTGGGTGTGATACATGCTGACATTCACATTTCTATCTGGATGCGATGCAAGCTAAAGTCAAGAACTGCATACAAGTGTGGCACATTCAAACAATTGTATTTGTATCTAGATGCGGCGGATGCCAGAGTTCAGTATTCTAAGTGTGGTGCATGTTAAGAATAACATTTCTATCTATATGCGACGCAAGCTAAAGTTAAGAATCCTGAGTGAGGCACATGCTAACAATCACATTTCTATCTAGATGCGACGCAAGCTAAAGTTAAGAATCCTGAGTGAGGCACATGCTAACAATCACATTTCTATCTAGATGCGACACAAGCTAAAGTCAAGAATCCTGAGTGTGGCACATGCTAACAATCACATTTCTATCTAGATGCGACGCAAGCTAAAGTTAAGAATCCTAAGTGTGGCACATGCTATCAAACACATTTCCATCTAGATGCAGCGCAAGCTAAAGTTCCGAATTCCATACTTGTGTGGCAGATGCTAACTGTCACATTTCTATCTAGATGCGACGCAAGCTAAAGTTAAGAATCCTGAGTGTGGCACATGCTATCAAACACATTTCTGTAACTGGTTATTATATATATTATTTCAGCAGTGAAGTAAGGGAGACGAGAAGCGCAAAGCAAGGCGTCACCCGAGGTTGTCCGGCTGATCCAGCGAGCCCCAAAAAGGAAGACGAATACCGTTCCATTGAGGACTGTCTTCTAATTCTACGTGATATGGAGGGCGAATTAATAAACCCTGAACGGATGAGATAAGAGTGTTAGCTTTTGTAAGGATATTTGGCGTGTTACAGCACAGAGTACAGCACTACTGCACAGGTGTGGTGCATTGCTATATGTGTTGCCAGGATAACATGGACATATAAGTAAAGTCAGGCTATTCAGTCAAAAACGATTTTTACATATAAGATGTAAATCTATTTTCACGTGCACATTCAAAAATGCACAATACTTTTCACCTGAAATGCCTATGGTGCAAGAGACACATTTGAAAATTAATAACTAACATTATTAATAAACAACCTGACTTATTAAATTCATTTAACATAACCCACTAATAAAAATGTGTCTCCACTGCAGAATTAGGCCTATTCTGAAAGTGAACTTTTAAACGCACATTCATTTTTTTTTTTGTTTTCTCTGCTGATCTGTCCACATAACTACAGGAAGCAAAAGGGCTCGAAAGAACAGGAAATCAGTTGGTTACAAAGTATTACTATAAAAATGAGCCATTGTGTAGAGAGGGAGGAGATGGCATGATTAATTTCTGATTGGAGCAGCGTCATAGCAAGTATCATGCTAGAGGCAGTGATGAGGGTTTTGCTGGGGGGAGTTTGAAGAGGGAGAGAGGACAGTCGAGATTTGGCAGAGCTGGGAGAAGGACCTTTTTTCCTGGCTGAAGCATTCCTATCTGAAAAAGCTGAGAATTCCAGATAATAACCCCCGTTTGAGAACGAAAGGCGCTCGTTTTCACTGGGGTTAATCTTCAAGGGAGCCACATTCAGAAAGAGAACAGCTGAAGAAAACTCGGGCTGAACAGATAAGCTAATTACATAAGTGTGGGGGCTGAGTGTGTACGAGAATATTCAGTCAGTGTAGGAAAGGAGATTCCTGTGATTTAATCACATGTTAATGTTGCAAATCAAGTTCTTTTCTCCGCCACTCTCTTTTCAGTGTATCACAGACAATGCTGTTACTGTGCTATTTTATTTATTTCTGTAAAGAGTGAGATCGTGTTTAAATGCAACTTTTATAATACAGAAAAATATTTGAAAGCAGACGGGTGGTGTGTTTTATATTTACCAATACAGTGCTGATGATGTGGGGAGATTTTTAAACAATGCAATTGTCATTTTAAGACAGATGTGTGCATGATCATATTCAGTATGGACAGTTGTGAGTGACTGTTTGTAGCATAGCTCGTTGGAGGTACATGAGCCAACGGGAAGAGGGACTCTCTGGACATAGTTCCCTACCGTATATAAGGTAGTGGAAATTACCACAAAATTACCACATATAGCTCTCTGTCGTAAATAAGTCAGTGAGATCGCCCATGGTGGCACACTAACACTAACACTGAAAATGTGGTATTCCTGAAATGTAGGCCTGAGGTCTCTCTAGTGATTACACGAAAAATCTAAGCAAAGATAAGGGATTCTGGACATTGGGGCCACAAATAAAACAAGTGAATTATGCTCACCAAAATACCACCAACCACCCATACCAACCACACATACCAAATATGCATGTCTGGGTGCTGAAATAATGCATGTCCACTGTATTATTGTTGTACATGGCCCAATCTGAATACAAGGAGTGATTGTTGCTAAGTTATTTTTCGGCGGTAAGAAAATACCGTCAGGCCCCAAATCTCCACAAAATACCCTACACTTTTCAGAAGGGTTGCTAGGAAGAGAATCATACAAGATTGTAAGGCTCCTAGCAGCATAGGCAATATCACACAAGTGTGACAAAAAGCATAGAGTGTATGTTAGGGTGATGAAGGAGCAGTAGCCCCTGAGGAGGTTCTATGGATACGTGCCAATGATTAGAGAACAAGACATGTTGGGCAAAGTTGTGGGTTAAATAGACAAACAAAGCACTATTGGGGTTAGAGTGTTATACCTGTATAAGGGTTACTTGGAATAAATGTTTGAAAGAGGTATGAGAATGGAACAATAATGTATAACTGTGGATTGTAGCACATTGCACTTAAGCATTGCTTTTAGGATTGAGGATTAATTTATGATTGGCTAAATGAATTGTTGATACTGCTATGTTGATGCACCTTAATATAGTGATATGTTTTTTGTAATGTTTGAATTAAGTGTTGGATTAATTAAATAATGTCTTTGAACTAAAAGGAATGGGTATTTTATCCCATCTGTAGCAGTCCACCCAGGTTTCAAGTGTTGTTTATGGAGTTGATAATGACCAGTATTTCTAAGCCTCTTTGAGTTACCGGTTGTAATGGAAGATTCGTTTTAGGATGTGTAGGTCGAAGTGGCAGGTTCTTTATATGGAGTTGATGTGCTTGGAGAAGGATAGGTCTGCATCCATAGGGCATTTAAGATTTTTGACAGAGTAGGAGGAGGCAGTAGGTGGGGCTTCAAGGGCAGCCAGCCAAGGTAAAGGTTGGGGGATAAGAGAAGTTTTGCCGCAAGTTAGGATCTCTGATTTGCGTGGATATTCAGATTAGTTTGTTGTCAGTTATCCAATGGTTGATGTGCGAAAGACAAGAGGCAAGGTCGGAGGGTGGTGAGGCTTGAATCTTGGGGATTTTGAAAATGATCTGCATATCATCTGTGTAGTTGTAGCAGGCAAGGTTATGTGAGTGGATGAGAGGTGGCATTGGGCTTAGGTAGATGTTGAAAAGGAGTGGTGAAAGCAAGGGTACTTGCAGCACCGGTTTTGTGACTTGGCAGGGGGCAGAGGAGAAAGAGGGAAGGAGAACAATTTGTGAGCGATTGGAAATAAAGGAGGTGATCCAATTAAGGGCAAAGTCTTTGATGCTTAGAGTGAGGAGCCTGTTCCTCAGTATTGTGTGATCGATTGTATCAAAGGCGGCGGATAGATCCAGGAGGATGCGTGCGACACACCCATTTGAGGCGACAGTTTTTTTTAGATCGTCCAAGATGGAGACCAGAGAAGATGCCGTTACACAGAAGGGTCAGAACCCCAATTCGGCTGGATCGCGGAGACTATTGGATTATGTGAAAAGGATGAGTTGCTTATATGCTGTACAGTCAATTAGTTTGGCAATGAAGTGGCTATTGGAAATTGGGTGGTAGCTTGATGTAGAGAGTGAGTTTAACCAGGGATTTTGAGAAGCAGTTTTACATGAGCGGTTTTGAAGGCCTCTGGGAAAGTGCCTGATGTGAGCGAGTTATTTACAATGGAGCGGACTACGCTGCCAGCACAGGTGGAGGTAAAGACCTTTTTAAAGAAGGGGCAGAGGGCAACGGCGAGTCAGAAGGTCAACTAAGTGCCAGTAGTTTGATGAAACTGGCCTGGGAAAGAGTGGTGAATGAAGTGAAAGTAGGTCAGAAGGGCGAGTAAGGGGTTGGGTTTCTGGAGGGTCCGGATCTTGATAGCAGGATCAGAGCTAGTTTTTTGGTTATGGTAAGGCATCTTTCAAGCGCAACATTATGAAAGTGGTTGGAAAGTTCATCGCAGAGGGCTTTTAAGTTCGGGGAGGGTGCGGTTAGGCAGCTGGGGGAATTGAATTCCACAAGGATTCTTTGGAATTCCCTGCATTGATTTGGAGTTGGAGATTCTGTTCCCATCATGTTTTTTTTTGCTTTCTTGTTCAGACACGTGGCAGACAAGTGTGTAGTTTAACGGTGCATGGCATAAAGGTGTATTGAGTTAGTATGTGTGGCATAACAGAGCATGCTTTTTAAGAGTATGTGGCATACGATTGTGTGGCGTTAGAGTGTGTTAAGAGCATGTGGCATAAGATCATGTGGCATAAGTGTGTATTGAGTAAGAATATGTGGCTTAAGTGTATGGCGTACGTGAGTGTTGCATAACACATACAAGGGTTTGGTATGAAGACATACAACATGCACATGTCTGATGTGCATCCTATACATATGGAAAAATTAAATTGAAGTCTGACTTTGATTCGAGTAGTTTAGTTATGTTATGTTCATTAAAGGTCCTTGTTCTGTGCACTGTTGCCACCTGTGTGGTCACTTGGCGTCTGGCAGATCTTTAATGCTAGGAGGGTGGCAGGGTTTGTTAGTAAGGCTGAGCGGGAGAAGAGCAAGAGAGCTGCAATATGCTATTGACAACTTCAGTTCGCAGAACGTGGTCACTAGGCGTAGGTGCGTTTTCGGTTGGTAGGTGTCATGTGGTGTTGGGGGGAGATTGGATATGATTTATTTCATTGTCAGGGCGTTGTGAAGTTGGCATGGTTTGTGGTGCTGTAGAAGTGTGGTTGTGTTTAGTTCAGAGTTTGAGAAGGCACATGCAGAGGGGTGAGTTTTAAGTACTTTTAGTTAGTGGCAATGCATGTCCTACCCCTGAAATTCTGACTAACTGCAACCTATGTCCCTCCATATTCAAGAACAAGAAGCACAATAACATGCCTGGAGACAGAGACATTCACTTGCTATTTTAAACGGGAGCAGTACAAGGTGCAATTGGCAAAAGGATAATTTCCAACCCTTCTGTTTAATTATTCCCCTTAGAACCATCAGCAGTATGAGCAACTACTGTCCTGCATGCATTTGCATCCTGTTTCACAGGAGGAGATGAAAATGCTTTTTTAGAATACTTTTTTCTGGATATGAGGTAGAAACACATTACTACATTCCGTAATAGTTTATTACATGCAATAAATGTATGTTTCAGTGCCCTTTTTTACTGCCTTCGATGCAGTAAGTATAGTTTCATTGAGCCCTGTACACTAAAAATACCTCCTGAAGACTTGGAATTACTGCAGTATGTAATAATTTCACTATGTATTGCAAATGAAGAATGGGGGCCTTGGTATCCAGCAGTGTCTTTACTTGTATTACTATATTATACATTCATTGCTACTGATATGAGAATGGCAGTATAAATCTCGAGGCAATATTAGAGATCATATGGAAGGTGTTCCTTGTGTGTGATCTCTTATATTGTCCCAAGATTGAAATTGGATTGAGGGGCTTAGACACTCTGTGCATCCACATGTGTTCCCTCAGTATCTTCTGATTCCTGTTCAGATTTGAGCTGTGACTGAAGCTTTTACCACGCTTCGTACACCGCTATGGTTTTTCACCCAGTATAACTCTTCTGATGCCTGTTCTAATTTGAGCTCTGGTTTCTCTCCAGTGTGGGATCTGTGGTGAGACATCAGGCTTGATGCCCGAGTAAAGTCCTTGCCTTATTCTAAACACCCAAAGGGCTTTCCCCTATCCCCAGTTTGGATCCTTAGATGTCTCCTCAGGGATGAGGCAACTCCAAATCATTTCTTGGATGCTGTACATTCATAGGGCCTTCACCCTGGATGGATTATATGATGCTTGTACAAACACATCCTACTAGTAAAGCTTTTCTCTCACTCCATACACTGGTTTGGTACCCTACAGTATGTATCTTCTGATGCTGGTTTAGTTGTGAGCGCTGAGTCAAGCTTTTCCCACACTCTGCACACCGGTACGGTAGCGTCCCAGTATGGATCTTCTGATGCTGGCATAGACTTGTCCTCACAGTGAACCTTTTCTCACACTCTGTACACTGGGATGGTTGAACCCCAGTGTGGCTGTGCAGGAGGCATATAGGAATTACACATTTCATACATGTACACATGTTACATCGCCTACATACCTCAACCCTGACTTGGATGCGAGTTTTCATTTGTATATGTATAGTAGGTCCAGCATGTAGATGTATAAGTATTGTAGTGTACATATAAAAAGTATAATTATTCAGTATGTTTCCTATATACATAAGGACTCCCCTCAAACTCAGTCGTGTCAAGTACATGTACATATACAGTTTATATAGGAAATGTAATTGTATTCTGTACATGCATGAGACATTGATTAATCTTAAAACATGAGTATTACAAAATTGTCCTGCTATATTCAACATTTTGTTAAGACACTGGATCTTGACGAGGTCTAGGTGTATGCAAAATGTCAAAAATGGCAGCAATTACAGATATTTGGCTGATTTTTTATTTATTTTTTCCTGTGAGAAACACCTTTGTTAAAAAGTGTGTAAAATACAATTAAAACAACTTTATTTAAAACAAATAAACGAAGCCGTCCATGAAATATTAAGAAATGTTTGATACTTCCAAAAAGTACTGTGGCAATTTTTAAGAATTTTAAATTGAAACATACACATGTTATTGGGAAATGTTATTCTCGGAACCTGCTTAGACAATCTCAATCTTATCTATGCTATGCACTAGCCTTATAGCATGGGTAGGACAGGGGAGGGCAGGAGTGTGGTATGAGAGGAACCCCCATCAAAAGAGAAAAAAAAAACTTGAACTACACAAAATAGGTCCAACTAAATTACCAGATCCAAATGCGGTTCTGCAAAACCACACTGAATGAGATGAGTGAGATATGTATGATGTGAAATGACATAATGCTCCATTTATTAAGAGGCTATTTAACTTCCAAGTTAACACTGGCCATTATGCTGTTAATGCTAATGTGCCAGAATATAAATAACTCATTAGTACTGCCTAAGTAACTTTCCTGGGCACTGATTTAGTTTTGCCAGTCCCTATCCAGTGCATAAGCAGTGTGTAACCTGTTAGACAGATTGATACAGGTGTTTGATTCAACACACCTATTAAAATCATGTGAATTTAGTGTGTTGAAGACTGCTTTAATTTGTTGATGGTCTTTAAGTGTATGTTGGTAAAGAATGAGTCCACCTACTTTGAAGGGCATTTCTGTGGCGAAAGTCGAACAGCAGTATGGGATTTAATGATTTACGGTTGACTTGCTACTATCTGTGGCTAAAATGTGCATTTCTACCTAACTCTACATTTCTGTACGCGTGGAATGAGAATGTTCAGTTTCGCCTACTATCATGGGGTGCAGGTGCAGTGAAAGTTAATGCGGAACATCTTTAGTGAATCTTTAACACTTGAGGGCTTCATCGTCATAAGCTAATGCTAAACCTTACCATCTTGTCCTTCCACCATCTTCACCTTTTTCCTCATTGCCTTGCATGGTCTGCCAGGAGTGTGTATGTCCTGTCCAATGCATGCAGTCATGCCATGTTGAGGAACATTGTATCCTCTTGCATGGCATTGTTATATGGTTAATTTAATTGAATGATTGATGACACCTGAAAATTGTTTCACGCTATTGGTGGCAATTTGGTAAATTGTCTATCATTTGCACCTCCTCAGGCATTGTACTAATCCTGCATTTGGTGTGCATGTCCCTGCTAGTGATTGGGACAGACTTCCATCCGCAACGGTGTGCACTCCCTCCATTTCGTCTGTGGTATCACTGGTTACACCTGAGTTAAATGCTGGCTCTGCGAGTGCGTGACATCATCACTGCCATTCAGATAGTGGAAACATGTATACGTCAGCTGTGCCCAACCCAAATACACATCAGAAGCTAAAAAAAAGAAATGTCTACATTTTAGATACAAATGTTACATGCAATTTCAAATGTGGATATCAGAAACAGAAGGTGTTTTTCATGGTATCTCATTTTAAGAGCCCCTTTGGTACTCGTGTAAACATATATACTTTAGAGGTGCACAACCCAAAGACACATCTGGGCCTAACAACATTTAATAATAAGTGGTTACACCACATCTCAGGAAGTCCTTTGGAATTCCACATGGCAGTTTCACCCCTCAACAACATTTGAGTGTAACGTTTTCTAAAGATCGGGATGAACTCAAACCAAAGACTTGGATCCTCTCGCGAGGGAGTGATCTTCGCCAAAAAAGATCACTATATTCATGCCCCTTTGTTTTCGGGCAGGCATGGTATGAGTGGAGCTAATGTGGCATGTATCTCTTGCCCAGGAGCAAACATTTCACCATTGTTTATTCTCCTAGCATGTTTGCTCTGCCACAAAGGGACCCCAGTTGGAAAAAGGCTCTTTGGGAATTGCTGCAAAAGGGAGTGGACACCCCCCACAAAGAGGTCACAACTGAACCCTACAAGGAGGCTTTGCTGCCACCAATCACCCGCTTGAAATCGGTCCTATAGAGTTGGAGCCAGCATTATCTTGGTTGTTTTTTGGAGCTATTGAGAGCTCATGAAGAGAAGATGGAAGATCTGTGGTGCTTGCCTGCAGCAGTGAAAAAAGAGACCCGTACAGCTACGCTCCCTTAGGCAGCTAGTATGTCTGAAGATGCCGCAGTGCACTTTAGTGTCGCTTGAGAGGGAAGTTGCAAAACTGAGTTTTCCTGCAGGTGAACCCCAGCATCCTGAAGTCCAGAGGCATCACCCATGGTACATGCTGTGAAGTGTTTAATTGCTGATTGTCAAAAAATCTTCCTGGGCAGGTGCATATTTGACCAATAAAACGACTTTTTGTTTTGAAAAATATTTAGATTATATTAGTCCACAGTCCGCTAGAGCATTGTACATGAGATTCAGATTAGGAACTTTTCTCTTGGGCTCCTTGAGGACATTTTGGGATGATGCTTTTGATGACTCATGTTTTCATTGTCGAAATTGTTCAATGTTAATTAACATCTCTAGCAAGTAAGGTCTCTGTTCGGTCTATGTTATGATTTCCAGACACAGGAAGTACGCTATCCATGTTTTTCCACCTCTCCTTAATGAATGAAATATCACTGAGCCAAGCTATGTGTTAGGGAGAATTCTCAAGAATGTGCCAATTTCCCTTACCTTTTGAGACCCCCAGCAACTTTGCTGGATTTCTAGGATTTGATTTTTTTACCTGGGAAGTGTGTGAGCCTTTTTTCCCACTCTTTCGTGTATTTTGATGTGTGTTTTTCTTTAGTGTTCTTTGGCTATGGAGTTTTAAAACAACTCCATAGGCATCATCTTTTTCTGTGTGTCACCTATCACCTTCAGTGCAGTGGCACAGGGATGTCTTTCAGACTTCCCAAGGATTAAATACCTTCTCTGGGACTGACTACCATCTCCCAGAGCATGTAAAGTTAAATTGACTTTACTAGTCTCTTTAAATGTACAGACCCATCACCCACTATCATCCTATAAAGTGCTGGGGGGTTGACTCAGCTTCCCCTGAGTCAAAACACTCATGTAACAGTCAACTGTTACCTTTTCCTACTTTAAAAGGCTGGTGGCAGTGGTTTAGATCAAACTACCATGATTTTTCCTGACCGCTAACAACAGTAGCTATAAATCGGGTCAGCCATGTTTTTCAACATGGCGCCCCAGAACTGTCTGTAAAAACAGACTCTGGTCGACTTTTTTCCCCATTTCTTTTAGGAAAGGTCCTTCTTGTGTTTGTCTCTGCGTGCCACACAGGTTTGGCCCCTTTGGCCCCTTTGTTCGTTTGCCTTTGGCGGGCTTCAGTGCTGAAGCCCTCCTCTGGCGCCTGAGTTTCTGGGACGGACAGGATGTGCGGGAGGTGCCCGAAACTCCCTGTGCTTAGTCTCCTAGGAGACCTGAATGCACTCTGGTGTGATTGGCCATCTGGCTGTCTGGCTAGGACAGCCACCCTGCTGTGTGAGTGACAGCCAGGCTGCAATGAATGAGGGAAAACTGATTAAAAAAGCAGAGTTGACCACTGGAACGAAAGAACCGAAGACACGCTGAAGGAAGATGACTGCTGCAACTCCTGGACGACCGGTGAAGCCCTGCTGCAGTTCCCAAATATGCAATCGACAGAGAAGCCCTTCAAGGTTAACTTCTTCCCTTGAGTTTGGTGGGAACAAACAACTTGCAAGCCACCTGGACACCATCCCCATCTGGTCGAATTTTCCTCAGAGTGCTGTTCTAAACCGGATAGTCAGAGGGAAGGAAACCAGCTTGTGGACTTTAAGGCACTCACACTTAAACCAACGTGTTGCTAAGCTTTTGGCCTCATCCCTGGGCAGTGCAGGAACCTCCTGACGTCCTCCTCCTTGTTCCCACAACTGAAACTCAGGAACATCGAGATCTGCTGGAACTGCCAGGAACAACAACTGCGACAGCTACAGCTTTTCTTCAAACCGAAGGTACTCTGCAAACGCGGTCTGGAAATCTTGTCGGCCATGGTGAAAGTTTGTGAAACTTTCCTAACTTCGAAGGCTTGTCCTTCCCTAAACATTCGTCTAACTTTTCGCCTAGCCAAACTCTTGCAAAGACTTAACCGTTTACTACCAGAACTGTGCTATTCAATACAAAGACTCTGAACCATTGACTTTGGTCCAGGCCTACGAACTGATTTGCTGGTTGTAGTTTACTGAAACCCTTTGCCCTGCATTTGTGCTATTATTTCTTATAACCTTGTCTTTTTACCCCTTTTGAAAGTATCTGCAGGGCCATTTTGCTCCCACTTTAGGGGAGCTAAACTTGCTCATTTACTTATCGGTTGTGTATTTGTGGTTTATTAAGTTTGTGATATTGAGCTGCTCTTACTAGTGTAATGTTTTCAAACTGACTATGTAAATACATGTATCTTCTTTTACCAAGAAACCTTGAGTAAATGTTTCTTTGAATCACTGTATTTGTTGGCCCTTTGTGTAACTTGTCCTACTGCTCACTTTACTCTTGAGATAAGTCTGGCTGCTTAGCCATTGCTATCACTTTACTGTGTAGCACGGGCTTGTACCAAAGGTGAAATTGTACTTACACTTGTAGTCTTAATTATGTGTAGTGTTCCCAAAGGGTACTGCACATGATTCTGCCTAACACTATGCTACAGGTGTGGGTTTAGCACATTGAAATCTGTGCACCCTCTTGTACTTCTTCGAGCCAAACTAGGATCTTGCCATATCATTTCACTTATTTGAGTTGCGTGCTCAATATTTGGTAGCATCGCCATTTTCTGGTCACCTTTCTTTGGTTGCTGCCACTCAGATGCTGGCTCTTTGCATATCACTTAAGATCTTCTGAGGCTGCGCATTCGCTGTCTCGCTCATGCACACGGCCCACAGTTCAGAGAATGAAGCCTGAAGAAATGTTCGACTGCAGAGATGGTTGGTACATGAATTATTGATATTATATTTATTTATAAATGGTCCCTGCTGTCACAAAGTTTTGAGCAGCTGTTTTTAAACATTGAAAGATATTAGGCAACGCTAGCGCATTCCAGAGAAACCAGAATTTGCATACAGATGTACAATAAATCGTCTTTTCCTGACTGCTAAGAAGATTGCCGTGTCGGTGGCTTGTTTATGCATGTTTATGCGTTTCCAAATGAGATGATTGAAGATGCAATAGCCTACACGTTCTGCATGCATACCTAGGGGACGTGCACATTATGTTTTCACGTCAGAAAAATATGAAGTCAAAAAGTTTTGCTTGCTGAAGCAGCAGATTTTTTCAAACGTTCAAAATACTTGAGTGAAAGCTTACAACTGTTGAAAAAAAAAAATAACGCCTGATTTGTTGCAGTTTGTTCCTGGTGTGCCTTGTCTTAAACGCGTGTTCATGTCCCAAAAAACATGCAACATGCCCTGATGTAGGAACTGTCTTCATCGGTCATTGCAACTTGATAATACTTATTGTAACCCTCCTATTTTCCTTACAAGGATTGCCTTAAGAACACGTTTCGACAGAAAAGGCAAAGAGAACAATGGAATGGTGTGTGCCTCCAAGCCACCTCAGCCTGGGTTTGAATAGGCGCATGCTGGCCTGATCAATGAGTCGCACACAATCACACAACCCGGCCGGGACGTCATTTAGGGGTTGTCAGGGGTCGCAGTCGCCACCCCTGAGGTCTCCTTTGCTACCCCTAAAAACTACTTTTTTAAATGCAAGCTCCTGGGCTAGACTCATTGAAGGTTTATTTCAGGCACTCTTCAGGGGGCGAGTCACTGATTTAGTCTATTCTTAAACACCTCAAATCAGCCTTTCATCCTTTTGTGGTCAATAAATGAGTACCAACACAGGTTGGGTGATATTGTATGTGTATTTGATCTATATGTTATGTTATGTTATGTTACTTTGCATTTATATAGCATCTTATGTATCATTGGTCTGATCTCAAGGCGCGGTAGGTTGAATGCCCTCGCGAACCGTAGTTCAGGTCAGTAGAGAGAGAGAGAGAGAGAGAGTCATAAGGTGCTTGGGTGCACCAGATATGTGTGGTGTGGCAATTGGATGATAGCTGCTTCATAGCGGTAGGTGTGGTGGTTGGGAGATCAGGAATATGTGTTCATTCCGGTGGGTTGATACCCAGAGTGATTTCTGGCTGCTTTAGGCCTGAGGAGACCATTAGGCTAGCGGATGTCATGAGCCAGCTGTGTTTAATTAGGATGATGAGGAGTATGTGTAGGGTATTAGTATGATAACAGCTATACTGAATGTGTCATAGTATCGCTGTGTTCTAGTTGAGTGATGGTGTATAGGGGAGAGTAAGCATGGTGATGAGATATGGTGGTTTTCAGTAAGGTGCTTGAGATCTTACTGAACATATGTACTCCATCTGTCCCGCGCACTCCATCCGTCCCACGCACTACATACACTATATGCGCTCCATCCGCTATATATACTCCATCCGTTCCGATCATTCCATGCATTTGATCATTCCATGCACTTATTCCATTTCATGCACTCCATCCGTTGCATACACTCCATCCACTCAAGCGCTGCATCCGTTCCATCCATTCCATCCACTCAAGCGCTGCATCCGTTCCATCCATTCCATGCACTCTATCCATTCCGTGCGCTCCGTCCATTCAATATAAAGCGCTTAAGCGTAAGTGCTATAGAATAACACATCATTATCATTTGGCCATGGACGTCTGCTTGCATTCACAGTAATTTGGTAACATGGGCCTATACACGCTGATCTTAACGATACATATGGCGGTCCATTTTTTTATGAAATGTATATCGCATTATAGTGATATTGTAACCATATTTTTTGTACTGGACTTAGAAACAATGCTATGTGTTGTTACTTTCTGTTTTGTCAAGGGGTGAAAAGTCATGTTCCATCGCTTCCTGTGATATCAACGTGGGGTGAAATGAGGGCCCTGACACCCACAGAAAAGTGTTTCAGGACTGGTGGAAGTGAAGTGAAAGTTCATCAACATCTGCAACCCTGCACAGCGCTCCATGCACACCAGTCTAAACAACAAGGCAATGGTGCTTCCCATTTAATCCTCCAATTATGGTCTAGTACAGGTTCCCAGGGACAGCCTTGCCCTCCCATTTCCTGGGGCATAGCACATCTAGCACACCTCGAAAGGGACTATAGCTAGAGCAGCATCAGTTCATGGAAAGCCTGATGGTGGAACAACAAGGAAACCACAATCCCCTAACGTCTATTCCCACTTTTAAGCAAATGTGACAAAGGTCATTTTACAACTATAGTGCAATGAACACTCAATTATTGAAAGAGCAAGGGTATTTGTGTGCATAAGTCATTTAGGAATGTGCCCAAATATGATTGGTGCATGTTATTGTCGTTATTAACATAACCTCATTTCAATCAAAGTGGTGCCTTCGGGTGCCTTCAGGTCCAGAGCCCAATGAGCCTTTAGGCATTTGTATGGTGCAGTTTCTTTCATATGGTACAGAAAACGCGAATAAACATAGGGTTCTGCAAATGTAGCAATCGATTTGGAAAGAGTTATTATTGTAAGTGATTCATCTTTTGGGTATGGTATTCTGCCGCAGTCCTTGAATATGTTTGGATACCTTTTAGGTACCGCCTACTTGCACTTAAAAATGTCCAATGTTGGTTGTCCTTAATCTATGTATGTCCACTTATGTATTTCCCCGGTGACTGTTCCATGTACTCCCCTCCACAACCTGGCCACAATGTATCTCAAGCTCGCCCCATTGTAGGAAGCTCACTGCTTCGTGTCAAATATGATTTCCTATCTATTGTAAGTTATTTTGTGATCAAAAGAGCATTGTATCTCAGGTATTTAAATAAAAATGCATACATACATATATGGGTTGACTGGGAGGAGTCAATACTCCCCTGCTTGCTCTCACATGTTCTTTTGGTACTAAGTGAAATGGTCTTTCTATATATATATATATTGCGAAATATATTTGGGTAGAGCCTACTGGGCCAATACCAGGATATCCGTTTTAGTTTAAATCTACTACCAAGTCTAGCCATCTGACTTTGTGGCTCCACCACACTCAGAGGGCAATGGTTGCAGTTGCCAGAACAGGGAGCACTTAGTTTCAATCACAGTTGTACAGTTGTTTCTCAAGGGGGTAGGAATTAACAAAGTTGGTCCAACTAATCTGCCTACTTCCTCAGAGGAAGTGCCCATGAGAGCAATAACTGAAGCAGTGTAAGCAAGAGCCTTCATCAGGATTCTCCCAATGGTTGGTGTCCCCCAAAATGTTGCAACATTATGTTTTCCTAAAAGATTTGGTGGATAAAGTGGGGGATAGTCTGCAAGCTCTCTTCTTACTATCTGCTGCAAATGAACTGTCTAGTTGAGCACTTTGTTAACAGATTGAAGAGCATTATGTGTGCTTTAAAACAGGCCCTGAGGATAAAAGAGGATCTCCTGTTCTCATTATAATTCTTCCTCTACATTGAGGCACAACAAAAATAAGTTGGCTTTAGTCCTTTCAGTCTCATTTTGGATTTGAGGGCACATCTTACCATAGGGAAGTGGGAATCTGAAGGAAACCCTCAGAATTCAATCCATGACATTGTGGACTATGGGCTGGATCGCTCTAAAAAAGATTGCCCCGCTCATGTCAAATGGGTAAGACAATCTGAAAGCATCCAAAGGTAGTTTTTATTGCACCAGGCAGGTCAGGGCACAGTTGTTAATGAGCTAACAAAGGCTTGGGCTTTGGAAGACAAGCAGGTTTGTTAATAAAAAGCTAGGTGAGGTCATCTACTTGGCTGAGATAAGAACTCATAGTGATTTGTACATTGTGTCCTCTTCCTCACTGAGACATGGTTCAAGGCCATCTCCATCACTGCTTTTGACACTCTTCTTCCTGAGGGCTACATGATCTTGTCCAACCCCATACCCACCCGATCTTGTGGTGGAGTGGCTTTGATCTTCCCTGAGTGGCCTCTGCCTCCATCATCCACACTCAATCCTACTCTTCCTTTGGAAGCCTTGTCTGCAGGCTGTCTGTCTCCCATTCTTTCTCTGTTACTCTTGCTACCACCTTCCGAGCCCCAGGTCCTCCCTCTTACTCTGTGAATGGGCCCACCTCTCCTCCTCTCTTCTTGCCTCCTCCCCCAAACATATCCTCCTTGGAGACTTCAACATTCACCTCAACTCCTCTGATGAGGCCATCGTTCTCTTCCGTGATCTCTGCAACACTCTGTCCATCACTATCCTCCCCTCTGGCCCAACCCACTCTGCAGGGGAAACCTTGGATGCTGTCATCTCAAAATACATCCCTCTTTCCAAACCCCTCATGACCCCTCTCTCCTGGTATGACCACTCTCTCCCCTCTTTATTCATTGACCTCCCCTGTCCCCAGTCTCCTTCCCCCACACTGCCAGTCTCTGCCATCATTTGATGGATGAAGCGTATGTCAGTCACTGCTTTTGCTTCCTCCTTCATCCCTCCCCCTTCTTTGCGCTCTACTTCTGACTCTTTCCTATCTAACCTCCCTCTCTCTATGACTAACACCCTGGACATCCTTGCCCCTGTCATGAGGATCCACATGAAGCCTGCCTCCAAATGCAACTCTTTGTATGACTCTGACCAGCCGGTTTGAAAGGAAAGTGCAAAGTGGCAAAGTGAAAATGGCAGACTTCTAGCTCATCCCACGTCAAACTGGCCTACCATCTACTTCAAAGGCAATACATCTTTCGATCTAATCCAAAAAGAGCTCATGTACAAGTATGCATCTCTGGAGCCACCAATAACATGGCTCAACTCTTTAAAATCTGCAAGGAACTCGCCAATCCTACCACAGTATCCTCTTCTCCTCCTCCCTCCCAGGCATTATGCTCTGCAGTGGCCTCCCACATTTCCTCCAAAACTCTTGACATCCTGTCTTCTCTGATATCTGCCCCCCCCTCCACCTCACACCTTCTCTCAACTCCTTTGGCCCCCGTGCCTCCCATACTCGCCTCCCTCTCGCCTGTTGCACCAGATGAGATCTCTAGTGTTGTCCGCTCTTTTAAAGTCTCTTCTAGACAGGTGCTACCCTTCTCCTTCACAACCATTAAGGACAATATCGACACTCTCGCCCCTGCCTTGACTGACCTCGCCAACCACTCTTTTTCCACAGGATATTTCCCTCTACCCCTCAAGCACTCCCTTGTGCACCCTCTCCTAAAAAGCCGTCTGCGTACCCTTCCTGCCCAGCCAACTATTATCCTATCTCTATCACCCCTTTCTTGGGAAAACTCATGGAGACGCTGGTCATCCCTCAACTGATCTTACATACCAAATTGGCTGGCTGCCTCCATGACCACCAGTCTGGTTTCAGAGCAGCCAGAGGCACTGAAAATGCACTCCTGGATACCTGAGAAGATCTACTCTCTGATAAGGACTCTAATACTCCTTCTGTTCTGATCCTCCTCGATCTTTAATCTGCTTTTGACACTGTCTACCATTCCAGCCTCATAATCTGTCTCTGTGCTACCCTAGGCATCCTGGACAGGCACTGGCGTGGCTTTCCTCTTGCCTCTCTAAGAGACCCTCCCAAGTGCAAATGGGTCCTTTTCTCTCCTCCACCTCACTCTCTGCCTGTGGCGTCCTCAGTGCTCTATCCTATCACCATGGCACTTCAACATGCACCTGGCCCTTCTGGCCCACCTGATCTCCACCTAGTCGCCTCATTTCCAGTGATACAGAGACAACACGCAGCTCTCTTTCCAGCTGCCTTCCCCTACCTCCGCCTCCTCTTCCCCCATCATACCTGATGCCTGACATCTATTCTGGCATGGTGCTCTGCCAATGATATTTGAATCAATGCCAGCAAGGCAGAGATCCTTCTCATTGGGATGCCTGCTTCTAGTTACACCCTCACTCTCTGGCCAGACTACTTGGATCTCCTCCCCACGTGTGAGGCAAAAAACCTCAGGATCATTTTTGACTCCTCTCTCTCCCACTCTACACACATCAGGTAGCTTGCCTGGAAGTCACATTTTCAGCTTCATCTCCTCAGGGGCATTCTACCTTTCCTCACCTTCCTCACCTTCCCCCAGAAGCTCAATGTCTCCAGAGCACTGGTTCTCTTTAGTCTTGGCAACTGCAATAGTCTCTTCCACAACCTTCCTCTACCTCCCTTCGTCCCCTTCAATTAATCCAGAATAGGAGTGCAAGACTTATCCTTGGCCTCAAGCCCGGGGACCGCATCTCTCCAGCCCTAAAATCTCTCCCCTGGCTCCCGGTGACTGCAACCATACAATTCAAGATGCTCTGCATCATCCACAAGGCTGTCTGGGGCCTAGGACCTCTCTACATCCAGCTCTATATCCCGAATTACCTCCCAGCCAGAGTCCTTTGGTCTTCTGGCACCAACTATCTGCAGCTCAAATGTTTTTCCAAGCAGAGAGTGGGAGGGAGATCGCTCTCCTTCGCTGGTGCCTCGCTATGGAATAGCCTTCAGACTTGAACTGTATTTTTTTAAGTTCTGGAAACATCTCAAGACTTTCCTTTTCTCTCTTTCTTTCCCTCTCCACCTCTCATGCTAAATTCTCCATCTGCCACTGGACTGGGACCTGCTCCCTTCAGAGATATATAAAGGCCAGACCGGCCCCCACCAGGCCCCGCAGCATCCTCTTCCAGAGCTTGCCCTTGCGCTCACTTTCCTATACTATCCCAGCGTAGTCCTCCTGTCCACTGCTCTCCTCCTCCCCCCTCTTTCCCCTGGCACTTGCTGCCTCAGCCCAACCAGCAATTGTCTGCCCCACCCATACTGGCACCCCACTTCTGCACTTCTCTCTCTACCCCTCCTCCCGCGTGCACTTATCACCTCATCATGCACTGCATGGTAGGATTGTCACAAGACCAATATAACCATCCCTTTGTTGTTATTCTCATGATTTCCCAGGTCCCCCACCATCCTCTTGTCTTCTGGTGCCTGGAAACACCAATGTATAGGCGCCATACAAATGTCCAATAAATAAATAGATAAATAAGCATGTATATAGGATTAGGACATACAGCAAGCATGGGGAAATGGTGCCCCTGATCTTGGTCTGGAAAGGAGAAAAGAGAAAGCAAGACTCTCTAAGACCTCCTACATGACAGGATCACAAATGGACAGTGGAAGAAAAAAAACTCTCTTCACATCTGACATCTATGAAGTAGAAGGACTGACATCTGTTTATCACTTTGTCTCCTCGTTCTTCCTGTATCCCAAGACTTTGGACAGGCCCTGTCATGCTGGTCCCTAGCTCTGGGACCACCAGTATTAGGTTTGGAGCCAACTATGTCGGGCTAAATACTGTCAAGAATGTACATATTCATCTTATGCCTTGACCTGGGGAGCTTGTGGACAATTTGGGGGCAGCTCAGTTTTTGACTATGATTGATATGGTCATGTGGTATAGGCAGATTCCTTTGAATAAGATTAGTACTGCATTTACAAACCCTGTGGACTATTTGCACCATCAGCAGACTCAATGATATAGCATTATTCAGAAAGAGTTGTGGGAATCAATCTAACTCTCTCCAGATGTTGCTTCATCATCAAGGGGTTTTAAATGCCAGGCGGGGAAGAATTCTGTTATTTACTTAGGCATGAGGTTTCAGGTGCCACAACAGAGCAAGTTTCAAGTGGGCCTTTACCTAGAAACATACACTAACCGAGGCCAGCTGATTGCAATTCTTGCATTTGCTAGGTATTACCAACATTTCTTACTGACCATAGCAGACCCTGTGACCGCAAAACCTCCTAAGAACGTAATTTTGTCTGCATTCTCAGAGTTGGAATACACCATGTGCCAAGCTCCAGTTCTGCAAGTACATAATACAGCTAGCCATTGATTTTCAAACAGATATATCCAATGTACGGATGAATGCAGTTTTGTGCCAGCTGGACAATAAAGACAAAAAAACACATATATCATTTGACAGCTCAATGGTATGGAGCTTGGATGAGCTGATGTTCGACAAGGATGTCTATGCCATTTTGTGGGTCTTAAGCCACTTCAAAGCATACCGTGAGGGGTCAGAAATCTGAGGCGGACCATGTTGTAATATTTTCTCAACAAATGTCCTTTT
The DNA here is from genome assembly GCF_040938575.1 of Ambystoma mexicanum. NCBI lineage: Eukaryota > Metazoa > Chordata > Amphibia > Caudata > Ambystomatidae > Ambystoma > Ambystoma mexicanum. The sequence goes on from NC_090930.1 coordinate 453,054,035, forward strand.
ATTGTTTTACAAGGCTGGATGAACGCTTCACTATCCCTACCCTGATGAGGATTTCCCTGCCTGAAATAAACTAAAGGAAACACTCTAACAAAGGATATCTGTCACTCACACCTATACGTATAAGAAATAAACAAGGACATGTATGGCAGTTCAAAACAATAATTATTGAATTCAAAACAACAGTCCTTCTTCATAACCTGGGCAAATTCCCATTCTCCAGGTTTAAACGCAGTTCACTTTACAATTCAAGAAATGAGAAAAGGAAATCATGATTCGCACAACATTTCCCCAGTTCGCTGCAACTTCCAGGCTTGGACTGGCCCATTGGGCAAAAGGGCAATGCCCGAAGGGCTGTACCAATATTTTAGTTATGGGCCAGTCTTTTGGTCAAAGTGGGCAAGTTTCCTGGGTCAAAGTGGGCCAGTTTGAGTTTACTGCACTAGTTTTAGAAACAATTACTAAATATGCTTTTAAATGCACTATATTCATTACACTTTACCCAAAACTCCCCATTGAGCAGAATTCAAACCACCTTCAGGAAAAATAGTTCATTCCAATTTGTTGACGAGGGCCACTTTTTCATTGGTGCCTCCGACAATTTTACACCCCAGTCTGGCCCTGGCAAATTCCACTTATTAACAGCAAGTTCGAACACAGAATATATTATTCTCTTCTTCTTCCTTAAACAGGTTCTCAGTTCCTCAATAGCAACATTGATTGACAGCCTTGCACGGCTCTTCCTTCAACTCCACAATAACACACATGTTTCCTTCAAGACCACTTTGTAACACTCCTTCAACTTCTACTTTGCCTGCTTCCCTGCCAGGCCTCTTATATCCAAAGGTTAAACGTCTAGGTATACTCCCCTGCCTAAACAGATTTTCACTACTACAGTGACCTTAAGAATGGCAGTCTCTGCAGCTTTCTACGAGTTCCTGTTGGATTCCTGTGCTTTGGAGTCTGTTTCCAGTGTCTACTACTGAGAGGGTTGAACTTTTCATTCAAAACCCCTCTTTCCCGCGGAGCGGCCGCGGAGTGGCTGCAGAGTGGCAGTCTCTGCAGCTTTCTACGAGTTCCTGTTGGATTCCTGTGCTTTGGAGTCTGTTTCCAGTGTCTACTTCTGAGAGGGTTGAACTTTTCATTCAAAACCCCTCTTTCCCGCGGAGCGGCCGTGGAGTGGCTGCAGAGTGGCAGTCTCTGCAGTCTATGGCAGCTAGGGCAGGGCGGCTTGCCAGCAGAAAAAGCCGCACTCCCCGAGTGTCCCAATTGTCTGCCGCTGCGGCGACCAAAAAGACTTTGACTTTGGCTGGCGTTTCGATCCCCGCCACTTACCCGGAGTCAACACTACTGCAACCCGAGACCCTAGGTCCCAGATTGCGGAGCGCCAAATCAAAGATGATCCTTGCGCTTAACCAGCCTCACTCGGATTCCGAGGCAGACTCTTCTGTGTCAAGGCTGGCCCTCATCACACCTGGACCCTCTGCAGCAGTGAACCAGGACCCGGGAGCACGCCAGCTGGATGCCCGGGAATCTCTACCATCTGCTTGGCCTCCTGTTTGTCTTCCTGCCTGTCCCCAGCCAATGGAGAAGTCCCCCGCGACCGCCAGTCACCCCCCGCCGTGTGAAGCGTCTGCGGAGTTCCCCCTCGGAGGAGAGGAAGCGCCGTGTGTCGCAGGTGAGGAGGGATTGGTGGGTCTGTTGGGTGAAGAGGGGGCGGCGGGCGACAAGCTACCTCCCGCTGGCCCTCCGTGTTCATCACGCCCAAGGGCTTGTAGCCCTAGTCTTCAGGTGGGCGATGAGGTCAGTGGAGAGGCAGCGCTGGCGGACGACCCGCCAGTTCCTACAAGTTTGGACGTAAACCGCCTTATAGTGGCACTGATCCTGCATCCTCCCCCCCAGATGTTGGCGAAGCCCAACTAGGGGCGCATCCTCTAGAGGTGGAAACGAGCGGCTTCAACTGTAGAGGCTCCTCCTGATATGGGGTTTTGCGACCCTTTGATAAGGGCTGCGAGAGCCGATAGGGTAATGAAATCAACGCAGGTCTCCACACATGTCTCATATCCAAAAAAGAGAGGAGGACCGGTTCGCAGGAAACGATGTGCACATTCACATCAAAAGTTGGGGTTAAAAGCCCAGCAAACACAGCGTCCAAGACACTCCTGGCTCTGTCACATCTTCAGCATAACCAGCAGAAGGACGATATAACACATTTGTCGCTAAACAACAGATTCTTCGCAAATCTTCGAAAAAAGAAAGTCTCACTTTCAGAGGAACTTTCGGATGCGGAGATTTTAGAAGTAACAGCGGATCAAAATGCTCCCATAAATGTCATGGGAGGCTCTACCGACTTGCGTCCAGCCTTTTCACTGGAACCCGCACACTTTTCTTTTGCAGGAACTGTGGAAGAAGCAAATATTGGGTGGCACTTTGTTTCTCCCCGAACTGGTGTACCACCCCCGCAAATTCCACCTACCAAGCTTACAACCGACCTGGAGAGAGCTACTAACTTTTCAAACCCCCAATCACCATCGGCTGTTTGTACGGCCATTGAAGCAACGGGCTCCCCTGCCAGGCCACTGCCGGTTGGGTCGGTGGTTTCAGCAGCTACATCATCGACAGCCAAGTCTTTTTTGCAAAAACAGGCATGCTTAAGATCTCCGGTGTCCAGAATCATCGACTTAAGTGGTGTCGAAGATCCCACTTTCACTTCCTCTCATGTAAATGAAACAGAAATCAGCGTCTCAGCACCTACGACTCCGGATCAATTTGATCAGGGGTCTATCGAGGTGCCCTGTTTAGCTACGCAAGGGAAAGTCCCGGTCCCACTTGAGCCTTTTATGCAAGAAAAGGGCCCTGCAGTGGTGGCACAAACAAGTTATGGGATCCCCAGTCCTTCCATTGGCCCGCTGTTTGGGAGCACCCAAACGGTGTCTAGCTCAACAAGCCCCATACGTTCTAACGAGAATGGAGGAAAGCCTACAAAAGACACCTCGCCTAAAAAGACGGATCTAAGACTCATTATGTCAACTGTAACCCTGGCCATGGCTCCTTTTTGCAAGCTATATGAGTCAATAAACGACTCAATGAGAGATCATGCCTCCATTATAGCGATGATGAATAGCCGTCTAATTTTTCTGGAAGGCTATATCAACGCACTGAACAATAAAATGGAAAAGGGCACCAAAGACGAGGATTTCGGTCAGTCCTCAGCACAATCAACGAAAGGCCTCCAGGTGGATGCCAGTTCCCAGACCCTGGCCCCAAGTTCGCAATTTCAACTTGATGAACTAAGAACAACTGTTGTGTGAGGGTCCGATACTGACCAAGCCACAGTCCATCAAGGCCAAGGGAAATGGAGCAATATGTGATGAACCGAATGAAATCACTATAGACCAGGGGTCTGTCCCGGACAGGAAAGCAAAGGAGGCTACTCTTGTAACAAAAGGTCATCTTACGACCCAAAAGCAAATGACTATTAAGTTCTTTTCTCCTCAACCGACTATTAATAAAGTACAATCGGCGAAAGACCAATGCGAAAGGAACCGCGGGTCTGAGACCCCCCTTAATTGCGAAACATCAAAATCAGTGGCTGAACGGGAAATTCGAAGTCTGAAGTCGGGGTCCAATGTACTAGATAGCGTTCCTGTAAATAAGGAATCTGAGCATGCGATAGATGAGAACTTACTGAATTGTAGTGTTTACACACTATCTGATGATCAGGAATCAACAAATAACTCTCGTCATATGGACAAGGAGCACTCGCCCTTTTGTACTTTGGAAAGTCGCTGTAAGAAGCTTCAAAAAAGTGTAGCTGGGGGGGGGTCCGTTGAAAGACAGTAGCCCCAAATGGCACCACACTAACTTCCAAGAAGTGGTAAGGGGAGAGCTCAATTCTGAAAATCCTCGCTCAAGACCGGGGGTTAGAAGAACCGACTCTCCTTTAAGATCAAGTTCCCCTTCTGTAACTAAATGGGTGCACGCCACCCGGGACAAATGGTTTTCGGAAAATCGACTTTCCCAGCTACAAATACGAAAGATAAGCAAAAGCTGCACCTCTCTAAATCTGGTGAAAACAAAGGGCGAGGGTCAACGGCATATGCTTCTAAATCAAAACGAAACTTCAAAATCGAACAGTTGCCAAATAACAGAAACTACGCAATATTAAATAGAAGCTACCTGCTACAACTTCTTAAATGCGTACCATCGCTCAGAAAAGTCGAATCAAATGTCCTTACCAGGGTCGAACCTTTTCACCAAGGAAAAATGGCATGCGCTTACTTGCACGTGCAAACGAACTGGGCCAAAGTGAGGATCTCCGAGGCGGTGGAACATCTATTAAAAATGGGCTTTGACCTGTTTGAATTGGAAGAGAGTGCTCTAGTTACCCCCCCCCCAGGAAACCTTCAGAATCAACTAATCCAGTTACACCTCGTATCGCAGTTACGAAGAGTAACAAACCACAATTGCACTCAAGACCTGGCAAGGAGAGAGGATCCAGACGAACTTCTACACACAATGAACCAGCTTTACAGATTGCCTCCCCCCGGTCTTCTCTTTGGAATCCCAGTGGCAAAGAGGAGAGTCAGTGTCCCAAAATGGCCACAAAGATAGACGGAATTGCCATTAAGGATCCTTTGGGTATAGGAAGATGTCCTCAGGGACCCAGGTCGAGAATCGTAAGGACCATACATCAATTACCGGGGGGCAAAGATACCAGGACTCATGAATTTCAACAACAAGTTCCACCAGCGGAACAATGGGCATGGTTGCCCAACGCACTGACGATAAACAAGAACAAATAGCAATTCGCTGAGCGTCTGTCCGCACCACTTGCCTCTACACTACTAACTGGTAAACCAGATCTCTCCCTGGGGTCATGGAATACTCGTGGATTCCAGCATCTAACGAAACAAGGAGACCTAAACTTGGGGTGTTTAGATATCATCTGCTTGCAAGAAACTTGGATGATAGAACGCCCATCCATAGACGGATACGATTTGACATTCGCTCCAGCTGTTAAAGGACCTTTTGGCCGACCGTCATCAGGCCTTATAACTGCAATTCGCTGTGGATCCGGCCTACACTTAAAGAATACTCTGAGAGCGACAAATCACTTATTGGCCACAGAAGTTATTTGGATTGAGGCAGAGGTGAAAAAGGGAACGCCCAAAACACAATCTTTAATCATCTTCAATGTATATTGGAATCCCGCGGTTATGACTGATTTACTCTTCATAGCACTGATTGAGGACTCAATCGATGAAGCACGAGTAGGGTGTCCTGAGGCCCTGCTGATCATCTGCGGAGATCTAAATGCCACCTGGTTACCACATGACTCAGCCGGTGACTTACCTCTTTTTTCGACCTTAAGAAGCAAACGTGGTGTGGCTTGGTTGTCGTTGATGTCATCTCGTGATCTGCTCTGTGCTGAGGATTTATTCCCCAGAGGTGAGAGGCCGCCCACCTGGGAAAGAGGTAACTCCTCAGCTGACCTTGACCACATCTTCGTAAGCAGGCTTTTGGCAGCGTTGACTACTTCGTTCGAGGTACGTAGGTCCTCGGCTAGCGACCATAACCTGCTTGTATTGGAATGGAAGACTACAAGGCCTGTGAACTCAGTTACGCCAGCACAAGTGGAGTTAAATAACCAGCAAAATCGTCTAAGACTCTCAGAATCCTCGATCTTAAAGATACAGGCTCAATATTTAGCAATTGAAAATGAGCACAACCTACTGAGTGACCCGCAATTACCAGACTATCAACCACTTCTGGTTCCATTTAGAGCTAAATTTGCTGGCCTCAGACAAAATAACGATTGTGCTAGACATCAATACAGCAAAGAACTGGTCCTAAAACAGAGATCAGTAAGGCGAGCCAGAAGAAAATTCGCTGTTTTTCCCTCACCTGAAAATCAGGCACCATTGAATCAAGAAAAGAAATCTTACAAATCATGGCTCAAGTACTACCGTAGCAAATTTTACCAACAAGATGCCGAAGCCATGTTGAAGCTTGTGAGCGGCCACCACCCCCGAGAGTTCTGGGCACTCTTAAGATCCTCTTTGTCGCCCCACGAGATTCTACCATCTAACCCTATTGGGGAAATAACTTGGATAACATTCTATTCAAATCTGTTTAAAGCGCCAGCACCGTCAAGCCCCTTCGAACTTACTACAAAACTGGCACCATGGATAGATTTGAGCAGTGAATCTGAGATTCTCAAAATCCTGCATAGACTGAAACCATCGCGAGCACCCGGCCCGGACGGAATAACAAACCTTGACCTAAAGAAATATCCAAGTCAGTGGGCTGTGTTGATAAGTGAAATCTTCAAACGCTGCAAACAGGCAAGGCAAATTCCGTCTTCATGGACAACATCTATCATAGTCCCGATATTCAAAAAGGGCGGAAAACAAGAACCAAAAAACCACCGCCCTCTCGCACTTCTGGATACGGTCGGTAAGGTGTTTGTTTCTCTATTACTACAAAAATTTCAGGACTGGGTGAGGGAGGCCGAATGCGCGGATCCGTTTCAAACGGGATTCACACAAAACAGCGCTACAACCACTAACATCATGTTTCTCAGCGCACTCAAAAGTAAGGTGTTGGGAGGAGGCCCACAAGTGTTCTTAGCGTTCATAGATCTGGCGCAAGCTTTCGATCAAATAAACCGTGAGCGCCTGTGGAGAAAACTGAGTCTTTGGAAATGCCCGGACGAACTCCTCCAACCGATTCAAGCTTTACATCAAGAAACAAGGGTGCGAGTGAGACTAACCCAGGCTGGTTTGTTATCATCTGAAATCCCAGTTGACCGCGGAGTGAAACAGGGTTGCCCCCTTGCTCCGTCACTCTTCATTGCCTATCTCGGCGATTTCAAAGCCTCGGAGCAAACGATCCGCTCCTTTCCACCAACTATGGGCAAGTCGAAAACATCGAGACTACTCTATGCTGATGACCTAATCTTAATGGATTTGACTCCTATCGGTCTTCAGCGTCAACTTGACCATCTGGCGACATATATTCAAACAAATGATCTAACTATAAATACAGCCAAAACCAAGATCCTGTTAATGGAAAAATACAAACGACCTAAGGAAAAACTTGCCTGGTACCTGGATGGGGTAGCACTGGAAAAAGTCGCAAATATCACATACTTGGGAGTAGCATTGGACTGCTCGAGTATAAACGCAACCCTCCAAAGCTGCTTAATGACCAAAGTAAAAAACCTAGCGGCTCAAGGCCGGGCTTTGGACAACAAGTTTGGTGGTTTTTCCCAGTTACCCTTGATTAAATTTTATAAGATGAAGGTGGTGCCAACCCTTACCTATGCTGCAGAAGCCCTCCCTCACACACCGACAAACTTGTGGCTGAAGCTAGAGGGTCTATTTTGGCGCACTGTTCTAGGCCTCCCCAAGTCAACATCGGCCCCTTTGATCAGAAGAGATCTTGGCCTATTATCGTTGGAAGGGACCGTGGAAATTAAATCGATGATACTATATAGGAAGCTGTTGCTTTTGGACTGTCCTCATGTGCTAGCTATCGTACGCACTGAATTACTGACATCTTCCCCCTCTGTGGTAAAATCTTGGGAAATGGCTCGTAAAAAGAAGCTTGTGGAAATAAACTCTTCGAAGCAGGATCTCATCGGCAACTCGCTAAAAATAAAAAGGAAAATCAGTGAGCTCGACTGGATTGAAACCTTGAACATTGCATCTAAAGCAAAATCAGTCAGCCATTTGCCTTCCTATCAGAGCAAACTAAACATTGTTCCGAACTACTTGAGCAAGTTCCCAAATAAAGCTGCTAGAAACTTGTTCTTGAGAGCGTGTCTGAACCTACTGCCGACAAATGAGATCTTAAAACTCAGAGGACAAACACGTGTCGTTTTTGTAAAAACGAGACACACGTAGAAACCATACGCCATCTCCTTTTAAATTGCCCAGGAACCAGAGCCGTAGGTGAGAAATTTCTGCTACCACACCTTTTTGCATCATATATCAGGGAAGAAGAAATGTGGTGGACACGCCTGATGAGCGGAGAAAGAAATACCTGGACTATCGCTACTACACAGACTCTGAAGTTTATTCTATCCCTCTGAAAACTTAAGTTCTACTCAACATTAATTTTCTTTTTTTTTTTCTTCTCAGCTTTCAGCGCTCAGCTCTACTCTTTGCTCTTCACTTCGTTTTGATTTCGATCTGTTGTAAAAATCATTAACTTGATTAAATCAACTAAATAAATAAAAATAAGAAATTACAACAGTTTAGCAGCATTCAAAAAATTACAGCTTCAGAACTGTGAACAACTTTTCAGGAAAACCAAGATTCACATTGATGGCCTTAAATACTTTTCTGCAAATTATACTCCTCTCCTTCTGGATAACTTTCTCCAGAAGGGTATCCTTTTTGACACTCTTGTTTTCACACTTCACAAGCCACCACTGATTGATAGGCATAGGTTCTCTTCCTGCCTGTCCTGTGGTTTTGGCAATGTGTGTCTTTCCCACCCTGTATCAGATGTTGTATACAATATGGGCAACAAGTATCAGAGTTTGTTAGTCTTGCATTAACCCATTTCTGCTGTTGGTAACACTGGTTCAATTGTGTTTTCCTTAGTTTCTTTTGGCTTGTTCCATTTAACTCTTTACAAAGTTAGCCCCACGTGTGATTGGGATTATCTCAGAATCACTTTCAAAATCACAGTCATTTGGTTTGGTATATTAATGTTCTGCCGTTTTGCCCTCTTTCAGTATTCAAAATCAATGGGGGAATCTCTTCCAAATACACGCGAGTGCTGCCGCTGTTGATTTGTAACAGTTAGGTCGTCAAACAAAACTTGTGAACTCCTTTCATTCACACTCTAGCCCATCTGCTGCTGCTTCACTTCAGCTCTGCCTCTATGCGCTCTCTGCTTGCCTGCAGCCTGCCACCAGCATGCAACCTGGGACAGAGCGATCAGGGTCACTGGTAACCCTTGAACTCACCAGATCAGATGCTTGCCTCTGCTCCCCTCGCCGCTCACAGGACTTCTTCCACTGTGGCTCCTTGCGACCTGGCAAACCTCTCTGTTAAGTCTTCCTTCGGTGATGCCACTTCCAATAGGAGCCCCTCTCACTCCCTAGGCCCTCCAGTGCATGTCCCCCACCTGAAAGAGTCTCCTGCAAGTTTCCTGCTGTGCAGCCTCTGATTTCTTCCTGCACGCTTTCAGCTGTGTGACCTCTGTACTTCAGCTTTCTAGGGGTACAGACCCTCTCAGGACCGGCAGTTGATATCTGCCAAGTAGTGGTCCCGGCGTCCTCTTCCTCCTCCAGCTTCTGCCTGGGGGCCAACATGATCAATGCTGCTTCTGGGTTTCTCTACTCTTCACCAACAACTCCAACAACTCTATGGTCTACCCCTGAGAAGGCATTGTAAGGCTCTCTGCCTCCCTCAGGTCTGGATCACCTTACATTAATGAATTGACCACTCCTACAAACTTTTGCCTCTTCAAACCTCTTCTTCGTCCCAGTAACTAGGTAATAATAGGACTTGAAGTTCCTAAAAGAAAAATCAGGTTTTCTTCTTTCTGCCATTTTACAATAGGCCATTAGACGAGTGGGGCTTCACAGAAAGTTGAACAATGGGGTTCCTCCTAACCTGCTTCCCTCCTCATGTGATCCTCAAGCAGAACACCACACCCAGGGTTAGGATCAGAAAGTGTCTGCCTTTCCATGGCCACATGAGAAGGGACCCAGGCATATTTCCTGTTGTCACCATTGCTGATTCATCACATCCCCTTCCCTAATGTCACTAGTTTTGTCAGCCTATATTGGGAATTGAGAAAGGAAATCAACATTACTGTTCAACAGAGAAACAATAGGGCTGGAGATCAGAAAACCGGCACATGACTCTAGCATTGGTATCTTTTCTTAAAATGAACCATTTAAGGGGAGCGTGGTCAGTACCTAATCTACACTTCCTACCTGTTAAATAATATTTGAGGTAGGTAAATAATATTTGAGGTAGGTAACGGCCCATTTGATGCAAAGGGCTTCCAATTCTATGGTGGCATATTTCTTTTTCTGGGCAAACAATGTCCTACTAATATTGAGGATAGGATGTTCTATATCATCATGACATTAAGATAACACAGCCCCAAGACCAATATGTGAGGTAACAAAATAAAGGGTCAATTGAAATCTGCTACCTTCAGAATTGGCTACATGCATAATATGTGTTTTAATTGCTCAAAACACTTGATCTTCTGGCTGCCATTTAACTTTCTGTGGTTCAGAATGTTTAAGCTTATCAGTAAGAGGGGCAGAAATAGAGGACCCATTTTGAATAAATCTGCGATAATAACCAACAAGGCCTAAAAAACTCTTAGTTTCTTTTTTAGTCTTTGGAGATGTATCTGGAGATGTATTTATTTATTTATGTATTTAATTTATAGAGTGCACACACAAGCTGGAGGCATTGAGGCTCTGCCACAGGTAGATGTTCTTTGCATTATGTACACTTAGGGTAAAAAAGCAGGCACACTCAGGGCCTCATCACGAGTTTGGCGGTAACCCTTAAATGTGGTGTTAATGCTATGACCGCTGCATTTAAGGGTCTGCCAAATCATGGGCTTGGCGAATTTCCCCCCAGCTCTGAGTTGGGGGCAAATCTGCTGCGGTTTTGCCGATTTTCAGCACTATTACCGGCAGTAATAGCGCCAAACATTCCCCGTTGGGCCCAATGAGGAATGGGAAATTCCCAAATGGGCCCAATGGGGAATGGGTACTTACTGTTCTGCCAAACCTGTGATCCAGTGCTAATAGCACCGAGGGGGTTTGGCGGTAGAGCAAATAGGCTGACCTTTCCCCAGAAGGTCAGCCTTTTTGCCTCTCTTGTTTCCCTACTTCACAAGCCACCACTGACTGATAGGGATAGGTGCTCTTCCTGCCTCTCCCCTGGTTTCCCACCTTGCATCAGATGTTGTATACAATATGGGCAACAGGTTTCAGAATGTATTAGTCCTACAGTAACCCCTTTCTCCGGTTGGTAACACTGGTTGAATTGTGTTTGCTTTGGTTTCGGCAATGCTTGTTCAAGTTAACTCTTATCAAAGTAAACCAGATGGGTGGTTGGGATTTTCTCAGACTTGTACTTTCAAAATCACAGTCATTTGGCTCTGGTAAATTAATGTTCTGCTGTTTTTCTCTTTTTCTGTATTAAAAAGCAATGGAGGAAACACTCTCAAATACACGCGAGTGCTACCGCTGTTGATTTGTGACAGTTTGGTCTTCAAAAATACATCTGTACCCCTTTCATTTACACGTGAGCACCTCTGCTGCTTCTTCACTTCAGCTCTGGCTCTACGTGAGTGCCCTCAACTCACCTGCAGCATGACTCCAATGTACGAGCGGGGTCAGAGCGTTCCAGTGTCAATGGTAACCTGTCAACTCACCGGATCAGATGATTGCCACTGCTCCCTTTGTGACCCATCAAACCTCTCTGGTAAATCTGCCTTCACTGACACCTCTTCCAATAGGATCCCATCACACTCCCGAGGCCCTATGGTGCATGCCAGCCACCTGAGACCACCTCCTGCATGCGTCCTGCTGCGCAGCATCTGCAAAAAATGTCACAAGGGGGAAGCTTTCTTTCTGCATGCTTTCTGCTGCACAACCTCTGCACTTCTGCTTTCTGGGAGTACAGACAACCCGGAAGCTGATCTCTGCCAAGTAGTGGTCCGGCGTCCTCGTTCTCCAGCTTCTGTCTGGGCTGCCAACACAAAGTGACCTGCTTCTGACTTCCTCTGTTCTTCACCAACAGCTCCAACAACTCTGAGAGGGCCTTTTACGCCTGCCTACCTCCCTCAGGTGTGGGCCGTCTACATTTATGAACTTAAAAACTCCTACAACATTGTGCCTCTTGAACCCTCTTCTTTGTACCAGTATCTAGGGAATAATGAGACTTGAAGTCCCTAAAAGAAAAATCAGGTTTTCTTATTCCTGCTGTTTCACAGTTAGCCATTAGAAGAGGGGGGCTTCTGGGAAAGTTGAACAATGTGGTCTCCCATGGCTCCTGTCTGGCTTCCCCCCTAATGTGAACCTCCCGCAGAACACCACCTCCAGGGTCGGGATCAAAAGGAGTCTGCATTTCCCTGGCCATATGAGAAGAGTCCCAGGCCAGGATTCCTGTGGGAACCATTCCTGATTCATCACAATACCTAATGGTATTTACCATCAAGATCCAAATGGATCATTACATCTTAGAAATGACTCATTATGATGAAATGTGAGAGTCACAAGTTGATAGGGTGGTCCATTTTGGCAGCAAGGTCTAAACTTCACCATTGAACATGAGGCAGCTGCTAAGTATGAGACTGCCACCATACATCCAAGACAGTTCTACCAGTTAAAAACGACCAACCATCCCCTAGAAGATAAGTCCTCAGGTAACAATTAGGACTTTAAGCCACTATAAGGCTTAAAGTCCTAGGTTGTAACTATAGTGTGCAGCCTTTGTGTATTTCACTTTTTCAATTTGTTGTTTACTAACATTTACCCACATGTGTACTTATGGTGCACTCAAAGGTATCCTTTTCTCTGAATGAGTCTCCTCACACAAATGGCTGTGTGGAATCAACTTCTTGGTGGCAGTCTATGTGAATTTTAGCAGTATATGACTTATTGAATCCCTACCCAGAACCCCTGTGTAAATCCAGTGGAAAAGCAAACCCTAACATTTTGTACTGGGAGTTATTGGTACATGTATGTTGCTATCATCAACAGCTTCAATTGAAGAAAACCCTGCATTTGAGAGCTGAGAAACTGATGAGCTATGGGATTCTGTATTAATCAGAAGGCCTGCATCCATACACTTTCTCTCATTCAAACCCCATTTACCGTATACTGCCTCCCGTCCTCTATCCAGCTTCACCTACTGAAATATATGTTATCATCCGCAATGCCAATCCTATCTGTGCTCCAGTGGACCCCTTTGCTCTGCAAACTATCAAAGGTCATTTACCAACCACTTACTTCTACCTCTCCTTACTTTACTTTTCAACCATTCCTCACCTGTGGGAATTTCCTCATCTGTTTCAAAAGTTACACTGTTATGCCTATGCCCCAAAATCCCTCTGCTGACCCCAAAAATCCATCTAACAATGATGCATTTTATCTTCTCCACCAATACTCCAAAATCTTCAAAATACTTCAACTACCCAGAAACCTATTATCTACATCACAACATAATCAGGATTCTGCATCTGCCACTCGACAGAACTGCCCTTACCCATGTATCGAGCGACCACCTAAGACTCTCCTACATAATTATGCTCCTGAATCTCCCTGCTGCCTTCAACACTGTTCACCATGCATCTTTCCTTCTGAACCTCTCAGATTCCGATATTTGGAACTCAGCCCATGGTTGTGGTGCTGCCTACCTCTCTGCTTGCACCTCCACTATCCTTTGGAATACAGAAACCTCAGTCCCTAACCCTCTCACTACAGGTTTTCAACAAGGAAACACAGACACCTCCAATTCTCACTTATCCTTGTTGCTGTTCCACAAGGCTGCATCCTCAGCCACCTTATCTTTACCCTTTATACCTCCTCCTTTTTTCAAAACACATATCCTCCTTTGTTCCTTTCTATGACCTCTTTGCTGATAATGCCTAAATAATTTCCTTCCTGAGGTCCACCCCCCAAAATCTCTGAGATCTGTGCATGTCTTCTAGGTATCTGCGACTGAACGGCTATTGAAAGTCTTATGTTCATTTCCACTAAGAACACATTCATCTCCCTGCCCTGAATGCTCCATTACACCTTCTTTTATACCTTGTTTTACCCAGCCTGACCATCCACTTTCCAAGAGGTGCAATCTTTGGTCCCTATTGACAGCAATCTAAACATTCTACAAATAATCATTTCCATGTTTGATATTGCTAGGATTAATTTACATAGATATGTGCACCCTCTGCTTCCGGTTTACTCTAATAAAACGCTAATCTTCATTCTTATAATCAGTTGACTTGACTACCATGCTAGGTTCCCCTAGAACTTCATCTCTGTTAATTTTCCCTCATTAGTCAAAATCCTTAGCTTTGGAACTGGCACACACTACAAGCAAAATCACTTCTCTCCACCCTTTCCTGAACTCCTTCATGCTGCATTGCTCTCAATGTCTAAGTGATTCCTCAAAATCAAATCCATCCAAATCATATCCCCCTCTTGTGGCTGCTATTATATCTGGACAGTACCCAGTTTTCCCCTTAAATACATTCTCTACTCAGTATGTTTGTTCCCATTCACCCAGTTCACCCTTCCACTTTTTGTCATTATCCTTGCTCACTCCGTTCACTGGATCTGCTTACCCCTCATAAAAAAAATCACTTTCATCATCCATACTATCAAATTATGTAGAAGAGGCTACCTGAAACCAATTCTTGTATGGGTTCCAACAGATCTATAATCATCCAAGACCATGTCTGGAAGCAGCTGATTTGAACTGCGCTTCGATACGGCTGCCATTCCACGCATGGAGCCGGCGATAGCCTGAGGAACCCGGCCCTATTGCGGCGGTAGTTCCACGACCGCCGGAGATCACGCCTTTCGTGCCGACGCGGATCTGGTCTGCACAAGATTTCCAGTAGATGGGATTTTCTCTCCCCATTTAGCCTGAACTACTTTGCACCCGGATAAGACTCGAGGGGGTACCACCAAGAGAATTTTTCTCTACTTTGATGGGCATTTTTCGGATACACTCAAAAGGAACTTCCACCTTTGAAGATGGAATACATTGAACATCTGGGTGAATAAAGGAAGAACCATCTGAAGAAGATTGGACACATGGAATAATTTCAAAGACACTTTTTGTACTACGTGGCCATAGATGGCTCTTGAATATTTAAATGTAGAGAATTTGTATGTTTAGATTTTAGAATTTATCATCTAATCTGCCCTGTCCTGAGGAAGACGATTGTCAAGCTTTCTCTCTGCTGCTACGGTGAGAGACAGACAGCTTAGACACTGTTATTTTATCGTCAAAACTACCTATGTTAGATACCAGTACAGCCCACGATATGGTTGGGAGCTGTACTAGGTACTGGTTGTTGACTACTTTGGTCAGATTGGAGACAAGCACAGGTTTTGCTGTAGTATATATTGATGCTACCCCGCTTGTCTGTTTTCAATAACGAATTGGTGGGCTTTATTAAGGTACAACCTTTTTTATCCCGCAGAAAATATTGATTATTTTGATCTGCCTGGTTATGTTGCCTTGTATACCTCCTTAAGCCTCCCTAATTAATTTTTGCATTTAATATTTGCATATATAAAAAAGAATCTTTTTCCCCTTGCTTGGTTGTATTCTGGTTACAAAATATCCCTTTGGTTGAATACAGATTGGGCACCAACTGAGGATTTTTTGCTGTCTACGGATGTTATGTACTCTTGAATTATGTTATGCACAATGCACTTATGCTTACATCCTAGGATGGCTATTAAAATAATATGCACTTTAACTGGATATGTTCAGCATTAATTATGTGTTTTTATGCTGTTTTTATCATGTGTATGGTAATTGAATATGTGTTTATTAAAGATTGATTGAATACCTTTCTATGTTCCTTGACCTGGTCTATCCCCATATTTAGCTCCTTCACAGTGGGCAGTATATTCCACTGATCGAGTCTATGGTTTTGTTCGCATGAACCCTCTTTCCCCCTTGGTGGGCGTGTTTTGTTGTGGAAGTGAAAGTCTACCAATGCCTGTGAACATCAGAAATCCTATGACCAGTCGGAGGTTCTCTTTCCTTAACCAGGCAGAAGCAGCCAAGTTACCAGTTCAAGGAGCCTTTGCTCTCTATGTCATTGTTGCTCATCTCTTCACAAACTTTGTACAAAAAGGTTGAATCAAAGAGTATCAATAAATGTTATGTTATGTTATTAGGATTTGGACCATGCACATAATCTACAGGCACTTGTGAGCCAGTAATCATACGAGGCTATGGCTTGTGCTTACTAAAGACATTGTTTTGCAATCAAGTGGGATGTAAAGTGATACATGTCAGAGTCTACGGATGGCTTTTCAGAAGTAAATCCACTTTGAGGCAATGAAGACATTCAGACTGGGGTCATCAATTCGCCTGCAACTCTAGTGACTTCATTGTTAGGTCACTTGCTAGTCTAGGTAAACTGTCCTATTCTGGTTAATATGCTAAAGAACGTTTGGACAAATCAGTATTATACCTGTAGCAATGTCATTATTTTCCTGCAAAGTGTATTCACAATGCCTCTTCATAATACCTTTATGCAAGCTGTCTATTATTTGTTCTAATTCAATGCGACACTGTGTGTTTCTAAGAAATTCTGCTGAATAACACCAACAGAACCACTAGATTTTATAAGCAAAGGAAGACTGAAAGCAATGCCTGAAATTTGAACAAAACTAGTATATTTGGACAAAGAGCTGGAACGCACTAATGTCATGTTTCAAATAATGTATGTTTGCCATCTCTAACTGGATATGTCCTTTCTCCCTCAAGCTTAACATGTTCAAGAATGATATAGCCATCTTTGCAGAAAAGACCCACGTTTGACTCCTACTCTTGGACCCTGCCACACTCCAGATCTATGGTAAAGAATTTAGGATTCATGTTTGATTAACAACTTTATCTAGTGCCACAGATTAAAAAAGACCTCACCAGTCTGCTGACATTCTATTTGTCTTCTATGACAGATCGTTCCTTTACTCCTTTGCATGTCCTTAACACAGCAGCTAATCAATACACATTGTGGCACAGGTTCACAAGATCAACACCACTCTTAAAGGAAAACCATTTCACTATATGTTGTCAAACAGAAACATCAATGTGAACACTTTCTCCAAGACAAAGATTTCTTCCATGTATAATACAATAATAGTGCAGTAGGTCAAAAACAACCAAAGTACATTGTGAAGGTGCAAAGTGTTTCCCATTCTTCCCACAAAGAAAAGTCACAACACAATTACAAAAAAGTAAACATTCAGAACACCGCACAGTCTGGTTCTCATTTGGTTCACAACTGTGATAATCAGCACAACTTACTAATTGATAAGGTTCTTGGTCCAACAAAGTGACTGCACAGACAATAATGTAACTATGGGCCCCGGCTCATTACCTGAAGTGGTAATGCCCACCCTGCTTGGGGCCTATTGCTTAAATAATTTAGGTTGATGCTACTCTATATTTTATGTACATTTGTATTATACTCTCTCCATGCACACGGATTCCCCTGTGTGTTTATGCATTCTCAGGGCCATTGGAAGTTCGTTTTGAAAACAAGATTCCTAACTTGTTAAGCACATATCCAGCCCTGATGAAAAACCAGCCCCCTTCTGAGATAGGGTTGAAACTACCACATGGTCTACTTTAGATATGGACCATTGCTGAGCTGCTCAATTTTGATGAAATTCATTGTATTAGTCTCATCTAGTAGACTGTTTCTGTCCAAAATGATAGACTTCCCAAAACACTAATATCTCCTAAATGATGTAACTTTACATTCGTAAGCTTTTTACGGCAGTGCTAAATGCACTCTATACATTTGGCATCAACGTGAAGTGAGACATAAGTATTTATTTAGGCCTTAACCTGTGCATATGATGATTGTATATTGGCAAATCATGGCAATATCTGGATATGCAAAGCAGTCATGGTCAAATTATGACTTTAGTTGGATATTTATGTCTGCAAATGGCATTTATTAAAAACAGTTATGTTTGCTTTGTCAAGGCACCAAAGATGTATGATATGATATGATGAGTCATTTATAAGACACCAGTACACAAGTTCTTCTAGGCGCGACACTCAACATTCATCTATACCATCATCACTATACAAATTACATTTTTATGATTTCAACAATATTTGAGAAAGGTTAGGTAAATCAAAGAGAATACTTTTAATAGAGAGCTTGGTAGGACTTTATGTTAGAAGCACAGATCAAATGTGTGATGGGAATACATTGTTTCTTAATCCAAGAATATCAATGAGTCTTGTCTCCTTAAATCTGTACTAAAGCATTGGACAATGTTAGAGATTTAAAGTTGAACTGCGTCACCTCAACACTCTTCAAAGTAAGACTACTTACAGATTAAAAGTATCTGATAGAGTCTGGAGCTAAAAGGTGTTCGATAAGTCTTCCTGCAAAGAAAACCATCTGCAAAAGCATTGAGGAATCAGGGTACCTTTGTTTCTTTATCCAGTTTTGAGTGTTCTCATTCGCATGTGTATGAAAGCTTTTTTCTAGAGATTGTTTTGCATTCTGAACAAAGAAGGCATGATTGTATTTCTTCTGCTTTGAAAGTGAAAAGCACCCGTTTGAAAAGGAGATTCTGTTTTTGTTCAGTGGGATAGGGGCTTTTCAGATCGCTAACCAGACATGTGGGCCTCATTACGAGCTTGGCGGTAATGAGAAAAAGTGGCGGTAGTCAAATGCACTTGTGAAGACAAATTAATCTTAAAATGTTTCCTTAAAGCAAATGTATGTAGACACATTATGAACTGTGCTGTTTCCTGCAAATGTGAGGAAGATGGCTCAGTGATGAGGAATGAAAGATGAATGGAGATTGTTTCAAGTAATAGCAAATGTAATACATGGAGTAAGATAGGTGACACGAAAATGCAGCATTTAGTTAGGATTTCCACCTCCTACTCCCTACCATGACAAGGATGCACTTTTGGGATACTGGTAATGACCTGCGCTCCTGGGAGATAATACTTGACACATTGGGCCTTTGAGAACATTCCACCCAAAGACTGGGTTTTTACCAATGTCAAAGAAAACAGTGGATGCAGAATGCACCAGTTTAATATGGAACTTCATTTCGAAAAGGGCCAAGAGCCACAAATCTGTCCAAAATTGTACCCTGTTAACCAGAGAAAACTATGTTACAGAAGTTTAAAATGATAACACTTCTGTGTAGAATGTTGTCAAGTGCTCTGAATTGCATGCTCATGCATTTATTACTGTACATCAAGTGAAGGAAAGTAACCATCATTTATTCAGAGTGTATTTTAATGTAATGTCTTATTTCTCCAAGAACTGTCATATTATTTTACAAAGCTTATAATAATATAGTGGACTTTAATAATATTCCACAGAATAATATGTAGAAAAGCAGTGATTCTTTTGTTGGTTTGCACAACATTGATGTGTTTGATTCAGCATGGAATTGTGCTGCCTTCAAATTGAACTTGGTTTGAATGTGGAGCTGAATCCCTCACATATATGGGAGTCTTCCAGAGGAGGGTGTTAGAAAAATACTCCAAGATTCCAGGGAAGTAGGATTTGCAGTCTATGTAAAGATTGATATCTAGAGTGAACAGCTGATCAGAGTTGAAAGCCAGTACCAAACCACAAGACTCCAAGGCCAATCAACGGGAAAGTCTAGGCATATGTATTGCTCTTGGTTTTATAACAGAACATATTTACCATTGACCCAATTTGCAAAAGAAAATGTCACTTATAACTTTTGAATGATAAGACTTATAAATATGGAGTTTGACCCTCTGCCAAACTAAGAGTCTCCTCTTCACTTTGCATTGGGTATGATTTTTAAAGATTAATGAAATGAGAAAAAAACATAAATAGTGCAACATATCACAAATAGTTATGTTGCATATCCAACAGTGCCTCTGAAAGCACAGATTTCAATAATCATAGTTTCATTGAATTAGCATATTGCTGTCAAAAAATATGGAACAAAAACAACATTTTTTTTCTAAAGTGGTTAGGAGTGGTTTTGGCACCACGTTTTCTAATCATAAGTATGGAAATTATAATCATCCTTTTGATTGGGGTGTGTGTATTCAATATGAGTGTTTAAGTAGGCCAATAGAATATCTTGACTAATCACATAGTGCGACATAATTATGACATACGGTGGACATATTGGACTCTATAGGATAGTAAAGGAGAAGAGTCTGACTCTGTCACCATTAGATGAGTGCTGCATCTGGATACCATCTGTAAACTTTGGCCTTGCCTACGTGGGATCCAGAACCATTTGAACCAGTGGAAGAATTGCTTTCTCAGAGGGATGAGAACCTGACCAGGAATCCTTTTGGAAACTCACGATGGCCCCTTTTGATGTGGTTCCTTAAAAGAAAGATTTGAACAGAGTATAAAAAGATATTATATATAAGTTCCCACGAAATATTGTCCTAACTCAAAGAGAATTCAGTCTAGTGTTGCAGCTAGCAGGCATTCATTCCAGATAGAATAACCTTGTTTTTTTCTGTTAATTGCAACAGCATACCATCATATTTAAAGCCTAGTGAGATTTGACTGCATGTAGTAAACATGGCACTTCTGTGCACAAAGTGCAGGAGCTAATAAAAGGTATTCATAAGAAAGAGAATAGGATACTGTAGTTAGTAATTGTGAGATACATACTAATATGTCATTGTATTTGGTGCTGAGGGAGATTACATGTACATTAATGCTAAAATGCTTTTTCTGTGCTATGAATGATGTTCAAAATAGAGATGTTTTCACAGCACTGACAGAAATTATGATTATCCAATGAACATTAGAGGGGGGTATATTCAGTAGGAATGTCTAACTACAAGATTGACCAGTGGAAGAAGTTGACAAATCACATAGTGTGACTTGATTATGACATAAAGTGAGGATAATGGACTTTGTAGATAGTGTGAGCACAGAGGAGAGAAGTCTGATTCTGGAAGTGTTGCAAGAAAAAAGAACACCTGTCCCCATTAGATGAGGGTTTTGTGTGAAATGCAACAGTGTCTCTCTTTCTATTTAAGCCTAGTGAGATTTCACTGCATGTAGGAAATATGGCACTTCTACGCACCAAGCAAAAAAAGCATTCATTAGAAAGTAAATAGGATATTGTAGTTAGTGACTGTGAGATACATACAGATTCTTCATTGTATTTGAAGCTGAGGGAGATTACATGAAAATAATCACTATATAAAATAGGAAACTCTCAGTGTTGACAGATATTTTAAAAGTATCCAATGGAGTAAATGCTGCTCCATTGACTAATTTGGTGGCAGACACCTGGTGTGTTTACTCTCAGGCACAGCCAGGTACCCGCTGCACATTTTTATCATTTGCTTCGCAGAGCACAAATGTGCAGGCCAAAATTAATGCTGTTGCCTTTTACCCTGCACTTTTTCACTCTGCCGTTCAAAGTGATTTAACACTGGCAAGTGGTGTTCACAAATACAATTAAACACTTCCCGGTATGTTTTCATGTCAAGCAGTGTTTAATTTAACTTTTGAACGCTGCTTGCCATGTGCAATTGTTAAGCAACTTTCACATTTACAATTAAACACTGCCCAGCATTCAAGCATGTTAGGTAATGTATACAATGGATCCCTACGGGGTCTGCCTGCTTTATGTTGTTCAACAAAGCCGACGGACACAATAGGGATATCCAGCATTTGCACTGTCATGAAAATCCATGCCAGCGCAAATGATGGAGCATTTGTATGGTGGAGAGAAAGGGAGATGATGGAAATGCAAGTTGCACCCTGCCCCTACTCACCGCCATACGCATCTTGGAAAATGAACCGTAATGTGAATGAATGGCATAAAATCTTTAAGCAAGGCTTTTTCATAATTAATTTACATTACTTGCTATTGCAAAATGATCTCCAAAGTTTGTTTGTTTGTTTGTTTTGTTTTCACTGAAGTAGTCGACATTAGACCATGGTTCCAAAATGTTCTATGATGTGGCCTAGTGAGGATCAGTTAGATAATACATGTTGGGTAAAGACCGTTGTTTCTTAAACTAAATTTGAAAAGGAAATCAAGTTAAAAGAATTAATGTATATTCCCATAGATTAGTTTGAATATAAATCCCATATTCACGTCATTCTGAAATTGCATCATGAGATTCATATTCGGTTTGCAAGGGGAGGAGTATTTATATCTGTCCAATACAATCTGATTTATTTTTTCTCAGGTTGGGTGTGTGTAAATCAAAATAGTCGTTGCATTCTAAATTGAACACATTACTCCTCTAACCTTAAACCTGCATAATTCGAATGGAAGCTATTGTAAGCCTATTTTAAACTTCACACACATATTAGTGGCCTACACATCTGTATCAATCTGGGAAACCTGACACATGCAAACGTTCTTAATTCTATAAATAGCTGCCGGTATTGGGAAAGCAAAATGCTTTGATTAATTTGCTAATGTGACTTTATGTGTAATTTAGAGAGGCTTTTGTGAAGTCAAGGATTTTGATATACTGATCAACAACTGGTAGAAGTACAACTGGAATGTTTAGTGTTATTCAGAACTTAATATGTATAGAGAACTGACCATGCAAATGAATGCGTGTGTGTGTGCGAAATTGTGAGATTCAAGCAAGCAGGTAATTTTCGTTTTGCTGTAGACAAGTTGCATGTTATTGTGTAACATAGTGGGAACTTTCCTGCATAAAGTCTGTGAACTGCATTTAATTTCTCTATTTAAATAGATTTCAATATTAACATATCAATCATAATAAATATCTTACAACCTCCAATTTTACAACACAGCACACACAAAATCTAATACCAATGGTGCTACATCCATCTGAGGAATTAGGGCCAGAAGAATTACCATCGGAAAAAAATAGTAAGTCCTCCAGCGCTAATTCCAAAATACCATGAAAGCTTGCAGTCATTCTTAAAAATAATCAGTGCAGTTACCTCCTTCTCAGAGGTGGAGGTAAATGCATTCAGATTATTAAAATAAAGGTACAGATGCACCCAAATGCACACACAAGTGTAGCTAAGGCTCAAACCACCCCCAAACTCACTTCCAAGAGACATGCAGGACCACAGCAGATAAAGAATGCTAACACTTATTTCAGTAGTCATACACCCAAAACACATGCCAGTCCACCACCATCTTCGCCCACATGGCCCTCAGTATGGTTTCATTACTTGCAGGGAATGACTAGGCCATCTCCCTTATTTTATGTCAAACTACATTGATGGTTGCAGTGCCATCTTCTAATCTCCAACTCCATGCACTTCATCCAACTCTCTCTTCCAAAATACCTATTGATATTGATATTGATATTTTATTTCTATCACGCTCGTACACAAGTGATTCAGAGCGCAACAAGGCAAGGGAGGGGAACAGGGGAGAAAAAAGGTGATCTTACTAGGGCCAGTGACATTGAGAACGCGCAAGTGCATGGGAGAGGGGGAGGGGAAAAGTGCATGGAAGTGGGGAGAAGTGGAAAGTGCGAAGCAGAGGATAAACAGATAAATAACAATAAATACATAATAAAGGCAACAAACAGTGGTAGTACAGCCAGCAAGTTGCAAGTGCTAGGTTTAAGGCAGCAGACAGGGTAGGTCTGATAAGTGCAGGAAAAAAAGGGGGGGCTGTATGGGTACAGATACAGACCCCAGTGCAAGGGGTGGCCCGGAGGCAGTGCGGGAGGGTGGCAGGTTGGTCATATACCTGGGCCCGCAGGGCACAGGGTGGCTAGGTGCACAGTGCTAAGAGAGAACAGATCAACAGGGGAGAGGGGGAGCGAAGGCAGAAGAAAAGAGGAAGGTCTTGAGGTGCTTCCGGAACCAGAGATGGTTCTCCTCAAGTTTTAGAGTGGCAGTGAGGCTGTTCCAGAGGGTGGCACCAGCCGAAGACAGAGATCTATCCCCAGTTCATTTCTTTGAAAAACAACTGACCCTGAGAGAGTTACAGGTAGAGGAGCGAAGAGCTCGAGAGGGGAGGTATTTTCTGAGGGATAGCTGAAGGTATTTTGGACCCAGGCCCAAGAAAACCTTGTGGACAATGCAGAGGGTTTCGAATTTAATCCTTGCATCCACTGGGAGCCAATGGAGAGATTTCAGAGCTGGAGAGATACGATCCCAGGGCTTGAGGCCAAGGACACGTCTCGCAGTCCTGTTCTGGACTAGTTGCAGAGGGCGCAGAGTAGAGGCAGGTAGATTTAGAAAGAGGCTGTTACAATAGTCCAACCTAGAGAGAACCAGAGCTTGGGATACCATGAGCTTCTGGGGGAAGGAGAGGAAAGGCAGAGTACCTGAGGTGTAGTAGGAAATTTGACTTTTTAGAGACTTCAGAGATGTGGGCGGAGAAGGAAAGGGTGGAGTCAAAGATGACCCCAAGGTTCTTAGCCTCGCAGGTGGGGGTAGGAGGAGTGCCAAGGGAAGCCGGCCAGAGTTTGAGGGGAAAGGATGGTGAAGGTGTGCCGATGCAGAGGATCTCCGTCTTGCTGGCATTCAGACAAAGATCATTGGCGGCACACCAATCTTGAATGGCAGTTAGGCAATCAGAGCTGAGAGGGGGAGAGGCGGTGGCAGAGGGCAGCCTGAAAATGAATTGAGTGTCATCAGCGTAGCACTGGAAATTTGAGCAGAAAATGGCAATGCAGTGGGCGAGAGTTGCCAGGTATTGGTTGAAAAGCCAGGGCGAGAGGTTAGACCCCTGGGGAACACCACAAGTAGAGAGGAAGATAGATGATAGGAAGAATCCAAGTTGGACCTGGGAGGGTCGATCTGAGAGAAAAGAGATCAGCCAGGCCAGAGCCTGATGAGTGATACCCAGGTTTTCACAGAGACGGTTGAGCAGGATGGTATGGTTGACCGTGTCGAAGGCAGAAGAGAGATCGAGGAGGATGAGGACAGAGGGAATGTTAGAGTCAAGGTTGGAGAGCAGATATTCACGGATGTTCAGGAGAGCAGTTTCCATGCTTCTGGCAGCTCTGAAGCCAGACTGGTGGTCATGGAGACAGCCAACAGAATTGGAATGAAGGTTAAGCTGAGAGATCGCCAGCTTTTCCAGGAGTTGGCCCAGAAAGGGAGTAATGAAAATTGGGCGATAGTTAGCTGGAAAAGAAGGATCAGCTGTGGATTTCTTGCGAAGAGGATGCTTCATATTGGAGGGGAAGGATCCTGAGTCAAAGGAGTGGTTGGAAAAATCAGCAAGGGCCAGAGTGAGGGTGTCAATGTGGTCCTTGATGTTTTTATAGGAAAAGGGATGAACCTGTTTTGACAAGGCTTTCATAGATCCGACTTTTCTAGCGACCTTGTCAGGGGAGAAAAGAGGAAAGGACAAAAAGGATGGTCGGGGGTGGCTAAAGGAGGGTCAGCAAGCACAGATGGAGAGGGGAGAGGTGGGTAGGGCGGAGAGGGTGGACAGGATGTTCTGGGTTTTTTAAATTAAGTGAAAGGCAAGGGCATTGCAAAGAGACTGGGAGGCAACAGGAGGGGTAGAGATTGCAGCAGGGTTGGCCAGCTCCTTGCATATTTTAGAGTTCGGCCGAGTTGTTAAATGGCGCAGAGACACAGGCTTGAATGTGGACTCTCTTCTTGGTGAGGACAGAGAGTCGGTATTGCCTTTGTAGCAGGCGACAGGCCAGTTTGTCAGAGGATGAACAGGAAGCCCTCCATTTCCTCTCAGTTTCCCTACACTTACATTTAAGTGTAGCTAGGTCAGAGTCATACCAGGAATTTGACTTGGCTTTGGACTTCAAACGGATCCTCATGACAGAGGCAAGAGCATCAAGAGTATCAGAAATTGAAGAGTAGAGTAGAGACAGGGCTGTGTCAGGATGTGAGGCAGACAAAGGTGGAGGGGGGGGAGAGAAAGTGGCGGCAAAATCCTCAACTGACATACGCTTCATGGGCTGGATGTCCGAGAAGGTAGGTGGCAGTGTTGGGGTAGGCTAGGCTTGGGGGGAAGAGAGGGAAAGATGAGAGGAGAGGAGGGAGTTATTGCTCCAGGAGAGAGGAGTGGTAGAGGGATGGCTAGGGGGAGGTCAGAGGAGATGAAGACATTGAGTGTGTGCCCTGCAGAGTGAGTCGGGCCAGAGGGGAGGATGGACAAGGAGAGAGAGTTGCAGAGGACACGGGAGAGTACAGAGGAGGAACAATGAGAGTCTAAATGTATATTGAGGACACCGAGGAGGAGGAGTTGAGTGGTGGAGGCCAGGAGGGAGGAGGACGGTCCACCCACTAAGAGAGAAATTAGGTGATTTGACCAGGAGGCCGGTAGATGGTAGCCACAGTAAGAGAATGGGTAGGCGAGAGAGAAAGCCTACAGACAAGGCATTCAAAAGAGGAGTAGGTCTGAGTGGGAATGATAGAGGCAGGAATCCACTCAGGAAAGATCAGGTCTACCCCCCCACCAAACTGGCGGCATCTGCGTACAGAGAGGATCTTGTAGCCATCAGGGAGGAGAGTGTCAACGCTCGTGACAGAGCTGTCCGTGAGCCATGTCTCAGTAAAACCAAGGACATCAAGTTGTAGTTCTTCAAGGAGGTGGCGGATGTCAGAGGAGTGTTTGGCAGAAGAGCGAGAGTTGAGGGTGGCAATATGAAGAAGGTTGCCAGCCTTAAAAACCTTCCTGGGAGGGGTACAGATCAGATGTATGCCCTGTGGAGGAGAAAGAACCCTAGGAGGGGCAGAGGAGGAGGAGGAGAGAGAGGGCAAGATAGCCAAGGGGGGAGAGGAGGGGACAGCAGGAGATGAGAGGAAATTGATGAGGCGAGGGAAGAGCCTATCAGAGAGGAGGAGATTGGCCTGTGGGCCTTGGACCATGACAGTGCCATTTAGGTAGACATTAATGATGACTTCAGAGGAGTCGAAGGAAG
The DNA here is from genome assembly GCF_040938575.1 of Ambystoma mexicanum. Classification (NCBI taxonomy): domain Eukaryota; kingdom Metazoa; phylum Chordata; class Amphibia; order Caudata; family Ambystomatidae; genus Ambystoma; species Ambystoma mexicanum. The sequence continues at coordinate 453,080,641 of NC_090930.1, forward strand.
CCATGAGAACGTCCCAGTGAGTGCCACCATTAATGGAAGAGGAGGAGATAGGGCAGAGCACAGAGATCATATGAGGAGTCCATAGATCTGGTGAAGGAACGACAAAGAGGATGTCGGTGAGGGTCTGTCTGGAGAAAGCATTGGAGTATGTGTCGGCTATAGGAAGGCCAGGGTTAGAGGCCAAGATATCCTTTTTGAACTTCTTCCTACCAGACCTAGTGAGAAGGGAAGGATAGTCAATGGAGAAGAAGTTGGAAAAGATAGGAGAAACAGAAAGCGCCATGGGGTAGAAGTGAGGAGAGGATGGAGAAACTGGGAGGGCTAAGGTGGGATGGTGTGGGACAAAAGAGAGTGGTGAGGTCACTGGGCTGGCATGTTACATAGAAGCATCAGTATACAAGCAAAATATAGATAATTTTGCAATGGGCAGCAAGATTTGACTTAATAGCACAAAGCAAAAACAGCAAGATTTGACTTTTTAGCACAAAGCAAAAACAGCAGGATTTGACTTTTCAATCTTGGATTCAGATTTTAGCAAAGGGTCTTAGGAAGCACTGCGCATGAGGATGACATGCAGAAAGAACAGTGATAGTGAAAGGTGGTAGGAGTTAGTCCATAAGGAGGGAACTAACCCATAGTTCTAGAGGAGGCAAGGTCAAGGCAGTCCGGATTTCTTAGAGGAGTGAGGTGGCATCATCAATGTGGTTAAGGTGCAGGAAGGACCCCAATTAGCGTTCTGGAAGCGGACAGTGAGCAGACAGGGGCCTTAAAAGTGGGCCTTTGCTGAGAGGGCCGGCTAAAGCCTGCCAGTCCCTGATTGGATGCAAGAAAACACTCAGCAACCAATGGGAGTGCTGCACAGGGAGAGATGGTTCAGCAGAGCCCGCCTACACAAAAAAACAGCAGCCTTCTTGGAAACTTGTGCTTTCAGAAAAGCAAGGCAGCTCCAGGTATTAAAAAGCTCATGAAAATGGCAGCACAAAGAAAATGCCAAATAAAACAGTCTTTTCCAAAAAGAATTTCAAATTTCGATTTTTCAGGTTCAATAATTCCCCTGGAGGCGCAGTAATGCACAGAAAGTGCACCTACCTAATGGAATGGTCAGCAGCCAGGAACAAACTCCACATGTGCAGGAAAACAACAGATGGCCAGGAGGGTGGAAACAGGACCTCACTCTCAGTGAAAAGCAGATGCAAGAAACCAGTTCCAGGCAGTGGGCCTTGCTAAGAGGGCAAAACAGGACAAACAGGAGAGACACACACAGGCCCGTGTTGGTGGTTGTAACAGTGATTATAGTGGCCTGAGAGTAACACATGGCAGATGTTCTGGTCACAGCACAGTGTCACTACTGCTGTAAGTGTGAATGGCGCAGGTGCCCAATGTATAGGCCCGCTATGTGGCTAAAGAGGTAGTGGCTTCTGGCAAGATTGGTTGTTGTAGCTATCATGTGGGGTGTTTTACAGTGAACTCTGGCATGCTGCCCTGCATCTCTGCAACTGTGACCAGGTGCTAGTTTTGGTTGGATGACATGGTCACAGAAGTCCATGCTGTGCGCCCACCTTCATCCTCTGCCTGTCTGACATGGGTACATCAGATGTGACATGCTATTACTTGCAAGAGACACAAAGGGCTTGGTTGTACTCTTGGGGTCATTTTATATTGGTTGTGCTGACAGTGTACCCAATACATTAAGCGTACCTGCATGATGTAGGTGATGTGAGATAATAGTGACAATGGAGTGGTCAAGCGATGTGTTGCAGTGCTGCTCATTATGGAGTGGCCATTGTCTGATGGGTGATACATCCTAAACTAGCCTTGTTGCTACTAGTTTGTGAATGGGTGGATGACATGCGCCTCAGATTTATCTATTTGGCTCCGTCTAGTTCTGATGTTGTGGACATAGTACATCATGGTTTATGGATGGCTGTTTTTGTGTGCGTTATTGCGCATATAAATGGACCAGCCATGTAGGATACATAACACAACCTTTTTGTGGTAGGTGTGATTTTTTTGCAGATGTTTGTGGTCTTACTCCATTGTGCATGTGTATTGCCAGCTCAAGAGTCTGCAGGATGACAGGCAGTGCAAGCCTTGTCTTTAATTATTGAATTTTAAATTTGCGAGTGGACAGTCATGTACTCACCAGGGCGTGTTTGGCTGCCGGCTCCATGGTCTTTGGATGCTATACCCTTCAGGGTAGAATTATTGAGAATATTGTAGACCCTGACCCACAGCTGGTCAGTTTAAATGGCTCTACAGGGCCTCCATCTCTGTCATCTGTCTCCTTGTGGTGGAGTGCCAGTAGACTGCCGACCTTTGCCTTGGGGTCATTCCGAGTTGGGTGGTAGCCATGGTGCTATTAGCACAAAGGCTGCCTCCCAATCCGGGTCCGGTACCGGTTTGGTTGAATGGGGACTTACCGGGTCATTCCGACCCTAGAGGACCCGGTAGGTCCCCATTCAACCAACCATTCCCCATTCCCATTTGAGCCCCCATATGGTTCAATGGGAATGGGGAAGGGGCTAAGAACGGGCCCGCGAATAGAAGGCCCGTTATTAGCGCCCTGGTCCCTTAGCGGGACTCGTAAAGGATGTGTGGCAGACCACACGTCCTTTACGGTTCCAGCTAAGGGACCTCGGAATTGGGCGGTAAGGGATTACCGGCACCGGTCTCCTTATCGTTGCCCGGTATCCTTTACCACCCAACTCATAATGACCCCCAAAGTCTCATGTATGCCCTCCCCACACACTCACAAGCTGAAACCAACATCCTCAAATTCCAGATGGATATGAAGACTCTCCTCTTCCACACTGGATACAGACAAGAAATATTAACTAGACATGGAATATGCTGGTGAGAATGGCGATTCTAAGATATTTCATATTTAGTAAAAGTGGTAAGCAACACTACAAATAGGGTTGCTCAGTGCTCAAACAGACTTGGAGGAGAGCAGGAGAATGCAAGAAAAGTGCAAGTTTCTATTGGGTGTAACATAATGACTTTGATGGTTCAGTTTGAATTAACATTTGTCATAAAGAAGTAGGTTTTCGGCCTCTTTCTGAACTGTTAGAGAGCTGCAATTTCTCTGATATTCCTTGGCAAACTGCTCAACAATTTTCTTTCAACTACCGTGCCAGATCATCCAAAAGCCCAGGTTTTACATAACCTGGGAATTTGGATTGACAGCTGCAGTGCTGATCTAAATGGTCTATTAGAGCTACACCAAGCACACCGCTGCTGCAGGAATAATTAATGTCATGAATTGATTCTGGGCTGAAAAAGGAGCCAGTGCAATTTCCACTGCAAAGGAATTGTATAATCCCAATGATCAGTGTTATAAATAGGTCCTTTGAGCATTCAGAATGTGCAAGTGCAGAGAGAGAAAGAGAAAGTGCAGAGATGGAGAGAAGGGATGGGGGAGTGGGCTGGGGGGTAAGTGCTAGGTGTACCAAGAGGGAAGTTCTAGGGAGTGAGCAGCTGTAAGTGCCTAGGTGAGAGTGGTCAGCTGCCAATAAATAAATAAGTGCAGGCATGTGGTGGCATAGGCCAGTGGGTGCCAAGGCAAGCGCTGGGAGCGGGCGGAGGCTGAAGGTGATTGGGTGTGTGATGCCAGGATCCTAGAGGACACATAAGGGCCCTGGTCACCAATCTCAGCAACTGTGGGGTTTAAGCAGAGGAGGGAGGAAGGGAGAGAAGAGGTGAAAAAGAAAGTCTTGAGGAGCTTCTGGAGTTTGAGGAGACCCGTCTCAAGATGAAGAGTAAGGGGTGGGTGTTCCACAGGAAGGAGCCTGCTGAGGAAAGAAATCTGCCACCAGCTCACTGTTTAGCAAAGCGTTTGACACGCATGGAGTTGGTGCCAGAGGAATGTAAAGATCTGGAGGGAGAGTATTTAGTGAGAGCAAGTTGTAGATAGCGTGGTCCCCAGCCCCAGTCAGCCTAATGGATGATACAGAGGGATTTGAATTTGATCCTTGCAGCAACTGGGAGCCAGTTGGGAGTTTTTAGGGCTGGAGAGATGTGGTCCCTGGGCTTGAGGCCAAGGATAAGTTTTGCAACCCTATTCTGGATTAGCTGGAGGGGTTGTAGAGAAGAAGAGGGCAGGTTAAGGAAAAGGCTATTGCAGTAGTCTAGCCTAGCGAGAACTAGGTCTCTAGACACACTGAGCTTCTGGGGAAAATAAGGAAAGGAAGAATTTTTTGAGGAGGTAGAGTTGAAAGTGGGCTTTCATGGCAAGGTCGTGAATGTGAGTGAGGAAGGTAAAGAGAGGAGTCGAAGATGACTCCAGGGTTTCTGGCTTCAAATGAAGTAGAAGGGGGGAGCCCATAGAAGAAGGCCAGAGTGAGGGGAAGAAAGAGGGAGCAGGAGTCCCAGTAGGAAGGACCTCAGCCTTGCTGGCATTGAGGCAGAGATCATTGGAAGTACACTAGGACTGGGTGGCAGATAGGAATGATGGAGGAAGTAAGGAGAGGGACGTTTGAAGAAGAGTTGTGTGTCATCTGCATAACACTGGAAGTTAGGGGTGAAGGTGGAAATTAGGTGCGCAAGCGGAGCAAGATAGGTGTTAAAGTGCATGGAGAAATGTTGGAGCCCTGGGGGACACCAAAGGTGGAGATAGAGGCAGAGGAGGAGAAAGAGCCTAGAATAATCTGGGACGGTTGGTCATTGAGGAAGGAGGTCAGCCAGTCCAGTGCCCATTCCAAGATACGTAGAGCAACGTAAAACCCTTTTATGAGGATGGAGTGGTTGCAGAGGAGAGATCAAGTAGAATGAAAAGAGCTGGAGAGTTGGAATCAAGAGATGCAACCAGTTCCTCACAGGTGTTCAGAAGAACAGTTTCCATGTTAAGATGCTCGGAATCCAGATCAATGGTCGTGGAGGAAACCAACAACTTCAGTGTGCTGGGTCAGTTGGGGAAACACCAGCTTCTCCAAGAGTTTCCCAAGGAATGGAGTGATAGATATGGGGTGGTAGTTGACTGGAAAAGAGAGGTCTGCAGAAGGTTTATTTTCAGGAGGGGGCTCACTAGTGAGTGCCTGAGGGAAAAGAGGAACGATCCAGTAGCAAAAGAGTGGTTGCAGAAATCAGCATGGGCAAGAGATGCAACATTGTCCTTAATGGCTCTGAAGGAGCTGGGGGAAATCTATTTGGAAGAGACCTTCATGGAGTGGACAACTCTGGTGACTTTATCAGGTGTGATAAGAAAGAAGGAGGAGAGAAAGACAGAGGATGGGAGGCCATAGGAGGCAGGGGTGTGGAGTAAGGGGAGGGGGGCTGCATGGGTGCTCAGGATGGCCTGAGTTTTTGCAGTGAAGTGTTTGGCCAGTGTGTTGCAGAGGGCCTGGAAGGGAAGAGGTGAGGTTGAGTCTTCAGAATAGTTGGCAAGTTCCTTGCAGATCTTAAAAAGTTAGCCATGTTGTTGGATGCACCAGAGATGTGAGCCTGGATGTGGGCCCTTTTCTTGGCGCGTATAGAGGGTCTGTTTTTCCCTTGTAGCCGGCGACAGGCCAGTTTGTCAGAGGGTGAGCCTGAGGTCTGCCACTTCAGTTCCACAGCTCTGCACTTGCATTTCTGGGCTGCGAGTTCAGAGTTGTACTGGGTGTTATGTTTGGAGGCATATTTCAGGTTGATGTTCATGACTGGGGCAAGAAGGTCAAGGGAATTATTAATGGCAAGGTGGAGGTTGCTGAGAGCAGAGTCAGAGGTAGAGTCTGTAGTGGGGAGAGGGGGATGAAGGCAGATACAAAGGCAGCAGCTGACACACATTTCATTGGACGGATCCTCATGAACGAGGTTGGCAGGGTTGGGGGAGTTTCAGTCAGAGGGCAGAGAGGACCCAGGTGAGCAGAGAGGAGTGTTCTGACCAGGAGCGTGGGGTGATCAGTGGGGAGGAGAGTGAAAGATCAGTGTAGAAGAAGCCATCAAGAGTGTGTCCAACGGAGTGGGTAGGACCAGAAGGGATAATCGATAGGGAGAGCGATGTGCACGATGTGCAAGGTCACGGAAGAGAGTAGATGCCATAATTGATCTGTCAAGGTGGATGTTGAAATCGCCCATGAGAAGGAGTTTACAGGTGGTTGTGAGGAGAGAGGAGGAGAAATCAGCCCATTCAGAGAGGAACAGGTTGGTAGAGCCAGGTGGCTTTTAGATAGTGACACTGGTCAGAGAGGAGGTAGGAGAGATGACCGGCTTGGAAACCAGGCTCTCTGTTACCATAATCTGATTTGGACTTGGTTACAGACATCAATGGGTGTAGTTGTTTTATTTATATCTACATTTTAGCTGCCTTTCATGAAGACTGATTTGATGATCCACTGCCAGTCCCCCAAACACAGCCCACCATCTGTGCTGAGGTGCTGTCAGCAGGAGAGGAACACTGCACCGCCATCCGCCCTCATCACCAACATAGGCCTGGCATGGACATCACCCGGCACAACCATGCAGGGTCAGTCAAGTGACTAGCTCTCATTATAATATCAGTACTGGTTTTCTGGTGCCACTACATCTTGGCTGCCTTAACTGAAGGCAGATTTTCTAATCCACCTCCAGTCATTTGGAGCAGCCCCTCCATCTGGACTGAGGTGCAGCCTGTAGGAGAGGAAAGCTGCACATCCATCTGGCCATATCACCGGCATGGGCCCGATTCTGGACATAAGCCCTCCTACCCCTGCCATGTAGTGCCAGTCATGTGACTAGCTCAAGTCATAATATCAGTACTGGTGTTCCGGCGTCACTACATCTTGGCTGCCTTACCCGAAGGCAGATTTTCTGATTACCTCCTGCCCCCAGATGGAGCCCCTCCATTTGTGCTGAGATGCAGCCTGCAGGAGTGTAACACTGCACGGCCATCCAGTCTCATCACCGCTGTGGAAGTGGACATCACACCACCCAACCCTTTCATGCAGGGCCAGCCACATGATTGTCTCACATGATTTCTCCTCCCCTTCTATGCCATCCCCTTAGGCCATCCATCTTCAAAGGGCACAGGCACTCCCTGTTTGCTCCAGGTTTGTGACACCTCACAACTCTCTGTTACTTTCACTGGTTATGTATACCATTGACTCTTGCTCACCATGCAATTCCCAATTCCTTGTTTTTTGTTTTGCTCTACCTTTTGGCTCTGCTTCATGAACATTCCTGTACTTATCCCCTCTTCTAGACTCAAAGGTCCCTTCTGTTCACCATTGCACTCTAATCTGATCTTTCCTCCCATCCAAGACTCCCTTCCTGTCCTTATTGCCCTCGGAATCTGGAGCACCCTTTTCATTGTTTCCACAAACTGACTTGGTCTTGGATCTCTTTCTCTCCCTTAATTTTGACTTTTTCTGTATTATGGAAACATTGATCCATCACTTTGACACTGCTATCCTGCAGCCCTAACCTCCCCCCGTTCCTCCTTTTGACACTCACCCTGATTGAATCTTCTGGCTATCAGACTGGCATTCTTTTCAATCCACACTGGACTTCTCACCCCCATTCGTTAGACCCTCCCATCCTTTTCCTTTTTTGAATGTCATGCTCTTCCCTTCTTAACTCCTTCTCCCCTCATTCTTTTTGTTATCTATCACCCCCCCCCCAGGTTCCCTCTGGTCATTTTATGATGACTGACTCCCTTCTATCTCTTTTCTCATTATTTTCTTCTCTTATTTCCCTGGGCGACATTAACATTAATTTTCCCGCCTTCTTCTTCCCCTCTGAGTTTCTCCACTCGTTCCTATAATCTTTATCTGCTTTCTTTGGATTTCAAAGGTGGTATCTTAGATTTAGGGCCTCATTACACGGATGGCGGTGGACCAAGGTGCTACCGGCACCGCCTTGGTGGAAAGGAGAATTACCACCCTATTCCAAGGTTCTTGGGGCGGTAATTCCCCCTTCCCCCATTGTCCTTCCCCATTCCCATTTTTGCCCCATAGGGCATAATGGGAATGGGGAAGGTGCTAATTACGGCACCGCAAATTGCGGTACCGTAATTAGCTCCCTGGTCCCTTTGCGGGTTGGTTTTTAACGCCTGCAAAAAGCAGGTGTTAAATTCTCCAACCCGCAAAGGGACCTCGTAGTAAGGCAGTAAGGGTTTACCGGTACCGGTAAAATACCGGTACCGGTAAACCCTTACCGCCTACCGTGTAATGAGGCCCTTAGTTTTCATCTCTGCCGATTGTGTGCCTTCTTATCCTATCAAACTTCATATCCTCCCTGCAGCTTACCACTTCTTGATTTCTCTTTCATTTATTTTGCCCCATCTTCTCCTGTGCTCTACTTTCGATCTACCTCATCTTTTCATTTTCATGATATTCAAAATTTTAGCCACTCTTTTTTAATTGCATCTATTTCTTCTCATCTGCCAGACTTCACTACCTCTCTCCCCCTGACATAGATATTGGTGTGAATAGTTTTCACTCTGTTATGTCCAACTCCTTTGACACCTTGTGTACTTGCTCAGAATTCAAACCCATGGGCAAACCACCTCACCGTTGGATTTCCAATTCAACATAAACATCAGCGAATCCAGCTCGGAAGAGCCAAACGGAAATGGCAAAAATCCCTGACTAACACTGCCAATATATCTTTTTCCACCCTCTTCCAAACTTTTTGTCTCCAACTCAAAAAATCTAAAGCCGATTATTTCCAGAACCTTATTCAATCTTAGAGTTCCTCTACAAAACTGCTTCATTCACCTTGAATAAACTCTAAAAATTCTCCTCAGCCTTCCGTCGGTTCTTCTCTTACACCTAATGACTTTTTCAAAGACTTACTTTCTAAAATGTGGAAAATCAGACACTCCCTACATTTCTTTGTCTCCTGTTCCCTCCTCTAGTTTTCCTGCCTCTGCCCCTGACCATTCCTGTTTTACTTTCAGTTGTCAGGCCGTCTGTCTTCAAAGGGTGACTATTCTAAGGGCACAGACCCTCCCTGTTTGCTCCAGGTTTGTGACACCTCACAACTCTCTGTTACTTTCACTGGTTAGGTATTCCATTGACTCTTGTTCACCATGAAATTCTCAATTCCTTGGTTTTTATTTGCTCTGCCTTTTGGTTCTGCTTCATGAACATTCCTGTACACATCCCCGCTTCTAGACTCAAAAGTCCCTTCAGTTCACCATTGTACTCAAATCTGATCTATCCTCCCATCCATGACTCCCTTCCTGTAACTCTTACCCTCGGAATCTGGAACACCATTTTATTGTTTCCATAAACTGACATGGGGCCTCATTACTGGGTGGGCGCAAAGGGATAACGGGCACCGTTAAGGACATCGGTGCCGGTAATCCCTTTGCGCCCTATTCCGAGGTCCCTTAGCGGGTCCCTTCCTGAACGCCTGGTTTTACCAGATGTTATGGACGGGGCCCGTTAAGGGACTTCAGAGATAATAACAGTACTGCAATTTGTGGTACTGTTATTAGCGCCTTCCCATTGAGCCCTATGGGGGCTGAAATGGGAATGGGGAATGGCTTTTTCAATGGGGACTTACCAGTCCCGCAAAGGTCGGAATAGACTGGTAAGTCCCCATTGAACGAGCACGGACTCGGTACCGGTATTGGAGGTAGTCATGGCGCTTTTTCTTTCCCTTAATTTTGACTTTTTCTGTATTACGGAAACATGGATCCGTCACTTTGACACTGCTAGACTGCAGCTTTAACCTCACCCTTTCCTCCTTTTCCCACTCACCCTTATTGAATCTCCTTGGCTGTCGGACTGGAATTCTTTTCAATCCACACTGGACTTCTTGCCCCAATTCCGAACAAATTAATGGAACCCAGGATGTTTTTAGTGAAAGTATTAAAGAAAAAATGTATCAAATCTGTTAGTATTAAGTAAAAAACAAAGATTTTCTTAAAGAAGATAGCAAATCTGCTATCAATTTCAAACAGAGGAATAAAGATATATATAAAAAATGCACCACTCTTGAATTTTTATGAATTTTAGGAGAAGTGTGAAAGCAAAATCTAGATATGTTGTTAAGTGTTTTTTGCAAAAGCAAAAAGTAGAAGTAATAATTAAAAAAGCTTTTCATATGAAAATAAAACTGTTCATTTTTGTATTGAATACACTTAAATAATTACTTAAGGTGACTTCACCATTACACAGAAATATAGAAACAGTTAATGTTCTTATACGTGACAACTTTAATGTTTGGCGGAGAGTGGAAACACACTTCTCATACAGAAAGAATTGTTTAATGAGGATAGTTACATTCAAGGAAAGCATGTGTCTCTTGCTATTGGTGAGAGAGGACATAGTTATGAAGTCCAAAATGGTGTGATTTCTAAAAAAGAAGAAATCATAAAGTCTGATAATATAGAAATTGAAAGTTTAGGTCAGTATAGAATAAAACCTGAAAAAGAACGTGAGGTATGGACGTGCAATGTTTTTTGTGCAATATTGATACATTTTCTTGTAAAGTCTTAAAGAGATTTTTGCAGGTTTTTGACAAAAATTATTATGTTCAAAGACAGATCAAGATGCTACAAAGCTTAGATGACTGAAGTTTGTGAAGGAACAGGACTTCTGGGTCACTCTCTAGCTTGTCTTGATAAAACTAGATATAAGCGTCTGTTTAATCATATACGGATGCTGGATGCACATCATACTGACATGAGATACCTTTTAGTTAAACACCAAGTATGTCTCTTGCACTTTTAAATCAAATACCTCTGATTGGAACTGTAGAAAGTTTAGTTTCAACAGAGTAAATTATATATATCATGCATTTAAAAGAGTATGTGTACATAGATGAGACGCTTAAAGCAAGCGGAAATGATGATCCTATGCTTTCAAAGGATCTGATTTTTCAATAGTATAAAAAAAGTATTGCAATATTTGAGTTGTCTTCTACTGAAAGACCTGACCTTGCGTATCTTGTCGACCCACTTTTTATAAGTCTCAAGTGCAACTAGTGTACATTGAGGATAAAATTACACACAGTCTAGAAAATGTTTGGAAATATCTTTATCTGTATTTTTTGTAGGAGAATGATTTGACACAAGTGATGCACTTTATGTTTGTAGAGACTGTGTGGGTTTTATAATCAAACAAGTAATCCTCCAGGAAGTGTATTGAACAACATGGTAGTGCCTGATATTCCTGCCGTGCTTAAAAAATGTAACATGTTTGAGGTGATTGTAACTGTTCATCCTTTCCAAGTTATTGTTAGATTGCAAACAAAGATGTCAAACCTGCCTAAAAAATCAATAGTGCAAGGGTTGAGAGGGAAAGTTGTGTATTTACCTCTCAATATGGAATAAAATGTCAACACTCTAGGAGTGAATGGTGAGAGTGTATGTTGCAGATCAGCGCAGTGACCCTGAATTGGTGGTCCTAGTCGTAAACAATCATGTGAAAATGGCCTTATTCAATATATAGTTCAAATATGTCTCAGATAGATATTTTGATTTATTGGCAAGATCCAACAGGTCAACAGCCGACACGTGTTTCGACCAGACGGTCATCCTTAAGGCATTTTAGCAATAACCGAATTCCTGGCGTTGCATGAGATAGACATGTCACCAGGTCATATGATGAAAGCACCACAACTAACTGAAAACTAACTTGAGTGATACATATTGTCCAAATTGATCTGCAGAGTTGGAGGATCTTTGTTTATATGAAGTAGCACAACGCTACTCCTATCATTATACTGAAGCAACAGTGACAGAGGGCGGTTTAAAAGTACATGGTTTTACTTGTTGCCTAGTGAGACATGATTAGGCAAGTCTCATTAACCACATGAGATTGTCTTGCCAAACTGCAGAGAAAAACAAATGATTTCATTTTTGTCCTTTGCAGTTGTTCTTCCCATGGTGTGCAGAGAGTGATTTGGTTGGACATTTTTGAAACTTTTAAAGAATAATTGTTTGCTAAAAAAGATTAATTACATATCCCAAATCTGAGCAGTTCTTGGAGTTACTGGAGAAAGAACATCAAGAAGAACTTTTGGCAGCTGAATTGGCAAAAGAGACTCCTGAGGAAAGTCAAGATACTGCAGCAGGAAGTCAAAATGTGCTTCATGAGCCAATTAGTCAAACTGATGTTGAGCTTGCCATGGAAGAAGTTGAAAGTGCAATGCAACAAACTAAACTTACAGATGCAAATGGTGATACTAATGGTAGACACAACATTTCTCTATATCATCCAATTAATAACCATTACTTTATGTGTAGTTAACATATATATTTTTTAACAGACCATACAGACAATAAGTATAATATACCAAGAGAGACAATAGAATATCCTCTGAAACGAATGGAATTAAAAATGGATATTTTAATGAAAAACTTCATTCTTATAAAACAGTTTATAAGGACCACATTAAAGAAAACATGAAATATCATTGTCGCACATGTACCTGTTCCCCCTCTCCATGTCCCAGCCAACTATCCCCAAACCCTCCCCAGCAAGAAAAATGTTACAATGAGACATCCATCCCTTCCTCCCCTTCCATACATCATGTCCAAACCCCTAATTCCCCTGTATTTGTTTCAGTTTCTGTTTCCCCCACTCTTTCGTAATTTTTATACTGTGAAACAATAATACAATTTTAAGTGTGTTTTTAGTACATGCCTGTGTCTTATTTTTTTTTACAAAAGGCAGTTAGCGTGTCCGCGGACAGCACTGGTGTCCATTATGTCTGCAATTAACCAAAATGGGGGTCTCCTAAGGACACTATATCTGTCCGTACTGTCCGTATTTAAAATGGAGGTGTCATTAGAACACACAAGATGTCTGCTTGTCCGCAATTAACCCAAGTGGGGGTGTCCTAAGGAAATATACCTGTTTGTACTGTTCGTAATTAAAATGGCGGTGTCCTCAGAACACACAAGATGTCTGCTTGTCCGCAATTAACCCAAGTGGGGGTGTCCTAAGGACAAACCCCCTGTTCGTAATGTCCGCAACCAGAATGAATATATCCGTAGAACACATATCCCGTCCGCCTGTCTGCAAAGTTTTGACGCACATTTATTTTATTTGGGGACTTCAACACTGTTCGTAGAACACCCGCGCACATGCGCATCACACACTTGGGTCCTACGAACATTGCACCTGTCCACAACTGTCCACCGCACGTGGGACCCGAACACTGTCCTTAGAACACCTGCGCGCATGCACACAACCATCCCCGTGCATTGGTGTCCTGAGGACAGCTGTCCCATTCGCGAACGTGTCCACGACATCATCATGTGACCGCACCCATGCTGAGCGTGTGTCCTTATTTGAGGACACTGTCCGGGCCCACGAACATTTAAAAAGTGCTTTTTTAAGCAATCCAAGTTATTTTACAGTAATAGTTCACCATTGTACATGTCCCAGACAATGTCCCTGCCGATCTACATAATTTTTGAACTTTCTGAGCGCCTTTGTTGTTGTTCGATCTGTCCGCGGACAACGCGAGTGTCTGAGAAGCACGCACCTGCACCCCTATAAAAGGCCCCACCCCAGAGCTGATCCTCATTCTGCTTTTGGATTTCCAAGATTTAGAACAGGACAATTGTGCAGGTTGCTGTTCTTGGTTCCTGGTTCCTGATTATTAACCTTCCAGATGGCATCCCAAATTGCTTCTGCTGCTACTGCCTCGGAATCAGCACCCCACCCCGTCCACCACCACCACGTCTCCAAGGGCCTGCAGAGGGGAACAGGCATGAGGATGCAGAGGAGAGGGATGAAGAGGATGAAGAGTATGAGGTAGTGGAAGTCACTACTACCAGCACTCATCGTGAGTCTGGGGTGTGGCGGTTATTTATCACTGTTGATGAACACAATATTGTACATGTACTGCAAAGCAGTACTCTGCAGAGGCGAGAACCTTCGGAGTGCTTTCGAGACGGCGGTCAAGGTGCATGAGAAGGTCTGCGACCTACTGCAACAAGGTGCACCATACATCTTCCTCTCTCCACCTGCCCTTTCTTATCCCCATGGTTGGTGTCCCTTCCTTACCCTACTTTCCTCTCCTTTGCTTGTGTGTCGTGTTTAAAAAAACAAAAAAGAAATAAAACAACAAAAACAAAAAAAAGGCTATTTTCAGAGCCGCCTTTCACAGTTTAAAATTAGTAGTGACAAATAGTGCAGGGCCCTGTGTATTTTTTAGAAGTCTGCAGACATTTAATTTTTTGGGGGTGCTACCCTATCAGAAACATTGCACATTTCTATGGGAGGAAGTGGTGGCTCTGAAAAGAGCCTTTTGGTGGTGTTTTTTGTGTTTCATAAACTTCAAATGGTCAACACCTACTGCAAAATGGATTGCTGTAATTCCAAAAAAAGTTGCAATGCATTTTGTATATTTCGCAGAAAAATCTGATTGCTGGCATAAGTAAGATGTACTCCACCTCTGAGAAAAATGTGTGTACTACAAAACATAATGTTTTCATTCTGAAAGGAGGACATACCAACATCTCTCAAAAAGGCACAAACAGCCTTGTTAATATTGCACCTTGCTTTCTCCATTTGTGGACCAAATGAAAAAGAACGCAACCACATTTGTCTCTGCGCAATACCGGAAAAAATTACTCTGGAGTTTGGATACATGTCCATGACTTTCACAAGTCCTTCTTTAATTGCAAATTGCAAAGAGATTCCAGACACATGTCCTAAACTGTTCCCTCCACAATGAATAATAATAATGTCTGGATGACGCTGTGTCACCGAAGTAGCACAGAGAGGTACCAAATCCAGCCACTTCATTCCACGCACTCCATGCCAGTGCACTTCCACATGAGAGAATCCAAGATGTGCAGCCGCTCCACAGCGATCTGCATGCACCTCCAACCAATGTATCCACGAATCTCCCAAAATCCAAACAATCTGCTTTCTGAAACACACAGCCACAGCGATCTGCTCTTCTCTCAGGAAAAAGACTTACTGACAAACTCTCTCCTTACACAACACACCCAGTAAACCTTATTAACCAATCCCTTGCTCTGCTCAGTCTCATTTGCATGCCTCTCAACCCCAAAATCCCTGTATGTAATATGCGGTGTCCGCAGACAACCGTGGGGTCAGTGGACAAATCGAAAAATCTGAACGTAGCGAATGAACATTTAAATAGTATGCCCCATTTCCCTTTGTGGTTGGCTCTGAAAAGAGACTTTTTTGGTTTTTTTGCAGATGCTTCAGAAAACCCTTTTATTTTGTATTTATTTTTATTTTCCTCCACAAATCTTCACATTAGCTTCTCCAAAGCAAACCCTTATGTTCCAAAACCACATGGCATTTCCCATAAAAGATAAAGAAATGCCATCTTCTTTGAAATAAACAACATTACCAGAATCAATGTTCTCATTATTACAAAAGAACATACCAGCTCTAAGCATGAAAGCAAACATGCCTCAGTTGATTGCACACCTAGCAATATTTTGCTGAGGACAAAAAACAAAACTATTGTCCCATATTGCCCTAGGTACTGAACCAGAAAAAATAACCTTGGCATTTGTAAGTATTTTCATTACTGCATGAACTAAGTGTTCCAAATCTGCCAACAAAGTAGGGGCACTGACATAGCCCAAATGCAAAGCACCACAGTGTACAACAACTACACGTGGACTGTTCACCCTGCCCATATCTCCACAAACTTGTACAATTCCCTGCACATTGAAACCAGGCACATTGCTCCGCACCACCTCCAAACCTTTAACATCAACATTGTTTGCCACATTCCTGCATTTAGCATACTGCTCCAAACCATGCACAAACATATCTCCAACCACCAATACCCTGACTTTCTCCACCTCTTCCATCTTCACTACACACAGGCTCTTTCAATGCAGCCACAACCTCAACATCTGATTGGCTGATCCCTAAAGTCTCCTTTCCATGCTGTTTTTGCTGAGAAACCCTGGATGTGGCACGCCATGTCCGCAGACAGCCGCGGTGTCCACAGAGTGCGTAACACTGGGGCAGCCTTTGTACCCTTTCCACTTCACTCTCTGCACCATTTCCTCATTGGCTACTGTTAAGCAGTCACACAATCATCCACCAATCACATCCAATAACTCTACATCTAACTCTATCATCACCGATCAGCACTTTAGATGTACTATTGATCACTCTCAGTACAATTGGGCTGTGACTGCAAAGGACCTACAGCAACAACTACTATAAAACTCCCAAGATTTCTACTTGCAGATTCATGCACATCCACATGCATGAACACAGACTACAGGTATGTATATTTTCTACACAGTACATGTACAGCTCTTCTAGGAATACATATAAACAGAGTAACTGCCACTTACCCTGTATAAACTGTCAAATGAACTTTGTAATTTCTCCCATCTGCTATGATGAAGTGTCATTTGCAAACCTGCCTGCTCTCCACATTTTTGTTTACACACACAGCTATCTAAATAAACATTATTTCATATTAAAAGATGGGAGAAATAACAGTATATTTATGAAAAAGGCTGTCAAGTGTTTTATAAAATTACATGCAGCCAGGATGAGTACATGCATCTTCATTCAAGCACACACACAGACAATATCATTGGAAAGGCTCCCAGCTGAAACCAAACCACTGCCTCTATATGAAATCCTTCTGCTTTATTTACCACACCTTCACAAATGAATACATTGCATGCTGTTCTGTACAATCTCTGCCATTTATCCTGTAAAAATAGCAAAAAATGCATATGGTTATTTCGTCTATCTCTTAACATCAAATAACATAACATTACAAAAACAAGTGTGCTCTATACGTTTACTATTATACTAATTTGTAAAACATATCACAGATAACAGATTCTAAATAAAATATACAGGATGCACATAGGCAAAGGAAAGTGCATGTGCATACTATGCTCAGTTATAAGAAAACACTGCTACTACAAAAACAACAAATAAACAATGTCTACATTAACAAAAGTGCTATAAACACACATATTCACTAACTTCTTTCTTTTACAATTGCAGTGAGGACCGCTCTCCTTAAAAGCATCAGCGTCTGAAGTACGAACAAGAACTTAGAAGAAACCTACTCTTTCCATACAAAACAATTAATTACAATACTAACATAATATTCTAACTGTTACTCAAACACACTAACATTTTAGCATTGTAGAACAAACAAGTGTTTTAACCCTTTATCATTAGATGTAGTATTAGTGCTTCACCTTACCAGCTGCATACTTGATATTGTCATATGAAGCCCAGTATAGTAACACACAAATACAAGCATAGCCTTCCCAACTTGATGTAGTTGCCCATTGCACAATCACACACCTCCGCAATCATCCTTATATCATACTCAGACAATCATGCACAAAGCATGCATACACTGCACAACAGCCCAACCCACACTTTCTTTTTTTCTCCAACAGACCCCAAAGAATGCCTACCAAAAATCAACTCCATAGAAAGCAATGCAGAAGTAGAGCAAATCAAAATAAAAGTGTCCAAAATAAGCATCCATCTCTAGCAGATTTTGTACAAAAAGTTCAAACAAAACAGCTAATACAGTCATTAAGCGAAATAAAACAAGCTTCCAGTACAGAAACTTTGCCTCCTCTATCAAAATGTAAAACGAAACAGAAAGTGATTAACAAGACTTCAGCTACCACTACTGCTAACGCTGCACCTATAAATCTTGATGTAGTGTCAAGTAACCAAATCCCCAAAAAATATTTTACAAAAAATGTTACACCACAGAGTCCTTCAGAACCTTATAAAAACAGGAGAGAAATCATGCACAATTCTCAAAATCTACCGTAGACTCTCATGGACAGTGCAATCTTTCTCAAAAGGAAATTATTTATTTTAGTTTTAAACAGAATGAAACCACTAATAAAAAAAACTACTAAACTACAAAAAAGACATCTCAATAAACAGAATATCAACAAAAATAGCTTCTTAAACATCTTTGGAGGTGAATGGAGTCACACCACGAGCACAGAACCATATTTTAACGAAGAAGCATATAAACAAAAGCAAACAAACTCAATTGCTATACAGAGCAGTGGACGAGGGTATGAAAAACCATTATGGAACAAGAAACTCTGCTCACAAAAATATCGCCAGAAAACTCAGTATCACCTCTCAATTCTACTGAACCGAAACGTCCAGTCTACAAATGGCCATGCACATCAATGTGTAAGATTGCCAGAAAATCTTTCAAATCTTTACGCCAGTTCCTCAATCAGAAGGTAAAAAGCAAAGACAAATTGAAAATGAAACTACTACAAAATATGGATGCCAGGCCAGTGCGCAAATACACAGGACTACAAGGACATTCATTAGCCTGCATTTCAGGACCTATTTGCAAAAGCACCTTCCATCATATCAAAATGATAACAACGCATCATTCAACTATAAGAAATCTGGTCCATAAACTATACTATGCTAAAAGTCCTGCTTTAGCACTAGCCAATTTAAATAACAATCTTCTACATGGTACAGCCAAACAACTACTCGAAGAAATAGAGCATATCCAGAGGAAATGTTTTGGAAGTGAAAGCCACTTACAAAATGCAATAGCTTTACAACAAACTAGCAGCTACTGTACAAATAGCATCCTTCTATTAAACACATACAAAAAAGAAATACTAAATTTGAAAAGTACCTCCACTGAAGTACCAAACCATGTTTGTGTGTTGCCGCAGGACTTTTTATAAAAATAGCACAAAAACTGTAGACATAACGTATAAAATAGAAGACAATGAAGATTCCAAATGGTTCCAATTAGCTCTCGACCTTATAGCAGAAAACTAATACGAAATTATTGACCCCTTAATACTTTGCAGTTACTGCACTGCAAAACTTGACAACCAAACCAAACACCTTCACGTGCTATCACAAATAACTTGGAATTATTACCACTACCAAAACCCCTGCAACAACTAAATTTAAATGAGAGCATCATAATTCAAACAGTGCACCCATTTCAAGCAATAATAAGGCTTCAACCAAAAACAGCAAAATTACCTCCCTTTGATTTAGTGAAAGGCATTCGTAGCAAAGTAGTTTATTTACCATTAGATCTCAAAGAAAATGTACACAATCTAGGAGTGCAACGGCCAATAGATCAATCTTTAATTATCTTAGTAAATGGCGTACCTACAAAAGACATAAAAAATTGGCAACTACTTGTAGGCTTACATAAAGTTAGACAAGCCCTGTAATATCTAAAAAACAACAATGAATACTACAAAAAAATTAATATTGAAGAAAATATGAGAGAGAAACCATTGAAATAATTCAAGAGTCACAGGAAACTGGTCAATTTCAACTTCTTAATCCTGCTACAGAATCCAATATTTTAGACCCTTATACAATTCATCCTTTACACTCTAAAGACACTATGGATGATGCACTGGAAACTTACCAAATACGACAAGCCAAAGGATTTCCAATCAGCATATGGGAAAAAAGTATAGCAGCATGGGCCTTTCCTCTACTCTTTCCTACTGGAAAAGGAGGAAGGTACGATGATAGACCACACAGATAACAGCATCAGAATATCGCTCTTTACGAATGTATTCTGACAACCCCAGATTCAGACAAAACGTGGAATACATATTCCACCTTCTCTTTGAAAGTGAACTAGCAACTCTATGCTACGGAGTTGCACACACATTAAATTAGGTACCCATTTTCAAAATATGTCAGCTATGCAATTATTACAAAAAGTGCAAGAAAAAGATGAGGTTTTACAGTCAAGTATTACAAATCTTTTAGCAAACATGCGTGGTACAAAAGAATACTGGTTCCGATGTCACGGAGATGTACGCTGTATGATAAGAAACCTTGGCCCACCCATTTGTTTTTTTAGATTAAGTTGTGCAGAATATGCATGTGAAGATTTACACAATTTCCTATGCATAACAAACAAAAACAAAACAAACATAGATATAAAAACACAAGGAGAACTCGGCTCTCTAGATCCTGTAAATGTTTCAAGATATTCCCATCATCGCTTCATTGCTATGCTACACTTTATTTTTAATAAGACTGTTCCTCCCCTCGGAGAAGTTCAACACTTCTTTGGGAGAAAAGAATACCAAGTCAGAGGAGCACCACACATCCACATGCTATTATGGATTAAAGATGCTCCTAAATTTGGTCAAGACAGTGATGCGACTGTTTTGCAGTTCATCCAAATATATGTCACTTGTGAAATCCCTTCACAAACAAAACAAAGTGACCTTCATGCACACATTATACAATTTCAAAGACACAAATGTGGGAAATATTGTCATCACAAATATAAAAAAAGGGAAATTCTACACCAAATGCGGCTTTGGTTTCCCTAGACCAGTTTCAGCAACTGGTCAATTAAACAACTTCATGTTTTCAGCCAGACATAGTGTCAAAGGTAAATCACCTAAGAACACATATTACATAAAAAGAACAGAAGAATAAAAATACATCAATGTTTACAATGCAATCATTGCCCTCCTATGGAATGCAAACATAGATGTGTAGTACATTGCAGACAATTCCACTGCAGTTGCACAATATGTCACAGCCTACTTAACCAAAGCAGAGACAATAGAACTTCAGGACTTCTGGGGTGACATATCATCTGACAAAACACTATCACAGAAATTGTACAGTTTAGGCATAAAAATGCTCTCTCATAGAGAATGTGGCTGCTATGAAGCTGCAGACCGTTTAACCGGTACTGCCTTGTATGGAAAATCTGACAATATAGTATGGCTAACTCCTGCTAAATCTAGAAAAAGAGTTCTCAAATCATATGAGGACATAGAAACAATAGCCAACGATTATCCCAACAGCCAAGACATTCTGAAAAACAATGTACTAGACACATACTACCCAAAAAGGAGTACCACTTTGGAAACTATGTGTCTTTACCACTTAGCCCAAAACTTCACATGCAAAAATAATATTAAACCAGATTAAAAGAAAGGTAGATACAGAGTTGTAAATTGTGAAGGCAGCTTAGTGAAACTTACCAAATGCAGCTTAATTAATCATATCAAATTGTCATTAAAAACTCCTCAACATAAAGAACTGTATTACATGTCCTTGCTACAACTTTTTAAACCATGGAGAAAAGAAGAAGAGTTACTGGATACATATGACTCCTATGAAGATACTTTGAAAGCACTATAACAGATGTAAACTTTACACAGTACCAAACAATGTTGCAAACAATGTTGCACAATGAACAGCAACACGAAGAAGAACTCCAGGCCCAACTAGATGTGGACACTGCCGACAGTAGTCAACCTTCTGTAACAGGAAGCCAAGAACCACTTGGACAGCCACTAATAGCAAATGAGGCAGAATTAGCCATGAGAGAATTAGAAAACACCATGTGTCAGTATGAACACGCTACAGAAGACTGTGCTGTACTGAAATCACAACTGAACAATGAACAGCGTAGCATTTTCCAAGAAATAACAAAACACATTGAACATGGTGCGCAACATGAAAATAAAAACTGTACCTGCCAAGACTACAAACCTATATTGCTATATGTGAGTGGTCAAGCTGGTTCAGGCATAACATTATTAATAAAAATCATCAGCAAGTTCCTCCAACAATTGACACACAAAAAATGTCAGCTGGTGTAACTGCCCTTACAGGTTTAGAAGCCTACAACATAGGTGGTGTCACTTTACACCGATTACTACTCCTTACAATAGAACACCAAAACAAATTAGACTATTACAAACTTTCCACATAAGCGCCAATGGAACTACGCAGAGTCTCGAAACAAATGAAAATGTTGCTAATAGATGAGGCGAGCATGATCTCCAACCTAATGTTGGCTTTGATTCACTTCAGATCACAAGAGGTCCTCAAAACAGACTATGAAGTGCTCTTTGGAGGAAAACACATTATTGTATTTGGAGATCTTCTTCAATTGACACCAGTGAAAGGTGAACCTATTTTTAAAACCTTAGGGCACAAACTGTGCCGTAAAACTCTTGGCAGCATAGGAAATGTCAACCTTTGGCAACATTTCCCATACAGAGAATTAACAGAAAACATGTGCCAGTCTGCAGACCTCACATATGCCAACATTTTAAATAGTAATAGAGTTGGTGTACTATCTCAAGAAGCACAATCAATATTAAAATCCAGGCACATCCATGCACTCTATGGCCATAACTCAGGTGCTACTGATGTCATGGAACAATTAGCACACAAAAATGTCAATTGTATGTCCTTGATGCCAACTCTTGCAAGCTGTTCAAAATTCATTGAAACAATGTTGAAAAAAGAAATACAACCAATAATTGAAATTTGCTCCACAGATAAACTGGACGTACAAGGTATGACACTACCCATGTGTCAACAAGCCACAACAAGACTAAATACCTTAGAAAACTCTATCTCCAACACAGCTGGTTTGCAGAAAATATTAAAATTATCTTTAAACTGTAGAGTAATGCTGAAACGTAACCTTGACATTGAGCAAGGACTAGTTAATGGAGCAATTGGTACAGTTGTTGGCTTTCAAACATAACCACGTGACAACAACATTCAATTTGTCAACATTCTCTTGGACAAACTATGAGAAGTTAAAAGGATAGAACGCTCAACAGCCCACTTCCTTCTATTCAAAGACAAGTATGTACGCAGAGAACTATTTATACTAACTTTAGCATATGCAGTTACCATCCACAAATCACAAGGTCTTACCCTAGATAAAGCATTGATAGATATTGGTAGCCCAGTCTTTAAAGTAGGCATGAGCTATGTAGCACTATCACGCTTACGTACACTTGACAGGCTATTTCTAATCAACTTTGATGCAAGTAAAGTAAATGCTGATATTCCTTGCATTCAAGAATACAATAGACTGCGTTCACTCTACACCTCTAAAAACCTGTCCTGTTCCACAAAAAGCAAAACGTTGTAAAAGAAAACTACTTCAAACTGAAACAATACAGGATCTCACTGCAATTCCTCCTAAGAAAAAAAAAGAAACTAATACTTCATCAAGTACCCCAACCAAAGAAGAATCTACTGGTCAAAGTAACTCCACTACTTCTTCAAAGAAGCAACACACACTCCGAACAAAAGACTTTGACACAGAATTGTCAGATCCATTCAAATTTTCAAATACAACTGGTGTAAATTGCTAGGCAAATGTTTCAATAAATATTTTATTCCAATTGCCACCAATTACTGACAACATTAACTTACACATTACAGACCACTTGTGTTTGCAAATGTTAGTCCTTCATAGAAATGCAACCAACAATCCTGACAAAACTTACAGTGTTCATGAAATACGACAAGAATTGCACTACTGTGCTGGAATGGTCAAATTCACTATAAACTCACAAGACGATTGTCATGATCTCTGCTTCCAAAAGGTCAGGGTTTTCCCAACTCCCTTGGAAGCAGATCCATAACCCAGGTTCCGAGTGCCAACCAGTCCCAATTGGGACCTTTTGGACCCAGTCCTGGCGCCAGTGGCACCAGGCTCATAAATATGCCCAGTCCCAGCGCTGGAAGCGCCGGGCTCATAATGCTTGGGTGGACTTACCTTCAGCAGACCATGCTGCTTACTTGCCTGCCAGTTGAGCCTCTGATCCTCTTCTGTTTGGAACTACTTTTCCTGTTGGGTGGGGCTGGAGCCACTCCCTAGATTCAGAACACTGGAACTCTTCTGGAAGGCAGGAACTCTTTTCTTACCAGGAACTCTTTTCTTACTTAGGCGTGGCTGTGGAAGGAGACCTAAGCACTACAGGAGGCTATTTAAACCACACCCGGTGGATGAATCTTGCTTTGCGTTATTCTGCAACCTCTGCTGCAGAACGCTCATCGTGTCTTCTGCATCCGGTCCTGGGCCTAAGGAAAAAGGCTTACCATCCTGAATCCAGTCTTCAGCAACACCTATAAAGACAAGAAAGAACAGGTTAGCATTCCGGCGTCTGAAAGGCAAAGGCTTACCATCCTGAATCCAGTCTTCAGCAACACCTATAAAGACAAGAAAGAACAGGTTAGCATTCCGGCATCTGAAAGGCAAAGGCTTACCTACTCTTCGTGCGCTCCGGAGGTCTTCACACTGCATTCCGGCATCTGAAAGACAAAACAAGGTGCGTTTAAAGACATTGGGGAACTTTAATACTCACGTGCCATTACTCCTTTCCACATCTAATCCAGTGGGTATTCCGGCACCCTGCAGCCGCTCCGAACTCGTACCTGCAAAATAAAAAGACAGTTAGAGCGCATAGTGAAGCAGGCAACAAGCGCTTACTTACGTGCTTCCAGGCGCTTCTATTCATCACACGGGCTCCATCTTCAACTCACTTCAGCCCGTCATCCGCCATCGCCGGAACCCTGCAAAACAAGAGACATCATTACTAAAGACTTTAAAGACATTTGAATGACTCGAAACTTACCGTTCGTGCAGTAAACGACGGACAGCAGTCCTCTGAAGTCAAGAGGCCTGCGCTACCTATCCAGTGAAGAAACTGGTTACAGCACCCTGCCCCGAGACAGATGGAGAGCTCGGCATTCACTTACCTAAGACATCTTACTCTACACGTCAGGTATACAGTGCACAGAGGTCCAGCCCAAAGAGCCAACCGGGTGCTACACATCACCTTTGAAGATACGGTAGTCGCCCAGTCAAGACCGGCGCCTCTGCGAGAATCAGGTGAGCGTTACAGAACGCAAAGCCTACCGCAAAACTCTCGCCCAGGCGCTATGGAAACCTCGGATACTGACCCCCTAGCCCGGTTACTTGGGGAACTAAAGGCAGAAGTGCATGCAGCTCGTCAGGAAACGAATGCTCTAAGAAGGGAACTAATTATTTCCAAGGAGAGAACAGACAATCTTGCTAGACAAGTGCTACAGTCACAAGCCGGACAGACCCCGTTACCCGCATCAGGGGCAAATCTTCCTTCAACATCCTCTATGAATCCAGTGCAGATCAACCTACCTGGGAATGTACCTCTGGCTCCGCCCAAACGATTTTCTGGTGACCCAAAGAGGTTTGCAGTATTTATCAATCAGTGCCGGTTGCACTTCTTATGCCGGCCAGCAGCCTTTCCAACTGATCAAGCAAAAGTAGCTTTTGTACTTTCGTACCTTGTGGCAATGCGGCAGACTGGTCGATCCCTCTAGTTAATCAAGATGATCCGGTTCTCCATGATTTTCAAGCCTTTCAGCTTAGTATGGAAAAACTGTTCGCAAGACATTCACAGGGGCAGGCCTTGGACAATGAGCTTCTTTCGTTGCGACAGGGTAATCAAGACCTTTTGGCTTATATTGCATCTTTCAATAGACTAATAGTGGAAACTCAATGGCCTGAGGACAAAAGGATTACGCTGTTTTATAGAGGTCTACGTGGAGAGCTCAAAGACGTTTTAGCCCAAGTAGTGAATCCCCCACAAGACTGTTCGGATTATATAGACTTGGTCGTTCAAATAGATCACAGGCTGCAGAACAGGAAGGCCGATCGTTCCAAGTTTGATGCTCGAGTATTTTCCAAACCGCCAACTCCTTCCAAAGGAGTAGACTCCGGGGAACCCATGCAAATAGGGGGTCTGAAAGGTCCTCTAACACAAAGGGAGCGGGAAAGGAGGAAACAGTTGCAATTATGCCTATATTGCGGAAACTCAGGGCACTTTCTTCGAGACTGTCCGGTGAAACCTGCCAAGAAGGCAGTAGGAGCTGCAGTTACCAAAGTTACAAACTCTGAGCAGGGAAACGACCTCGCCCGACAAGAATAGAGGTCCTCTTGCCGAGCGTGAAAACCAGTTCCGTGACCTCGCATTTCGTGATACCTATGGTCCTCATTAGCCCTGATAATCCGGATCGATTACATGCAATTGAAGCTTACGTCGACAGCGGTGCCATCGGCAATTATGTGGATCATGAAATGGTTTTGAGGATGAATCTAACTCTTTGTCCCAAGGCTGTAAAGGACGTCATTACTACGGTGGATGGTACGGAGATAGCCTCCGGGCCAGTAACGCATACCACTCAAGAGGTGACGCTAGTAAGTCAAGATGGACACCATGAGAAGATCGTGTTCGATGTGATCAAGGCCCCTCAGTTTCAGATTATTCTAGGAATACCTTGGTTAGAGAAACACAATCCTCTGATCGATTGGCGAGCAAGAACGGTCCAGTTTCCAGAATGTGTCTCTACTTGTCACCCTCCACCTGGTGTTGCACTGGCCGCAATTTCTTCAGAGACTCCCCAGTTACCTCCCGAATACCTAGAATACCAAGATGTTTTCCGGAAGGATCAGGCTAACTCTCTACCTCCTCATAGGTCTTATGACTGCCAGATAGACCTGATACCTGGATCTACTCCTCCTTGTAGTAGAATTTATGCCCTCACCGAGCCTGAGAACCTTCACCTTCGACAATACCTGGATCAATACCTGGCAAATGGGTTTATTCGTCCTTCCAAGTCCCCTGCTTCTTCAGCTTTGTTCTTCGTTCCAAAAAAGGAAGGAGACCTTAGAACTTGTATCGATTATCGCTCCCTGAACCAGATCACCGTTAAGAATAGATATCCGTTACCTTTGATCCCTGAACTCCTGGACCAAGTCAGAAAAGCATGCATATATACAAAGCTGGATCTTAGAGGAGCTTACCACTTGGTACGAGTAAAAGAGGGCGATGAATGGAAGACGGCCTTCCGCACCAAGTATGGGCTATTTGAATATCAGGTCATGCCTTTCGGACTTTGCAATGCCCCGGCCGCCTTTCAATATTTTATGAACGAGGTCCTCAGAGAGCTCATAGATGTATGTGTTGTTGTTTACATTGACCACATCCTTGTTTATTCTTCATCGGAATCTGAACATCGGAAACATGTGAAAATGGTCCTCGAAAGATTGCATCAACACAAACTTTTCGCTAAGTTGGAAAAATGTGTTTTCAACGTGACTGAAGTTGAATTCTTGGGATTCATATTATCACCTGGCGGAGTGCGTATGGATTCAAAGAAGGTCGATGCAGTTCTCAAATGGCCATCACCATCCTCCGTAAAAGGTGTGCAAAGCATGTTAGGCTTCGCTAACTTTTACCGCAGGTTTATCCCCGAATTCTCTCGAATAGTCCAGCCCATCACTGCCTTGTTAAAGAAAAACAAACGTTTTGAATGGTCTACCGAGGCGGAACAAGCTTTCCAGGATTTGAAGACTAAATTTATCTCTGCACCAATCTTAAAACACCCTCGCCCCGAACTCCCCTACATCGTGGAAACTGATGCTTCAAGCCTTGCCATGGGGGCAGTTCTATCACAAAAGGACCCGGTAACCAATCAGTTGCATCCCGTGGCATTTTGGTCCCGCAAATTCTCGCCTCCTGAAATCAATTACACTATTACTGACAAGGAACTTCTGGCTATCAAGTCTGCCTTTAAGGCTTGGCGGCATTATCTGCTGGGGGCCCGACACACCGTTACTGTGATTACGGATCACCGAAACCTGCAATATTTGAAGACCGCAAAAGCCCAATCCTCTAGACAACTCCGTTGGGCATTATTCTTTGCCGAGTTTGACTTCATAATTACCTATCGACCTGGTACAAAGAACGGTAAAGCCGATGCCCTTTCTCGGATGGGAGTGGAAGAACACTTGGTCAACCCTAAACCTGTACCAATCATTCCCGAACAAAGAATTCTGGGTGTAATCGCCACAGAATCCATAGAGGAAGTTAAGGATAAAGCCAGGCAACTTGTAACTCCAGCAGACATACAGAATTGGCATCTGCAGGGAAAGGACTTTGCAGTAAAGGACAACTTATTGTATTTCCAAGAACGATTATACCTACCCAGCACAGATTTACAGAAAAAAGTAATCTCTTGTTATCACGACTCTTTAATGGAAGGTCATCCCGGTATAGCCAAGACCTCAGAAAAGATCAAGCGCTACTTCTGGTGGCCGTCTTGGAAAAAAGATATCAGAGACTTTATAATGTCCTGTGGAGTATGCGCCCAAAACAAGAGTCAAAAGGAAAGACCAGCAGGCCTCTTACGCCCTATTGACATCCCACCTCGCCCTTGGCATACGCTTTCTATGGACTTCATCACCGATCTACCTCCATGCTCCGGATACAATACGATTCTAGTAATCGTGGACTTATTCTCCAAGATGGCACATTTCATTCCGCTCAAAGGCTTGCCAACAGCGTCAACTCTGGCCCGAGAATTTCTCGAAAACATCGTCCGACTGCACGGTTTTCCTTCGGTTCTAATTTCGGATCGAGGTAGTCAATTTATTTCTCATTTTTGGCGAAGTTGCTGTCAGTCGGCTCAAATTGATGTGAGACTATCGACCAGTCACCACCCTCAGACCGACGGACAAACCGAGAGGACCAATCAAACTCTGGAACAGTATTTACGCTGCATGCTGCAACAAACTGAAAAAACTTGGAAAGATATCCTTTGGATAGCCGAGTATGCCTACAATAACTCTGTCCATTCGGGAACTGGGAAAACCCCGTTTTTTCTTTTGTATGGCAGTCACCCTCGAACCTCGGAGTTGGATCCCCTCCAAGATCTTGAAACACCAGCAGTAGACTACCTGCATTCTACAATCACCCAAGCCTTTAAGGAAGCTGTTTCTCACCTTCAAAGGGCTAAAGAACAATACAAGAAAGGAGCAGATCAACATCGGAAGGAAGCCCCTCACTATGAAGTAGGGGATCAAGTCTGGTTATCCACCAAATATCTATCTCTAAAAGGGCCACGCACATTCAACCCAAGATACCTTGGTCCCTATTCCATCACTACCATAGTAAACCCAGTAGCGGTCAAGTTGGACTTGCCCCCGCACATGAAGATACATCCGGTCTTCCACGTCTCTCTATTAAAACCCGTGCAACCTCAAACCCGACTAACCAAATCTCCAAAACCTATCCTAGTGGATGGAGAACTCGAGTTTGAAGTCAAAAGCATTCTGGACTCCAAGATC
Source organism: Ambystoma mexicanum (assembly GCF_040938575.1). NCBI lineage: Eukaryota > Metazoa > Chordata > Amphibia > Caudata > Ambystomatidae > Ambystoma > Ambystoma mexicanum. The sequence goes on from NC_090930.1 coordinate 453,109,480, forward strand.
TCCAAATCTAAACTATTCTACCTAATTGACTGGAAAGGCTACGGCCCCCAAGAGAGATCCTGGGAACCTGCTGAATATGTCCACGCTCCTCGCCTAATCAAAAGATTTCACCGAACATTTCCTGACAAGCCAAAACCCCCGGAGAAGCCCGGTTTGGGAGGGGCCTTGAGGGGGGGTACTGTCATGATCTCTGCTTCCAAAAGGTCAGGGTTTTCCCAACTCCCTTGGAAGCAGATCCATAACCCAGGTTCCGAGTGCCAACCAGTCCCAATTGGGACCTTTTGGACCCAGTCCTGGCGCCAGTGGCACCAGGCTCATAAATATGCCCAGTCCCAGCGCTGGAAGCGCCGGGCTCATAATGCTTGGGTGGACTTACCTTCAGCAGACCATGCTGCTTACTTGCCTGCCAGTTGAGCCTCTGATACTCTTCTGTTTGGAACTACTTTTCCTGTTGGGTGGGGCTGGAGCCACTCCCTAGATTCAGAACACTGGAACTCTTCTGGAAGGCAGGAACTCTTTTCTTACCAGGAACTCTTTTCTTACTTAGGCGTGGCTGTGGAAGGAGACCTAAGCACTACAGGAGGCTATTTAAACCACACCCGGTGGATGAATCTTGCTTTGCGTTATTCTGCAACCTCTGCAGCAGAACGCTCATTGTGTCTTCTGCATCCGGTCCTGGGCCTAAGGAAAAAGGCTTACCATCCTGAATCCAGTCTTCAGCAACACCTATAAAGACAAGAAAGAACAGGTTAGCATTCCGGCGTCTGAAAGGCAAAGGCTTACCATCCTGAATCCAGTCTTCAGCAACACCTATAAAGACAAGAAAGAACAGGTTAGCATTCCGGCATCTGAAAGGCAAAGGCTTACCTACTCTTCGTGCGCTCCGGAGGTCTTCACACTGCATTCCGGCATCTGAAAGACAAAACAAGGTGCGTTTAAAGACATTGGGGAACTTTAATACTCACGTGCCATTACTCCTTTCCACATCTAATCCAGTGGGTATTCCGGCACCCTGCAGCCGCTCCGAACTCGTACCTGAAAAATAAAAAGACAGTTAGAGCGCATAGTGAAGCAGGCAACAAGCGCTTACTTACGTGCTTCCAGGCGCTTCTATTCATCACACGGGCTCCATCTTCAACTCACTTCAGCCCGTCATCCGCCATCGCCGGAACCCTGCAAAACAAGAGACATCATTACTAAAGACTTTAAAGACATTTGAATGACTCGAAACTTACCGTTCGTGCAGTAAACGACGGACAGCAGTCCTCTGAAGTCAAGAGGCCTGCGCTACCTATCCAGTGAAGAAACTGGTTACAGCACCCTGCCCCGAGGCAGATGGAGAGCTCGGCATTCACTTACCTAAGACATCTTACTCTACACGTCAGGTATACAGTGCACAGAGGTCCAGCCCAAAGAGCCAACCGGGTGCTACACATCACCTTTGAAGATACGGTAGTCGCCCAGTCAAGACCGGCGCCTCTGCGAGAATCAGGTGAGCGTTACAACGATTCATAAGAATTTCTAATGTACTTACTACAAGTACTGGAAAACAAAAACATACCTATAAATGAAATCTTCTAGATTTCATACATGTGGAAACATGCATGAACTCTCTGCAGCCATGTGGCACAGGAACAAGTCCCTAATGAATGCTTTGTGTATGTATCCATACCTAACTGTGAATCCATTCCATTTCAGCAGCTTGTACAAAATGCAAACCATGGCAGATTATGTACTACCTGCAAATCAGATAATCGCTCCACCTTGCAAATACAAACCCATAGTAAATACGTAATAATAATGCTTTTACATTACAATGCAGATGGTACCTAAAACAACTGTAAACTGACTGGATTCACACATGGTCAAGTATCACATGGTTATAAAAACCTTCCACAACAATAGGTATAATCTACCACGCAGGAGCCACAACCAATGCAGGTCACTACACTGTATATATAAAAAAGAATTGTGGATGGTTCGAATGTAATGACAGTAACATTACTCTAAAGATTAACAGCAAATTTTGTAAACGCTTACTTAATATTCTTAAAACCAAAATTTTATACGTAATCTGTGTATGAACATAAGTAAAACTTTAACTTCAAAACTATGCACAATTAGAATAAGCCAACATGTATCTAACTGCCCCAAGATTCTGCAACAAGCAAACAGATAAATAAATACCACTAAAATCAAACAAGAAATATACAGTTAGAATACGCCAACATGTATCTAACTGCCCCAAAAAATCAGCAACAATCCAACAGATAGATGAATAGCTTAAAAGTAGAAATAAACAATTAAAATACGGCAACAAGTATCTAATTGCCCCAAAAATCTGCAACAAGCCAACAGATAGAAGATTAGCAAGAAACAAGAAATAAACAGTAAAACAATGAAAGAAATATATTGTACCACAACATAGAATTTTTTTTTAATCCAGCATGGATTTTTTTTTCCCACAGACCCAATGATTTAGAAAACAAACACAGAAACTGAGAAAACTGCACAGTACACTAGTTTGAACTATACTACTTGTACATTACTAAATATGAGGGTCAAAGAAATACAGAAATGTCTATTATGCAATGCAATAACTCATTATGAACTACCTACACTAACATATGATATTTTCTTTTATCACAGAGATCGAAAAAGTATGTCTGGTCCAATTACCCATGTCATGAAAAAACTGAATTCCACCACAAAAACCGCAACCAGTTAGTATAAAATAAATGGACTCACACCCACTGCTGCATAACACACCCATTGAAGCAAACATCTAATCATACACCACAATATAAGATGTTTACTTCCATGGGTATCTTATGACGCAGTCCTTGTTACAAACTCTACAATCTTAACTACATAGCCTAGCCAAAACTTCACATACAAACTCCACAAATGAAACAGTACACAAACTTTTGGGTTGTGGATATTTGATGGGTGTTTGATTCTATGGGTGTGTTATGCTGCAGTGTTTGTGGCCAGAGCCTAGGGTTTTGAGTGCATGGCCGAAGGCCGAAGGCCTACGGCCTTCATCCAGGCCCTGGCCACAATCACTGCAGCATAACACACCTATGCTACCAAACATTTTGACTGTGGTATGTGGGCTGCTTATAGGGGACATTAATTACAATCATTGCTCTACTAACAACCCAAAATCAACATCATACTAAAGTAAAATAGCTAGTAGTGCATTTATTATGTCTGCGGACAGCTGCGATGACCGCAGAAATGGTGAACACATCAGGGGCACGTGCCACCTAAACAAATACAGTATTTGACCCATCTCTTACTCCCCAACCCTTCCTGAGCACTCATGCACACCAACACACTCTCCAAAACTGCATTGTGACTCTACATAGCATTGTCCGTGGATCCAAGATGGCGGGCGCATCGAAACAATGTGACACACCTCACGCCTCACTCCATCCAATCAACGAACACGTTGCGTGTCCGCGGACATGACGCAAGCCGATTACCCAATCTTTTAAACTACTGGACGGATTTACACCAAATTAACAAAAGCACGCTTTTAGGAATAAGCCGCCGCTCCGCCCGCAAATTTGGTGGAAATCCGTCCAGCGGTTTCAGCTGTAGGCGTGAGCAAAGTGGGAAAAAAATAAATTTTATTACTCCCCCATAACTTTGCCCCCCCCGGACCAAACCTCACCACACTTTGCAAACAAATCCAGAGTGGCCTTTTCTTTTGCAAAATCTCGTGAGGATTCGTCCAGGGGGAGCAAAGTTATAAGCCGCCCAAAAAGTGCTCTTCCTATGGGATTAGCATCTTAACCATAACTACATGGCCGCTACCACAGGCCATGTAATATATATGTTGTTATTGTTATACAGTAAAAAAAAATAACCTTGAACAAAAAACACATTGTAAGAACACATGACAATAGAAAATAGATACAGCAAAAAAAGTATACATCAATTGAAAAAATGGATCACAACTAATTGAATGCAAAATATTCTTAAAATTAATCATAACATACTCTAGTAAAACAATCAAATACATTTCACCACATGATTAAGACCTATCCCTAAAAAATGTCTTCAAACATAATACAATGAATTAAACTTTCTGATTCTAGAGTTCATACATAAAAAATCAGCATCATAATACAATAAAATCAGTTGTCTGTTTCAACTGTAAAGACTTCAGAAAACCAATCACTTCCAGTACAAAAGAGGTGGTTACAATCTGTCCAGAAAATCTCACAGTTACCCGAATTATAAAGATGTGCAACCTTTCTAAAAAAGTTAAGCATTTACCTTGCAGTGCAGGACAATTTCCCAATATGTGTCCCAGCGTTTCAAGATTGCCTGGTTTATCACACAGTTACCCAATTTGGGCAATAATATTCCATATGTAGCTAAAATTTGTTTTGTGTGGAATAAGTTCCATCTGAATCTCAAAAAACACCAACAAATGTGTCTATTCGGATAAATGGATAAGTATGTAGCCAGAACCCCAGCTTTTGTATGCTCCATACTAATGTAGTTTAAACAGTCGTAACTCAGAAACACTTCAATAGTTGAGATCCAGTCAGATTTATATAAAGTGTGTTTAATTTTTTCTAGGTTATACACAAGATCGCATTCAGACACCCCAATCTGATTAAATAGGTTAATACAAAATTCAGAGTGGTTGCTTAGTTATCCCCATTCACTTTGAGAATAACATTCAAGTCATTAAAAAAAGAATCCCTTAGAGGGCAAAGGACTGTACGGTAAAACAACAGCAATCCCTAATGAGATCTACTAACAAGGGAATTTATTCCAAGCTCATATCATATAGCTGGCAAAGGAACTGATTTATGAAATTGTAGCACCCTCCTGCAGATTAGTCCTTCTATCATCGGCAGAATATCTAAAACCTACCATAACTGGACTTCAATACCATGTAAGATTTTAGGGACTATTTTACCTCTCTAAAATTTCAAAATGTGAACCTTCCATATCTTGTGACAACCCTATTCTTCATTTGAGAGAGTTTGGGCTCGAATCTTCATCCAGTCTCTAAACTGCATCTTAAGTGGTTTTGATAAAATCAGAAAGCCAAGATAAATAAAAACTACCGTCTCAAGAGTGTCAGGTAAATCCACCACTGAAATTTGGTAATTTGTTTTTTCAATGTGCATTGCATCACCTTTGTTGTGCATGCATTTATTTTCAGATATTAATCAAAACATAGGAATCAAATGCATCAACCAAATGCTGAAGACCAATTTGCATATTATCAAAAATCAGAAGGTTGTCTGTGTATTGTTATTGTTATTGTTATTTTGCATTTATATAGCGCCTTATATACCATTGGTATGGTCTGAAGGCGCTGGTAGGTTGAACGCCCCCTTGGGAACCGAAGTTCGGGTCAGTAGAGAGAGTGAAGAGAGTCAAGAGGTGCGTGTGCGCACCAGGTATGTGTGCAGCTGGTGCGGAGTTCATGTGGTAGCTGCTTCTTAGCGGTAGGTGTGGTGGTTGAGAGGTCAGGAGAATGTGTTTGCTATGGCAGAATTTATCCAGCTCGAGTGTGGCTGCGTTAGGCCTGAGGAGAAACGCCTGGCTGGGGGTGTTAAACCAGCAGTGTTTACTTAGAGTGATGTGGAGTGAGCGGGAGATGTTGATATGAGAACAGTTATACCGAATGGTGTCATAGTATCTCTGTGTTCTATTTGAGTGGTGGTGTAAAGAAGAGAGTAGGCGTGGGGTGTGGTATGATATACGTTCTTTCAAATCTTCCCGCATATCAATGCATATTATGTACATCACGCAATTTATGCGATCAGGTCCGTTCTATGCATTTTATTCATTTCAGGCGTTCAAGATTGTCCTACACACTCCTGCCTGCTCGACACACTCGCGCATTCTAGTTCACCTTGCGTGCTCTAGTCTATCCCTCATTTTACAGTGTGCTTCACGCATGCTCTCATGTATTCCATACGCATGCACTCCCGCCCTCCCGGCGCATGCACTCCAGTTCACCCCTCGCATGTACTCCTGTCTGCCTATGCACTCATCCGCTCTGTATACTCTTCCGCTCTGTATACTCATCCGTTCTGTTCGCTCATCTGCTCTGTACGCTCATCTGATCTACACACTCATCCGGTCACTGGTATGCCACCTAAGTCAGTTTAAGGTGAGATAGTTTGGGGGAAGCAAGCACCACTGCTTCAAAATCATTGAATTGAATGTCAAAACTTTAAGAGAGAAGACCCCTTTGTGATTCAGCATTACTTAGACGTTGGAGTGGTCATGAAATCCAACAATCAAATGCAAAAAACCTACACGGATTCCCCAGCTTTTTAATTTAGCCCACAGAACTCCTCTGTTCACTGCATCAAAAGCCACAGGT